>NC_143062.1:1255000-1882500 GCF_052426305.1 Pelodiscus sinensis
CATTTTACAGAAAGGGGAACCGAGGCATGGGACACAATCTGCCCAAGGGCACCCAGCAGCTTCAGGCCAAAGCTGGGAATAGTACATCACTCTCTGGAGTGCCAATCCAGTGCTCTACACATCAGGAACCACTGCCTCCATACTATCCTTTTCACTTTAAAACCCTTTTTTTACTATGGTTGTTTTACTACAGACCCATGTTGCTAAAATCTAAAGCCCAGACACAGAGCACTAGTGAAGTGAGGAGCTGAAGTAATCCCCATGGTTACATCAAACAGTTGGGCTTTTCTTTTTATTTACGTTCGGAAATGAGTACACAGAGAAAGTAATAGATTCCACATTCCTGAAGCAAATTCAAATGCAACAATACACATGGTGACATTAGTCACTGGGTCCTTGGTGATGATATTAAACTGGAACAGAGTTGTCTTAATCAGACATTGGTTATATATATGAGCTATAGCCGATTAGATGAGAGCTAAATCTGATGTCATTTAAAAAGGAAATCCATTGTTTTTATTTTGAAAACAATTAACTTTCTTGCCCTAGATTGTCAGGATAAATGTCTGACAGTGCCCAGAGCAGCGCTGTCATTGGGACTAGGCAAGCAGGCAGAAATGAAAGTTCTGACAGACGTGAACTGCTCCATTCATTTTGAACCCTAAAGCCTGTGGACTGCAGGGTAAATGTTGACTTTCTTAACATGAAATCGTGTTAATGGGAACATGCAGCTACTCTGAGATTGTGCGAGTACTGCTCCATTTCACCTCTGTGGGGCCCCAGCTACAGTGCTAGAGCTACCAGTTGAGGTGAACTTTACTCTCCTTAAACTTTTTGGGCTCCGTTCTATCCTCTTGAAAATCATTGGAAATTGCTTCAGTGGGAGCAGGCTCTGGCCCATAGAGTAAGAGGACTATTTCTTGGCACGTGTTCAGATATCTGCATTTCGTGCTATATAAATTATATATTTCCTGTACTGATTGCAGTCAGATTTTCGTACTGTGCTTTTCAGCACATTGCAAGCTTTAGAAAGACACTAAAAAATTCAGTTACCACATTCAACGAAAACCAAAATGGCACCCACGGAGCAGTCTCTGCATGCATATTTTATCTTGACGTCAAAGCCAGGTGAGATCATGTGCATCTATTTTTTTCTCTTCACTTCTAAGATACGCTCCAGGGCAGGCCCACTAGCTTGTGGTGAAGGAAACTGTCTGTTCAATATCTTCTTCAAGGATTTAGATGATGGCATAGAGAGGACGCTTATTAAGTTTGCAGATGATACCAAGCTGGGAGGGATTGCAAGCGCTTTGGAGGATCGGGTCATAATTCAAAATGATCTGGACAAACTAGAGAAATGGTCAATAGGATGAAGTCAATGAGGTAAATAGGATGAAGTTTAATAAGGACAAATGCAAAGTGCTCCACTTAGGAAGGAACAATCACTTTCACACACAGGCTACGTCTACGCTGGCATGATTTTCCGGAAATGCTTTTAACAGAAAAGTTTGTCCGTTAAAAGCATTTTCGGAAAAGCGCGTCTAGATTGGCAGGACACTTTTTCACAGAAGCACTTTTTGCAGAAAAGCATCCGTGGCCAATCTAGACGCGCTTTTCCGCAAAAAAGCCCCGATCGCCATTTTCGTGATCAGGGCTTTTTTGCAGAAAACAGTACTGTGCTGTTTACACTGGCCCTCTTGCGCAGCACAATATTTCCGCAAGAAGCACTGATTTCTTACATGAGATCGTCAGTGTTCTTGCGGAAATTCAAGCGGCCAGTGTAGACAGCTGGCAAGTTTTTCCGCAAAAGCAGATGATTTTGCGGAAAAACTTGCCAATCTAGACACAGCCACACAGAATGGGAAGCGACTGTCTAGGAAGGAGTATCGCAGAAAGGGATCTAGGGGTCATAGTGCACCACAAGCTAAATGAGTCAATAGTATGACACTTGCAAAAAAAGCAAACCTGATTGTGGGATGCATTAACAGCAGTGCTGTGAGCACATGAGCGGTCAGTAATGTAGGCAAGGGCCTTCCCAAAACTGTCTATATGACCCACTGCCGGGAAAGGCTGGAACCACGCCCTGACAGCCCAGCTCTCCCTGACCCCTGGAGAAGGCAGTCCAGCTCAGCAGCCTGGTGGGGGAGCCATAGTGGGGCAGCACAGCTTTCCCCTGCCAGGGCCGGAGGCATCACGATAGCACTGGCTCTCCATGTGGCCAGGCAAGATCGGGCTGGGGAAGGGTGGGGCTTGGCTCCAGGGGCGGGGCCTCTGGTGAAAGGGGTCTTGCCTTCCCCAGCTGGGCTTTCACCTGGTGCCTATGTGTGAGCAAGACACAAGACGTCATTTTTCCTCTTTACTTTGCGCTGATTAGGCCTCAGTAGGATTATTGTGTCCAGTTCTGGGCACCACATTTCAAGAAAGATGTGGAGAAACTGAAGAAGGGCCAGAGAAGAGCAACAACAATGATGAAAGGTCTAGAGAACATGAGCTATGGGGGAAGACTGAAAGAACTGGGCTTGTTTAATTTGTAAAAGAGAAGACTGAGAGGGGACATAACAGTTTTCAAGAACTTACAAGGGTGTTAAAAGGAAGAGGGAGAAAAATTGTTCTCCTGGGCCTCTGATGACAGGGCAAGAAGCCATGGGCTTAAATTGTAGCAGGGGAGGTTTACATTAGGACATTAGGAAAAACTTCCTGCCTGTCAGGGCAGTTAAATACCAGAATAAATTGCCTAGAGAGGTTGTGGAATCTCCATTACTGGAGATATTTAAGAGCAGATTAGACAGACACCTGTCAGGGATGATCTAGATGGTGCGTGGTTCTGGCATGAGGACAGGGGACTGGTCTTGATGATATACTGATGTCCCTTCCAGTTCTAGTATTCTCTGATTCTATTAATTTCCTTGTTGTTATATTTTGGCAAGATTGCTGACTGCTATGCTAGATCTTTCCTCTTGTTGCTTTATTCCACTAGACCTGGTGGCCTGTTTGTCTGGCTGGGGCATTATAGGTTTTGTCTCCTGTGATTTTGGGTGCCCATCTTAAAACACCCTAACAGGACCTGTGTTTTAGAGTGTTATTTTCAAGGTATTTCAAATTGACACACAAACAATTGGAGGGTCTCAAAAAGTCACTATCCAGTTTTGAAAGTGCAGGCTTGTGTTCTCAGTACTGGTAGACTGCATCATTTTAGTAATCGGAGTTTGGGTGTGTGTGTGCATACAACACTGTGCAATACTTTGATCTCAGCCTTATGGGAAAATGTGAAACCGTACACTGTTTACAAAGGAAAGCCATCATAAAATATTTAACAACCATTTGCAAGGTCATCTACTACCACACAATCCCAGGGGAAGTAGATGGCTCAGGATATTGATTATGGGATACAGACTTTCACTTTCAACACTGCAGCCAGCATGGGAGGGACTAAAAGTCACTGCTGTCTCAGTCTGTGGCCTACATAAAATGACTTGTCAGTGTCACTCCAGTCTTGCTGGACAGGTCCCACTGGTACAACTGTTAACTTTGTTGGTAATCTCATCAGGGCGGCCTAGAACTAAGCCTACATGGAACACAGAATTTCCCTGGAATGCCTAAAGGCGATTCATCCAGGATGGCAGCACCTGGATGGAGCCGAAGAAGGAAATGTACACAGCTCTTCCTTGGTCTGTGATGAAGAGACTGGCAAGTGAAAACAATTTCAAGCACTAAATCCACTATAATTAATCCCTTTTCAATTTATTCAGCATGCCCAGGAAATAACTAATACAAGTCTCTTTCAAAGTGAACGTTTTCACATTAGTTACTGCACTCCAAAGTGGAGCCTGAGGAAGGCTACGAGCAGGCCCTGACGACGCCTGTCTCTTGTCCATTCCATATGATCCTTGTCTCTTGAGCAGCTGCGGCAGGCTCTGGGGCTGGAAGAGTAGTTTTCACCTTTCCATATCCATTCAAGCGGAGGGGCCTCTCTTCTTACACTGCTGCTGTTGCTCACCTCTTCTCGTTGTGGGTGCTGATTGCGGTTTGGGGCTGTAGAGTATTGTGCTGATGAGCTGCCTTGAGCAATGTGCATCCAATATCCCAAAGCTTTGATTGGGCACTTCCTAGGCACAGCACATTTACTTTCATCTTTATAAGGGGAGCAGGCCCAGTCACTCTATTTCTAACTCAGGGGTGGGTGGACTGGCTGGCTGAGGTAGATTTAAAAGTCACAGAAGCGTAGCCACGTTAGTCTGTAACTTTGAAAAAAAGGTGGGAGTGGTGCCCCCTGCTTGCTATGCTCACCAACCCCCCCCTCCCCCGTCTGTGGGCATAAGCAGAGCCAGCTCTGCCCCCGGCTGCCAGGGAGGGCCGGCAGTTGCACCCCTGCCCCCACAGCCAGCCCTAGGCCTCTTCCCCCTCCCCCCCGGCTGCCAGGGCTGCACCACCCTGGCTGTCTCCCCCTGGCCTCGGGGAGGGAGGGGGAGAGGTTAGGAGGGGGGCTGCTCTGAGGCCTCACCAGACCCCATGCTCCCTCAATACTACCAGGGAGGGTTGGGCTGCACCCACACTCACCCAGACCAATTTTCCATCCCCGTTCCCCCACCGCACCAGCCCAAGCGCTTTCTCCCTCCCCTGGTTGTGCCAGCCTGGTTCCCCTCCCTCCCCATGGCCATGCCAGCCAGACCCTCTCTCCTTCCCTCCTCCCCCCAGCTGAGCCAGCCTGGGCCCCCCGCCCCCCCGCTGCAGCCTAACCTTCACCACCCCTCTCCTGGCTGAGTCTGCATCAGGCCCCACTCTCCTCCTGGCTGCCGGGGCAAAGGGAGGGGGGCACTCCGAAGCCTTATGCGTCCTGCACTCTCTCCCAGCTGCTGGGGGTGGGGGGTGGGCTGGAAGGTGCTCCAAGGTCTCACGTGCCCCATGTTCTCCTTTGGGCTGCCAAGCACAGGGGAGGAGAGAGGTGTGGCATAGTAGCCAGTACTGGGGAAAGGGGAAAGAGGTTGGGGAATGCCAGAGTGACATGATGAAGTCACTTTGCCGTCTTGCAGGAAAAACTTTTTTATAGATATAGTAAGACAACTAGTAGTCCTGTAGCACCTAAAGATATGTCTACACCGCTGTGCTAAAGTCAAATGAAGCTATGCAACTTAGCTACCTCAATTGCATAGGTTAAGTCAAAAAAACTTCATTTGGCTTTTGGTGCTATCTACACAGCAGCAAGTTGAAGGAAGAACACTCTTCCTTTGACTTCCCTTACTCCCCCTGAAATGAATATTAAAGGAGTCAGAGTAAGAAGTCCTCCAGCTCTCCATTATTTTGAAATAATGGCTTGCTTTGTAGACCACTCTTTGTTATATTGGAATTACCTCAGTTTTTCTGAAAAAATGCTGCTGTGTAGACATAGCCTTCCTGGGCCTGAGGAAGAGGGTTGTTTGTTGTTTTATTAGGTAGATTTAGGCGGCTTTAAGGAAATAAAATGTTGCAAAATACCTTCATCCAAGTTTTCTCTTTGACATATCTTTCATGTATTCCTCCCCCACCTTGCTTAAACCCCTTTTACTAATTCTATAAGGCTTTTGTTTCTTTTCTCAGTACAGTGCAATTATTGAATAAAAATCCTTTGACTTCCAAGTTTAACTCTCTCTCCTTTGGTAGAAGGTTGGCTATCCAAATAAGGTTTGGGGGTTTAGAGCTAGATGTTGTACAAAAATAGGTTGATGGGGGTGTATACATGTATATACCTCTGTTATACTTAAATTGATGTGAATCTGTGTACGCACACAGGCACTGTATCCTTTCGCCACAGCCGTGTGTGTGCATTGCAAAGGTGTGTGCGCATTGGGACAGGGCTGGAGAATGTTAATAACTCTGGGGGAAGGTTTATGATCATTTGACTCAGTCGAGTGACTCAAGCTGGGAGTCACTGAGACACAAAAGTGGCCAGTGCCGCTTTACCCACAGTTTGAAGGGGCCGCTAGAGTTCACGGGGCAGGGCTCCTTGGGGACAAGGCCGGGCCGGTGTCGCACGGAGCGCCCGGGACGTGCTGGATGGGTCCGGCTGGCCAAGGAGACCGCGGCAGAGAAGCGCCGCCGCCAGCTGGGCCGCGCGCGGAGCTTTGTCCTGGGGCAGGCGCGGAACCAGCCGCTCCCCCGAGCCCGGCGGCGGCGGAGCGGGGCGCTCCCTGGCAGCCGCGCGCCTAGGCCCCCTGGCTGGGCAGAGCCCCCCGCCATGCAGCGCCCATCACGGGCCGTGCGCGAGTCACTCCCGAGCCCCGTCCCGGCAGGGTGGCAGCGGCGCCCCGGCTCTGCCCCGCCTGTAGGTCCCTGCTTGGACATTCCCGCGCTCCGACCAGCATCTAACAGCTGGGCGCGTGTCCCCCCCCGCTGCCAGGGGCCCTGGGGGGGGGTCCCTCTGGAGTCGGCACGCTGAGTTTTCTGGTTTCAAGGCCAGTTCTCCCCGGGCCCGCCTCGCAGTGCGGGGGGATTGCGGGATCTCGGCCCCCGCCGCCCAGCTCCGCTCGCCGCTTCTTTCTTTTAAATCTCCCTCCTCCTCCCCGGCCCGGTTTGTTGTTTTTCCCAGCAAGGGGGGCTGTGCCCTCCCGCCGCTAATATTGCCCGATGCCGAGCGCTGAGTTTTCAGATTCGCCTCCCCTTGTGCAGCCTCCCTCCCCAGCCCCGTCGGAGGAAATATTCCAATGTTGCAGGCTGACGTAAGGACATTGCAAGGAAAGGCTGCATGTCGGGTGTTTATGAAAGCCGCGGTACTGTACTGTCACCAGGGGGCACGCACTAGAATGCATTTCGCCCCACACTTCGGATACTAATCATTTACCAACAACAACACACACAAAGCCCCGTCCGCCTGGGGCTGGCAGAGCCGGAGAGGAGCCATGAGCCAAAGTTTCGGGAGCCCTGGGTTATTTTTGTGACATTGCGAGCTCGCCCTTGAGGAGCTGTAATTGCATTATCTGATTTCCCCTCTCTTCCCCCTTCCCCCCTTCCCCTCCCCGCTCCGGCTCTCTCGACATTGCAATTTTTGTGCTCGCGTTTCGGAAGGAGCCGCCGCCAGCCCCGCTCGCTCTGCCTGGGAGCCCGCTGTTGTTTTGCAGGCAGCTCAGCTAACATGGCGACGGTGCCCGTCTATTGCATCTGCAGGCTGCCCTACGACGTGACCCGCTTCATGATCGAGTGCGACGCCTGCAAGGACTGGTTCCACGGCAGGTAACACAAAGCGCCCGGGCCTGGTCCCCTTCCCCGCGCCCCGCTCGGGCGGCGCCCGCCCGCCGCCGGCTCTCCGGGCAGAGCGAGGGAGGCAGGCGGCGGAGCTGCCGCCGCGGTGTGTGCAGTTTTCCAAAGGCCTGTTCGGAGCGGGGAGGAGGAGCCAGGCGGCCCCGGCCTGGGCTTTGCTCGTCGGGTTTGTGTCGCACCGCCCGGCTCTGCGCAGCCCCCGGCCTGGGGCCATTGTCCTGGGCTCGCGCCGCTTTCCGGACCATCGCACCGCTGCGCGGCCGGGCTCGGCTCCCGGCTGGCGGGGGCACAATGGCCGGAGCAGCCTGAGCGGAGCGCCAGGCAGGGCCCGCCCGGCCCGCGGCACATGGGCGGGAGGAAGGGGCTGGGAGCCGGGCGAGCGCGGGCCCCGGAGCCGCAGGGCGGGTTGCGAGCACGACCCGGCTGGGCAGGGGGGCAGCGGGGCAGAGCCCGCCCGCGCCGCGTGGGGGGAGTGGGAGCCCGCCCCGAGCCAAGCCCCGAGACCCCCCACCGGCCCCCTGCGACTGACCCCCCGAGCGCTCTGTGGCCCCCATCCTCAGGCTGTGACTGACCCCTCACTCCAGAGCAGCCCCGAGAGCCTACCCCAGCCCCCCGGCTGTGACAGACCCCAGCCCCCCGGCTGTGACAGACCCCAGCCCCCAGGCTGTGACAGACCCCCAGCCCCCAGCCCCCAGGCTGTGACAGACCCCAGCCCCCCGGCTGTGACAGACCCCCCCAGCCCCCAGGCTGTGACAGACCCCCCACACCCCAGCCCCCAGGCTGTGACAGACCCCCACACCCCAGCCCCCAGGCTGTGACAGACCCCCCACACCCCAGGCTGTGACAGACCCCCCACACCCCAGCCCCCCGGCTGTGACAGACCCCAGCCCCCCGGCTGTGACAGACCCCCCCAGCCCCCAGGCTGTGACAGACCCCCCACACCCCAGGCTGTGACAGACCCCCCACACCCCAGCCCCCCGGCTGTGACAGACCCCCAGCCCCCCGGCTGTGACAGACCCCAGCCCCCCGGCTGTGACAGACCCCCCACACCCCAGGCTGTGACAGACCCCCCACACCCCAGCCCCCCGGCTGTGACAGACCCCAGCCCCCCGGCTGTGACAGACCCCCCACACCCCAGGCTGTGACAGACCCCCCACACCCCAGCCCCCCGGCTGTGACAGACCCCAGCCCCCCGGCTGTGACAGACCCCCCACACCCCAGGCTGTGACAGACCCCCCACACCCCAGCCCCCCGGCTGTGACAGACCCCCAGCCCCCCGGCTGTGACAGACCCCCCACACCCCAGCCCCCCGGCTGTGACAGACCCCAGCCCCCCGGCTGTGACAGACCCCCCACACCCCAGCCCCCCGGCTGTGACAGACCCCAGCCCCCCGGCTGTGACAGACCCCCCACACCCCAGCCCCCCGGCTGTGACAGACCCCAGCCCCCTGCTGTGACAGACCCCCCACACCCCAGCCCCCCGGCTGTGACAGACCCCAGCCCCCCGGCTGTGACAGACCCCCCACACCCCAGCCCCCAGGCTGTGACAGACCCCCCACACCCCAGGCTGTGACAGACCCCAGCCCCCAGGCTGTGACAGACCCCCCACACCCCAGCCCCCCGGCTGTGACAGACCCCAGCCCCCCGGCTGTGACAGACCCCCCACACCCCAGCCCCCCGGCTGTGACAGACCCCAGCCCCCCGGCTGTGACAGACCCCCCACACCCCGGCTGTGACAGACCCCCACACCCCAGCCCCCCGGCTGTGACAGACCCCCCACACCCCAGGCTGTGACAGACCCCCACACCCCAGCCCCCCGGCTGTGACAGACCCCAGCCCCCCGGCTGTAACAGACCCCCCCACACCCCAGCCCCCAGGCTGTGACAGACCCCCACACCCCAGGATGTGACAGACCCCCCCACACCCCAGGCTGTAACAGACCCCCCCACACCCCAGCCCCCAGGCTGTGACAGACCCCCACACCCCAGGATGTGACAGACCCCCCACACCCGAGGCTGTGACAGACCCCCACACCCCAGCCCCCAGGCTGTAACAGACCCCCCCACACCCCAGGCTGTGACAGACCCCCACACCCCAGCCCCCAGGCTGTAACAGACCCCCCCACACCCCAGCCCCCAGGCTGTGACAGACCCTCACACCCCAGCCCGTGACAGAACCCCCACACCGCAGGCTGTGACAGACCCCCACATCCCAGCCCCCAGGCTGTGACAGACCCCCCCACACCCCAGGCTGTGACAGACCCCCCACGCCCCAGCCCCCAGGCTGTGACAGACCCCCCACACCCCAGCCCCCAGGCTGTGACAGACCCCCCACACCCCAGGCTGTGACAGACCCCCCACACCCCAGCCCCCCGGCTGTGACAGACCCCAGCCCCCCGGCTGTGACAGACCCCCCACACCCCAGCCCCCCGGCTGTGACAGACCCCAGCCCCCAGGCTGTGACAGACCCCCCACACCCCAGCCCCCCGGCTGTGACAGACCCCAGCCCCCCGGCTGTGACAGACCCCCCACACCCCCGGCTGTGACAGACCCCCCACACCCCAGCCCCCCGGCTGTGACAGACCCCCCACACCCCAGGCTGTGACAGACCCCCACACCCCAGCCCCCCGGCTGTGACAGACCCCAGCCCCCCGGCTGTGACAGACCCCCCCACACCCCAGCCCCCAGGCTGTAACAGACCCCCCCACACCCCAGCCCCCAGGCTGTGACAGACCCCCACACCCCAGGATGTGACAGACCCCCACACCCCAGGCTGTAACAGACCCCCCCACACCCCAGCCCCCAGGCTGTGACAGACCCCCACACCCCAGGCTGTGACAGACCCCCACACCCCAGCCCCCAGGCTGTAACAGACCCCCCCACACCCCAGGCTGTGACAGACCCCCACACCCCAGCCCCCAGGCTGTAACAGACCCCCCCACACCCCAGCCCCCAGGCTGTGACAGACCCTCACACCCCAGCCCGTGACAGAACCCCCACACCGCAGGCTGTAACAGACCCCCCCACATCCCAGCCCCCAGGCTGTGACAGACCCCCCCACACCGCAGGCTGTGACAGACCCCCACATCCCAGCCCCCAGGCTGTGACAGACCCCCCCACACCCCAGGCTGTGACAGACCCCCCACGCCCCAGCCCCCAGGCTGTGACAGACCCCCCACACCCCAGCCCCCAGGCTGTGACAGACCCCCCACACCCCAGGCTGTGACAGACCTCCCAGCCCCCAGGCTGTGACAGACCCCCACACCCCAGGCTGTGAAAGACCCCCCACACCCCACACCTCAGGCTGTGACAGACCCCCCACACTCCAGCCCCCAGGCTGTGACAGACCCCCCACACTCCAGCCCCCAGGCTGTGACACACCCCCACACCCCAGGCTGTGACAGACCCCCCACACTCCAGCCCCCAGGCTGTGACAGACCCCCCCCACCCCCCCCACACCCCAGCCCCCAGGCTGTGACTGGCCCCACACTCCAGCCCCCAGGCTGTGACTGACCCCCCCGAGCCTGGGACGGACTCCCCATTCCAGAGCACCCCCGGTGAGTGTCTGCCCCTGAGTTTCAATGGGTGACGGGACTTCGGAGCCCACTGACAATTAGCAGCGTGCTAACAATTTAACAACACAACGAGCCTATTACAGACGTTTAACCCTGAGGTCAATGACACTCGCAGAACGGGGGCCCCGCCCTCTCATTGTATCGCTGCTGGGGGAGCACGGGTGCGGGGTGCGGTGCAGCCCCTTTGTCGTGTCACCACGAAAGTGCATTCTCGCCGAGTCAGCAGCATTGCTATGTTCTTGGTGTCACTACAGTCAATTCCCAGGGTCACGGGGCCTGGCAGAACGAAACAGAGCGCCCCTCCCCCGATTTACAGCGAGTCAGAGAAAAACTGATTGAACTTTATAGCTCCACAACTTTTGTGTGGAGGGGAAAAATGAGGTTTGGGGGAGTTTGTGTGGGAGCAGAGCAAGGGAGAGACTTCTTTATTTCTTATTGAAACATGGGATAGAAAGTATGGTCCAAGTTATATGTACTGACCATAGGGGAGGCCAGAAGGTGGGTGACTTTTATTGGACCAATTTGTGTTGATGAGCTGGACAAGCTTTGGAACTTAAACAAGGCTGTTGGGGAGGGGCGGTGTTAATTAGATGAACAAATACTGTGAAACTGAACTTCAAGCCTGTTTCAGACCATCTTTCTTTGTATTGTAGGAATGGGGAAGTTAGTTAAAAATAGCTTGAAAAGAAAGTTGAGGGGATTAAAATTCAGGAAATCACCTTGAAGGTCGTTTAAAAATAAAGTTATTAGGTTTGGTTCTCCAGATCAACAGAAATTCAAATCAAGGGAAACATGGAGGGGCAATGAACAATTAGCAGGGTTTTGAAATTAAAATGATGTCCTTTTAAAAATGGACTCAAATGAGACTAACAGAATGGAAAACATCATCTGTAATTATTTGAAAAAAGCAAGGAGGTAATGTGAGGAGTAAGTAGCCAGCCACGTACAAAATAATAAAATGCTCTTCTAAGTTTATTTAGAGTACTGTTGGAAGCCCTCAGGAGAGTCAGTGTGATTGCTAGTCCCTCAGGATGTAAAGGTAGACATAAAAAGTGATTCTTTACAAGTAGCAAAGGTCAGGTACTGTGAGAGATTGAACTATGAAAAAAATGAAATTAAGAGTAAATCACCATGACTAAAGGTGTAATTTATCTATTCTGAAACAATTCAAGAAAAAATTATCTCAGTTAAAAACTATTGACAGGCCAGGAAATATAACAGGAAAATAATGTAATGATTGTGTTAAGCTCCTAACTGAGTGAATACACAGGTAGGTATTCTGTAGGGTAAACTGTGACTCTCTCCTGTTACCTCTTTTGAAGTGTTCTCACAGAATACCAGATAAAGGAGATTGGTTGGAGCAGGCTAAGTGCCTAAGTTAAAAGAGACTGAGTGGAGAGAGTGAACAGAGGTATTTCAGAAGGAATTTGATAAATTTTCCTACAAGAGGCTATTAGAAAAACTTGTTAACTGGCGTGATTTAAAAAGTGGTTCAGAAAAATGAAGCAAAGTGTGTGAATCAGTGCCCAGTTCTTATAGGTGAAAATGTTAATGGTGGGGTTCCTCTGCGTTATGTACTAGCCACATATCCAAAGTGAAGTGTAGTATTATCTCATGTTTATTAAGGACTAGCTGGAGGTACCTGGCGTTGCTCGGGAAACCGGAGGAACAAAATGTAGAAAAACAGTAGTCCATTATCTTTTTTTGAACGGTAGAAAAGTTGCACTGATTTCTATAGGGATTAAAATATAGGTCGGTGTCAACCCCGGAGAGGGGGTGCGACCCTGGGTGGAGTGGAGGTTACACGCAGGAGGGGCGCCTCAGCTTGAGCCCAGGGCTGCAGGTGCGGCGGGGGGCAGGGCGGGTGCCTGAGCCGTTGTGCGCGTGGTACTCAGGGGAAGAGGGTTGTGCTGGCGCGAGGTGTGGGAAGAGGGTTGCTTATGTAACCTCATGGGAGGGAGAGGGTGAGTCCCGGACTGTGCTGGGCTCTGCACGTGGCGGGTATGGGATCTAGGGTGGGCAGGGTGGCCCCTGCAGCGCAGCAGGTTACTTTTTGATTTTTACAGCATGAGTTTGGGCCCAATTGGGTCCAAAAATACCTTAAAATCTTCTCCTGGTTATAAGGTTATCCCATGCACAGTTTGGTTGCAGTAGCTCTTATAGTGTCCAAGTAATTAGTGCACAAACTTACAAACATTCTCCTTTATGTATTAGATTTGGAAAAGAGGGGTGGACAGAGTGGTGACAAAAATGAAATGGCCAAGACTAAAGAGGATTGTGAGAAGAACTCAAGTAGGATTTAAAATGTTAAGACAGAACGATGGCAGAGTAAAGTCCACATAGACAAGTAAATAAGAAGGGACTAGTTAAGATACTTGTTTACACTGATGACTTTTGAAGGAAAATGATTTCTGCATGACTGTGGACAGCTCAATGATGACAAAACTTAGTGATAGTCAAATAGGATATTCTGAGTGGTATTAGAAGGGAAAGAACGTACTAGCAAAACAGATGGTGTATCCTTACCTTGAGAACGATGTTAATTTTTAATTATCTTGAATAGAAATAGCAGCAAACCTAAAGATTCAGATGGACTGTAAAAATAAATAGGGGCTGTGAGAATGAAAATGATGGCTGTCTCTAGACACTTCAGTCTTGCAAGTGTGTGTGTATGTCTGTATTTTACACTACCACGGAAAATTACTATTTTAAAAATAATGTAATTTGATTCAATAAAATATGTGCAAACATCTCTACTCGTGTCACGCATTTTGTGCACTTATGATAGGCACAAAAAAGTTCTTCATTTTATTGCTGAATGATTTACAAACTTAATAAATACATTGATTAGTTTGGATATTACAAGAGTGTACACAAAGAAGTCATGTAAACTAGTAATCTCTAAAGGGGGAAAAGCTTCACTGATTATTATTTTCAAGTAACCTAAAAGGATGTGGGATTTCTTAAAAATTCCATAATGCCTGTTTTATTTTTGTGGAAATGGCTCAGGTGTTTTCCTGATTCCTCTGTATTGGGGCTTTCCAAACTTTTCCATAGTGTGCATCACACCTTAATAGAGATATTTCATGGACTACTTCACATCACATTCCTAATTCCCCACCCTCTCAATTGACAATTGCTTGTAGCAAATGAATATTGGAAAAGTATTGAATGTACTTGAGGCTTTCATTTATTGTACTTTATTGCCTGCATATGAGGATGAGGAGCTGGTATCATTGGGACTAGCCAGTGCTCTGCAGACCTCTGGTGGTCCATGGATATGGTTCAGAAATCATTACTCTGTCACGTTACCTGACAAATTACCTGTGAGATGGATCCAGGTTTCTCATACCTGGTCAAAGGCCGTCAAAATTTTTTTAAGTTTGTTACCAATGGGGATTGTTGTCTCTTCTTGGGAGGACAAATGCCATCCTTAAAGAAACAATGGCTACACCTTTCTTTTGAAGCCATCACTTAATGTGATCTTTTGAGATGCCATGTCTCATACGTTTCATTTTGGGGGAAGATTACACTTTAGCGTGCATCTTTTTATTTCCTGGATTCCTGTCACTTGGTTTCAGGATTGGGTATGTTAAAGAGATTTGATGAACTCCTGGGTCTGGGCAAAAGTCAAGAGTCTGATGATTTTGTTAGAACTAGAGCTTGGGCTAATGTTGCCTACGTGGTGTTTCTGATATGCTGGCAGGATCTAAAAGGGGTGAGTGGAACTGTTCACTGGCTTTGCTCCTTCCTTTGAGAATTGTTTCATAGGATCTGTGAGGCCCTTCTCATCTGTGGTTCCACCCGGTTATCCCTTCTGTGCAACATGCTCAAGGTCCTTTGAGAGTGTTTGTGTTAATTTTTGGGGATATGCTGTTACCGTTATGCATTAAAACTGCCCTGTCTGTGCTTACCATTAGATTGAGACTGAATAATTTCCGGGTTCTGCACAGGCCTTGCGAAAACATGTTGGCTGAGGCTCAACTCAGCAGTTATGGCGGAGATGCATGTTGGCTAGAGAAAACAACCTAAAGAGCTGCTGATAGAGGTTTGGCTACTTTGTTTGTTAATGGAGAATGCCCATCATTAGCCAAAGAGATAGACTATCTTGGGGTATTCGTAGGTTCCCAGCTGCTCTTAGCTTCCCAGGTAGCTCATTGTCCTGTTTTTCATCTATGGTGAACAATGGAACTGTCACTTCCTTCTTTAAAACGGCACTGTCACTTCAGGTTTGACTGCTGCAGCGTGCTCTGCCTGGGCCTATCTTTAGACACCACTTGGAATGTTTAGAAAATGTAGAACTTGGAGGAGTGGGTTGGTGGCTCTGCGAACTTCCAGGAGCAATGAAAGGTGTGGATTCTAATCTGTTAAGCCATGTATGGTTTGGTACCTGCCTTCCCTTGGGAAACCTTCCCTTTCTTTGAAGCTGTGCTGCAACTGAGATCAGCTAAGATGCTTTGACTCTTCTTAAGCCAAGTCCACGCTACAGGGAAGGTCGGCTTAAAGTATGCAATTTCAGCTATGTAAAAAAAGTAGCTGGAGTTGATGAACCGTAAGTGGAGCTTTGGGGCTGTCCTTGCAGTGGGAGGTCTATAGGAGAAACACTCAACTTCCCTCACTCCTCATGAGGAGTAGAAGTACCAGTGCTGACGGGGGCACTCTCAGTGTTCGATTTAGTGGGTCTTTACTAGAACTGCTAAATTTAACACCATGATGCCGCAGCATCGATCTACCCGCAAGGGGAGACATGGCTTTAGTGAATGTGCAACATGCCTCAGGTAGCATGTGACCTGGATTCATCACCAAATTTGGTCTGCTGGTTGACTCAATAGCTGGCCCAAGCTGGGTACTAACAGGCAGTGTGACATGAATGCTGACCCATGCCTCCCAGGGACTTTGACAGACAGTCTATGAATGCAAACCTTTAAGGGGTGGAGGGAGACCTCTTTTAGGGCAAGAACCAGCTGTTATACTTGCTCATTCTGGAAGTGTGCCAGAATCTAAGTTTGCTAACTTCAGAGCAGGGAAGGCAAGGGTTTTTCTCGAGTATTTCCTTATCTGTGGAACAATACTGGGCTATTTATTATGGTTGATAGTTACAGGAAGGTGAGTTGTTTATCCTCTTAGCTGTGAGAGTTAACATGGTGTTTTATTAATTTATATTAGGCACCCAGGTCCCATAGGAGGGATATATATACACACTCACCAAACAGAAGAAATGGAAATACTTTTTTTTTGCATCCTCACATATACTTACAGCTGTGAAACCCTCTGCCATCAGAAATCATCATGGTAAATAACTTAGAAAGATTAAAAATAATTAGTCGTTTAGAATTATAAGAATAACACTCACAGTTTCAACAGGTAGCATAAAATTCTGAGAGCAGTTATACCTGATGCATTGATAACTGAAGTGAATATCAGATGGAGTATTGACCATTATTGGGAAATAGCTCTCCTTTGGTATGAGAATTCTCTAAGTTCCTATCAATGGAAGATTGTAACTACAGATTCAACTCCTACATGTATAAATATGAATCTTGTTTTGAATCTTACTGACCAGATTGCCTCAGTACTATCAAGTGTCAGTATATTTTGCAGATTTGCACTGCACAGTCTTTCATTTAGTCTGGAGAATTAAAAATAGGAAAAAGTTGTTGCATATGTTTCGTTGTTTAATTTTACATCTTAAAGATTTTAGCTGTTTGAATACTGTAAAGGAATAATCCACATTAAGGCTACGTCTACGCTGGCCCCTTTTCCGGAAGGGGCATGTAAATTTCACTAGTCGTCGTAGGGAAATCCGCGGGGGATTTAAATATCCCCCGCGGCATTTAAATAAAAATGTCCGCCGCTTTTTTCCGGCTTTTAAAAAAGCCGGAAAAGAGCGTCTAGACTGGCCCCGATCCTCCGGAAAAAGTGCCCTTTTCCGGAGGCTCTTATTCCTACTTCAAAGTAGGAATAAGAGCCTCCGGAAAAGGGCACTTTTTCCGGAGGATCGGGGCCAGTCTAGACGCTCTTTTCCGGCTTTTTTAAAAGCCGGAAAAAAGCGGCGGACATTTTTATTTAAATGCCGCGGGGGATATTTAAATCCCCCGCGGATTTCCCTACGACGACTGCTGAAATTTACATGCCCCTTCCGGAAGAGGGGCCAGTGTAGACGTAGCCTACGGGTTTGAATAGCTGTTGTGGAATAAACTGTTCCATAAAGCACACTAATTATTTTGGAATAGAGTATTCATATGCAGAGCTATTCTGGAGTAGCTATTCCAATCATTTCCCCCATGTAGACAAGCCGTTTGTGGTAACTGTCTGCTTTTTAAAAGCTTGTTTGTCTGAAATCAAATGCAGCAGTGATTGAAACAAATATAAAACTAAATCTGAAGCCTGCTCCCCTGAAGTCAATGTTTATTTTATCATTTATCTTAGTGGAAGCAGGATCAGGCCTTGAGATTATTCTACAATTTAAAAAGAGTTTAAAGAATTTAAAGTACCATTTAAAATTTAAATCCACATGGAATCTCTGTGCTTCCTTTTGTGGCAGTCATTAAGGGGAGATGAAATTTTCATTGGCTTTCTAATCAGATCAGGAATTCCACACCTAGCTTTCCTTCATAAATATGGGATTCAGAATTAAGCTCCCACGTTAATTATCAACATAATTTTCAGCTGCAAATGAACTCTGACCAGCAGCAGGTAAAGCAAAACAATATTGTGAAGTCCGTTAGTATTGAGTTCTTGATCCCCTAGCCTAGAATGACCTAGAGACAATTGTTTCAGCATTTTGCTTGTTTTGAGATATGTAACTATGGAAAAAGATTTACAGTGGAAACTATAACAATCTTAACATGTTGTAGGATACTTCTGATTGATACTTCAGTATCTCCAGAGACCTTTTGATGTCAGTCATAATATCAAGACAACTTTAAATCTATTTATTATTAAGAACAGTGTATATTTTCCACATACATAGTGGATTTTCAAATGATTAATAATACACTCTGTTTTATTTTCTAGAAAAAAATGCCAAAGGGCCAAAAACTTGGTGTTAATGGAAAAAAGTTGAGGTATTCAGCCCTAAAAATAAAAATGTTTACAATGGAAACTGCAAGTCAACCTTAACTCTGAGATGCCAAAGTTCTAATACTAACAACCCTAGGCACAGAACTTCAATATCTACACAGCATTTTATTTCTAAACTACAGGCTCTATGTTCAGATATGCATGCAAGGAGAAAGTGGATTAGCTTCCTTAGAATAGTCAGTTCTTTTATCTTCAGGTTTTCTGTTCCCTTTTGGAACACTGCCCAGGTATCAAACTAGTATTCAGTAGCTGTTAGAATGATATCTAGCACTGTAATGCTGACTTTTGAGCTGAGCGGGCTTTTTACTCCTGAACAGCATTTAGTTGTAGGACTCAACATGCCTATTGATAGTATTGGGGGGTTGGAAATGTTAAGTCTTGTATTTAAACCTGTGAGATAAGAAATCATAATGGCCCAAATTTGCAAAAGGGTCCAATATGAAACAATTTGAGCCTCATATTCAGAGTGCTGAATACCTACTTTTTATTCATTGGAAATAGGGTAATAAGTGCTTCTTAGCAGTTCTCTCAAAGGCAGGTCATAGTCTCTCAACTTGGGAGCCCAAAAGTCAAGGAACCCCAAATTAATGGATATTTTTAAAAACGTTCTAAACTATAGTATACACTTATGATAGGCACAAGCATGCAAGTGTGTTACTGAGATACTAGCATCTGACAACAGGTAATAGACCTGTCCTGCTGAATTTTTAGTATATGTGAAAGTCCTTTAAAGATAAAGGATTTTACAACAGAAGGTATGAAAATGTTATAACCATTAGATACCATTCAGGTTTCATAAAAAAAAATCTAGCAAAAGACCCCAGTCCTCACCATGAACCAAAACCTGCTGCTGAATCGCAGATGGGATCCAATTCAAGAACAAAATGTCTGTTAACTTGAATGAGTGCAAGATTGTACTCTTAGTCAGAAATTTCAAACAGCATCATTTTCCACGTATGATTAATAAATAGATAAATATCTTTAGTAAATAAAGAAAAATAAATTTTGCTAGTGAGCAAAGGGGAGACAGATTAGCTGACCCCTTCTCTCCCTCTCCCCCTCCCCTGTTGTTCTTTGTAATTTGGATATGTCTCTGGTGGGGATAATAGAGATTTATTTTATATATTTTACAAAATCAGTTAAAAGGAGTTTAACCATAAATGAGAAAAAATGCTGCTGGACAGAGAAACTATTATCAAGATTATTCTAACACTTTAAAAATACTTTCCCTTTCTTATAAACACTAATTAATAAGCTGACTTGTCCAATGCTGTCAGTCTTTGTGCCTTGCATGAACATTACATGCATTTCAGTTTTAAAAGTGAGTGATCTTTTTGCTTTTATTAGCAAAGTTATATTACAGTTTAAAATGACATTCAAATTCTGTTTGAAATCTCAGCAAATATAAAATTGTACTAGTAATGTAATACTTAGAATCCCAGTTAATTCCACAACCGCTCAGCTGAAGGGCAATAACCTTCCCTGATGTAATAACTTCCTTTCTTGTTAATCAGAAACTAAGTTTATTCAAAATGTTTTGCATCTATTCTCTACATTTAAATAAACATGGTTGAATGGTATTAAAAACTGGTATAATGATGCATTGGAATGATTCCAGATACTTTGCTGCAATGTAAATATCCTAAGTTTTGTTTAAATTGTTGAGATTTCTCCCTGGTGCATCTTATGCATCTAATCTGTGGTATGGAACACAATGTGCATGTATTAAAAATTCTTAAACCTCATTATTTTACATGTAAAGTTGCTCCTTTCTCAACTTAAATAGCTCATGTTATTTCTAAGTTTGTATTTGGAAACAGCAGAGGTGTATCAGAGCACTTTTAGGTATGTTATTTTTATACTATTATATACTTTCATCTATCTGAGTACCTTCCACACAGGAGATGTCTACACTTGGAGCTGGAGGTGTGATTCCCATCTCAAAACCTACTTGGGCTAGCTCTCATCAGGCTAGCATGCTAAAAATAAAATGTGGCCACGACAGTGTTAGCTGCCCTGAGCGTGTGTGCAACTGAGATTTTAATGTACTTGGGCTGACTAGCCTGTCCCACCGCTGCATCTCTGTTCTGTTTTGAGTGCACATGCTTTGGGGGAGCTAGCGTGACTATGTCTCTCTGAACAGGGAGTCACACCACTAGCTCAAAGTGTAAGCATACCTTAGAATACATTGGCCCTAGCAAGGCCCCCAGTAGACTTCATGCAATCTCTGTCTCAGCTCCCTTTTCAGGGTACAATAAGGAGATTTATTTAATTGACTTTAGATTTGTATTTGTAAAGATGTAACTGTTAAATGTGCAGAAAGTGTGCTACATACTTTACAGTTAAATCCATTACAGATCAGTTATGTTAATCCGTTTAAACAATACATTCCTCAACTGAGAATATATGCAATAAGTTCCAGCACTGTGTGATCTGGAAAGGCCAAATAATAAGCTGCTGCAGCACAGAGCTAAACTCATCTTAGAAAACAGTGACATTATCCTTAATTTACAGGGTTTATAACAGTTACTGCTGTATCTATGATGATACTTAAAATAGCAGGATATGTAAAAGGTTTATCTGGCTACTATAATTGAAATCACAGTAATCTCTTTCAAAGAAGGCAATTTACCTACCACACCAAAGAATACAATAGTCCAGCCCCTTCCGAAGTATCTTACACTGGGCACTATCATCACCTAATCTCCAATCTCCCTTAATTGGAAAAGCTCATTAAGAAAGTGGTGGTGACCAAACTCCAGTGACCTCACCGTTGCAGGCACCTGTACCCTTTGGCTTCTGGTAGAGATATGGCACAGTTTGCTGATGGAATTCTTGGCCTTGGATAGGAAACAGAACTTCATGATTATACTATTAGATCTCTTAACAGGCTTTAGTAGTGTTGACCACGCAGGGCTGGATTTAGGGACTGCCTTGGATGCCAGGCTTGGGGAGCTGTAAGCTATTCAAAAGTTTAACAAATGGAGGGGCAGCAAATACTTTCCTTGCCTACGGTGCCATGGAGCTAGGGACAGCCTTCACTCTAAGGGGCTGAAGATAAGCATAAGAGACCTGGCAGAAGTAAATGTGGTAGTTCTTCACTATCTCAAACAGGCTTCCCAAACCATAAACATCACTCTCTAGTCCCTAAACCAGCAGTTCACTTATGGAATTTTAAGCATGTGAGTAGCCTATTGAAATTAATGGAGCTTTTCACATAATGGTAGTTAGGCACATGTTTAAGTGCATCATAGGATCCAGACTGAGGCCTGCCACATGTGGAATGAAGCAGGATTTTGTGCTTTTGTCCATCATTTTCAATATCAGTGGCTAGGGCTGAGCAGAAAATGAACAAGAAATATGCCCTAGTGAAAAGCAGATCTTTTTTTTAATGAAAATGTTTGTAGATTTCCTTCCACCCCCATTTTTAAATCTGCTCTCATATTTATTTGAGTGGCACATATAACCTTAACTATAAGTGTTGCTACATAAATGTTTCCATTATAAACTGTCATTTTTAGTTGCTTATAACTTTCTGAATATTTTATTTTTTCAGCAAAAATTAGGTATTCTTGCTCTCTGCACATTTTTTCCCTAAATTTTTCATCAAATATATTTCAGAGATGTAAGGATTGGGGGAGGGAGTGAGAGGGGAAATCAGATTTTCTGCTAAGAAACAATTGTAACTTTTTTTTGAAAAAAATTCTCTTTCTTTTTTTAAAGCTGTTAGCAGGTGATGGAAATGTCACATTTGACAGAGATGTAGTCCATATGTCATATCTGCCTTTCATTGGTCTGGAAATGTGCAATTTGATTGGTCAAATTATTATAGTTTAAAGAAGTCCATATTTAATGCATGCTCATTGTTAAAAACATTTAATACTAATAAACTCCCTGTGTTTCACTGGCACAAAAGATACGTATATACTAAATGAGAATTTATATGAATAGATGATGTCTTTGAATTTCATTGGATTTCCACATGTACTTGTCAAAGTGTGCAAACACCAAATGAGCACTTTACTTTGCACCATTTTTGTCTTTGCCTGGAGCTTTTTGTATGAAATATTTATATATACATTAGATTACTGTATACACCAAGTTACTATGGACTGCAGATGACATGCACTAATACTTCTCAAATGATGCAGCTTCCTTTGTTTCAGTGTTGGAAAAAAATAAGCAGATGGATGAAAATTATTTGGCTCAATCATAATTTAGAGAATGCATAAGTGATAATGGTAGGAAGTAGGGCTGTTAAATGTTTAAAAAAATCATAATCATGAGGATTTTTTTTAAAAAAGTCATGATTAATCACAGTTTTAATCACATGGTTAAACAATAATAAAATAGCAATTTACATTTATAAATTTTGGATGTTTTTGTACATTTTAAAATATATTGATTTTTATTACAAAATGCGCAGTCTTTTTTTATTACAAATATTTGCACTGTAAAAAGGTAAACAAAAGAAATAGCATCTTTCAAATTACCATAGACAAGTACTGTCGTGTGGTCTCTTTATTATGAAAATACAACTTACAAATGTAGATTTTTAATATCTAACTGCATCCAAAACCAAAACAATGTAAAACTTTAGAGCCTACAAGTCTACTCACTCCTACCTCTTTTTCAGTCAGTTGCTCAAATAAGTTTGTTTACATTTACAGGGAATAATGCTGCCCACTTCAGGTGACCTGAAAGTGAGCAGAGATATTCACATGTCACTGCTGTAATATAAAGTGAGCACTGTACACTCTGTATTCTGTGTTACAGAAAAACATCCAAAATATTTATAATAAATTTAAATTGGTATTCCATTATTGTTTAACAGTGCAATTAAAACTACAATTAATAATGACTGTTTTAAAAAATCGAGTTAATTTGTTTCCTGTTAATTGCTTGAGTTAATTGCTACTGACAGCCTTTGCAGAAAGAATAAGACACTTCCAGGCATGACCAAGATAGCAGCCTCACTATCTATCAATGCATCTGACCACCATTCTAAGTTATGCTTAGGTTTGGGGTTATGTTGAACTTGTCGTGGCACCTAGATGCACAGATTGTTGCAGTGACAGGGAACACTTTCCATCTCTGAGCAGTTGAACGCTATGATCTGTGCACTCATTATCTGAAGAAGATCACAGTGAGATACCTGACTGTACCAGGCCCACTGATGGGGGAGAGAGGATGGACAAAAAGTGGGGCAACTGCCCTGGGACCTGACAATTCTAAAGGGCCCAGGGCTCCTGGTCGCTGCTACCACTATTGTGGCAACAAAGGTGCCTACAGCCCCAGGCCCTTCACGTTGCTGTTGGAGCGCTGTGTAATGCGCTCTGAGCAACTCTAAGGGCTGGGGAGGGCAGCGGTCGTATGGCTGTCTGTTCCCCTGGACTGTGCTCTGGCTTCCTTCCCTCCATCAGGTATGGCTGCTCATTTGGTTTCCCTCTTGCTGACTGAGTAGTTCATCTGAGTCCTTCCAGGGAAATGAAAAATCCAACCTTTTTGATGGAGTCTTCATTGCCAGTTTTGGAAGGGTGTTCCTGGCAGACCAGGGGCAGGATGGAGAAAAGTACAAAGGGGCTTATGGGATAAGTGTACAAAAAGATGAAGGATGCTGACAGTGATGGGTGGAAGTGGGGGAACTTGATGTGACAGAAGAGCAGGGACGCCTCGGTAGAGATGGGGGGACGTTGTCAGAATGTTAGGCCAGCCAGGTGATTCTAACAATGACATTTTGAATGGTGGTGAGTGGAACAAGGCCCTGGGAAGATCAGGGAGAAGGTTGAAATAGTTAAAAAGGGAGATAAGGGCTTAGACCTAGATGTTAGTTTGACCACAGGGCCGGCCTTACCATGAGGCGAACTGAGGCGGCCGCCTCAGGTGCCAGACTGGGGAAGGGGAGCACCACTAGGACCCAGAGCATTGAGACCTTTCAAAGTTTTGGCCCAAGCGAGGGGGTATGGGAGCATCATTTGAGCTCCCTGCCTCAGGTGCCAAAATGTTGTGGGCCGGCCCTGTTCGAGCAGCTTGGAAAGATAGAAAGGGATTAGTCTGAGGTTTACAAGATCTTTCAAAAAAGGCTTCTATTTTCGAAAGAACCGCATCTAGACTGCGGTATCACTTTTAAAATAGCGCTTTTTCGAAAGAGCGCCATGACGTGATTATGCAAATGAACAGGGCTCGATGACCGCGGCAAAAACCCACTTGCCAGCCCCGCACCGCGCATGCACCAGACCTGCATTGCGCATGTGCTCACAGCTGGTGAATGGGGTGAGGGGCTGAAATCTACTTGCCCCGGGCGAGTAGGTAAGCAGATTTGTCAAGCCTTGCAAATGAAGTGCAGGAAATTAAAATCCTGGCTTCATTTGCAATTTCAAAGTGTCCAATTTACATCCCTCTGTCGAAAGAGGGATGTAGTCTAGACACACCCTGTATGTAGTCCTGGTCTCAGCTCTAAACTTCCACAGCCAGCAGCTACTTGATCAATTCTGATAAATCCCTTCCCCAGCACCCAGTAAAGTGGAGTAATTTTCAGTTTGTGTGGGTAGAGGATATCTAGATCCAGACTGTAAGACTGTCTCACACAATGAAGAAAAGTTGAGGCACCTTTGTTCTTTTGTTCCACTCTTTGTGTCTGTGGGGAAATACCAGTGCAATATTACTGTCTTCTTTTTAAAAGAAGAAAACTAACCTCTTACCCCACAAAACTGGTAATGGCTGTTGAAAATAGCAACTCCAGCCCCAGTTAGCACTGGGAGATGCCAGAATTCATTGCTCAACTGTACCCTACTTTTTCTACAAGAGATTACAGTGGATCAGTATTTGATTTTGGAGAAATGATGTAACAGCAGCCCAAATTAAACTTGAGCACGTCTGTTCAGATCTGGAGGGCAGGTGTTAGATTCCTTTTCTAAGTATTAGATACATATGGAAAGGAAAAGCCCATTTCTGCTTTCATGGATGTCAAATCATCCTGTGTACCTGGTATTTTACCTAAAGCTGCCCAGGCCCTCTAGTAGAGCCTTCCCTCCTTTAAACGTATCATATTAACCACTCCTGGTGGGGTCCACATACCTTCCTTGCTAGGGTTAAGTTGGAGGTTCATTGTTCATTCAGCCCTCTCAGTTCCTTCCTTGGGGGCGGTGAACCGAAGCCACCAGTATCCCTAATTCAGTCTGGGGAAGGCTTCAGAGGATGGGATCTGGGCCAAAGCTGCCTGTATGCACATGTGTTTCCCAGTCACAGCACCACCTCCTTCTAGCAGCTTATGCACAGCAGAATAGTGATAGAAATGTAGCCGTGTTAGTCTGGGGTAGCTGAAGCAAAGTGCAGGACAATGTAGCACTTTAAAGACTAACAAGATGGTTTATTAGATGATGAGCTTTCGTGGGCCAGACCCACTTCCTCAGATCAAATAGTGGAAGAAAATAGTCACAACCATATATACCAAAGGATACAATTAAAAAAATGAACAAATATGAAAAGGACAAATCACATTTCAGAACAGGAGGGAGATGCAGGGGGGTGGGGGAAGGAAGGAAGGTAAGTGTCTGTGAATTGATGATATTAGAGGTGGGGAGAGTGGGATGTTTGTGAGCTAATGGTATTAGAGGTGATAATTGGGGAAGCTATCTTGGTAATGGGTAAGATAGTTTGAGTGTTTGTTCATTCCTTCTCAGAGAGTGTCGAATTTTAACATGAATGACAGTTCAGAGGATTCCCTTTCAAGTGCAGATGTAAAAGGTCTTTGTAGCAGAATGCAGGTGGTTAAGTCAGTGAGAGAGTGTCCTTTCTGGTTAAAATGGCAAGAAACTGTTTTTTCTTTGTGATCTTGTCTCGTATCTGTTTTGTGGGCATTAATCCTTTGGCGAAGTGTCTGAGATGTTTGTCCAATGTACATAGCAGACGGACACTTTCGGCACATGATAGCATAAATTATATTTCTGGATGCGCAGGAATATGTGTTCTTGATCTTATAACTCACTTGGTTGGGTCCAATAATGGTATCAGCAGAATGAATATGTGGACAAAGCTGGCAACGGGGTTTGTTGCAAGGGAAGGTACCAGGGTTGGTATTAGTGTGGTATGTCCTGTGGTTGTTGGTAAGAATCATCTTGAGGTTAGGTGGTTGTCTATAGGAGACTATGGGTCTGTCTCCCAGAGCCTCTTGGAGTATGGTATCCTGTTCTAGTATAGGCTGTAGTTTATTGATAATGTGTTGGACAGGTTGCACAGCAGGCTGTTGTGTATGGCTCACACCTTTCCCCACTCTCTCCCCCTGCCTTTCTTGTTGCTAGCAGCTAAGGGGAATGCTGGGAAATGCAGTCCCATCCCTGCTCCATGGCCAGCTATCTAGGCAGGGAGCTGGCCAAGGAACTACAGCTCCCAGGGTACCTTGGGTTCCCCATCATGTCCTGTAGGCTCCCCCTGCACAGAGCTGTAGGTAGGAAGGGAGAACAACAGAGTCCATCTAAGCTTGGGCCTGGTGCCAGGGAATAATTGGCTCAATTGTACATGTGCCTTATATAAGGTATAATAGTATACTATGCCTTACATAAGGCCTTGAAAATGTCCCTCATAATAAACTTTCCCCTCTCTTGGACACTCAGTAACAGATTTAAAAGTAGCCATCCTGTTATTAAAAACCCCTTCAAAACCAGACTACAAAGCGAAACAGCAGAGCTGCAATTCACTTGTAAATTTAATTAGGACTGAATGAGGACTTAGAATGGTTATCTCACTACAAAGGCAATTTCCTCTTTCTTGGTATTCGCACCTCCCTCATCAACTACTGGAAGTGAGTCATATCCACTCTGAATGAATTGGCCTTGTTAACACTGGTCCTACACTTGATAAATAACTCCCTTCTTTTGATATATAACAGTGGTTCCCAAACTTTTTGGCATCACACCCCCTTTTTGATTTTTGAGAAACTCTCATGCCCCCTCCTCTCCCAATAGCTGCAAAACTTGTTGAGCAAAAAAAAAAAAAGGAACTGACCAGGGCCGAAAAACAAAATTAGCAGCGAAACTTAGGGGGGAGGGCTGGGTCGCCTCACCCCCCTCCCCCAGTTTGGGAACCCATGATATATAATATAACCCTACCTCTGTGATTTACTGAAAGCTTATACCCAAATAAATCTGTTAGTCTTTAAAGAGCCACAGAATTCCTAGTTGTTTTTGCAGATACGGCAAGATGGCTACCCCTTTGAACTTTGCTTCTTAATAAAGTCAATTCAGGAAAACGGCTGTGTTATATCAAAGATTAGAATTTAAATCACAGGCAAGGGTGGAAGGTGAATACCACAGGTAAATACTATGGGAGATGTATTGTATTAGAACACTACTAAATAACTGTAGAATGTATTTACCTGTGTATGCAATAATTGTGAGTCATATGATTAAATATTAGATTTATCCTTTTAGTTAGTCATTTTCACGATCAATACTAACATAATGTAAAACAGTCTCGCATTTCAAAGTTCTAAGAGTGGGTACAGAAAAGTCTTCAATGGTCTGTTGCCAGATACAACAGTGAATGCAAATGTTTTTTATTATGTTTTTGGATGAATAGGGGAGAACGTGGGAGTACATCAAACAGTGAGCAAGTAGTATGCTGGAATACTATCCAAACATCACAGAGGTCCCTTCAAAATCCAGACAATATTCAGTTCCTTTTCACTGAACACATCACCAGAGCTTCTATTCTATAGACTCAAACTTTTGCATAGTTTGGACTGTGTTTTCCTGCTGCCAGTGTCTCATGGATCACTATCCCCCCTTTTGTGATGCTAGGGACCATGTTCTCTCTTGTTCATGATCACTCACCATTGCTGAGATGGCTACAACACTTGCTTAGGAAAATCCTCAGTGTATTTTTTAGGGTTTTTAATATCACTCGGCAGCTAAAAATAAGGAGGGAGCCAGCACCTCTTGAGCAGCTAACTCTCTGCAGACCACCAACACACACTGTATGTGGCCCATTTAGAATTATGTTTCCTGTGGAATTATAAAAAGCTGTCATGGTGGGAGATCCTGCTGAGTACCAAACCAAAGCTATCAAAACTAGAATGGAAACATGTAGGACCATACATTCCCTTCTCCTTTGTCTCACCAAGCAAAGTCACGGAAATACCATGAAAAAACCCATAAAACAACCAAATAAGCTAAGGTTAGGTTCCCACAGTGTGTCACCTATGTAGAAGAGAGAGCCACAGTGGAGTTTGATGCATTCCAGTCTTAGACAATCCTAGCTGACTCATCTCTACTATGGAAAAGGTAGAGATTCTCTCTTATCACTGCAATATTTTCTCTCTCTGCTGTAGATGAATCCTTAAAATCCAATTTCTTCTGTAACAGGCTGTGTATGTCCCATACCCAGATGGAGAGTAACTGGATTCAATCATGGGAAAAGCTGCATTTGCTTCCAGCTTTGGAGTAAGAGTTTATCAATTAGGGCTTGTTAATAGGAAGCCATGAAGAGGATGGGGAGGGGGTTGTTGGGCAGAGTCTCTTGGAGGAATGGGTTTTGTTTCCTTCCAAATGAGCAAAGAGGACACATGACTTTGTCCTCTGGAAGCAGTGGTCTCTCACTTGCTTTGATGCCTCAAGGGGATACCTGAATTGTTGAGTTCCATTCTGGTGAAATGGGGACCTTACAGATTATAAGGTCACAAGGGGACCAGTATGGTCCCCTATTCTGACCTCCTGCATAGACTTTCACTCTGTAATTCCTCCATCAAAATAATAATTTCTGGCTGAACTAGACCACATCTAGACAGACATTTGGTCTTCAGGAGAATCCATCAAATTCCTCTGGAAGCTGTTCCAATGGTCAATTATCCTCGCTGTTAAAAATCTGCATCCTGTTTTCAGTCTGAATTTGTCCAGATTAAATTTCTAGATCTTATTTTGTCTCTGCAAGATTAAACAGGCTTCTGTCATTGGACATCTCTTCCCCATATAGGCGCTTACATACATGTTTAAAAAGTAAGAATCATTAAGGCTCTTTTTACTGTGGCAAATAGGAAATACCTTTTTTTATCTGCCAGGAGATAAAATTGTTTGTTTGGGCCCTGGAGAGGAGGAAAGTAACCAACCTATGCCTCTCAAGGAAAGAATAAATTTATGTTGTTGACTCTTGAATTTCACTTGCCTTCACAGAATTAGCAATGCTTAATTCCTAGGATGCGACAGTGACAATTTGCATGTGTCTTCCATTCGGCAGCAACTTCTCCCCGCTTGAATTCACACTATAACTAAAATTACTCACATACTCAAGTAATCAAACCATGGACCTTTTTTCTTGCCTATACATCTCCACAACAGCCAAATGGATTACTACCCATTATTTTTTAAACATCTCAGAGTTTTAAAATGCCTTTTGGTATGGTGTCAGTATCCTGTAGAGGGAGTATATTCAGCACTTGTATAGGGATAAAATCTATTATCGAGAGGGACGGGGGAAGGGGATCTGCAATGCTATAAACTTGGCATTAATAAATG
This sequence comes from Pelodiscus sinensis, assembly GCF_052426305.1. Classification (NCBI taxonomy): domain Eukaryota; kingdom Metazoa; phylum Chordata; order Testudines; family Trionychidae; genus Pelodiscus; species Pelodiscus sinensis. Next base: position 1,284,394 of record NC_143062.1, read on the forward strand.
TCAGTCCAAAGACTATAATTATTGAAGAAAGTTGAAATCACTTGAAAATACGGGTGCATAATGGATTTAATTACAATTGCAGTGTTGCTGTAACAGCCCAAACTAATAACTTCCAACAGAAGGCAGCTATATGAGCAAATTATGTAATCAGCACCACAAAGTATTTTAAATTTCTTTATCAAATTTGAATAGTCATCATGATTTTCTGCAGCCATCTTCCATCTCTCAGGGATTCTCTTTTTAAATATAAAATACTATGGTGGTTTGGGATTATATTTATTGGCATAATGATTCATAAAAGCTAATGTTTTTGTCATAAGAATCTAATGCTTAAGAGGAAGGTAGAAAATGTGCATAAAAACCTTATAATGCCTAAGTCTGTGAAACAGTGTGTAGGGGGAAAAAAAATCCTTCCCGGCCATTCAGAGAGACCCCAAAGCAACAGTCCATGGGACATTTTCTTAGCTTGTAAGAGTTCTGTGTAAGAAATTCTTCTGATGGCTTTCCAGGGAAAAATATATGCTGTAGAGGGAAATGAAATTAATTTTCCCAGAGTACTTGCTATATTAATTCAGAAAATAATACTTTAGTCTCCCATATCTTTATGCCTTCGTGAATCCCATCTAACATGATCTAACTCCCTAGTCTGAGTTTGTCTGCAAGGTCATCAAATTGATTTTTCAATACTTCACAGTCATTACTATTATCAGCAATAACAGCATTTAACCCATCTGTTGTTACCTTCAAGTCCTCAATTTTCTTCTCAGTCTCTTGCAGTTTTATTCCAACATCTTCAAGCTTCTTATCTGTGACAGTCATAGTGGCCTAAATCACATCCAAGTTTGTGTTAGTAACTCACACGCGCTTTTCATACTGCCTCAGTCTATTGCCTTATAAGATCTCACAAACTAAGCAGCCTTGCCTAAGTAGTACTTGGATGGGAGATCTACAAGCTAAATCCATTGTGCTCTTGGAAATGGTACTGGGGATTCTGGAAGTGACATGCAATCTTTTGAGTCAGTATTGAGCCAAGGCCCCCATGTCATGGTAGTGGGAATGGTACCACTGGACGTGGTGTCTTCTACGTTAAAAACAGAGCCAACGTGCCGCCTGCTTATGATCATCAGAGCACTTTTTGCAAGAGTGAGACCTTGTCCATACTATGAGATAAGGTCAAATTTATTAAGGTGGATTTTTTATTACCCAATTTTGTAAAGTCGAAGGTGCGTGTGCACAAGTGTTCGACATAGTGTGTCCTCAGTAGGGTGGCTACTGTGGACTTTGACAGTGACACACTGTGGATAACTAGCCCACAGTTCCTGCCATCCCTTTGCAATCTGGGTTATGCTTCCAGTGCGTATGGGACCAAAACAGTATGGTGGCTGGTTCTGGGTACATGTTGTCAGCATCCCATAATGCACCCCCCGGCCCGAAACAATTTTTTCACACCCTTTTTTTTTCTGGTTATTTATGCAGATGCTATAGCTGGGTAAACATGGATCTTGTTCAGCAGCAAAGTACTATGGCAATCATAGCAAACAGCTCATGCAGTATACTGCAGTATGTCCAGATCCCATCCAGGGCCTGCCAGAGCAAGGAAAAATATGAGGATGCCATGGACATACTCATGTGTGAAGCACTTAAGATGAGCAATTGGCAGATGCTGAGGGCATTTGATCCTCTTGACAAAATAGAACGCCGGTTCTGGTGCTGTGAGACAAGCACAGAGTGGTAGGACCACATTGTTTAGGTGTTCTCAGTAGTGACGAATGGCAGAACAGGGAGCAATGGTCTCAAGTTACAGTGAGGGAGGTCTAGGATGGATATTAGGAAAAACTGTTTCACTAGGAGGGTGGTGAAGCATTGGGATGGGTTACCTAGGGAGGTGGTGGAATCTCCATCCCTAGAGGTGTTTAAGTCTTGACTTGACAAAGCCCTGGCTGGGTTGATTTAGTTGGGATTGGTCCTGCCTTGGGCAGGGGGCTGGACTTGATGACCTCCTGAGGTCTCTTCCAGCTCTATGATTCTATAGTTGTGCAGCTATGGGATGATCAGGAGTGACTGAAAAACTTTTGCATGCATAGGGCCACTTTAATGGAAGTTTGCAAATTGCTTTCTCCTACCCTGAAGCACAGCAATACCAAAATGAGATCTGCTCTGACAGTTGAGAAGCGAGTGGCAATAGCTTTGTGGAAGCCTGCAATGCCAGACAGCTACTGGTCAGTTGGGAATCAATTTGGAGTGGGAAAATCTACCTTGGAGGCTGCTGTGATCCAAGTAGCCAAGGCAACCAATATCCTTCTGCTAGGAAGGGTAGTGACTCTGAGAAACATGCAGGACATGGTAGAGAGCTTTGCCACAATGGGGTTTTCTAACTGGTGAGATGATAAATGGAACGCATTTCCCTATCTTGGTACCCAACTGCCTGGCCAAAGAGTATATAAATTTCAAGGGGTACTTCTTGTTTGTGTCGCAGGTACTGGTGCGTTACAAGACAAACATGGGATGGTCAGGAAAGATGCATGACGCAGTCTCTTCAGAAAACTGCCAGATGGAACTTTCTTCTCAGACTGGAAAATTAACATTGGAGGCAATAGTGATCCTTGGCAACCTAGCCTACCTTTTGCTCCCATGGCTCATGAAGCCGTACACAGGTAGCCTGGACCACAGATAGGAGCCGTTTAACTACAGGCAGTCCCCGGGTTACGTACAAGATAGGGACTGTAGGTTTGTTCTTAAGTTGAATCTGTATGTAAGTCGGAACTGGCGTCCAGATTCAGCCGCTGCTGAAACTGATCAGTTTCAACAGCGGCTGAATCTGGACGCCAGTTCTGACTTACGTACAGATTCAACTTAAGAACCCCAGGCATCCCCAAGTCAGCTGCTGCTGAAACTGATCAGCTGCTGATTCCAGGAAGCCCGGGGCAGGGGCTTCCTGTAGTCAGCCACTGGTCAGTTTCAGCAGCGGCTGACTTGGGGACGCCTGGGGCAGAGCAACTCTGGTGCTGCTGGGTTGCTCCAGTAGCGCGGCTCCTCGGCGCTACTGGACCAACCCAGCAGCACCCAAGCTGCTCTGCCCCAGGCGTCCTGATTCAGCCGCTGCTGAAACTGACCAGCAGTGGCTGAATCAGGATGCCTGGGGCAGAGCAGCTGGGGTGCTGCCGGGTTGGTCCAGTAGCGCCCAGAGCGGCGCTGCGGGACCAACCGGCAGCGCCCCAGCTGCTGTACCACAGGCGTCCGGAGCAAAGCCGCGGAGCACGGGGGCAGCGGGACAGCCCAGACGCGCCGTGGCTGTCCTGCTGCCCTCGGGCTCCGCGGCTTTGCTCTGCTTTGCTCCCCGTCCCCCTGGTCTGCAGACCAGGGGGACGGGGAGCAAAGCGGTGGAACACGCGGGCAGCGGACAGGGGGGTCTGCAGACCAGGGGGACGGGGAGCAAAGCAGAGCAAAGCCGCGGAGCCCGAGGGCAGCAGGACAGCCATGGCGCGTCTGGGCTGTCCCGCTGCCCCCGTGCTCCGCGGCTTTGCTCCGGACGCCTGTGGTACAGCAGCTGGGGCGCTGCCGGTTGGTCCCGCAGCGCCGCTCTGGGCGCTACTGGACCAACCCGGCAGCACCCCAGCTGCTCTGCCCCAGGCATCCTGATTCAGCCACTGCTGGTCAGTTTCAGCAGTGGCTGAATCAGGACGCCTGGGGCAGAGCAGCTTGGGTGCTGCTGGGTTGGTCCAGTAGCGCCGAGGAGCGGCGGCACTACTGGACCAACCCAGCAGCACCCCAGCTGCTCTGCCCCAGGCGTCCCCAAGTCAGCCGCTGCTGAAACTGACCAGTGGCTGGAGACCAGGGAGAGGGCCCCGTTCGTAACTGTGGATCCGACATAAGTCGTATCCGCGTAACTCGGGGACTGCCTGTTTAGGCTGAGCAAGTGCAGAATGGTAGTAGAATGTGCTTTTGGATATTTAAAGGGAAGGTTTTACAATTTATTGACTAGGGTAGGGCTCCACAAGATTCCCAATTGTTGTGGCAGTCTGTGTGGTGCTACATAATATCTGTGAACATAAGGGGGGAAATTTCATGCCAGTGTGGGCACAGCACTTAGCCACTAATTAAGAGCAGCCAGACACCAGGGCAATAAGAAAGCACATTGAGGGTCACTGAAAATCAGAGAGGCTTTGAAAAACAGCCTTGTGAGTGGCCAGAAAGCAATATGACAGTCATGTGTGTTACTCTTAATCAGGTGCCCCCTGCATTGTGTGCTTGTAAATTCTCCCACACCATGCCACACAAGCAGTAAAGATTCTGTTGTTGAGAAATCACAAATTTGTATTTACGAAAACAAGGAGGCAGGGACAAAAAGGAGTTCAGGGTGGGAGCTTTGGGGCCGTGGGGAAAAGGGAAAGCGGTGTATTAAAATCCCCTAGTTCAGCGATCACACAGGTGTGAGAATGACAGACAGCCTTTTGTTCCCTGGGGGTTGAGAGTGAGGCTGCCCTTGATTCCCCTTTCCCCCATCACCTTTGGATTAGGGATGTAATAATGTAGCCGATTAACCAATTAACCGATAAGCAAAAGCTTATAGGTTAATGCTCTAGACTACACGCATTTCCCTCCTCTCCCCTGCCAGTAATTTTTTTAGTAGGCTTGTCAGCAGCCTGGCTCGCGCCTGGTCCAGGACCTATCCCTGCTGCGGCTCTGCATTTAAAGTGTATTAGGAGCAGGGTAGGCAGACACCTGGCTTGTGACGGGTCCCGGAACTCAGACGCCACCATCGACAGGGGCTGCTGCCACTTTGTGCTGCTGTCTCTGTCTCAGAGGCAGCAGCGTGGGGCAACAGGCAGCTAGTACATAAGGGGAACCCTAACCCTAACGCAGCTCCCCTCATGGCTCCTCAGGAGTGAAGCCAGAGCTCACTGGTTGCCAGCTCAGCCCCCGGGGACCATAGAATAGTCAAGAAACCAATAAGAATTTACAAGGTTGATCGACTATTCAATTAACCGATATTTAACATCCCTTCTTTGGATGCGTGATAGCCAAATAGCTGGAGGAGCTGGATTGGGGGAGTGTGCAGCAGGTTCTTTGATGCACTCACTGTAACAAAAAGTGAAGGGCAGAGTTTACAGGATATGCACTGTAGAGCATAGAACCTAATCTCTTAGCATAAAGGAAGACCTGTCCAAGACAATAGGCATGTGTTATGTACAATGCCACAGTTATGTGTTTAAGTGCTCACTGTGCAGCAGGTACACAGAGAGATCTTATAAGGGAGCAGCTGGACTGGGTTTGGTGGCAGACACGGTAAGGGACAGATCGGGGCTCATTCCTTTACTCCTGCTTTGAAAGCATGTGCAACACAGCGCTTGCAAATAGCAGCTCCTGCATCTAGGCAAAGCATCTGTATTTGCAAAGGGAGCCATGGTGGTGCAAGGCAGGGCCACGTGTGTTGATCGTGTTTTCGGTACCCCTGTTTGCCAGAAGAATGCAACGTACCCTTCCCACAGGAACCTGCAGGTGGTAGGGGGCGGGGGATCCAGGCATAGTGACAGGGCAGAGACTCAAACTGTGCTTTGTTGAAGATGAGCAAATGGAGATGTACAGCTGTGGTATCAGTGATAGTTTCCCCTGCTTCATGCAGGTTGCCATGCGCAGTATCAGTCTTCTCCAAATCAAACAGAGTGATAGGGAGTGGATATTGACTGAATGTGCCCAGAAACCTGGACGTTTTGCAGCACGACTTTGTGCTGCAAAGACACCAGACCACTTACTGCCAGCTTGGCGTGGAAAGGTGTCCTACTGTGGAGGACAGAATAAGGCCAATCTCCCCACAAACCTTCTGAGAAGGATGAAAGAGATCCTCTACGGGAGCTTTATGGAAATGTGCAGGGAGGATTCCTGCTCCATCTCCAGGCACTTTAACAAACTGTTCCAGGGAGCCCCTGCTGTCTTCTGTGGTGCTGCCCGAGGAGTATCTTGGGAAGAATCCACAGATTAACTTGGGAAACTGGTCAGGTCCCCCCCTGGAATCCCATGCAGCTGCTCATAGAAGCAGTATGTTTGTGGTGCTGATTGAGACTGTCCGTTTGCCTCCTTTGTCTGCTAGTACACCTGCCTGAGCTCCTTTATTTTCATGCAGAACTGCTTGTTGTTCCTGGCATGTCCTTTCTCCACTATGCCCTGCATGATCATTCCTGGCATAGGTATCCGTGTTTCTTTTGCCACGTCTTAGTTCTGCCTGAACAGATTTCTCTCCCCGCACAGCAGTGAGGTCCAGGATCTCCTGCACGCTCCATTCTGGAGCTCGTTTGGGCAGTCATGCACAGGTGTGCTGCTCAGGTGGGCCACCTGCTCTGAGGTCTGCTCGTCATGCTGGCCGCACAGGAAATGAAGTTCAGTTTTTTCCCAGGGGTTTTCCTGTGCACCTGGAGAGCAGCAGAGTTGAATGTCCTGGCCAGAGTGGTCACAGCGGGACACTATGGGACATTTTCTGTAGGCCAAGAACATCGACTTTCACAGCGCTACATCTGCAGTACCCTAAAGCCGACCATGCAAGGTCAAATTTATCAATAATTCTCGTGAAAAGCAGGAGTATCACTTTAATGACCCTTACAGTTGACAGAACTCATCGTTCAGAAAATTGACCTAATGTGGTTAAGTTTGACCTAAACTCTTAGTATAGACCAGGTCTGAGGGTGTTAGGCTGGAAGCATGTAATAGCTGGGGGTTATTATATTCTGCCTACCTAAATTCCATAAACAACTTCTATTGGACAAGATATTTTTCTCATCCTGTTTGCATTGTGTGGTATCTTCCATCCCCACCCTTATTAAAATACAGCAACGTATGTGTAGAAATGAACAAGTTTTTAACGGTACAATGCAGCTCTATACAAATTTTGGTGCACAGACGTGTACATAGATATTGTAAACTTGTAGAGGTGGATGAATGCATTAAAAGTTCAGCATAAATTAATACTATTTTAGACCTGGTGGAAAGCAGGTAAACTCTCCATGTGTCAATTTAACTACCTCTAACATGGATATAATGCTGACCTGTCTTACAAGTGTGTTGTGAGACTCAGTTAATGCTTAGGAAGTACTCTGAGATCTTGGGGTATCACATTTTATTTGCAATTTCATTGTAAGTTAGACATAGTGGAGAATGTGAATTGTTTATACCTGGAAAAAAGGGGAAGTGAGGACTACTCTGTCAGAAGCATAGGATTTGCAAGATGCTGTAAAGACCTATTTTACTAGTGTCTTCATAGACGTCTGCTGGGTTTAACATGGTTGGCTGAACATCAAGATCACGCTTGTTTCTGGATTATGCAATTGTCATTGTGGCCAACTTTATAGAATGTTTCCTCCTTTGCATTGACTTGTACTATGAATCTGGTAGGTGTTCTTGTTCCTTGCCTATTTTTAAGTGAATTTGCATCTGGTGGCAGCCTTGTAAGTTTGTAATTCACTGAAATCTTTTACTTGTTGCTACAGAATGAATGTATTTTAAATCTCTTAAGAAAATGATTGCTTTAAGGGGTGTGTGTGTGTCTTTTGGACGTAGTGTGCTTCAGTGCAGCTTGGCAGTGATATGGCATAGCAGATAAATGACAACCTGCTGTGCTTTTCTGAATGCGTGTCAGAATATTTCACTCTAGTTATACATTCTATTGGAACCAACAAATCTGTGTGCACTTTTCAGCTTTGGGAATGCCGTTATGATGATGGTGGGTATATTGCTCACTCTTTGCTGTTTTGGATTTCAGGAGTCTTCCAACCCAACCCTTTTTTTTTTTTTTTTTTTTAACTTTCATTGTTTCTTTAAGTTCAGTGCAAGGCTTTGGAGTGGCTCATCTTTTTCTGCTTCTTACCATATTTTTAATATTTGTCCCAGTTCAGAAATAGAAGCCAGATCCTCAGCTGCTGTAAACTGGATTAGCTCTGTTGACTGCAATGGACCTATGCCAATTTACGCCAGCTGAGCCCACTGTTCTCATTGTGTAATGTAAGTGCAACTCTCCTAGAAGCCTTTGTGCCAAAGTCACCTTTGATGCAAATGGTTTTGCAAGTTACACTCAGTGGCAAGTAGGTTAGGAAACAGGAGTCAATAGTATGGTTGTATAAATTGCACCAGTTTGACATCTGTTGGGGGGACACAGAGTGGGTTTGAGGAGATGGTGTAAAGCAGGGATGTGAAAGTGTATCCGTATACACGGTTAACTGATGAGCCTGGGCTTCACAGTTATATGCAGGGTCCCGGTATGTGCGGAGAGCTGGCTTAAAATCTGGCTCCCAGCGTGCATTGACTCCCAGGGAGCCACCTATCCCACCGCCCTGCTGTCTCTGATACAAAGGCAGCAGTGCAGGAGGAGAGGGGAGCAGGCAGGAGCCAGGGCATGTGAGGAGCCAGTCCACACGCACCGACTCCTGGGGAACCATCTGCCACTCTCTGTGTAACTGTGGAACCCAGGGGTAGGCAATAATTTTTAATCGGGGGTTACTCCAAGATACTGTACTTCTCTGTGGAGCGGGTGCGGGGTTTGGGATGGAGGTTGTTGAAGAAGGGATCTCGGGGCAGGGCACTGGGGTGCAGGAGAGCATGTGGAGTCTGAGAGGGAGTTTAGGTGAAGTAGGGGGATGTGACCATGGGCAGGGGATTAGGGTGCTGGGTCCAGAAGGGAGTACGGGTGCAGGAGTGAATATTGACCTGGGGGAGGGGTGCAAGGTCTGGGAGGGAATTGTGATCTGGGGCAGTGTGCAGAGGGTTTGGGTGGTGAACTAGGGCAGAGGGGAATGATGACTTACGGCAGGGGTTAGGAAGTGGGAGGGGTTGGGGTGCAAGAGGCAGGCTCTGGCTGGGAGTCACTTACGGTAGGTGGCTCCAAACCAACAGTCCAACAGCATCACTGAGGCAGGATCCCTCCTGCAGCAGCCCCAGCCACGTCGGTTCCCTCCATGTGTTGTTCAGGGCTGCTCATCCCTGGGGGGCAAGAGACTGCGCATGCTCCTCCGCCCTGTTGGGTCCTGGGGGTGGAGGAGCACGCGAAGTCTCTCTCTCCCTGCCAGGGTCGTGCAATGCTTAGAGGGGAGTGCCAGCCATTCTGAACAGCTGGTGGTACCCTCGATGCACCACATGCCTCTAGCAGGGGGGAGAGGAGATTTTAGGTGATTCCCTACCCCAGGCCAATCATCACAGCTGGGGGCAGAGGAGCATGGGAAGTCTCTTGTCCCCCCTCCCCCGGCTGGTGGTGACTCTGGTGACTCTGGCAGGGAGTGAGAGAGTTTGTGCTCTCTCCCACACCCAGCTGTGATGATTGGCCTGGGGGCAGGGCAGCTCACAAAATCTCGGCCCCTCCCCCTCCCGCCAGGGGCATGGCATGTAGAAGGAACCGTCAGCCGTTTCGAATGGTTGGCAGCTCTATCTACATGCCGTGCACCCCTGGTGGCAGGGAGGGAAGAGACTTCTTACACTATCCTGCCCCAAGGCCAGTTAGGACCTGAGGGGGAGACACGCAAAGTGTCTCGCCCCCGCTCTCCCTCCATCAAGGCAGGCCATGGGCTGGATCAAATGGCTTGGCGGGCCGAGTCCAGACCATAAACTGTATCATGCCCACCCCGGTTAAACCTCTGAAGTTTTCAGCAGTTACTTGGTTACTTAATTACACATATTTTAACATCCCTAGTGTCAATCTCACTATTGAACTTCCCTGTTTTTGTTCCCAGTGTAAACTAGAGCTGCTCTAAATCGTCGTCCTCAATTTGTGGTAAATCCCAAGGGATTTAGCCCCTTTATAGATTACATACCTCCTGGATTGATTTCTGGCTAGGTTCTTAAGGTGGTCTGGCTGAACGTTGAGTTTATATCTAACACTGGCAATCTCACTGCTCCACTGAAGGTTTGGTGCCCAGTTATGCCAATCCAAGGTGCAGGAAGAGAAAGCGTAATTGCTACCAGGCGGATTTGAACCTGGGACCTCTGCAGCTTAGTATGGGAGCCTCTACCCTTTGAACTAAAAGCTAGCTGACTCTCAGACCAGCCTGTAGAGGTCTTTTGGTCTTATCATAGAATCATAGGACTGGCAGGGACCTCGAGAGGTCATCGAGTCCAGCCCCCCGCCCTCCAGGCAGGACCAAGCTCTGTCTACATCTGTTGCTGTGGTCTAGGTACCACTGCATGGGTCAGTGAACAACAGTAGGGCTATGTCTACACTGGCGTCTTCTTGCGCAAGAACATCTTGCGCCAGAGTTCTTGTGCAAGAAGTCTTGCGCAAGAAAACATCCACACTGCCATGTGCGAGCTGTGCTTTTGCGCAAGAGCGTCCTTGGCAGTGTGGACGCTCTCTTGCGCAAGAAAGCTCTGATGGCCATTTTAGTCACAGGGCTTTCTTGCGCAAGAAATTCATGTTGCCTGTCTACACTGCCCTCTTGCGCAAGAGCTCCAGTGCAAGAGGGCTTACACCTGTTAAAAAAGAGCGTAGCTCTTGCGCAAGAAGCCCTCTCTTACCACGCCGTAATGTAAATTTCCTTGAGCAAGAGCAGGAGGGCAGTGTGGACGCCATACTTGCACAAGAAGCCACAAGTGTAGACATAGCCTAGGTGTGTGGGTTACAAAAGCAAAACTAGACAAGAAAGAGAGAGAAAGAGAGAGTGTGAAATAAAGCAGTTACATTGACTATATAGCTAGTTTCCCAGATACCCTGCTCCCCAGTTACATCACTCTGCATTTGTCTCAGTTTGTAACGAGATCATAGGTGTATTAATGTTGCTGAAGTGAAACGGCTTTGATAATATTTGAAATCAGGTAAAAAGTAAAAAATGTAGAAGGTAATTAATAAGCAGCGATGTTCACTCTCTTTATACTTCAAAGCTGGAAGTAACGAAGGAAGGGCTGGATGGGAAGAAAGATGCGGATAACCAATGCAGACATCTAATTTATATTAAGGAATAGGAGTGAGGCTTACTGGTTAAAGTTAACCAGTGATCTAGAGCAGCTCCCTGTCTGCCACGGGTAGGGCATCTCGGCTGAGGTAGACCCTGTCTGCAAGGGAAAGAGGGAGGGGACGTTCCAGCCCAGTGGCAGGCAGGGAGGCCACTCTAGCCCTGCTTGCCCCTCCTTTAATCAGTTGACCAGTTAGCCAGTTAAACAGGATTTTATATCCCTGATAGTGACCAACTCTTTGTAAACACACATAACCCAGCTATTTCAGTTCTCATTTACTCAAAGCTGTCATTGGCTTCAACAGGAGACTTTCCTAAGTATGGACTGGCAGCCAAATCCTTCTGCTTTAGTTCACCAGTGGGAATACTCCTACTAAAGTCAGTAAATTGGTAGGGTGAGCAGGATTTGGAGTTCATAACGGATACCCATTCTCAGAGAGTAGTTACTGACAGTTCCCGGAATGCCTGCTGGAAGGGCATTACAAGTGGGGTTCCACAGAGGACTGTTTTGGGACGGTTCTGTTCAATATCTTCATCAACGATTTAGATATTGGTATAGAGAGTATGCTTATTAAGAGGTTGCAACTGCTTTGGAGGATAGAGTCATAATTCAAAATGATCTGGACAAACTAGAAAAATGGTCTGAGGGAAATCGGATGAAGTTTAATAAGGAGAAATGCAAAGTACCCCACATAGGAAGGAACAATCAGTTTCACACGTACAGAATGGGAAGTGATTGTCTAGGAAGGAGTATTGCAGACAGGAATCTAGGGGTCATAGTGGACCACAAACTAAATATGAGCCAACAGTGTGATGCTGTTGCAAAAAAAAGCAAACATGATTCTGGGATGTATTAACAGGAGTGTTGCGAGCGAGACATGATAAGTCATTCTTCTGCTCTACTCTTGCCTTAATTAGGCCTCATTTGGAATATTGTGTCCAGTTCTGGGCACCACATTTCAAGAAAGATGTGGAGAAATTGGAGAAAGTCCATAGAAGAGCAACAAAAATGATGAAAGGTCTAGAAAACATGACCTATGAAGGAAGACTGAAAGAATTGGGCTTGTTTAGTTTGGAAAAGAGAAGACTGAGGGGGGACATGATAGCAGTTTTCAGGTATCTAAAAGGGTGTCACAAGGAGGAGGGAGAAAAACTGTTCTCCTTGACCTCTGAAGTTGGGAGAAGAAGCAATGGGCTTAAACTGCAGCAAGGGAGGTTGGACATTTGGAAAAACTTCCCAACTGTCAGGGTGGTTAAAGATTGAAATAAGTTGCCTAGGGAGGCTGTGGAATCTCCATCTATGGAGATATTTAAGAGCAGGTTAGATAGATATCTCTCAGGGATGGTCTAGACTGTACCAGGTCCTGCCATGGGGGCAGGGAACTGGACTCAATGATCTCTCAAGGTCCCTTCTAGTCCTAGTGTTCTGTGATTCTATGATTCTATGATTCATTTTGTCCATTAACCTAAAGCCTTTTTTTAAAAAAAGGCAGTTTGCTATGCTTGCAATTACTGGCATTGATGTCAGGAGCTGTTGGTGATTTTGTTTGTTAATATTAGCTTTGTCACCATAAATGGTACTTGGAGTGGTTGGCTGTGTCCCGGGAGTCTGACGTTTGAAGGGGAGAGAGTTGTCAGGTCACGGTAGACAAATTCTGTGCAAAGCTGAACTCTGAAGGCCTTTGTTGCATGGAAGGTTCAGCTCCATTGGCTCATTCCTATGCCACAGAAATCAGTGTCAAATGCCCACTGACTGGAACTGGGCCACATTCAGTCTCATGCGTGCTGCACTTCTTCCAGGGGTTAGAAACAGCCAGAGTTAGAGACCAGTGAACACGGGCCTGTGTCTGCCCGTTGATGCTTACACATGATTTCCTTTGAAACTTCTGACAGCTGCATGTGCACACAAGCAGAATTTGGCTTTAAGGGTATGTCTAGACTACGGGGTTTTTTTTCGAAAGGAGATATGCAAATTTGGTGCATTTTTTCAAAAGCAGGTTTTTCGAAAGTGAAAGTGGTCTGGACGCGTTTTTTTTTCGGGAAAAAAACCCTTTTTCAAAAAACCAGCATAAACCTCCTTTTTTTAGGAAGAGTGATTTTTTCGAAAAAGGTTGGGTTTTTTTGAAAAAAAAAAAAAAAGTGTCCAGATTACTTTCACTTTTGAAAAACCCACTTTTGAAAAAGTGATCAGAAGAAGATATGCAAATTAGCATCGAGTTTGCATATCTCCTTTTGGAAAAAAAGCAGTTTAGTCGTACCATAAATAAAACGGTCATACCACAGGTTGGATCTCCCTGATTCAGCACCCTCAAGGCCTGACCGGTCCCAGATGAGGGATTTTGCCAGACCAGGGGAGGTCATACCTGCACCCTACACTACTGGCTCCCTCCCGGGCCTGGACTGGCTGCCGGCCCCACTTCCCTGCCGGTCTCCCCATTTCCTCTGCCCCGCTGGGCAGCCCAGTTCCCAGTGCGCTGGGCTCCCAGTCCCGCCAAGCAGTCCTGCTGCAGCGTGCCTGGCTCCTTGCCCCACCAGGCAACTCCACTGTGGTGCACCCAGCTGTTCGCGATCAGTAGCTCAGCTGCAGGGAGCTGGGCTCCCAGTCCTGCAGGCACCTCTCTCCTAGCCCACAGGGTTCCCAGCTGTCAGCCCTCCGCTAGGACTCTCTGGTCCTGCTGGATCATAGATGTTGCCGAACCAGAGAGTCCCCATTTACAGAGATTCATCCTGTATCTGTGCTGTGCTGCTATGACCTGTATTGTGTCTGCCAGTGCTCAGAAAAAGGCAAGAGCACAAAAGGCTAAGCTTTTCAACAAGATTTTTGTTTTCAAGTAAGATGTGTGCTTTCAAATAAATGCTGTGAATAGAAGTAGCTCCACTGCTCGTGGAGGTGGTTACTCCGCAACCTGATTTGGTATTACAAATCCCTCAAGTGCTCTTACGTTAAAAAACGAAACTTTTATTTTGTGAGAGAAGCATGCATCTTAGTACCTAGAGAGTGGGAATACTTGCTTGAGCATGTTCTCTTGATGAACTGTAGACAGTTCAGAGGAACACAAAGTTCCATACATGCATCTCCCAGGATGGAACTGCATCTGTATTCTGGATGCTTGGCATACACCATCCTGGTCTAGTTAAGGGCTTGAGTCTACACTTTGGCTTCATTGAGTGTTTTGCCTGCAAAAGGAGGGCAAGTTGCTCATAATTTTGTATTGACTAGTATTACTTTTCCACATTTGGCCAAATAAACTTTGTCGTATTCTCTTTGTAAGTCAGCATTACAAGTGACTTAAGGAAAAAAGAGGGAATTCATTACTTCTCATGTGGTGGTTTAGCAGTTTTGTGAATTTACTGCCATTGGCAAAATAGTTTTCTTCCTTCTGCAGTGTTCAGATATACTGTATCTAGTACGCTTGCCCTCTTAAAACTTGGGCATTCATAACTGGAACATAAATAGAACACAAGCACTGTTCATACATATAGAAATGAGTAAAATGTTTCATCTAAAGGTTTGTAGGGAGAACACTCATAGTTTCAGTCAGAAGTGGTAAGAAGGATTTTAGATTGAAAAAAACAACAACCAGATTCCAGGTGTGTGAACAATCAAAGTCATTGAATGTGTTTATTGAAACATTTAATTCATGTCTCAAAATGTAACATGATTTTTTACAATTCTTTGGTAAATGGAAATCTGCTTCATAAATTGAATGCAATAAGTGTTTGTCAATTTGTAGACATCTGAATCAGGAGAAGCAAATAGCAATTTACTACCGCAAGGACCAACAAACATAACAATGTGCAATCTCAAGGGCATCTTTCAGTTACTAATGACAATGTAATTTACTAGGTATTTGAAGTTCTATTTATTTGAATATGCTCCTCTGCAATTCAAAGTAATGTTTCATTAAAATGTTTCATGCCTGCTTGGAGGAAATAAGCTTAATAGATGTTAGAGTAGCAATTTCTGAAGCACAGAATAATTTGTAAATAGGCTAAGAATTACAGGAGGTAACCAAATGCATACTTCATGGCATAATCAAATTAATCTACTTTTTCTTTGGCAAAACCAAAGGAGAATTTAATGGTTTTTTTAATCCAGATTTACTGCTTGATACCGGATGAAATACTGGCTGCACTGACTTAAGAGGGGATAGGAGTTTCAGCCACTGTCTTTTACTAGAGAAATGAGAGAAGTATTGATCCTTTAGCTAAAGAGACTGTATCCTATCTTGAGCATGAGTGAGGGCTCAGCTCCTCTGTGCTGCTGATCCAGTCACTGTGCAGCTAATCCGATCACTTTGTGCAGCTTGGTGCAGTGTTGCAGTGTGACCACGCTGGCTCGAGCTAAGCCAACAGGAGTGTAGGTAACATGTACCAAGAGAGTGGTGAAGGCGAGCCCTTAGACTGGAATTCAAGGTGCTTTGGGGTATTATTTGGGTCTCTCTTGATCTCTGATGGCAGCATTCTAAATGTTCCAATACATCTGCTATGCTCCAATACACCTGTTAGTTTATAAGGTCATGTCTACACTGCCACCCTAGTTCGAATTAGGGTGGCTAATGTAGGCATTCGAACTTGCAAATGAAGCCTGGGATTAAATATCCCGGGCTTCATTTGCATGTTCCCGGGCACCGCCATTTTTAAATGCCCCATAATTTGAACTACCTGCCCGTGGCTACACGCGGCATGGACTAGGTAGTTCGAATTAAAGCTCCTAATTTGTACTACCATTTAACCTCCTTGCAGGAGGAATTCTTGCATCTCTGTGCATCTAGAGCAGAGAGAATACATCTGCACCAGCAGCAGACACAATTTTCTACACTCTGGGTCCTAGTGGCGCCGTCCCACAGTCTGGCACCTGAGGTGGCCGCCTCAGTTCGCCTCATGGTAAGGCCAGCCCTGATAGTGGTTAGAACACTGGACTGGGACTCAAGAAACCGTGGTTCTGTTCTCAGTTCTGCTCTTAGCCTGCTGACTGACAAGTTGTTTCCCATTCTATGCTTTACTTTCCTAGTCTGTAAAATGGGGATAACGAACCTCTCCTCTATATTGCACTTCGACTATGTCTATACTACAGAGTTTTTTCGGAAAAATGCAGGAGGAGTAACAGTTAATTTGAGGGAAGGGTTTTGGATCGGACTACTGCGTCTACTCGCGGCAAGTTAAATTGGGTGATCGGCATTTTAAAATGGCGACTGGCTGCGAATATGCTAATGAAGCGCAGGATATTTAAATCCCGTGCTTCATTAGCAACTTCGATATGCTTCATTTGCCTCCCTGGGCCAAACTAGGGAGCAAGTGTAGACATATCCTAAGAGAATGCAGCAATCCTTTTGAGAGAAGAAGTTGTGAGATTTGGATAGTTTTTTTCCCTGGACTTTTTAATTTTCTAATTACCTATGTTATTTATTACTGATTTATTGCTGAGGTGTTCACAGTGATTTAGATTTGTGGTCATGTTACCAGGGGCTCGGTTTAGTATGATAAACACCATCAGGCAAACTCTTATCCATCACGCACACAATGAAAGATAGGGGGAAAATAGTAAAATAATTATAGCTGGAAAATGGAGTTGCTTTGTTTTCCTACAACATTTAATATTTTTAAAAATTGTAAGAGTTTTCAAGGAGGAAATTCCTTGAGAAAAGGTTTTTAAAACGTTCAATACTTTTGTTGGGGAAAAGAGAATTAATAAGTTTTAGGTAGGTGCTAAAGTTCTCAGGGTGATCTCCCTTTAGGGCCCTATCCAGTCCCCCTCATTCAGGCCTTGGGTGAAAGGCCTGGCTTCTTTCTCCTTACTCTGAGTGGAACCATGTGGTCCTACCACTGGTAGCCTGGATTTCTGGGCTGCCAGCTCATATTTACATACAAAAGGTCATATTGGGTCAGACCAAAGGTCCATCTAGCCCAGTATCCTGTCTTCTGACATTGGACAGAGCCAGGTACCCCAGAGGGAATAAACAGAACAGGTATCATCAAGAGTTCCATCCTCTAATGCCCATTCCCAACTTCTGGCAAACAGAGGCTTCCTGGCTATCCTGGCTAATAGTCATTGATGGACCTGTTCTCTATGAACTTATCTCATTCTTTTTTGAACCCTATTATTCTCTGGCAAATAATTCCACAATCGTTTGTGCACACTGTTGATTGTGCAAACGATTCCACAGTCGTTTGTGCACTGTGAGAGAAAACTACTTCCTTTTTGTTTTGTTTTAAACCTACTGCCTGTTCATTTCATTTGGTGACCCCTAGTTCCTGTATTGTGTGATGGAGTAAATAACACTTCCTTACTTACTTTCTCCACATCAGTCATGATTTCATAGACCTCTAGGCTGTGTCTAGACTGGCCAGTTTTTCTGGAAAATCAGCCGCTTTTCCGGAAAAACTTGCCAGCTGTCTACACTGGCTGCTTGAATTTCCGGAAAAGCACTGACGATCTAATGTAAGAAATCAGTGCTTTTTGCGGAAATACCATGCTGCTCCCATTTGGGCAAAAGTCTTTTTCCAAAAGACTTTTGCGCAAAAGGGCCAGTGTAGACAGCAGAGATTTCTTTTCCGCAAAAAAAACCCCGATCGCGAAAATGGCGATTGGGGCTTTTTTGCGGAAAAGCGTGTCTAGATTGGCCATGGACGCTTTTCTGCAAAAAGTGCTTTCGCGGAAAAGCGTCCTGCCAATCTAGACACGCTTTTCTGAAAATGCTTTTAACGGAAAACTTTTCCGTTAAAAGCATTTCCGGAAAATCATGGCAGTCTAGACGTAGCCCTATAGTATCCCCAATTTCTTGTCTCTTTTTTCCAAACTGAAAAGTCCTAGTCTTATTAATCTCTCCTCATATGGCATCTCTTCGTTGTCCTTTTCTGAATCTTTCCCAATGCCAACAGATATTTTTTGAGACAAGGTGACCACATCTGCACATAGTATTCAAGAAGTGGTGGGCGCACCGGGGATTTATATCGTGGCAATTTGATATTTTCTGTCTTCTTATCAATCCATTTTAAATTATTCTTAATGTTCTGTTTACAGAGAACTCTCCACAATGATTCCATGATATCTTTCTTTAGTGATAACAGCTATTTTAGATTCCACCATTTTATATGTATAGCGATGATTGTTTTCCAATATGCTTTACTTTGCATTTATCAACACTGATTTTCATCTGCCATTTTGTCGCCCAGTCATCCAATTTTATGAGATCCTTTTGTAGCTCTTTGCAATCTGATGTAGCCTTAATTATCTTGAGCAGTCTTGTATCATCTGCAGGTAGTGTCATCTGTGAACCTCACTGTTTACCCCTTTCTCCAGATCATTCTTCAAAAAGTTTCATGCAGCGTGCAGGGATTACACTTTTACAGTGTACCTTTTCAGTTTTGTTTAACTAACTTCCTCATATTTGTGAAGCCCCTTTTTCTGAAATTAAAGCTACAGTATTGGGTTGCTGAGGTTTTTTCCCTGCCTCAAGATTGTTAAATTTAATTATATTATGGTCACTATTACCAAGCAGTCCAGCTATATTCACTTCTTGGACCACTTAGGGAGTAAATCATGAATTGCTTCTCCTCTTATGGGTTTCACAACTAGCTGCTCCAAGAAGCAGTCATTTAAGATATCAAGAAACTTTACCTCTGAATCTGATCCTGAGGTGACATGTACCCAATCAGTGTGGAGAATTCCACAGTCTCTGTCACCATCCTTGTCAGATGATCAGTACTATAACTCTACTGCTATATTCTTATTACAGTATTAGAGCATGGAATTACTATCTATAGAGATTCTATGGTACCATTTGGATCATTTGAGATTTTTACTTCACTTTCTTTCACATGTGGTGCTGTTCCCCCCAACAGCATGACCTATTCTGTACTCCCAGTATATTTTGTTTCCTAGATATCACTGTATCCTGTTGAATACCCTCATTCCACCAAATTTCTGTGATGTCTATGATATCAATATCCTGATTTAATACGAGGCACTCTAGTTACCCATTCTTCTTATTTAGACTACTAGTCTAAATAGATAAGCACTGTAAGAATTTATAGAATCATAGAATTAGAAGGAAACTTCAGAGATCATCAAGTCCAGTCTCCCACATTCATGGCAGGACCAAACACCATCTCTCGGTGATCCCTGACTGGTGTTTATCTTAGCTGATCTTAAAAATCTCCAGGGATGTAGATTCCACAACCACTCTAGGCTTAACAACTCTGGGTATGTCTACACTACAGCGTTAATTCATAGAATCATAGAATCATAGGACTGGAAGGGACCTCGAGAAGTCATCAAGTCTAGCCCCCCGCCCTCAAGGCAGGACCAAGCTCCGTCTACACCATCCCTGACAGATGTCTATCTAACCTGTTCTTAAATATCTCCAGAGAGGGAGATTCCACCACCTCCCTTGGCAATTTATTCCAATATTTGACCACCCTGACAGTTAGGAATTTTTTCCTAATGTCCAATCTAAACCTCCCCTGCTGCACTTTAAGCCCATTACTCCTTGTCCTGTCCTCAGTAACCAAGAGGAACAAATTTTCTCCTTCCTCCTTGTGACACCCTTTTAGATATTTGAAAACCGCTATCATGTCCCCCCTTAATCTTCTTTTTTCCAAACTAAACAAGCCAAGTTCATGAAGCCTGGCTTCATAGGTCATGTTCTCTAAACCTTTAATCATTCTTGTCGCTCTTCTCTGTACCGTTTCCAATTTCTCCACATCTTCACGAGTTTTGCTTACAACACACCTGTTGATACAACCTAGAATCATATTTGCTTTTTTTGCAACAGCATCACACTGTTGACTCATATTCAACTTGTGGTCCACTATGACCCCTAGATCCCTTTCCGCCATGCTCCTTCCTAGACAGTCGGTTCCCATCTTGTATGTATGGAACTGATTGTTCCTTCCTAAGTGGAGCACTTTGCATTTCTCTTTATTAAACCTCATCCTGTTTACCTCTGACCATTTCTCTAACTTGCTAAGGTCATTTTGAATTATGTCCCTATCCTCCAAAGAAGTTGCAACCCCACCCAGTTTGGTAATTAGTTAATTCGAACTAAGCTAATTCGAACTAACGGATCCAGACTAAAAAACTAGTTCGAATTAGCATTTTGCTAATTCGAACTAGCATGTCCACATTAAGTGGACCTTGAACCGGGGTTAAGGATGGCCGGAAGCAGTGCCGGCAGGGCATCAGATGAGGACTTAGAGCGTGGAGCTGCTGCCTCAGGCTAGCCGAGGGCTGTGCTTAAACGGACCCGACCCCCACCCCGGACAGACAGTTCTCAGGGGTGCCCCGCTTGCAAAGCAGTCCTGTCTTGGAGTGCCCACACTGGGCACATCACAGCACTCGGCCATCAGGCCGGCTGCACTTGCCACAGGCTGCCATCTGGGGAGAGGGGGCAATTGGGGGGCTGCAGGGGAGCTTCCACCCCCAGAAGCCCGCAGAGCCAGCCCAGTCCTCCCCATCGGGGGCTCGTACCCCATTCCTCCCTCACCTCCTTCCACTTACCCTTCCCTAGCCCCCCTTCCCGATGTACAAAATAAAGAAAACGTGTGGTCAAAAATAGAATCTCTCTTTATTGAACAAAACTCGGGGAGACTGGGAAAAGGAGGTGGGAGAGGAGAAGAGAGAGGGTGAGAGAGGGGAGGGCAACTAAAATGATCAGGGGTTTGGAACAGGTCCCATATGAAGAGAGGCTAAAGAGACTGGGACTTTTCAGTTTAGAAAAGAGGAGACTGAGGGGGGATAGGATAGAAGTCTATAAAAGCATGAGTGGGGTGGAGAGGGTGCATCAAGAAAAGTTCTTCATTAGTTCCCATAATAGAAGGACTAGAGGACACCAAAGGAAAGGAATGGGTAGCAGGCTTCAAACTAGTAACAGAAAGTTGTTCTTCACAAAGCAAAGAGTCAACCTGTGGAACTCCTTGCTGCAGGAGACTGTGAAGGCTAGAACTAGAACAGAGTTTAAAGAGAAGTGAGATAAAGTCATGGAGGTTGGGTCCATGGAGTGGTATTAGCCAGCGGGTAGGAGTGGTGTCCCTGCCCAAAGTTTGTGGAAGGCTGGAGAGGGATGGCACGAGACAAATGGCTTGGTCACTGTCTTCGGTCCATCCCCTCCAGGGTCCCTAGGGTTGGCCGCTGTCGGCAGACAGGCTACTGGGCTAGATGGACCTTTGGTCTGACCCAGTACGGCCATTGTAAGCTCAGGGCTCAGGGTCGGGGGTCTCAGTGGACCATCTTGATTTTCATGCACACCTGTTCCTGGGTGGCCAGGCTGGCAGCTCTCCTGCCCTAGATGGCCACTTTCCTGTGCCTAGTGCGGAGGTTGTGGACGAGGTCCACGATGTCCGCACTAGACCAGGCGGGTGCCCGCCTCTTGCGGTCCCGGGCAAGTTCCCGGGAGCCTCCAGCTTGGTCCTGGGAAGAGGGGGAGGGCTGGGGGGCATCGGGTGGCTGGCTTGAGCCGTGCCAGGTGCAGGGTCTGCTAGCTGGGTGCTGGCAGGCTTGCACCTGGCACGGGCACCGTAGCCAGCCCGTGCCCCTTTAAGGGGTCCGGGGCCGGGAGGGGGGCAGACGAGTTTCCCTGGTGTTGGCCAGAGTGACCACCAGGGAAAGCTGGGGAGGGCTAGCCTCCCACTAGTTCGAATTAAGGGGCTACACACCTAGGTTTACCTAGTTCGAACTAAGCTCTCCGCTAGTTCGAATTAAGTTCGAACTAGCGGAGCGCTAGTGTAGCGCCTATCAAAGTTAATTCGAACTAACGTCTGTTAGTTCGAATTAACGCTGTAATGTAGACATACCCTCTGTTAGTTAGGAAGTTTTTCCTAATGTCCAACCTAAGCCTTCCTTGCTGAAATTTAAGCCCATTGTTTCTTGTCCTATCATCAAAGGTTAAGGAGAATAATTTTTCTCTCTCCTCCTTGTAACCACCTTTTAGGTTCATGTTCCCTCTTGGTCTCTTTTCCAGTCTAAACAAACTCTTGTTCTTTCAGCGTTCCCTCAGAGGTCATGTTTTCTAGACCTTCAATCATTTTTGTTGCTCTTCTCTAGATTTTTTCCAATTTGTTCTTATCTTTCCTTAAACATGGCTCCCGGAAGTGGACATAATTCTCCAGTTGAGCAAGGTTCCCTCTAAGCTGCATGGCAGCACAGCTGCGCAGCTGCTTAATAAGTCCTGCTCAGGGACTCAAGGCTGCTGAGCATGGAGCTGCCTGGCTGGGGGAGGGGCTCTTCTCCCTCAGCTACAGCAGCAGCTCCCTGCTGAGGACAGAGCAGTGAGTCCCTCTCAGCTGGCAGGGACACATCCCCTCCCAGTTCAGCTGTATGCTGAGCTCGCCAGCTCTGCTGGGCAGCCCAGCTGGGTCGCATGTACCAGGCTTCCTATCCCCACCCTCTGTAGCCCAACTGGGCCGTGCTCTGGGCTCCCACCCCCACCTGCATTGCGCTAGGCTTCTCCCTCCCCACATCACACCAGACTCCTGGTCCCCCCAACCCTCACAGTGTGCTAGGACTCTCTGATCCTGGGATATCCATGGTCCTGCTAGACTACGGATATTGCTGAACCAAAGAGTTCAGGTTCATAGAGATACATCCTGTAACTGATGGCTCAGATATCTCCTCAGGTAGTTTCTTGAGCATTCTAGGATGCATTTCATCAAGCGCTGGTGACGGGAAGACATCTAACTTGTCTGAGTAATTTTCAACGTGCTCTTACCCCATTTTAGCTTCTGAACCTACTCCTTTTTCACTGTGTTGGGCATCCAATCACTACCAACCTTCTTGGTGAAAACCAAACCAAAACAAAGAAGTCATTAAACACCGCTTCCATGTCCACATTTTCTTTTATTGCTTTCCCCTCTTCGTTGAGTAACAGGCCTATCCTGTCTTTGGTCTTCTTCTTGTTTCTAATATATTTGTAGAATGTTTTTGTTACCCTTTATGTCTCTAAAAACTTACCACTTCTTAGGAGTTTGGAACACCTGCCATATGAAGAGAGATTAAAAAGACTGGGACTTTTCAGCTTAGAAAAGAGGAGACTAAGGGGGGATATGATAGAGGTCTATATGATTGGTTGGAGACAGTGAATAAGAAAAAGTTATTTACTTGTTTCCATAACATAAGAACTAGGGATACCAAATGAAATTAATAGGTAGCAGGTTTAAAACTCACAAAAGGAAGTTTTTCGTCATGCAATGCACAGTCAGCCTGTGGAACTTCTAGCCAGAGAACGTTGTGAAGACCAGGACTTGAACAGAGTTCAAAAAAGAGCTAGATAAATTCATGGAGGATAGGTCCATCAATGGCTATTAGACACGGTGTGCAGGAATAATGTCCTTAGCCTTTGTTTGTGAGAAGCTGGGAATGGGTGACAGAGGTGAGATCACTTCCTGATTGCCTGTTCTGTTCTTTCCTTTCCTTGTAGGGGGCACCTGGCATTGGCCACTGTTGGCAGACAGGACACTGGGCTTAGATCAGGCATGTCCAAAGTCCGGCCCGCGGGCCAATTGCGGCCCGTGTTCCGGTTTAATACGGCCCCACAGGTAATTTGGCAATATCTATCTTTTATGGCCCCCAACGAATCCATATGTATTGAGATGAATACATTGTAAAATCTCAGTTAATGTCAGTTGGTCTAAATCAGTTATAAATATATTTGGACACAACATGTATAGTTGGTGTTATGTTCCTGTTCATATTTTTTGAACTTAAAAGTTGACAGACAACCTTTATTACCAATAATATGTAATGTACTTTACAATGTTCCTGACGTATATTTCAGCTTCCTGGATTTTTTTTTCATCTGGCCTTCAGATATGAAAGGCAGAGTGATTTAACACCTGTTTAGATTTGTCATCCATGTGATGAAATGAAAAGTATGCCGTTTGCAATAAACTTTGCATAAAATAGTTAATTTGCATTTAATTTTAATGGTTCAAAGAATGTCAGGCAAAATGGTCGGCCCTCACGCATGTTCACTTCATCAAATCTGGCCCTCTTTGAAAAATGTTTGGACACCCCTGGCTTAGATGGACCTTTGGTCTGACCCAGAATGACTGTTCTTATGTTCTTAGCTGTCTGCCATTACATGAAGTAATTGAATAGGACTTTTTTTCATTTGATTGTTTCAAACCAAAGTCTATCCCTATTTTATCATCTTCCATCCTCTCTTCGGGTATGTCTACATTACCCTCCTAGTTCGATCTAGGAGGGTAATGTAGGCATACCGCACTTGCAAATGAAGCCTGGGATTTGAATTTCCCGGGCTTCATTTGCATAAGCGGGGAGCCGCCATTTTTAAAACCCCGCTCGTTCGAACCCCGTGCAGCGCGGCTACACGGGGCTCGAACTAGGTAGTTCGAACTAGGATTCCTATTCCGAACTACCGGTACACCTCGTTCCACGAGGCGTACAGCCAGTTCGGATTAGGAAGCCTAATCCGAACTAGCTAGTCCGTGCCACGTGTAGCTGCGCGGCACGCGGTCCGAACTAGCCGGCATTTAAAAATGACGCCGGCCGGTTTCATGCAAATGAAGCCCGGGAAATTCAAATCCTGGGCTTCATTTGCAACTCCGTATGACTACATTACCCCCCCTAGTTTGAACTAGGGGGGTAGTGTAGACATACCCTATGTTTCTAATGAATGAATCCCCCATTACTAATGCCTGCCTTTCCCTAATAACTGGAGTTCTGTCCTGAGGAGAGGTACCCTCAGTGCGAGAGGATACCACAACCTCATCTGGAAGGAGGGTCCCAACTGTGGAATCATTTTCCTCTGCTCTCCTTCCATGAGATGTTCACCCTCCTCAGTAGCACAGAGGCTGTCAGACTCAGGATGTGACTTCTCTATTTGTTCTGGAAAGTCTTATCTCTTAGCTCCTCCAGTTCAGCCACTTTGGTCTCCAAAGCCCATCCCTGGTCTCTGTGGGCCAGGAGCTTCTTGCACTCAAAGTACCCATATGCTGCCTTAATCATACATTCTGCATTGGGTCCAATAAACTGGATAAGCCCCACTCTGTTGCTGGACTCCTGCCTGCATTCTCTGTTTACTCCGGCAGCGCATTCCTTTGTTGATGTTTTATTTTTCTTGGGGGTGTTTTTGGCTTTAGATTTAAAAAATGTTATGTATATCTAGCTCCCCCACACAACTCTCTTGCAAAACTCCCATTAGCTGCTCCTGTTCACTAGCTCCTCTGGTCGCTTAGAAGCAGGCTTACCAACTGTGCCAGCTTGACAGGTCCAACTGCGTTTGGCACTTGTACGCTCTTTTCTTCTGGGAGCTTGAGACCAGTGAGCTGAGTCTAGTGTATCCAAAGCAGGTTCTTCAAAACAAAGCATTATTTATTCATTCATCCAAAGGTACAGTGCAAAGGGAGAAAGCAAAAGGGCCTATGTGGATATTTCCCCTTACTTATCCTTTCATCTTTTCTTGCAAGGTTTATTGAGTTCCATGGAGTCATTACCTCCACTTGTGGGTTAGGCAAAGCAGACTGCCTTGTTGAAGCATGTGAGTCTGTGTTAGAGAGTCCCGCTCAGCGTTTTTATGGTTTCTGCATCCCCTTGTATCCTAGGTTCAATTTAGGAAAAGTAAACTGCCATCTTGACAGAGGGCCAGCTTCCTTGCTCCAACAAAATCACCAAATTCAAGCACATTTTTTACAGCAAAATGCATGGCTATGTTATTTTATAAATTTTCAAAAGTTTTTAGTTTAACTTTTGTAGCTTTATCAAAAGTCTTGCAAATCTGTAACTGGTTTTTGTGACCGTTTTTACTTTATTTTTGTTGTAGAAGCAAATCTACCTCATGCAGTGTTTTTACTTTATTTTGGAGGGGTTTGTTTAAATAACAAGTTTATACAACCTGCGGAATTTTCAAAAAGCTCTCAGTTTTGGTCCTTCTTGACTCTCTCAGCAGTCAAGCTGGGAAACTCACATTGGTGATGGTGAGAGCAGAATTAGTTGCATTTCATGCCAAGAAGTTTTGAAAATGCCACCAAATATGTCCTTAGGTGAAAATGACAGCTAGCCAGGTATTGCTCACTCTGAACAATGTAAGACCCCAGCCCTGCAATGAATTCTACATTTGTGTCCTGTCTCTCATGTAAGCAGTTCCTGTTGACTTCAGAAGACTACTCACGTGAGTAATAATATGTGCATAAGGATTTGTAGGACAGGGCCTTAAGACTACACAAGAGTAGGGTTTGCAGAACATAGTTCTGTAAAGCATAATGCATGATTGGTTTGAAAACAAGCAGAGCCTAGCAGTTATTTATATAGCATTTGTGAGCTCACACTGCTGCTGTATCTAACATTCTATTTCGCTCTTTGCAAAGCACCATGCCATTGTCTGTGTTGAAATTCGGGGATCTATAATGAATAACCTGTCAGAATGTACAAGAAGAAGGTGAGAATGTCTAT
Source organism: Pelodiscus sinensis (assembly GCF_052426305.1). Lineage (NCBI taxonomy): Eukaryota > Metazoa > Chordata > Testudines > Trionychidae > Pelodiscus > Pelodiscus sinensis. The sequence continues at coordinate 1,310,725 of NC_143062.1, forward strand.
CTGCTCTGGAAGATTTGGGAGATAATGGGCAAGAGAGATACAGCACGATTAGAAACATGAGATGTTCAGCCATGATGTTTCAATTCTTTTGGAGCTGATTCTATAGCCTGAGCTTCCACGGAAGTCCATGGGAGCTCTGTACACAGAGGGATTGAACCTTACAATTTTAAGTGTCCATGTTTGTTTTACTAGTAATGCTACATTAAACCAGCTGTGTTGTCAGTTGGTCGGTTGGATATCTTTAGCTGCAGGTGTGTATTTGTCAAGTACTTCATTTACACCATCTGGTTGTAGAGGAGAAAATAACTTTTCACAGTGTTTTAGTGCGCATTGCCTTCATGAAAATGCCTTCTGTATCTACACTCATACGGGGCTGTCCTTAGGATTTATGGGGCCCTAGGCAGTGCTTTTAAACTGGTTCCTCTATACCCATGGGTAGCTGGCTGTCAGTTTCTTAAAGATGCAATTTTTATAGTCTTCAGGAACACATGAATTAAATATTTTTAAACTAAATTCCTGTCGACTAACATAGTCTATTCAGAAACTGACAGAATATACCTGGGGTTGGTAAATGCCTGTTAAATGGCTTCATTACCATTTGAATGGCTTTCACGGGTTCAGTGTTCTGCTAATCAGTCTGGCAGGCTTTCTCAGTTTTAAGTTAAATAGGTCCTCTCTGGAGGAAGCAGAGCCACAGAACAGGGATAGGAAGAGGGTAGAGGGGTGGACAATAAGACCCAAAGGTGTCCCAAATTTTTGGGTGCCCTATGCAGCTGTGTATTCTGTGTGTAGATAAGGTCAGCCCTGTGCTTGTGATGACATTGACCTTAGCTTCACTATCTTTCTTTAAATCCATTATCAGAAACTTGCTAGTCTTTGCCATATATAAATGTTAAATATTTTCTTTGCAGCACAGGACAGAGACCAGTTGTACCAGTTAATCAAGGAAGAGGCTATAGTCAGAGTAGATTCCCAGTTGGAGTAAATCAGCACAGCCTCATTGAAGACAACAGAGCTAAATCAGTTTATGCTTGCTGAGAATCAAGCCGTCAGTTGTGTTATCAGTGTCTGATATAGTGAAAACCATTGTCTTTGTGCTGCTGGGAAGTGCAAATATCACCAGCACATTTTTTCTTTTTAATGGTGCATTTCTTTCTTAATTTTCTCTCCCTGCCATCTGATCTCTGTCAGACATGAAAGGGCTCATTGTGACACATCCCATCCTATGTAGTGGAGGAGAAAATTAGCTGCCTCCTGCAGCGGATGCCTGCACTGATCCATTTAGTTGTGTGAGCAGAGCAGCCATACGCTGCCTTACTAATAAGTAGCTTCTGAGTTCAGTCCGTCAAGGATGCAGAAAATGATGAATGAAAGACATGGACACACAGTGATGATAGAGCCAGTCCTCTACCTTGAAATAGTGTAGTAAATAAAGACTGCACAGCTGTAATTACTTCTTTTGAACTGAATAGTCATTTGTCATTTCTAAAACATTTGTATTTTTCTGGGCTAGTGTATCTGACAAGTATTATGATAAAGTCCCGTATGTGCAGAAAAATGTTCTTCCGATTTAAGTTTTTGTTTAATAACATCTTCTTGAACCTAATCACAAATGATTAACCTATCACTCCATAAAGAAAAATAGCTGTGCATTAAGATATGCACTTAACATACCACACACTAATTTTGGTACATTGATACTGGAGCAAGTAAACATACCTGAATGAAAAGAAAATATGAAAATTTTCAGTTATTTCTCTTAATTGGACCTGGAAAGGTATCAGTATGTTTATTTGGTGATATTTATTACATCCAACAGATCAAGGTATCAGTTTAGGATTTAAGAGTGCCTCATCAGACTGGTAACTGCATAAAAATAGCAAATCTGCTCATAATTTCTTTCCAATACTTCTGTGCCAAATTAATTCTAGTGTAACCAGTGTCATTCTTGGATACATGGAGCTGTGTTGTTGAAAGGGGCAAAAGCTGGCATTTCCAGCAAGCGTGGCATGAAGACATGATGAAAAGAAGACAATGTGCATGGAAAGTTTTAAAAGTGTCAGCTCTGCGGATTAAAGAAAATGTAAGAACAAATAAGGAGCTGGTTACAAAAACAAATATAAAAGAATTAGAAGTGATGTCAAATTCACTGATCCTTATGACTATTCTGCATGGGGAGAATGGGGACTATTCAATGGGGAGAAAATTTTAACAAAAATGCTCTAAGCTGATGGGAAAGAGCCCTCCTGTGGACATAGTTAATCCACCTCCCTGAAATTTGGTAGCTGTGTTGGTTGGAGAAGCCTCCTTACCCTCCGCTGACATAGTGCTATCTATTGGGGGAGTGGGGGAGGAGGGTTAGGTTGATATATCTATGTTGCTAAGGACGGTGGACTTTTCATAACATAGTTATACTGACTGCCAGTATAGATCCTTAGACTGATATAGATCTGTAGTGTAGACTTAGCAAACACAAACTGCTTTGATTGTGAAGTGACAACACAGATGTGAATACACATGACATGGCATCTGCTCCACCCTTTCTTGTGTCTGCCCTTCTGTACAAAAGCACCACATACAGAGGATAGAACTATGGTGTCACCATAGATGGGACAGTGGCAAATTTCAGAGTCAGGTGAAGAGCCAGTGGTCACTCATGTGGCGGGTGCCCTGTGGCAGACAGGCAGATGGCATGAAATTATATTTAGGGCTCTTTGTTGTTTTTTACTTTATTCAATTTCCCCGGGATTTTATCATTGTTTATAGGGGTCACCAGAATGGTTGTTTATTACCGCAACAACAAAACTACATGAAAATTGGTGGAAAAATAATTTTTCTGGGTAAATATCAGGGTTTATTTTGGTGGATGGAAGGATGGGGAAAAGGTATTCAATAACAGATTAATGCTTTGATCAAAGGTACTCAATGTGATTTGTTGCAGAACTAAAACTGAACTTAAAACACAATTCCACCTCTAAAAGCGACGAGGAGTCCTGTGGCACCTTTTAGACTAATTCCACCTCTAAGTTTACAAACACAATAAACAGCTTTCATTTGAAAAAAACATTTACTGTGGTGGATTTAGAACCATTAGCCTATAAAAATTTACATTTAATAATTGGCCCACACCATTTGCAGCACATACACTCAATTTCATCCTCTTATTCTGGTTTTATGGGGTTTTTTAAAATCTTTTTTCTGTTCTGAAACATATTTTGATGCAGATTTTCATTTTCTTCCCATTTTAGTGTATCAGATCTTTAAACCATTATTTGCTAACAGCTTGAAATGTGTACATGGTTGGCGTGAAATTCATCGGTATGTTCAGATGTGTGCGCGCTGAAGAGCTTGTGAGCACCTGTTTGTTTATTGTGTGTATCTTCACTACTAAAATACATAGCGTTACTTCCACAGGCAGCCTTGCACAAACATACATCTATCTCATGTAATGGCTAGTATTAATAATAAAAAACTTATTTTTATATATATTCAAACAAAAGTAGTTTAAAATCTGGAAAAAAAGGAATAATACTTTTTGTAAAATCCAGAGTTTTTATGGTGTGAATTGATTTAAACTGAAACTGAAGGTGCTTAACTGTATGTAAACAATTTGAAAAAGGTACTTGAAGTAATGATGGATGCCTGTCTAAACACATCTCTACAGCTTGCAGAGGCAGTTTAATAAGGCCAATTCAGGGCTCAGCTGGAAAAGGAAAATAGATGCTGAAGAATGTTGTGATGAGTTATTAATTCAGCTCTCTGATTATTTCCATGTTGGGGTCAAATATTCACTTTTGGCCACTGCATTTTAAAAATGCTGCACCCCTTTGAAAAATACTCAGAGAAGGGCTGCTGAGGAGTGGTCGTGATAAGCTATATATAATTAGGCCAAGCCATGAAGAAGAGAAATTATTCAAGAATGGCAATGGGAGTTCCTTAAATAATTGCTACAAAAGGACATGGTCAATCTATTGTTCTTAATTTTCTAAAAAAGTCATTATTATTATAGTTATCTTATAGTGAAAATGGAAGAGAAAATATATCTTTATTAAACACTTTTCCAGCTCCCCCTCATTATTAATTATTATTATTATTTATTTATTTACTATATTTTATTAGGATTTCTAGTATGTGTAGAGCTGTTCACTTTAACCTATTTTAAAACAAAAAAGAGCATGGAAAAATCCTGTACATTATAAAAAATAGTTGTATGTAGGCTCTACGAATTATGTAACCAAAAAAAAAAAAAAAAAAAAAAGCAAGATACTGTGGGTAAAATTTGGAGCCAACCGAACACTACAGTGTTTTTCCAAGAAAAAATTTAAGTGGATTATGCTGATCCATATTATGGTTGTTAGTCAACAGATTAAGAAGTGGGTGTTTGTAAATAGGTATTGGAATGAAGAGCAAACCACAGATACATAATATCAGAAAATCCTCATTTGGATGGGGAGAGAGAGAGAGAGACACACACACATACTCTCTCTCTCTCTGGCCACATCTAGACTGCTGGCTTCTTTTGAAAGAAGCTTTTCTGCAAGAGATCTTCCGGAAAAAAACTTATTTTAAAAGAGAGCGTCCACACTGCCAAAGCGCATCGAAAAAGCGATCTGCTCTTTCAAAAGATAGCGTCCACATTGATTGGAGCTATCTCACATTTAAGCTGTGATTGGCCACCAGGGCACCTGTGCTTTTTCCTCTTTCCTCTTCTTTCAAAAGAACTCCCTCTTCCCTGTCCACACATGCCTTTTTGTGAAAGAGCCTTTTTGCAAAACGGTTTCTTCCTCATAGAAACAGGTTTACCAATGTCAGAAAAACCCCTCTGTTCTTTTGATTTTTTTCCAAAAGAATGTGATTGCAGTGTGGACATAAGTGAAGTTTTTTTGGAAAAATGGCTGTTTTTCTGAAAAAACTCTGTTGTATAGACATAGCCTCACTCTCTTTGTCTGTTTTGGAATGTTTATGATCTATAGAATGTCAGGAAGGCACCTTTTCCCCAGTGTGTAACACTGACAAATTAGGTTTATTATGGTTTTCTTTTCCACCTTCCAAAATAGTGTCAAGTTTTACCCAGGGCTGGTGGTAAAATACTTGTTTTGATGTATTGGTGGTCTGTGCTAGTGTAGCAGATCCTGTGTTTCTAAAAGAACGGCCCTCTGTGCAAATTCCAGCATGCAGAAGCTGTTGAACAAATTGTGACATGCTTATGAAACGGCTGGCTGAGGGATCTAGCTGGCAGATCCCTGGGGATCCGTGTTCATGGCCGAATTGGTGTGGAAGTAGCACACTGAGCTGGGTGGGGAGGGAATGCCTTTTGAACGTGTTGAACAATTTCTTCTGCTCAATGCACAGAGTGGCACTGTCAGTCTGCAGTAGAGAATTACTCTCATGCAGAGAATTTGAAGGGGACAGTTTATCCTACCTGAATATCTATTGAACTAATCTGTCTCTGTGTGGCAGAGACAACTAAGGTATCCAAGCATTTATGCTTATTTGGGAAATGGGAGAGATCCTCATGGACCTGTCTTTTAAAATATACCTTAAAAAGGTGTAGTCAGCCATATTTGCACTCTAATGCTTCTGGGCTTGAATGTTTAATATTTTTCCCTGTAACAAAATCAGGCTTTTTCAACTTCAATCTGAACACATTTAAAAGTTGAAGCACTACCAAGTGTTTGGGTATCTAAGAGTATCTTTAAATTGCCTTTTCATCTTTACCTTGAGAACAGTTATTGTTTTTCAAAATTTTAAATGAACCCTATTCCCAGTTGTGGTGTTTGCTGCTGCAGTTCTCAATGTGCTTTTCCCTATACATTTTTAAGTGCACTGAGTGTCAAAGAGTGAGCCTTTGTATTTTCTTAGAGTGTTCGGAAAATAAACTCTTTAAAAAGGTATGGGATACACAAAGTTATGTTAGAATAGGGCTAATATTTTACATGCACAAATGCTTGGAAATGTAAAGTGCAATTTAGCAATTACACAGTCAAACAAGCCCAGGTTTGGCTGTGTGATTATTAGATTACACAGTTGCTTAAAAACCCGAGCACTCCCTAAGGCTCCAATGCAGCAGTCCATTCCTATTCTGTAAAGCCAGGCTAATCTTAAAGAGATCCTTAAGTTGCTTTATTGAATAGAGATGGACTTAAGTATGGACTTAATTGCTGGGCTGAACTGAGGTCTGTGTATTTGCTCTGTTCTGACGTACATATAACATGAAATTGGTGATGCCAAGGTCCTGAAGAAAAGGACTGGTAGGGGCTTCTGCTACCAATTTTAAAATACAGATTGGACCTCTCTCATCCGGCACCCTCGGAACCTGACTGGTCCCGAACGAGGGGATTTGCCGGACCAGGGGAGGTCCCTCCCAACATGGCTCATGGTGTCCTGCTGCCCCTGGCTAGGGCTCCAGCTTAGCTCCACGGCTGCCTGCCTGGCCATGGCTGCTGCTGGGGTCTGAGCTCCTCAACCAGTGACAGAGCTCCCTGGCTGTCATCAGGGCTGGAGCTCCGTGGCTGGGGATAGAGCTCCATGGCCGGGGCCGGAGCCCTGCGGCTGCTGCTGCGGTCCCCAAGCTCCAAGGCCAGTGGCTGCTGCTGCCAGGCCCCCACTACCGCCTGTCCACAGGGGCCACAGTTCCCTATTGCGCTGCCTGCCCCTCCACATCCTGCGCCATGGCTCCTGGCTGAGTCTCCGCGCCCCGCAGCCAGACCTCCCTATACCTGGGCTCTATGGCTGGACCAGAGAGTCCCGGTTAAGGGAGGTACAACCTGTAGGAGGAGTCTCTGCGGGGTTAGAATAGCTTGTTAGGAAGAGTTATGGGTCCTGACTCAAAGCTTCAACTGCCGTGAGCAGGTGGTTGTGTATAGGTGCATATTAGCATGTACATGTATCTGGATATCTTCCCTCAGTAGCAAATCCTCTGCCCTTTTGCTTGGGCTTCAGGGACATCCACGTAACTGAACCGGATGGTTTGCTGTGTGCGCGTAGGAGGGCAGAGCAGCATCTGAGTAGCCGATGAAGGAGACAGCCTGTGTGTGCCACCGAACAATTCTGGGTTATCCCCAGAATGCCTGGAACTATTGGGTGGTGAAGGGCAGCTGAGGACAGGATGGGGTCGGAAAGGACGGGTCGCTGTCATGCAGATCCACTTGACATAGCTTCCCACAGTGCTGGGTGCAGGGACAAGAGGGGTTACTGTTGCCTGAGTGTGGCTGAGTGGCTTGGTGGGAGGATTTCTTCTTTCCCATTCACTAAGGGTATCTACACATGGAACCAGCATAGTAATAATGGTATTATACCAACCTAACTCCCCACATGGACACTTTTATTCTGGAATAGGGAATGATATTGGTATAATCACAGCAGCATGTGTGTATGTGGGTACATTTCCCCGTGAAGACAAGCCCACAGACCGGTACTCATGCTTGGTGTACAAGGGATAGACAGAGGGGCATTATTTAGCTCTCAGCACCCACTTGCAACTTCTGGTACATGCACGGGGTGCTATTTCCACTCACTCACAGCTTGGTTAATTCTTAACTTTCCTTTTTCAGACACCCAATGTCCTCTTTTGCTGCAGCTCTCAGACACACTAACCCTGGAGTTTAAAATCGAAACCGGTTTTGTTAGGCGTGTACTGAAAAAGCATGTGAGCACTATTTTTGCATTGGGAAAACACCAGTTGTTCTCACGCAGCAAACAAAAATCGCCTCCCAATTGGAAACAAGAGTGAGAAATGTCAGCCCCTGGCAAAGTTGTAAGCTACAGAAAACGAGAGTGTTAGTCACAAATAGGCTTGGTAATTTGTCACAGAGCAAGATTTATTGGCAAATAACTCTCGTGTTGTGGCAGTGCCTATAATGCACTCAGACACACTACACATACAGGAAGATCTGCTCCCTGCCACAAAGAGGTCACCAACCAAGAAATGCAAGATGTTTTTAAATAGTGGCAAATACATTTTTCCTATACAGCTAGAGAGGTTAAATCACGGCTCTCCGTGTGATCTGTCTAGGGGAGGCAGCTGTTTGGTTTACACTAGAGAATATCTTACTGCCAAGCCACGGAGCAGCATTTCTGTTAGCTTCGGAAGCAGCTGTTTGCCCATTTCTGAGCCAGGGAAATGAAGCTGGAGGGATGTAAGTGCATGCAGCGGGGACTGTGGTGGGGACTGTGGAGAGGAAGTGAAATGGAAGAATGGTTAAAGCCATCGGGCAAATCCTCCATGAATGTAAATTGCCATAGCTGACTTCAGTGGAGCTGTGCCAGTTTACACCAGCTCAAGATGTGACCCGTGCCACGCTTCTTTAAAATGAAACAGATATTTAGAGAAGAGCAGGAAGATAAGGTTGTCAGTGAAAGCAAACTGATTGGTTTAGCAGGCACAGCTGGCCTTGAATGGTTTGGGGGTTGGCTGTCTTATGTTTTCTCTATGTGCAGCTTTGTTTTAAGAGCTGATCAGGTAAGAAGGGTGAAAAAGCATAGAGTTATGTGAGTAAAAGCACTTAATGGTGATGATGCGTTTCACGTTCTAGGTACTCACAGCCAAAAAGGTGACGTTTGAAAACAGCTTTTGCACAAAGCCATGATCTTAGCGTTAATAATTCCAGCATTCTTGATTTGGGCAAGATCTATTATTTTATACAAATAGTACTGCATAATGGCACAGCAGTTTAGACTGGAATGTATCTGAATGTATGCTTTTCTTTTTCTATTTTAAGCTATCTGGAATTTCCCATAAAATCCTCGCTGGCCTCCGAATGTCTAGGCAAGGCAGAAAGACTTCAAATTTCCTGTCATTTACCAAGGCTAGCAAGTTACTTGTAGGCTCAACAGAGGGGGTTTCTTTCATGATGGATGGAAACACTACAGACACTGTGATTTGCTCATCCCCCACTGGGGATAATGCCTGTTTCTATGTAAAAATGGAAAAAACATTAACTTGCCCACCAGTAAAAGCAGTATCTCCAGCAGTAGGGAGTCCAGTGCGTACCTACTATCGATACTCTGTAGAACCACATCATAGTAGTTCTGCATGATTTAGAGCAGTATTTCTCAGCCTTTTTTGTAAAGTACCCCTTTAAAAAAATTATAAGTACCCCCCAGTACCTACAGTTTTCAGACACACTAAATTTTTTTCTACCATTGCAACACATTTGTTTAATTAAAATAAACGAAAAGGAACTGCAAATAGGTAGGGAAAAGAGAAGGTACAACTTCAGAAGTCCCTTTATACCTCATTTCTTCATTCAGACCCAGGATGTCCCAAAAACGATCAACATCACTGAAACAGGCTCACTATTTAAAAGTGTCATTTGACTGATTCCTTAGTGATTTTCATTTTATAACCTTTCCTTTAAAAGTAACACTGCTCAGTAACACCGTTCCTTTTAACTGTAGCAAGATGTGCTCTAAATCAGTGCTTCTCAATGAGTGGTATGAGTATGCTTAGGAGTACTCGACAGAAGTCTAGGGGGTACGTCAACACAACTGAAATTTGGAGAAAACTGAATTTTTGTTTTAAGTTTTATAGCGCTTTATTATTTTTGTACTTTTTACACCGAAAAATTTCATCGCCCACCCGCCTACGATTAAGTTGTTTAAACAAATGTGTTGCAATGGTAGGAAAACAATTTGTGTGTCTGAAATCTGTAGGTTCTGGGGGTACTTATATTTTTTTTTGAAAAAGGGGTACTTTATAAAAAAATGTTTAGAAATACCAATCTAGTCCAAAGTAAGGCCTGCAGGATTTGGCCCATCCTAAATAAATGTTTTGCCAATGATTATCCTGTGTGACCAGTCAATTCTTGTGGTTATACATAATGAAAACTAAAATATTGCATGACCTAATACATCAGTGCTTCAGAGCTGGGACCTTCTGTTGCAGGGACTCAAGAAACAGAACATTGCTGTATTGCTGATTTTGAGTGTCTGACTTTTGGCTCTGGGAAATATACTGTCTCTGGAGTAAACCAGGTCTAAGCAGGGCACTTAGCAGTATGATGCTAGCAGAAATTTTTGATGGTATAATAACTTTAAACTGCTATGATTTAGCAGTCTCACATATTTCTGTCTGACTGATTTACATTTTTTCATACTATATAATATTTCATTTATAAAGCAATACAATTTTTGTTTCTAGCGAGGAACTAAAGGCCATTTGCCGCATATATACAACACTTCTCTCCCAGCAGTTCTGGCATGCACGCCATCAAAAAGTGCTAATTTTGAGGCAAACAAATGAAAGTTAAAACCCAATCTTTCTTCCTGTCCTTCACCGTAAAGAACTGTGTGTGTGATTTTTGTGACAAATTTGTAATGCAACAATATCTTGCATAGCACCCTTCATACAAACTGCTTTCCAAAGCATTTTAGTGAGTAATTGAAAAATAACAGAATTGAAAAGTTAAATAATAAATAACAGCAAATTGGAAGATGCATTGATAGCTGAAGGGAAAAGGAAAAGTAATATATCTTCCTCTGAGTTCCAAAATGAGTTGCAAAGCTGATGAGGCAGAGACAGAGAGGCTGGTCCAGATGACAGGAGCTGTGGAAAAGATTCAAGCACCAGCCGTGCTTGTCATAGAAGTATTACCTATTTCTTTTCAAGTATCCACTGGCAATCCAATGTAAAATACAGCGGTGCACTAGGACCAGGAAGGCAGTGTCCAGCCTTGTTTACTGACCCGAAGCTTTTATCAGGCTGCCTGCAGCATCCTGGTGGAGGAACCTGGGCTGACTGCAGGGCAGGGGTGACAGAGCGAGTCTAACTAGGTGACATGGGATGAGTCAGGGTGCACTAGGGGGATGCTTAGGCGGGCTTTCCTTCCGGCTGCTCCCAAAAGAGCAATTTGGCTCTTGGGGTCCTTGCACCACAGCATAATTGCTGGGTCTCGCTTGCCACACATCTGTTGGTTCATAAGTGAAGCTCCATTCCTACTGCCCTTTCAAGGGTCAGGCAGGAATCCTGCCTTGCTGCTGCACGTTGAAATCACCAGTTGCGCTCTCACCCAGCATGGGGCAGAATGTGGCCTGGGGATTTTCAGCAGGTACATGGGAATGAGCATGTGTCTAATACTTGTAGCCAACTCTTGACCAGCTCTAAATACCCAGCACTTTTCAGACCCACTTCATCACTGAACTATTGGCAGCTGGAAAATGCTGGCTCATCTGGATCCATCCCTCACGATAAGTCACCTAAAAGTCTTGCTGTGTGCGTGTGCAGATACATGCACAGGGTAGTGGGGTCCCCACAGCCCCCACATACATTTCTTTTCTCCTGTGTTCTGAGGCGATGCCTTTGGCAGCCATTACGTTTGTATAATTCAACTGATTCACTGCAGTTATGACTGTGGAATTCAAGATATCCTACATCTCTGGTCATCTCCTCCTCTTGGAGAGCTCAAGTCTGTGTTGGGTAGGGGAATGCACACCCATAATGACATCTGATACTGGTACTTTCCATAGGAAAGGAAAACTGCTGACAGAGACCTCTATTCTTGGCATCTGGAATTCTGCAGGTATCCGGAGTTTGCTCTTTCAGCAATATTGAGAGCAACTCATAGTCCAACTTCTAAGTCACTTGCTTTTGGTGTGTTTGGGCTTGAAAGGTGGACAAAGGGCTGTGATGTCGGACAGTGAGTAGGCAAAGCTGATTGGGGAGGGTATTGACAAAGAGGCATCAGGGAAGGAAAGAGATCTGAATCAAAACACAGCAGACATAGCCTCATAACCCAGAGGAATCTGTACTAGCTGTCACGGACAAAGCTTGTGAGTGTACCGCACACACAAGCTGATTGCAAGAGTACAAGTGGGTAGTAAACTACTCACTAGATTCCAAAGTGCATACTGGCTTAAACAATGCGAGGCTGCTCAGCTGATCCGGGTTAAATCCTGTGGGTAAACAGTAGGGTTGTAATTAGTTAACTAGTAAGCATTAGCAGTGGGCCTGACCAGGCCTTAGCAGCCCCAGTCTTCCCCCTGCACCTATGGTTTTCCAGGGCTGCTAAGGCCTGAGCAGCCTGCCTGGTTAAACATGATTTTACATCGCTAGTAAACAAACATTCCACAAAGTTATTAGATGAACTGACCTTCCCTTGAAATAGAATGGGTCTCTCTTTCATTTTACTGTGCAGAAAACAACTCCGTCAGTAACACATTTCCAGGTTCTAGGAGAGGGACTCTTAACATCAAGCATGTTTACCAGCTCCAGAGTACCTTTTCTGAAGAGACTTTCTTTGCTATGTGGTGCTGTGCCATCCAGAGAGGATGAATTGCATTTGCTCAGTCAAACTCAGCTGCAGTAGCTGTGTCCAGTTGAAAGGAATGCATTGGAAAGACCTGCACTGTTGCAGGGATCTGCCTGTGCGCGCTCGGGAAGAAATAAATGAAGGAGACAAAAGAGAATCTCTGATAAAATGCAAACCATTAAATAGCTTTATAAGAGCTTCCATATATGTGCCAATTATTTGTTTACATTCCATCTCGTTATTCTTTATACATGCTGTATCCGGGCACTCTGCCCCTTTAAAAATTGGGAGAACCATAGAAGATTATGGTTGGAAGAGCTCTCAGGAAGTATGCTGTCCAACCCCCTGCTCAAAGCAGAGAGCCGAGGAGCAGTCAGCTCCATTCTGGAGAGACACCTGGTGGGCAGGTGCTGGGAATCATCCAGCTCACCTGGAAGATATTTAGTAACTGGGTGTGATGATTACCTGGCAGGATTTATAGATGTGGGCCCCAGCCCCTTGAGGGAAGCTAGGAGCTGGAGAGGGCTGGGAGTATTCTCTCTTGTGACTACAGCTGAGGACTGCGAGGGAGTGAGAGACCTTCCCACCAGTCTGGGAAAGGTCTTGTCAATTAAGCTGCCAAAGGGCCCCACAATCTAGGTTGAGAACAGGGTGGCTGCATTATGTTGTCACTCCATGTTTCTTTTCTTTTGTGCTGGAGGATAAACAGAGGCAAGGGCTGCAAACTGAACTGGGCACAGCTGATTGTTTTCCCCAGGCTGGTGGTCCAGCCTAGCAACCTACAGTTATGGGGTTATGCCTAGAGGCCCCCAACTGCGAGTAGGCCCCATTATGGTAGGTGCTGTTCATGCTCCTAATAGAAGGCAGTCCCTGTCCCAAAGTGCTTATAGCCTACATATACAGGGCAGACCAAAAGTAGAAGAAAGAAAATATTATCTCCATTTTATGACTTGGGGTCTGAGGAAAAAGAGGTGAAGTGATTTACCCCAGTAACACAGGAATTGAACTCACATCTCCTTAGTTTCAGTCCAGTATCTGAACTACAATGCCATTCTTCCTCTCTGTAGCATGCATATTACAAGTGTTCCTCTTTCTGTGCTTCTCCAAGTAGCAGATGAACCACAAATGCAAAAAGAAAACACAACGAATGTCTAAGAAGAAAAGAGAGCTAAAAATATTTTGCTTCTGTAGATACTCAGACATCCTCTACAACTGGATTCAAATAGTGGGTGTAGTGTTGTGTTTAAACAAACAAGCTGGGTTCGTTTTGGAAGAATTCTCTAGCGCAGCTGCCTCGCCCGACAGATGCGTTGTTGTAACCCACGCAGAAACACTGCTATATTTACAGACCTTCCATCTTTGCCAAGGGTCTCAGTTATGCAGAGGGCTTAATGCCTGGTCATTAGTAATCTTGCCCAACAAAACATAAACATATATCACAGGTGTGGTGCGATTCTTTATCCTAGAGCCTAGCTTGTTCTTGGTTCAGTCCCTTGGTTTTGCAAAGTTCTGGGGGTCTCTCTTCTAGGACCTTAACCAGGACTTTAGAAGAACAACCTAAGGAGTGAATCCATCCCAGAATTACACTGAGCCAGGTGCATGCTAGGATAAGAGTTTGGAACTTTAGACAGTGGAAATGCAAATGTGATCAACAAAGCTCTTGTTGATGGACTTTATCTCATTTCCATTTATTGATTTATAAATGTAACAGGTACCACCATGTGCCTTTTTAATATACCTGAGGCTCCTTCACTTTACCAAACACGTTTGCATAGTTTGTTTCATTGCGTTGTTTGACTGTACAGTGAGAGATGCTGATTTTGTTTCCTTGGTGATATGAAAAGAGGTTGTCCTAGACTGCTTGTTAAAATGAAGAACGATAGCTGTTGATTTTGACTCTCAAGGACCTGATCTAGCAACCACTGAAGCTAGTGGAAAGATTCCCATTGATTTCAGTAGCTTGGGACAGGTTAATTTGGGCTACAGCTACACTGCAGCACTCTTCTGTGTCTTTTAAGCGCACCTGTTATTTTGAAATATAATGGGCTCGTTATTCCGATCTCCCTGTAAACCTTGTTCCATGGGGGGTAAGGGACATTTCAGAAGACTGATTTATTTCAAAATTAGTGCTGTGTAAATAGCGCCAAATTTTGAAATAATCTATTTCAAAATTAACTTGAAATAAGCTACGCAATTTGCCTAGCTCAAATTGTGCAGCTTATTTCAAGCTCTAGGTGCAGTGTGGATGCACCCTTGCAGTCTTTGAATTAATACAGATTGTCTTCTATGGTTCAGGAGAACTTTAATGTCACAGTGATGTTGTTGCAGGTGCCTCGTGGCTACTTTGCATTAGCATGTGGCACTAAGCCATCATGTAGGGGGAATTCCGTATTTCTTTTTTCCTATTGGACATTACAGTTCGTAAAATGGTAGTGGTGGGCAAAAGCAGCGGAAAGATCTAAAAGATCTTTACCAAGACAATTAAAATGCCCCTTTTCGATTAAGTAGTGATGCAAACTAAAGGCTTTATCCTATGTCCCAATGATCCAAGAGCCACTTCAGGAAATATGAAAAGTAATATGTAAGGAAAATGGAACTGGGAATTTCAGTGAGATATCTGTGCCTTGCTCAACACAGACTTGTATCAACACTGCTTTCCGGGCAGTGACCCATAGCTCTATGTACTTGTGATGCTTTGGCACAATTAATCTGGAAAGTACAGAAGCAAATATAATGGTGTCTCATCTCCTCTATCTTCCTCTCCTCCCTCCTCCAATTATGTAGTGACAAGAAAGCACAAAAAGTACAAAGAGTATTTTGAATAGTGCTGACTCTGTTTAATGTTAGCTACGTGTCACAGGGTAAGAACCTAGCAATCATCAAACCAACTGGCCCATTAGTCCATTTTGTCTGATGTCTTGCCGCAATGACATTGGCCAGTCCCTGGTGCTGCAGTAGAAGATGAAAGAGAAAATGGAGTGCAGTCACTTATGGCCACTACAGAGTGTGCACACCTGTGTGTAAAATCTTTCCTGGCACTTGTAGGCTGTCAGCTCACACTTTAGTGCATACGGCTCGTTACTCTCATCAAAGTATCGTCTGGCGTAGCTTAGATATGATGCAATGTTGTTAATGCTTGTGTAATAGCATAATTCTTCAGCCAACACATTTCTCTCTCTTTGACCTTCTGCAGCAATGAATTCCACAGAGTGATGATAGGTGTTTCTGCACTTCCCAGCGTTTTCTTTACACCAAGATAGCTCACTTAAATAGAAGCAATTGTATTACTATACGAGGCCAGATTCTTCCCTTGAGCAGTTCCATTTTCATTAATGGTGTGCCAGCAGTGACTTTTTCAGAGGGATTTTTAAAAAAAATTCTGCTTTATTTTACATTCTTACTTTTTTTTCGTCCTTTGGGGGAATACGGGGCGGTTTGTTTTTAATTTTTCCTAACATCAGTGACTTGTTTCTTACGTTCTGAATGTTCCTGCTTTTCCCTTCTCTGTTGCTTTATTCTTTTCCTGCTTGGTTTATTTTCCTGTGTCTTTCTGGCAACCGAGAAAAGAGAAGGGGCAGAACAAGAAGCAGCAACACAGGAGAGTTGACAAACTTATCTGCCAAGTAAGGGCACATTATCTAAACTGCAGTTTAAAGCTGTGAGTTTTTGGAATGCTTGCTATGTTTGGCCACACCTCCCTCTAAACAGGTGTCTACACAAGTGCTTTGCCCAGAGATTCATGGCTCACTCGTATCTGGCTGTTTGCTTCAGACTGGAGCTGGCAGAAGGCTAAATGATAGTGTAGTATCCAAGTAAAGCAAGGCAAGGACAAGCCTAATTATCGAGTGGTCTCGCATACTGAAACGTAGCAGTCCCAGTTCTGATCCTTGTTATGCTGGTGTGACGTCACTTCAAAAGCGGTTGACCTGACATTCACCAGTGTAAGTATGAGAGCCAAAGTGGGCCATGAGTTGCCTCAAGATGATTAATATAGGGCATGGATAGTGGTACGTTATTGTTCAATCAAATACATAATCATTTTGTCCTGGTGTTGTCTTTGTTAAGGATGACGTTTTCAAACCACTGTTCAGTATTTTAACTGGGTGACTAACACTGCATCAATATAAATTGTGTAGCCAATAACTAGCGATGTAAAATCCCATTTAATTAGTTAACTGGTTAAATGTTAAGTTTAACCAGTTAACTGATTAAACAAGGGTAGGCGGGATGAGGAGTTCCAGCGTGGCTGGGTTGGAGCAGCCTCCGTTCTGCAGACTGGGGCTGCTCCAGCTGGCTGCTTCCGACCCTGTGCTGGGTGGGCTGGGAACCGGCATCGTCCCCTCCTCCCCCCGTCTGCCGCTTCTGGCCCCTTGCAAGGCTCCGACTTCCCGCCTGTGTGGGCTGGGAGCCAGCAGCCCCACAGTATGGGAGTAGCCCTCTGCCTGTGGCAAGCCAAGGGCAGGGGACTGCTCCTAGGTAATGATTAACCATTACCTGGTAAGGATCAACCATGTAGGATACCTGTTCACATCCCTACTAACAGCCAGTAAAAATCTATGAAAACTTAAGTTTCATTCATTTAAACAAATCACCACACAGTGAAATTATACAGGATTTTGAAGGGAGTTAAAACAGTGCGTGAAAAACTGCATCACATCTGACTAGCCATCCTATGGCACCGTTCTACTCAGACATAGGAGAGCCGGTCAAAATCGGGTTCAGTCTCTGAGGCAAACAGCTTCCTGCTGTGAATGTGAGCACTGAGAAGCTGAGCGTAGGAAGAGCTTTTGGCCAGTGCATGAGAACGTCTGCATGGAAACAGACTTTTGTCATCCTTTCCTTTGACACTGGAAGTAGTCTTTTGTTTTCCTTTTATCTGCATTTTTGCACTATTTCTTTCAAAATCACGAGCAAATAAAAATATAGCCCCAAATCCTGCCCTTTGGAGCCACTACGGAGCCCTTTGCAAGCACATAAGTCTGCTTGGCCTTAGCCCAGGTAAACTGCCCCGCGCAAACGCAAACCACACTGCAGCTGCAAACGGGCCATGGGCTGCGTGTTGAATAGCCCTGCACTAGATGTTGCCTCTAAATCTTTTTGAATATAGAATGTGGCAGCATCTCTATTGGCTTCACATATTAGCCTCCAGTGTGCATTCACCTAATGCACACATGTAACTTTAAATGCAGGGAACCAGGCCTCAGATACGGACAAACACAGATGGATAAACCGATCCCTGAGACAATTCCATGGAGTTTACACTTGGGATGAATTTGGCCCTTTTTATATAGTGATGACGTCCTTGGTAGACTTATGCTTTCTCACCATCATTAAAACCTTTTTTGATGGCACTCTAGCCCCAAAAGTGTTTCCTCAATTAATTTGTACCTTTAGTGAATAGAATAAACCACAACCACTCCAAACCAGAGAACATCTCATCATACTGACATCTGTTCTCTTCTGATAAATAATTATTAGTTATATTTAAATTATTATTTAGTTATACCCAGCCCACTATTGTGTGTGTTCTTTGTTTTCTTTCATTTACTGCCACCCCACCCAGAAAATTACACACACACTATGCTCTACATTGCCTCCAAATATTAATATGATACCTAATGAGCAGCTTCACACTAAAATGAATTGGAAAAGGGGCAGGAGCTAGCCAGCGTGTGATGTATTGTGTCATCCCATACGTTGCATAAATGAACTTATTCTTTTTTTATTATTATTATTATTTTTTGGGAAGAGGGAGGAAATAACATCCATTTTAAGTCTTGACGTTTTCCTTCCAATTACTTATTAATAAGAAAAGGAACATCTTGGATCGTCTTTGATTCAGATGTACTGTATTTTAAATGGGTCCTAATTATAGCACTTATCGCTTAACATTAATTTAATGAACATCTTCATTTATAAGGACTAGGTTGGCAAATAGAAATTAGTGCTGTTAAAACTACAGATCTTCTAAAGGGAGAGAAAAAAAATCCAAAGCTCTATGAAGAGAATTTAACCTTATTATTTATAACAAGGAGAAATACAAATTTGCCAGCTGTACGTTGTTATAAGTGGCACAGGGGCACTGAACATATGCGGTTTCCAAGCCACTAACATCAAGCTGTCTGCAGACTGCGATGTGAGGTGCTGGTCAGCCCCGTTCTGCTGACAGGTGTCTGCATTGCAGAAAACACTATCACATTTGACACTAATTGGCAGCCTTGTTAGTAGCTCAGCATGGGGGCCCAAGAACCAAATGGAGAGTGAATCCTAGAGGGAGTTTCTCTAGGTCAAGGGGGAGGTAAATGAGCTTCTGGCGTTTGTACTGTATCTGTTCTGCGGACAGGGGACTTCTGTCTTGAGGGTTTGTCAATCCAGTCTTGTTTCTGAGCACTAAAACTATCAAGTAGCTATCACCGAATATGGCTAAAAGACACACGTGCTGTGTGTCACTCTGCTATATCTCTAAATTGTGGTTCTTTTTTGAGTGCTTGCTCATGTTGATTCCATTCTGGGCGTGTGCATGCCCATGTGCACGGTTGTCAGAGATTTTCCCCTTTAGCCTTATCCATAGGATAGGTTGGAGTGCTCCCTGCCGCCCCTTGCCTCCTCAGTTCCTTTTTCCTGCCCTGGACGGCTGTTTGAAGTGCCTTGTCTTGCAACACAAGGCCATTTGCAGTTCTTTAGAACCATTGTCTGTCGTCTTTGTTTGTACATAGTTTGTAGGTACTTAGCCATTAAGCTAAATTTGTAGTTAGAATCCTAGCTGGGACTGTGCCCTGGAGGGGGGCGTGCCCTTTTATCCAAGGTTCAAACCATGCTCATCTTGCATCAGGCCTATGCCTCTTAGTGACACTCCCCCACCGTAACAGCTGTTTGAAGTGTCCTCTGGGAATCCCATAGAAAGGACAAATCTGTAAAAACATTTGCCCTGGAATGTAAAAGAAGCAGGATCCTGCATCCGAGGCCTCCCGCTTGGAATCCAGGCCAAGCACCTCAGCACTGGTGTGCAATACGCCAGTGGGATCAAGCTGCTTCTAGCACTGTTCCCCCTTGCTGGTGCCTAAGAAGCAGCAAAGAAGAGCCTTCGAGCATTGGAAAGGAAAAGTCCTTTGGGCACAGTTACAACATTTGGATCTGCATCCGATCCATGACATGCAAAAATGATCCGTGGCTATCTGCAGATTTCCAGGGCTTTAAATGGAAAATCTGGATCCGCATCATCCGCAGATTAGACACCGAGACACTATGGTAACTCTAATAATAAAAATAATTGTCGTTTTCAGTGTTACATGGCTTCTGTGTAATTTTGCAGCAGTCCTCCCTTCTCACCAGTTGCTCTGCACTTGTCACAAATCTCTTGTGCAGGCCTGACTGGGGAGGGCAAAAGGGGCAATTTCCCTGAGGCCCGATGATTCAAAAGGGCCCGGAGCTCCCATCTGCTACTGCAGCAGCAGCCGGTGCCCCCAGGCCCTTTAAGTCACTAGTGTCACGCCAGCGGGAGTCGGGGAGGCAAGCTGAGGGCGAGATGCCTCCAGCCCCATCCTTTCCACTTGAGGCCTGCCCCTTCCGGGACCACAGAGCAATCCCCCCTCCCCATACACCTTGCACAGGGGTCCAGCAATTCCGTTGTCCCCCTACTCTAATGCTTCAGTGGAGAACTTGAACTGCAATGCCAGGCACATAAGCTTTGGCTGTTCCCACAGTTAGCTCTGAGCATGGCCATCGAGGGAGGGGTATTTTTCTTGTCTATACAGTGCTATTTGCTTTCAGATAGAGACAACTTTCCTAAACGATTTGTTTTTGAACATAAATGGCTAAATGCTTATTTTAAACCAAGGCCCAACTGACAGAACTGGGGTAATGCAGCACAATTGTTGCTTTGTTCTTAATCTGATGCCAATGACTAAGTTTGATTCTGCGGCGATATTGCATTGTGGTGGAGAGGTGTGTGTGGTTACGTTTGCCAGAGACAATCATCAGAAACAGTTAGGGCATCTACTGCTTTGTTGTCAAGTCTGCTGAAGCCACCTGGCTTGCTTCCCCTTTCTAGCCCATTCTACTCTGTTGCCCCTTCTGCACGTCTCTCCTCCACTCACTCCTTCTCAGCTGCCTTTCCCCTCTCTTGTTTCCAGAGCCCCCTCTCCTTGTTGTGCTGGCATTCCTGATTTCTGCTGCACCACTCTCTTGAATTCTCTCCACAGCTTATCTGCCCAAATCCTCTGCACTTCTTCTCTGCTCCCTAGGAAGTGAACACCAAGGCTTAATCTACACTTGCAATTGTATGACAAAAATATTGTTGTTCACAGTTGCTTTAACCCCTACCCCCCTCAGAATGACAAAAGCTTTGCCATGGCAAGTGCACATGGAGCTAGAAGTATTTTGTTGGAGAAAGTACCAAAGAAAGGCATTTAAATGTGATGACTTTTAGCAATTGGGCTATTACTAAAAGCTGCATGGTGTAGGCATAGCCATAGGCCAATGCTGCAGCGATAGATCCACCGGCTGTCGTTTTATCGTGTCTGCTGTAGACGCAATATATTGAACTCTGAGCATGCTCCCATTGATGCTGGTACTCCACCAGCCCTAGAAGAGTAGCCAGTGTCGACGGGAGCACAGCCTCCTCATACAGAAGACAACAGAGTGAGTATGTCGACTTCAGGTACACTATTTGCATAGCTGGAGTAGACTGAAGGTGCCAGTAAGTGTAGACAAGACCCAAGGGTGTGTCTACACAGCAGGGCATAACTCGAAATGAGCTATGCAAATTGAGATATGTCAATTGCATAGCTTATTTTGAAATTGGAAGCGTCTACGCAGCACTTATTTCGAAATAGAGCGCTTTCCTCCAACCTCCCTTACTCCTTATACAATGAGGGTTACAGGAGTTGGAGTAAGAGGTCCTCCAGCTTGACAGGATTTTGACACTGTTTCAAAATAACTGCCAGCTGTGTAGATATGGATTAAGTTATTTCAAAATAACACTAGTTATTTTGAAATAAAGTTTCTGTGTAGACATACCCTAAGAGACGTGCCGGAGGGGTGCTGGAGCACTTGAGGAGCAGCAGAGCAGGGAGAAATCCCTATATTGTATACAAGAATCCAATTAGCGTCATTTTCTTCCACTCTGTCGTTTTAAGCTAGGATGTGGCCCACAAAGTGTGAGAAGATACTCTTCTCTTTGATTGTCTGGATTTACATACAGCTTGTACTGTTTGTAACTACAATTCCCATGGAAAAACTTCCCTAAGAACTAGGTTATATTTTGAGATTTTTTCTGTCCACGGAAAAGGGCAAAAGACTCAGGTTTTGGGGGGTTTGTGTGTTTTGTAATGAAAACTTACTTCTCCATCAGTTATTTGATGCCCTAGTCAAAGAAAATGGGCCATTTTGTCACTACTGCTTAAAATCTTAATAACTTAAAAATTAGTTTAATCAACTAATCGTGGGTTTTAGCCTTTAGATCTACAGACCAATCCACTGCATAGTGAAGTCAATCAGAGTCTTTCTGTTGACTTCAGTTGTGATTGGATCAGGCTGTAGATAAATGGCAATAAATAGTTTAATCCGTCTGTCTAATCTTAGGCATTTACACTACCGCTCATCTTCATGGTGACTGAGCAACTTTCATGTAAAATCAATAACAACATGAAATCCCAAGTGGACTGCAAGGAGTTTGGCATTTCTCCTTATTCACAGTCACAACTCCTTATTCACAGTCATACTCTGCTTGAGTATGTCTACACTACCCCGCTAGTTCGAACTAGCGGGGTAATGTAGGCATACCACACTTGCAAATGAAGCCCGGGATTTGAATTTCCCGGGCTTCATTTGCATAAGCGGGGTGCCGCCATTTTTAAAACCCCGCTCGTTCGCCGCCATTTTTAAAACCCCGCTCGTTCGAACCCCATTCAGCGTGGCTACACGGGGCACGAACTAGGTAGTTAGAACTAGGCTTCCTAGTTCGAACTACCGTTACTCCTCATTCCACGAGGAGTAACGGTAGTTTGAACTAGGAAGCCTAGTTCTAACTACCTAGTTCGTGCCCCGTGTAGCCGCGCTGCACGGGGTTCGAACGAGCGGGGTTTTAAAAATGGTGGCGCCCCGCTTATGCAAATGAAGCCTGGGAAATTCAAATCCCGGGCTTCATTTGCAAGTGCGGTATGCCTACATTACCTTCCTAGTTCGAACTAGGAGGGTAGTGTAGACATACCCCTTGGGACAAAGGGTGATTGTTTTGTTTTGTGAAGGTTTAGGACTATGAGGGGTTAATCTTTTTTATCTTCTTTGCTATGATGTGGGGCCAGATCAGACAGTTGACAAATTCTACCATTGACTTAACCGTTGCAAATATGGCCCATGATGCTTTATCCTGTGAACTGAGGGCACCTTACAATGAAATGGAAAAGAAAAAAAAAGGGTTTAACTGAATCAGAGGCTCAGTTAAAGTAAGGATATTTAGACTTTTAGTCCCTTTATTAAGAAAAGAGACAGAATTATCTTTGACGCCAGAGGAAAAAAAGATTTCAGAAGGAATAATGTGTCTGGTGATGAGGAGAAGTGGGATTGGCCTGTTGATATTTGTGATGCACTCAATGACCTAAGACGTTCATTTAACCAGTCTCAGTATAGGATTTTTTTCCTTTTATTTCATTATTCATATTTATGTCCCTGTAATTAATAAGATACAAACAGTTCCAAATTCCACTCTTAGATCCATGGCCTTTGAAGTCAGTACATCTTGAGAGTAGAAACTGGTCCAGAGTTGTTTTTTTGTGAATTTACATTCTGCATGGCATTATAACTCCACTTTTTCACCACTTCAGTAGTTGAAAATTGTAATGTTTTTACTGTACCATGGCAACTGTTAAACTCTGAAAAAATAGAGCACTTTAAGAAAAACATACCTCAATGGGTAACATGAATTGCTATGTGTTTTACATGACTGTCAGAGGACCCATTATAGTATAATAAACATATTTTCCCCAATTTGTTTATGCTATTTTAAAAAATTCTGCCTCTGTTTTCTATTTCCTATGGTGTCATTTTTCCTTTTCAAAACATTACACATTTTGTTTAAAGGAAAGGGTAAAAGAGAGATTACATCGGTTGTTCTCATGACCTACTTGCTGCTGTCTTAAAAAAAGCAGAATTGTATCTCTTTGTTTTGTATGAAATAAGAAATTGCTTCAGATATCCAGTCACTAAACAAGCAGGTATAACTACTACTGAAGTCCTTATACATAATTGTTATTCACTGTGTTACTCAGGAAAAGTAACTTTGAGGCTGGTTTCAAGAGAAATTTTCCTGAATTAAAATCTGAGTCAAGACTTTAGCAGCTGTATGGCTGTTGAGTGTAATGGTTTATTAGGGTGCATTGCCAGACTCGATTTTCGAGATTTTTTTTGTCCTTTTGGTTGGAATGGCTGTTTTGTGCAACACAGGAGGCCACAGCGACAAAAACTCAGTGGCCACTAACATGTTGACATGAGTAGGAAGAAACCTGTGTCCCAGGCAGTTCTGTGAATGGGTACTATCAGCACTTCCAGAATAGTGATAGAAATGTAGCCGTGTTAGTCTGGGGTAGTTGAAGCAAAATGCAGGACAATGTAGCACTTTAAAGACTAACAAGATGGTTTATTAGATGATGAGCTTTCGTGGGCCAGACCCACTTCCTCAGATCAAATAGTGGAAGAAAGTAGTCACAACCATATATACCAAAGGATACAATTAAAAAAATGAAGGATACAATTAAAAAAAAAAAGGATACAATTTGTTCATTTTTTTAATTGTATCCTTTGGTATATATGGTTGTGACTACTTTCTTCCACTATTTGATCTGAGGAAGTGGGTCTGGCCCACGAAAGCTCATCATCTAATAAACCATCTTGTTAGTCTTTAAAGTGCTACATTGTCCTGCATCAGCACTTCCACTTTGAATTAGACGCTGACCTGTCCCTGGCAATAGAAGGTGGCTTTCTGCAATGCCCATGAAAGAAGTTGTTGTTTTCCTTATAGAACTTCAGAATGCCTGTGGCTATGTCCAGTAAAAATACCGGACATTGATTTTTAAAATATTCTCTTTTTCTAGTTAAAGAATAAGAACCTTGAGTAGGCAGTGGAGGAGAGAAAATTCAACCTTTAATGTAGGAAGGGTAAAAGAGATTCATGTCACCGAAGAGTACTTGTTTCTGTGTTCTGCATACTGCAAGTAGTTGTGAGATCATCTTAGAGGGAGAGCTGTACAAATAATTCATAGCAAATATCTTAGATGAATTTAGCTTCTCTTACTAACTGCCATTTTTTATAAACGGTTTATCATTTTCTCAGATTTATTCATTATTAAAAATGATTTGCAGAATAATTTGTGGGACTAAATCCTTATCTGTTGTTTGCTTGAGAATACTAGGTCCAGGATAGTCATAGTTCAATGTATGCTGGTTAGTTTGATCAGATGTATTGTGTCAATCACATAGTATGTTTGTGAACTGTGATTGGAGAGATGTGCTTTGAATCAGGGTTCTTGTGCAAAAACTCACAGCTAGTGCTTTCCAGGGATATTGTGTAATATTTATCTAATGTGAGCTGTTTCACTGCATTTCCCTGATACTTAAACTGATTTGATAGAAGGTACACAGGAATTAAACATAGAGGGAGGGTGTAATCACAGTATCAGCAAAATCATATTTTTATGCAAGCCTTGGTTCATTAAATATTTACTGTGCTCTTCTTGGAAGAGACTTTGTGCTAACTGGGCAAGAACAGTGATATTGACTGAATCCTGCAGTGAAAAGGGAGTAGGGTTATAAAAGAGAAATAACAGGCTCAACAGGAACGTGTGGACCATGTGTTAATTAGCAAGAATTTAAGGTCTATGTGTTGATTGGTATTCAAGTTTGAGGCAGCTGCAGCAATGGAGAAGTAATCTTGAGATGTCTGGGGGAAAAAAACACTTGCAAAACAAAATCAATAAATGCATTTATGACCCTGTAGCCTGGATACTTTATTATGGGGAAAACCTATCCCATTTAAATGTAAACACTGGCTTTGAAAGTTTAGCGGGAAGTCCAGTTTTCAAACTTGAGGCCAAATTGGCATTTTGGCATTCAAATTGGCATCTAAAGCTGGTATTTGGATACCTTCGTATGAACAGGCGCATCCAGATCTAGGATATGGGGCTCTATTTAGGTACACAAGTCTGAAAACTAGGCCCAGTCTTAAAAATGTAGACCACCATTAGTATGAATTGTGTCACCCAGACTGAAAATTAAAGGCTCTCATCCTTGTCTGCACTGAAGCCACTATATATTGTACTGTGTGTGCAAATCATTTCAAAAGCCAGAAGAACAGAAGGTTCACATCAAGCAAAAGGGGCATGACCTGGGAAAATGAAGAGTAGCCAGGGCTTCTTTGGACTTCAATTATTCCAGTTGCTGTCATTCCCCTATGGAGCTATCGACATCCAGGGTGATTTAGAGCAACTTCCAGGTTGCTCTAACTTAGCCAGAAGAGTGGTGGAAAGATGGGTAAATTAAATGAATGTTGCTTTTGAGACATATTATTCTTATTGCTATGAAATTGGGTTATGTAGCTTGGTTCTGTGCCAGCCTGGAATTCCCCTGTGCTGAATGACTCCTCAGCTGCTCACCAGTTCCTTTGTGTCATTGGAGCAGCCCAAAGGGGCCAGCACAGGAGCCAGAATTTGGCTCATACGTTACATTATGACTGGTTCATTCAAAAATGAAAAATTAAATCAAACCAGTGCTATGCTTTATTAAGTGTCAAGGCCTCTAGTCTGTAACTTCTGAATGACACGAGCAATCTTTCTTCATGGTGCCTAATCCGGGGAACACGGAACCGCTTCCATAAGGAGAGATTTGTAGGATCAGGTCCTGTGAAACTTCTGCTCGTGTGACATTAGCAAACTTACCAGCTAAGCTCTTCATTGGGATCAGAGTACAGTATATTCTAGCCATTCCACTCCGTTCTGAAAGACATAATAGGAGGGATGGAAGCTGCTAGTTAAAATGGGCCTGCCGTGTACAGCACCTTGGGTGTACAAAACAGCTAGAAGTGTTAGGATTGTCTCTCTGCACAGCCTTAAGGCAATAGATCTCAATAAATAAACTCCGACGCTGAGTTTATTTATGAGAGAATATTTATACCACAAATAGCCTTTTAGCTTATATTAGATAGAGACAAGACAATACATTTTAAAAAGGAAAACCCAATAAAAAGGTCTTTTCTCCTTGGCTCACAATGCAAGAACAAAGGGATGTTCAATGAAACTGAATGGTAGCAAATTCAAAGCTGATGAAAGGAAATACTTTTGTGCATTGTGTTACAATTAGCCTGTGTGACTCATTGCCACAGGATGGTGATGATGCCAAGATTCTGGAAGGAAGCAAGCAGGTTTTGGATATTTATATGGATAACAAGTAGGGTTGTCAATTAATGTGTGTTAATACCTGTGATTAATGCAGGGCAGAATTAACACATTAAAAAATTAATACACATTAATCTAGGGTTACCATATGTCCGGTTTTTCCCGGACATGTCCTCGTCTTCACTTGTTAATTCTCCATCCAGCTGGCTTTTTTAAATGGCAAAAAATGTCTGGGATTTTGCCCTGAAGAGGAGATCTGGGAGGGAGCGGCGGCACGTGCCTGTCAAATGGAATGTTCGGAGTCCTGGACCCAGATCGTTCACGACCGCTCTGCGCATGCGCCTCAGCTCCTGGAGAGAAAAGCGTGTGGCTGCAGCGGCGGCTCCAGTGAGACCCAGAGCAGGTCCAATGTGGGGGGTTGGCGTCTCCCACGGAGATACCGTGTTACCCTCCGCCATGCTGGGCTATGTCCCCGGTTCTGCAGGAGGGGTAGAACATTGGGTTAGAGCAGGAGAACTGGGGGTGCCTGGCTCTATGGGGAGGGGTGAGGATATTGGGTTGGAGTGGGGGCCAGAGGGTACCTGGCTCTGCGGGAGGGGTGAGGGCATTGCGTTGGAGCGGGCGGGGGAGGGGAGCTGTATTCTTATTATTGTTTAATAGTGCAATTAATTGCGATTAATTTTTTTAATTGTGTGATTAAATTTGAAATAATGAATGGCTTATTTCCACTTCTTATTCCACAAGGAATAATGCTATTTCAGAATAGCAGTAGTGTGGACGCTGCACTGCTGCACTGCTGCTATTTTGAAATAGCTCCTCCCCACAGCCATTCAAAATAATTACGCCCCAGTGCCTTCTGTGGCTCTAAATCGAGGGAGCACGTCTACATTAGGGAAGCCTGCCTTGGAGAAATTTGGAGGCTTCCCGGTAGTGTAGACGTGCTATTTCAAATAGTTCATTTTGAAATAAGTGTGCAGTGTAGACGTACCCTTGGAGAGAAACTGTTACTTTCACCTGTGTTTGTCCCACTTTTCCCACTTTCCAAGGGGGAGAAGACTTTTTTATTCTAATACACTAATTCTGGGACCCTCAGACACACCCAGCGCAAGCGTTTAACACAGTCCCTGCGTTTCTCTGCTCTGCAGGGAGGAGGAGGCTTTGTGTGATCGTTCCACGAGGCGTACAGATAGTTTGGAATAGGAAGCCTTGTCCGAACGATCTAGTTCATGCCGCGTGTAGCTGCGGGCACGGAGTCTGCACTAGCGGACATTTAAAAATGGCGGCGCCCGGCAATATGCAAATGAAGCCCGGGAAATTCAAATCCTGGGCTTCATTTGCAAGTTCGTATGACTACATTAACCACCCTAGTTCGAACTAGGGTGGTAGTGTAGACATACCCTTAGAGCCTGTCAGAGGTGGACTGCGCTGTTTGAGAGGGAATAGGTCCAGCCCAACTGTGCCTCATTAACAACCTTTCCATTAGACCAAATGGGAGCAGGAAAAGGAAGCTGTTGTAGAGAGCAGGTGGGTTTGGTGGAGATCCTGGACTGAAGGGTTTTGGCCTGGAGGGCCCCTTGGGCACTGTGAGCCAGTCGAGGAATCCAGGTAGCAAGTTCTGGGAGTTCCTGCTGAGAGGGAAAGACTCCTGGTAGGGAGGTCTGGGAAGGAGCTGAGGGGACTCCAGAGAGACAGGAAAGAGCCTGGAAAGGGCTGAGAGCTGCAGTCATAAGCTGGGCAGAAGAGTCCTTTAGAAGAAGGAAGCCCTCCTTGGAAGAAGGGGCTGAGCCCGGTTTGCAGCTAGCACAAAGATTTTATTTGCTTTGGACCTGTATAAACTGGAAGCTGTAGACTTGGTTAATGGCTGAACTAGAGGGCTAAGTCACTGAGGGGAAACCGAGATAGGGATGCTGTAAGGTTACTCTGTGCCGTGAAACGGTGCCTGGGAGGCAGTAACCTGTTTGCAGGGCTAGATCTTTAAGGCTGTTTAAGCACCTAACTCCAATGGGAGTTAGGCACTGAAATATGTTCACAAATCTAGCCATTAGGCACTGCAACATTATTTACCCAAGAACAATAGCAATATAAACAGTAAAGCTAGCAGCTTTCTGCAGGATGAAGTAAACGCTGGTTTCTTTCCAAACTGAGATCTGTCCTGAACAGACTTGATCCAACACCCACAGATATCAATGGAGAGATTCCCAATGAGTTTTGGATCATACTGTTAGTGTCTGAAAAACCAGAAAGGTTTCTCCCACAGTGAATAATATGCTAAAAAAAGTATGAGGACTGGGGGTGGGTTATGATGAATGCTATAATGGAGAGGCTGCTGTTATACCTTAGGGAAAATATCCTGTAATTAGGGTTGATAAGTATAATGACTGGTGGATTTTAGCTGGTTTGATGACTCAGGTTTGAACAACATGGATGTTGTTGACTACATAAAACATGACATTCCATTTGTGAAATTCAAGGGCTTGTTGGTGTCAGTGTTTTGATCTTGTATCCACTTTTAATTTAACTCTCCTAATGGCTTGTATCACTCCTGCTGAGAAAGGCTTAATCCATGTTTTTCAAAATTATTATTGTGGTTTTTGTTGCAGAGACTATTTCTTATGGGGTATTACTTTTAGCAAATCAGTAAAAGCAGCTGGGTGTTCTTTCAAATTGTTTGGCATTTCAGCTCAGTGGGTCTCAGGAGCTTAATATTTAGATCTTCCTAGGTGTGTCATTATTCAGGATAGATACAGAATGTATTTCAGTGCCTACATGCTGTAGTTATGGGATCTTCCAGTGCCAGAGAGAGATTTTTTAGATCCCATTTTGCCATTTTAAAATAATTCTTCAAATAGCTTAACTTGGCTGTAACATTTGTTTTTCAGGAAGATACTGATTTCTTCCAGCCTTACAAATAGTTCTGTAGAGGTCAAGTGATTCATGCTGCCTCCCAAAGGGCTAATTCTCTGTTACACAGTACAACTGCAAGCAAGGTTTTTTTTTTTTTTTTTTTTTTTTTAAAGGTAGTGAAGTCAGCCAAGGAATAAAGTGTATCCAAGAGAGCAAAACTCAGTACAACTAGCTAAAACAAATGTGTCTAAGAAGACGCCGTGCAATCAGCTCCTTGCTATCATTCACTCTGTCTTCCATTTCTGTACAGAACTGAGACATGGGTTTTTCTTCAGTTAGTTTCTAAAATGTAAAGAAAAAGTTAACTTATAGCCAGGCCTCCTTGGGAATCAGCTTAAGGCACAGGTGCAAACATAAAAATAAGATGACAGCAACCCTACAATGCTTAAGAAAATCCCCAATAAATCACACAGTGAAGATAAAATAAAAACAATGTCCCTGTATTAGTCCCCCCCCCCCCAAATGAGTCTGCCTTCAAAATGAATCTTACAGGGTTCTTCAAATAGAAGGGAGAGCATATTCCCAAGGAAAAGTTCGTCCCACCCAGTCAGCTCTGGTTGTATGTCAGAGGGAGAGAAGCGGTCTTTAACATGAATCAGTCCCAGGCTGTTGAGGGCTTGGTAGCTCAATGCCAGCTCCTTAAGTTCCACAGGCAGCCAGTAGAGATTACAAAGCACCGCTTGAATGTTCTTGTTCTCTGATGTCCCGTTTACCAAGCAGGCTGCTGCATTCTGACTAGCGTTACTTTCTGAATATGTTTTGTAACACACACCTGCATTTACCATGAGGAAACTGTAGTAGCAATAACTTTGTGCCTCTCATCACAAACAATAGCCACCTACCTTTTAGAATGTGAGCTAGAGACAAGAGATACTTTTCAATGGTGCATCTACACTTCCCACAGGCTGGGGTGACTTTAATGGGGCTTGGCACCTGCTAGGATTAGGACCGCGGCTGTTTAGCTCCAAAGCATGTTCCTTGTGTAGTAAATTTGCTATCACTGTAGATGAGACAGCTTTGAACCATCATGTTGCTTAAACTTGCTTTCAGCAGATGTAACTAAAATGGAGGTAAAAGCAGTTCTGGCTGCCAGGGCCCCGTCTCCATCATGCTTCCTGATTGTGCTAACACCAGCTTAGCTTGACTACTCTATACATGGGTTGGAATTTTTCTGGAAATGTCCACAGAGCAGACCTGGATTGAGGTGGATACACTCTAGTAACATTTGTACTCTCTTAGATACTGCATAGCAACAAATATTCCACAGTAGTTATACATTGTGCTGTTTCCCCGTCCAGCCCTTTTACGATGTTATAAAATCATCTACTCCAAGGGGCTTGGTCACAGTTTTTAAAAGAGCAAGAAAAAAACAAACCCTGAAATATCCTTATAACGAGACTTGGGGAAAATCCTCCCAGTTCCAAATCCCAAGCATGTTAGTTTTAAAGTTGCTATTATTACAGAGACTGCAGAAAATAAACAATCATAACAAAAAAACCCCTAAGTTTGCTGCTCTCTGTGCTGGCTATACAGTAACATGTACCTGGTTAGCATACAGTGATGTGGACATCATTTGATGGTTCTAGTGAGCAATGAAAGAGGCTCCGTCTGTCCCAACATGAGGCAAGGGCCAGATCATGCAGCTGCTGGAAATTGTATGAAAGTCTGAGGATTTGTGCAGTGGAAAAGGACAAAATGTTTTACAAACTCCTACAAGAGTATTCCAAACAATGGAGCCCACACACCAAAGGAAAGCAATGAAAAGAGCACTATTCAATTGCACCATTGAGCGTTTACCTAGAAGCTTCTCATGAAAGCCCTACACACATATTAATGAACTAGTCTACACAGCACTCTTTCAGGCAAGCAGGCAAGTACCATTGTTTTGTAAATGCAGCAGCTGAGTTAAAGAGGTTAAGTAATTTGCTTGGGACCACAGTGGGGAGCCAGTGTAAAACAGGTGGGAATGCCTGGCTCCTAGTCCTGTGCTTACTACTATGAAATACTTTCTTTTCATCTCCCTTTCTGCTGGCCCAGATCTTCTGGGTTCCCTGATGTGCTGCTGTGACTAGAGATGTAAAATCCCAGTTATGCAGTTAACTGGTTAAACGTTAGGTTGCCCTAATACTTATTCAGTTAACTGGTTAACCGACTGAAGCGGGATCCTGGCCGGGGACCGCTCCAGCCCAGCGGCCCCTGACACACGGGGTTTCCGCCCCCAGCTCCCAGCCCTTGCTGGAACAGCCCCTGTCCACGGCAGCCCCGGGCTCTCTGTGGACAGAGGTTGCTTCAGATGCTGGAGCAGCCCCTTTCTGTAGCGAGCCCCCAGTGGGGCTGGACCTGCCCGCGGCAGGCAGGGGCTTCTCCTAGGGTCCGGTATTGACCCGGACAGGCCGGTATTTTCACCTCATGTCCTGTAAAAATTCAGAAAATACCGGTCACCTACAATGTCCAATATTTTCTGATTTTTTCCCAGCCAGGAGGCGAAAATCCCGGGTGCTTGCCAGGTTCCGCAGGGGAGGTGTCCGGCCTAGAGCAGGGAGGCAAGATGGTGGATGGCCGCCCGCAGCCTGTTAGGGCCAAAAAGCCTCAAAGGCATTTCTTAAAGAGGCCACGCTGTTTTTTTTAAATTAATTAATTAATTTTGCTTAACAACTCTCAGGGTCTCTTTTTTTCTCAAAAACGTTGGTCTCCCCCACTTTTTTTTCTCACTGTGTTTTTTTTGGGGTGGGGTGGGGGGAGGTGTGCGTTATTTTTGGTTAAACCATTTGGCAACCCTAATTTCTCCCAGAACTGGTAAGCATTACCCTACTCAGAGGGTAATTACTTCAGGTTAACTATTCTCAGAGAGTAGTTATTGATGGCTTGTAGTCATGCTGGAAAGGCATAACAAGTGGGGTTCTGTAGGGATCAGTTTTGGGACAGGTTCTGTTCAATATCTTCATCAACGATTTAGATGATGGCATAGAGAGTATGCCTATAAAATTTGCAGATGATACCAAGATTGAAAGGGTTATAATTCAAAATGATCTAGACAAACAGGAGAAATGGTCTGAGGTAAATAGGATGATGTTTAATAAGGACAAATGCAAAGTATTCCACTTAGGAAGGAAAAATCCATGTCACACGTACAGACTAGGAAGTGACTGTGTAGGAAGGAGTACTGCAGGGAGGGATCTAGGGGTAATAGTGGACCCCAAGCTAATATGTGTCAACAGTGTGACACTGTTGCCAATAAAGCAAACATGATTCTGCGATGCATTAACAGGAGTGTTTTGAGCAAGACACAAGAAGTCATTTTTCCAGTCTACTCTGTGCTGGTTAGGCCTCAATTGGAGTATTGTGTCCAGTTCTAGGAACCACATTTCAAGAAAGATGTGGAGAAATTGGATAGGGTCCAGAGAAGAGCAACAAAAATAATTAAAGGTCTAGAAGACAGGCACTATGAGGGAACACTGAAAGAACTGGGTTTGTTTAGTTTGGAAAGGAGAAAACTGAGAGGGAACATGATAGCGGTTTTCAAGTATCTAAAAGGGCGTTACTAAGAAAAGGGAGGAAAATTGTTCTCCTTGACCACTGATGATAGAACAAGAAGCAATGGGCTTAAATTGCAGCAAGGAAGGTTTAGATTGGACATTAGGAAAAACATCTTACCTGTCAGGGTGGTTAAACACTGGAATAAATTGCCTAGAGAGGTTGTGGAATCTCCACCTTTGTAGATATTTAAGAGCAGGTTAGAGAGACATCTGTCAGGGATGATCTAGATGGTACTGGGTCCCACCATGAGGACAGTGGACTGGACTTGAAGACTTCTTGATTGTGTGTATTCTATGATTACTCATTTAAGGTGATGCTTTCTTGTTAATAAGGTTACTGGTGACCAGGTTAACCTTTCACATCCCTAGCCGTAACCCCATCAAAAGTATCTAGATATCAGGGTGACCTTGTGTGCCGTCTGCTCTCCCCGGGAATATCTGCCAAACAGTCAAAGGATTGATGCCCTGTCAGGAGCAAGGGAGGGAGCAGTGATTCTTTCTACTTCTGAAAAAGTCCTGTTTTCTCTCCACTTTTTGTAGTTCAGATGATGACTTCTGAAATTGTAGAGTTCTAGCAAAGCAAGGAAGAACAAGAATACACTGTCATTCACATAAGCTACAGTTGTTGCTAAAGAAAGAAGATTGCTGCTTAGTGAATGACAAATGTCTTGCAGGGAAATTGTGAATTGTGCCTTTAGATCCTGTTTTGCTCTTAGACAGGAGAGGAATTCAGGTGAATGGTGGATCACCTCTTTTGCTGTGACTAAAATACTGCTCGTGTCTGTTTTGCTATCGCTTTTCTAAACCATGTGGGTAGAAGCTGTGGGCATGTCTACACTGCAGCGCTATTTTGAAATAACTGACGTTATTTAAAAATAACAAAGTGCGCGTCTACACAGCAAGCTGTTATTTTGAAATAATGGCAAGTTGGAGGACTTCTTACTCCGACTTTTGTATCCCTCATTTCACGAAGAGTAAGGGAAGTTGAAGGGTTCTTCCTTCGACTTCCTGCTGTGTAGACAGAGCCAAAGCCGAGTTAAGCTGTTTTGACTTCAGCTATGCAATTGACGTTGCTGAAGTTGTGTATCTTAATTCGGCTTTTGCCCTGCAGTGCAATCGGGCATCACATTGTTACTTGGCATGGACCCTGAACCGTCCTAGGGAGCCAGCACCAGGCCCTGAGCAGCCCATGCATTTGTGCTGCTTTCACTGCCACATATGTTGCTCAGGCTCAAGAGCTATGTCTCCTGCAACAGCAGATGGGAAAAATGGGGCTACTCTCCTCAATCTGCTGACTTTTAGCAAATACAGCCATTGGTCCCATCCCTAAGCACCCCCTCCGAGTAAGTATAACCACCACCAGATGGAGTTGAACCTCGGACCTCTGGAGGTGAGTATAGGAGCCTTTATCCTCTGAGCTAAAAGCCAGTTGGCTCTCAGCCCATGCTGTAGAGGTCTCTTGGTTTTAACTGTTGCTATGCTCAGTAACCACACTAGATGTATGGGTTACATAAGGTAAGTGGACGATAAGGTTGGTAGGTGAATGAAGGGCAAAGACATGGACTGAGGCACTGGAAGAGGGAGAGGAAGTGAATAGAAGATGGATGAAGAATGTGAATGAGAAATCCAGAATGATGTTGGAGAGAGAGTCAGGGAGTGGGAGAGGAAAGGTAGAATGGAGGTAATGGGATGAGGGGAGGGCAGAGGGTGGGAAAGGCTGCACATAGAGGTTGTAAACTTGACTTTGGCCACCATTTCTTCCACACAAAGTTTAAAAAAAAAGTAAGCTAGAATATTGTCTGACACCGCAGCCTTTCCATCTTCCGGTGTTCTGGGAATCAGAACTCAATGAGCACAGGCTTGTGGCCTTATCACTGACTTTTCTTAATGGCAAAATGCCCACCTGCTTAAAAGGGGCAGCACTGGGGCCTTGCTTTGTACTGTTGTGGCTCCATGTCTCAGTTTCCCCGTCCATAAGCTGTGGCGTAGCTAGAGGACTGATTGATGTCCACAGAGCACTTTGAAATCTTGGATGAAAGCTGCTATTGAAGTGTCAAGTATTATTGGATTGCTACCAGGGTGTGATGCTGGGCTAGTCCCAGGGTCTGAAGCAAGAGCTCAGTGTTACTTCTCGGGGGTGGGAGTTGATTCAGTGTGACAACATGGCCCTTCTCTTTTGGGAGCCCTGTGAAGAAATACGAGAGTCAAGTGCTGCCTCTAGAGCAGGGTTGCAAGTCTCTAGGCCTGTCTCCATTTTATTTCATAAAGCAGAAAAGAGTTAAAAATAAGTTTTAGTTAAACTAACAGAATACAAACCCAGGAAGCATGTACTGATTTGTATATCTTGTGCTAGTCACATTAAAAAATCATGCACAATGTATTCAATAACTGACGCAATGAATACAGTTTGAGCTGCATATAGAGCTAGTTGAATAATGTAAGTGACAGCATTTCCCCCCAGAGTTGTCAAGTAAACTATTTGACAGCTGTTAGTTTGTAATTGTTGAAGACTGGTCATATTTGAAACTGAACGGGTGAAAATGATGATACATGTGTGTTCTGAGGCAATTGTAATACAGTAAAACTCCAATAGTCTGGCATCCAATAGTCCAGCACTCCTGATAGTCCGGCATCAAAATGGCAAGAGCCTAGTGAGTGAGCTTCAGCAAAAAATGAGTCACAAGGTAACAGCAGCAGCTGCTGAACTGAGCAAAAAGGGTAAAAAAGGCTTAAAAAAACGAACACATTACAGTATACTGTATACAGTATGTACCATAAAAAGGTACATGTATACAGTATATATATAACCAGCTTATAGTATCTCCTGATAGTCTGGCATCTCTGATAATCCAGCACCACCTAGGTCCCATAGGTTCCAGATTATCGGAAGTCTACAGGTTCAAAAGGGAGCCGCGAGTGTCCTAAAAAGCCTCACCATTTCTTTAGTATATTGCCCCATTAGAATGGTGGTGGGGTAATAAAACTCTTATAAGGCATACTTTTGGGCTAAAATCTCTAAAAAAGCTGTACAGTAGCTTTGCAGGTTTTGTTATGAATTTATTTTAAAAAAATCAGTTTTTTATTTTAAATGTTTTTAAAAATCATATTTTGCTCATATTTTTTTCTTGTTTCTCTGTTTCTGAATTGTTAGCAGACCATCAGATTTTGCATAGGTTTTTTTAATTAAGAAGTTTCACACTTAAAAGAATGTTGCCATGCTAAAAAAACCCATCCAAATATCACAAATTCAAAATATTAATAAGCAAAGTACTCGTATACTATATTTGTAATCAACATCCACCTTCCAGTACATTCAGCTTTCTCAAGTCAGGAAAGCTGAAATATTTTAACTAGAATATACTCTTCTGTCAGGGTTGCAATTTGAAGTCAGTGAGACTTGCGTCTCTAAACCACTTACGTGCTTTTGA
The DNA here is from genome assembly GCF_052426305.1 of Pelodiscus sinensis. Classification (NCBI taxonomy): domain Eukaryota; kingdom Metazoa; phylum Chordata; order Testudines; family Trionychidae; genus Pelodiscus; species Pelodiscus sinensis. The sequence continues at coordinate 1,347,225 of NC_143062.1, forward strand.
AAATCCCGTAAGTGCATGCCTAAATACAGTCTCAGAAGCTGAATGTTAGATGAATATTTCTGAAAATTCTGCATCTGTATAAAAAGTTAGCAATAACTTTGTTAGTATATTGAAAGTCTAAATAACTTTTTGTTATTAACACTGAAGCAACTTTTTTCTTGAGATGATTTAAGATTTTGTACCATTGAGAAAAATGTATAATTAAAATTCAGTTTCAGCTGGTGGCCCTGTAAACAATTCTGTGTCTGCTTAACTTTAAGGACATGTTATTTACCTGCATAAATGGTTGCAGGATCAAGGCCATCATTTCTCTATTTTATTTTTTACCTACAGCAGTTTTGTAAAATTCAAATAAAATACCCTGCCAAAAATGGAATTTAAATTTTAATTAAAAGATGCAATAGTACAGACTTAAAGCCATTTTTACAAAGCTTCAATATGGTTTCTAACTTTCAATATATATATTTTTAGACCAATCACTTATTTAAATTGCCTCATTTAAATCACACCCACCCACTACTGATTGTCCTTAATGCAAAAGGAACCTGATTTAACAAGAGAATATTTTGGGCATATAGAAGGCTGCATATAGAAGGCTTATATCCATTTCTCTCTCTCTCTGTCTTACACACACACACACACACACACACACACCCCCTCAAGAAAATGGTGTAGCATTTTTAGTTGAATTTATAACACACACAAACAGGGCAAGAAAATGGTGTAGCATTTTTAGTTGAATTTATAAGATTGTCTCTCTCTGCTTGGTAAGAACACTTATTGTCTTGTTGACTTACTGGCAAGTCGTGTATCATCATAACTTCCTGCACCAGATGTTTCCTTGGTCCCCAACTGACATGTTTACTGCTGTAGCTTCTCACATGTTAATATCAATGTCACAATGCATGAAGTTCTTTTTCAGGACATCTCAGGAGAGTTTTTTTTGTCCTCTTGATTTTTCCCCAATTCACTCTCTCTGCATTTGCTTTGGGAAGCTGGTGCCTTCCAAAAGGAGGACAAGTCCAGTTCTGCAAATCATCATAGTAGTCACCATATCAAAAATGTAGCAAGGGACAGCCCATAAGCCAGAAAAATAGGGACTGCCTGTAGAACTACAGGTACCTTATTGGGGCATGCAGTCATGGTGATGGCTTGCACAATTGTAGGTGCCTAATGGTGCACATAAGTGGTTCTGTGTGTAGTAATTCTGGTGGACCACTGTGTGCGTGCTTTGCAAACAGTAGGACACGTGTAAGGCCTCTTATAGAAGGGTAATATGCATGGTACTCCCAGGGCTTTGGGAGCTGAGGGAATCCTGCTGTGATGTGAACATGTTGTTCCAGGGTATCTGTAGGCTTTTAAAAACTGATTCTCAGACCACTAATGCAATGAATCAAATAAATCTGCTGTTGCCCAGAGTGCTGCCTCCCAGCTTCGCCTCCTGCTGCTGCACCCTCTGTTACTTGTTGTTCCCTTAAAGGAGCCACACCTCAGAAGCTGCCCTGACCCCTTCTCTCCCCAGTCCTGGGAAACAGCAGTGCTCTGTGCCTTTATTCTCATTTACCTGCTTGTGAAGACACTCTGCTGCCTGCTCCCTTCCTGAATCCCTTCTGGAAATCAGCTCCCAGGTCCTGCACCTCTGCCGCGAGCCCCCTGTGCAGTTAAAGGAGCAGTAGCGCACAGAGTAAGGGAAGCCAGCATGGGGTCGTCGCCACTAGTAGTGGCGAACAGACAGCAAGGAGGCTGGCAGCTGCTGCCATCCCAGGATGTTGGCTGGGATTCCAGTTTCCTTGTGCTGTTTTCAGCTTTGGCTGCGCTTTCAGAACTGTTTCCCTGCTGGATTTGCAGTTGCCTTGCAGCACCTCTCATGTATGATTTGATGGCATCTCTTTGTATGCACAATGGCACAAAGGTGCCACCGATCGCAGGTCTCTTTGTTTGTGGTGCTAGCCTGGCCAGGTTCCACAGGAATAGGCCAACGTGGAAATCACTAGAGCGTGGCCTCTGACCGTACTCTGCTACCACACTTGCTACATCTGATCTCTCTTTGTCTAGCTGTGAACCCTCTTGATCACTGTATGTGCAGGGGTCAGAGGTGGGGCCCGAGCACTGAAAAGAGGACAGATGGAGGAGTAGGAGAAGCGTGACAGAGGGGCAAAGAAATGAATCCTGTGTGCAGTGGGCAGAGCAGAGGATCCTTTAGCTAGAAAAACACTTTGTTAAAGAATGAGCTCTTCAGAAAAATCAGGGGTTAAAATGTAAAGCAGTTAATGAGCCATATGAATGTTGCTAAAAGCTTTGAAAGCTTCCTGGATTCCCCATCTCTACAGTTAAGTTCTTTAGTTAACGTCAGGTTACGGGGGTGAGCCAGTGCTAAATTGCTCACAGCTGTGTGTGTGTGTGTGTGTGGGGGGGGGGGGATTGTTTTTAATGAAACATATTCAGGAAGGGATTCTGCACGATTCAGGAAAGTGCTGCCTGCAGGCAGTGCCCCTCGTCACTCCCGTTGGCCAGGAATCTCGGGGGAGAGGCGATGCCTGCAAGTGCAGGGTGGCAGAAATCACCTGTGGCCCCCTCCTTGGAACTGCACCAGGAAGGCCCCTCAATCCCCTGCCTCCTCCTGCACCTTCTCTCCCTCCCATCCAGACCCCACCTCTCCATCCCCAGCCCTCTCCATGGCAGCCCCCTCTGCACACTAAACCTCTCATTTTTGGCTCCATCACAGAGCCTAAGGAGTCCCTCAAAATTTGCTAGCTCTGGGCTCTTAGAAGCGTTTATCTGGCCCTGTAGGTAAATCCTGAGCCTCGGTACCTCCCCCTCCCATGGGGCTGAGGGGAGTGAGGGCAGCATCTTTTTTTCCTGCATCTTAGTTGGGGGCTCCTCTGAGGTTTTTTTTTTCTCCCTTTCACTTGGGGGGCAGGGGCAGTGTGTTTTTTTTCCCCTCGCTTGTGTGTGACCCCCAACTGATTTTTCTGTGGGTCAGTGCCGCTTGACCCATCCCTGGTTTATTATGTAGATGAGATTGTAGGAAGATGTTTTGTCTCCATGTCTGGAATGGAAGGCTGCTTTGGGATCTCTTTATTGGTATGACCTAGTACCTTCCCCTAGGACTATGCCCGTTGAGCTCAGTGGCATTACCTGTGGGGTAAGGCATTGTTCAGTGCAAGCGAGGGGCTCATAAAGTAGCCCCGAGTTTGGATATGAAGATAGTGGGAATCATCACAGCAAGATACTCTGGGACTTGAGGGCCAGATTCTGCCCCCGTACGCATTACTAGAGCTACTCTTGGCATAAGGAACTGCTCCATGTGATGAACGTGTCAGAATCTGAGCCTTAGTAAATACAAATATGCAGGCGTGCAGAAATCATATTGTAGATAATCTTGCCAACCCTCTGGTATTGGTCTGGCGTCTCCAGGAATCAAAGGTGATGTCCTGTGACCAAACCTCTAGGAATACAACCAACCAAAACTGGCAACCTTCTCTCTAGATCGTATGACCACATATCCTGATATTCAGGGCTTTGTATTATATAGGCACCTATTGCACAAAGACAGAGACGCTCATATTCATGTGTGCACCCCTCTCACACACACCCTCGCCCGACCCTGTCCTGATATTTGACACATGCTACCTGATCACCCTGACCCTAGGTGAAGCAGCTGACCTGTCTAGCACCTTTGTAAGCAGTGTGACTGAAATGTCATGAGGCACCCTGCTTTTCTGGGGTCAGTATGTGGATGAAGCTAGATCCTGTTTGCTCTACATTACCCTTACTTTCCCATTTGACTGCTCTTAAATAACTTTTCTTGCCATAAGAGCTACAGGTCCTTCCATACACTCAAGCCACTATTAGTAGCTTTTCATGCCTCTTCAAATAGCTATGTCCCAGTTCTCAGCGGCTTAGAGTATATAGCCTTTTCAAAGCACCACATCAGAGCCTTTACCTTTACTAAGCTTGACTAGTTGTTTCACCTGTGCTAATTTATTCGAGTTGTTTAAGTTCTCTGGTGAATCTGGCTTTTTATTGCCTGTAAAATCCTTGACCCTAATGATCTGGACACTTACGATCATTTTCTTATCCTTAGTTTTTTTCTGTACTTTTTCAAGTCAACAACTGAGAGAAATACATTTCCTTTTTATTTATGGAAATATTAGAGCAGTGCCAACGCATGCAGTCATGTCTATATTTTTACAGGGGAGTCAAAAGTGTTTTATCGCATGACCGAACAGGTAATGTTAGCAATGCAACTCAGTGGCTGGACCCTCAAACATAAGGGCTAACGTGGTAGACCTTGTTTGCCACTGATCCACTTCTCTTCTCACTTCCACTGTCATAGCCCTTTCATGGCCTTCAGCATTCACATGATTTAGTGTTCTTTAGGAGAAAAGCATAGATTGAATTCTTTGGGTTGGAGAACTTAGATGAGCACATGCACTTCACCTCCGAGTGAACTTGGGGACTGTTCACATCAGTGACAGGCAACCTAGGATAGTGAGTGGGCTGCATGAGTGGTCCACTATCTTAGTGGGCTGCAAGATTGTTGTAACCAAGACAGTCTCCTGTGACAGGGTAGTTTTGCTCACTGCGCTTGCATACCTAGAATCTGCGGGATGTGCCCATTGAACTGTAGCAGCACTTTGATTGGGTGGAGAGGGAGCCCACGGATCTCACTGACAATGTTGTGTGGCATCAGCATGCACATCACTCCTCATGCCCTTGGTTTACATGTGCATCGCCAATAGGGAAAAGCCCTCTGTGGATGGAAACCAGCAGAATCTGGCCACCCTGCGCGTGGGAAATGGCAAACAAAATGACATAGAACTCCAACGGGCCTCAGCTTGCCCACTGTCGGTCCACATTGTGCTATTGCAGATGTGCTGAGAAACAGTCCCGGAGATTTCTGGCACAAATTGGGACAGTATTTTTTTGAGATGGCTGTTAAAAGCCACCCTAAAGGAAGCCTGCTGTAGACCACCTCCTAGTGCCAGTGTTTCTAACATGGAAGTCCGAGTTTTGTAATCAAGTTGGATATGGAGGGGAGTATGTTAGTACTGGGTTTTAAAAATGGTGATAGGCGCACTTTTGCAGACACTGATGTGGGCAGGACTCTAATGCATTTCAGAAATCAAATATTTCTCCCTCCAGTTTTGAGTAAGAGTCTCCTCCTTCCCAGACATATACCAGCGAATGGCCCGTGCTGGTACTGATGTAGCTGAGTCACTTGGGAGAGCGTAATCTATTGGCACAAGTGGTGCTGTGACAAACCCTGATTGCCTGTCTCTGTGACAGGGAAGTTCACTCCTTTTATAGCCGTGGATGCTCTCAGCTGTACCAATACTCAGATTGTGGATCAGATTTGGATCCAGGGCCTGGCCTCACTGGAGCTCTGCAGCTGAGCAGTTCCCTGGGTCTAGCCCATCCAGCAGGGCTTCTGGCAATCCCTGGCTGGTGTAACAGCCCTATCGGGCCATTGCAGCTAGTGTACATTAGAGCAATCCCAAGACTGTCCAGTTTATACTGGTGACTGAAGTATTCCCTGGCAGCCTAGGGGATCCAGGCAAAAATTGTCCCCCTGCCTTGGGTCCTGTGCTGAGCATGGAAGAAGGAAGGAGGGGCCTGTATCCTAAGACTCCCAGCTTCATTCATGGAGGGCTGAAGTTCTCCATTCTGTACTGCTAATTTGCTTTGCACAGTCTGGGCTGATTTAGGCAGAACAAGCATGAAAAAAATCCTGTTTGCTCCTTGTGGAGTTGGATTATTTGGCTGGTTGCTCCCTACTTTAGCTGTACAACAAGTTCTTACCTCGGGTACTTCACTCCTTTGTCATTTAGTTTAGTTTCCCCCTCATGCTCTGGTCTGCCATTGGATTGCATGCACACAGCGTGCCCGCAGGCTTCACCGTATTGTTACATATGTTGTGACATCCAAAATAATCTCAGTGGGTGTTCCCAGCAGCTGCCACAATACAACCTATTTTGGCAGCCAAAAGTGCAGCGAGCTTTGTGTGTCACCCTTCCTTCTCTTCTGCATAACATTGTAGCAGCGATGAAATCTACTCATGTTGTGTAGTCCTACCCTCTTGCCGACGTTGCCCTACTGACTTACAACTGTCCGTAGGTATGTGGGAGGAGGATTTGTGCTTTGTTAATTCATCTTTGGGGTGGATTGAATTCCCAGAACTGCATGTGGATGGAATATTATTCTGTCGCAGCTAGTGAAAATGGTCTTTGTGAATGGAGCAAAGAAATTTCAGTTGGAGTCTGTGCTACTTGGTGAGGGAGGACCCTACTGCAGTGGCGTAGCAAGGAGAGGGTGTGTGTGTGTAGGGGGGAAGCCAGTTTAGTCCCCGTCCACTCCCCCATCATCTCTCGGCTTGCCTGCTCCTCCGCCGCCCGCTGCCACCGGCTGAAGCCTCCTTCCCTCCTCTCCGCCCCCAGCCCAACCCGCTTCCATCTCCGCCAGCAGGTTAGTGCATGCAAGGGCCCGGCCTCAAACTGCTGGGGGTGGGAGAAGATGTGGTACAAGCTCCCCCCCTTCCTTGCAGGCTCAGGCTCAGCCGTGTGTCAGGTTCAGGGCCCCACCACGCGGCGGCAGCGGGGGAGGCGCAAATTTTGCCTCTGCCCTACTGACCTGGCACACAAACATCTGGGAAACACCCCTTTTTAGCAACAGTCCAGTGTAGGCTGCAGTGACATTTGACTTGACCTTACACACACAGAAGAGGATCATCGCATCCTTCCCCCTAGTGATTAAAATGGCTGCATATTAAGTGCAAAGTTACTTTTTAAATCCCTTTGTGTATTTGCACCTGTCGTGCCAGACTGAAGATGGTCTACTTTTTTTATATTACAGTTGTGTTGGTGTAGAAGAAGAGGAAGCACCAGATATTGACATCTATCATTGTCCAAATTGTGAGAAAACCCATGGGAAGTCTACTTGTAAGTATGCCTGCTTGACTCCAGTGCTGTCTCAAGTAGCTACTCTATGTTTAAGCATGGCTAGTTTCTCAATTGTTGGTTATAGAAAGATATATTTTAATTAATGTGTGTTTCTTACTATTATATAGGGCAGTCCTGCTACAATGGGATTCAAAATGCAGTAAGGGTAAAAAGATGGGGTTCTGGGACTGAGACTAGGGAGATCTGTATTCATTTCCCTGCAGAGCCTCGTCATAGGCATCTTATCTAACCTAGGGCAAATTATTTCATCTTCCCTCTGCTCAGTCCCCATCTGTAAAATAACCCTTCCCTAACTCGCCAAGGTGTTGAGGCTAAAGTCCATTATCGAGGCGCTTACGTGCAGGCCCCAAAAGTCCCTGGATATGTACGTAGGTCTGATACAGCCTTGTATAGTAATTACACTCTAGCTTTGGTCATCTAATGGATTTGGGGTTGCATATATGATTAAGTGGTATTTTGGTGGCCGTTAAAATTTTAGTGAACATTGGGGAACTGGTTCTTTCTCAGGCAAAACTCCCACTGATATAAAAAGCTTGTTGATGGAGTGGGAGTATTACCTGATAAAGAACTGTGGGATGTTTTTGCTTTGGTCAAATGAAACAAAGAATTCTGGTTAATATGGATGAAGATCCTTCCTCAATCATTGTGAAAAATTAAATGCTTTTTATTATAAATATGCTACCAAGATTATTGCTATTATGCAACAAACGACAATTAACATGCAGAGGAAACATTTTATCCTCATTTTCCTCTAGGTGGGTTTGAAAGCATCACCCTGCCTATTTCTCAAATTTCTAGTGACATACATGTCAGGAGTAGGTCAAATAAATAACTGTGTGTCATCTTTCAAGTGCATCATTTAGTAGTAGAATGGCTTGTCGGGAAAGGGAGTGGTATGACTAAAGACATGTAGAGTCAATCATTGCCTCATTGTGGGAGCTAAAGCATGATTTGCCTAGACTCTGAGTAAAATTCCTATGTTATGTTAAAATGTAATTGATCCTTTTCTTTTTTCCACTTGGATTTAAATTATGAATGATAGAAGACACCTAGTTTGGCAGAAAAATACAGGTAGATGATTTAAATAAAATTACATAAGAAAACAAGGGCGCATAATCTTAGAATTCAAGGACTGACTGTTTCAAAAAGAAGATTAGAAGAGTAATATACCAACTATGACAAGTAGAGTTGAAATAACAGCTAACGTCTAATTCTTTGAGCAGGTTCTTGGCTTTCCATTCCTTAACAAAATCTGCCTTTGGCAATATGCCCTTCCCAATCCGTATCGCATAGTGTGGCAGATATAAAGGTGCTGTATCAGAAACATTGTGACTGCAGCAGTCTTGTACGCATATGTGGTTACAGCTGTGGCAGAAGTACAGTGTCATACTACAACAGCCGTGCTAGGAGTATTGCTGTTTTATCTAAGATACGGCCTATTGTGACTTCACAAGATTAGTCATTAGAGTGGAATAGCATAAAGAGCAGCAAGTGTGCTGGAGCCTTAGTTTATCACTGGAATATTGCATACTGAATTTTCTTGGTCTGTACGATAATATTTTGTCAAAATGAACAGCAGCTTTCAAGGATATTTAAAAAAACAAATTATATAGATTATTACAGCCATAAAATAAAAGGGATATAAGTAACATTGCAAAAATGAAATCTAAGGGTGTGATCCTTCCAACGTTTCACGTGCTGTGTGTAACCGCAACAGACTGGGAAGTTTAGGGGACACTCTTCAAATGAAAGTAGGAACATGCTTAGTGTTAAGTTGTTCTGTCAAACGGTTGTGTGCAGCATGTTTCCGGACGTGTATGAGATTATCAGTTTCATTTGTTAACTGCTACAGTGTATGTATAAACTAGCAGAGTTATCTTGCAGTATTACATTTGTATTAAATGAGTAGGTGTCGTTCCAGATATGATAATTCACTGCCAAGATTTAATTATAGCAAGGCTCGCAAAGAGAAGCACATATGCACTGATTGTTATGTAACTTGTATGGGTTTAAAATCTACTATGTATTTGAAAGAGTTTGTGTCTGTCCATCCGTGAGCCTGTTTGTTCAAGAACTCCTCCTAAATGGTAAGAGCTAGGATCACCAAATTTGGTATGCAGCTTCCTCAGGAAAGCATTTGGTAGTGCTAGGACCATGGGATGTTCGTGGAAAGCGATTTTTTCTTGTCAAATGGAAAGGGAGGGCTCAGATAGCATAGACAGTTATGCTCCAGAATGACCACAAGGGGGCAGCAAGCAAGCATGCCGCTACTGCCCTGACAGCCCTGGAGAGCTGCAGAGCAGCTGCTGGCTGGGCAGCACAGTCCCCACTGCCCTGGATAGCTCAGGGGAGAGGTCCCCACTGCCATGATTGCCCTGGAGAGCTGCAGAGAAGTCAATGGCCGGACAGTGCAGCCTCTGTCACCCTAGCCTGGGCCGCAGCCGGCAGCCATGCAGCGCAGGCCCTGGGCCAGCCTCAAGCAGCAGCTGGTGCCCCAATTACCCAGGCTGGCCTCAGGGAGTAGCTGCCAACTGCCCCTACTTCCTATCCTGAACACCTCCCCTCCTGCCCTGATTCCTGTACCCCCCTGCCTCATCCTCTGAGCTCCCTGCCCCAAAACACAAATAGAATATACACATTCAGGGGATTACAAACTCTTGAATGATAGGTTACATTGCCCCATTTTGCCAAAGCATATTCAAATTATGCATATTCATATTCGAAAACACATTTCCATAAAAATGGGAGCACAGTGTCACACATTCCATGTGCAGTTGTTCCCAGAGGCCGGAATGAAATATTTCTCACTGTGGTATGCATTCTGCAAACACGCAATAAAGAAATTGGCTGATGCTGGTTGTGTAATCCACAAATTGGCTGATACTGGTTGATGGAATGCCGTACTACATGACAAAGCATCTAAGAGGGAGATTTCAAATGGGCACTAGGTATGTCTAGATTTTCAATATGTGTTACCTGCTCTTTTTGAAAATATCCCCCAAAGTTGCAAAGTTATATCAGAGTATGCTGATTGAAAAGCATTGCAATGAATATTTTTTAATAATATGAATAACGAATGTAACTAGAAATTAAGGCTGCTTTGCGGAAAAATAAAAGAAGGGCTTTGATAGAATACTGGTTATGACACACGTGTTTAGCTGGGCCAGTTGGCACGGGAGATGGTGAGGGTGATATGAATGGAAAGCGGGAGAAAGGGGTGTACATGTAGGCTATGTCTAGACAGGGCCGGCCCACAACATTTTGGCATCTGAGGCGGGGAGCTCAAATGACACCCCAATGCCACCTTTTCGCCTGTCTGCCTGTTATGTCTCTTGTGCCCTCCTTCCTCCAGCACAGCACTCCCCCATCTCTGTGCATCTACAGCAGAAAGAATACATGTGCACCAGCAGCAGACACAGTTTTCTACACTCTGAGTCCTGGTGGTGCTCCCCCGCCGCAGTCTGGCACCTGAGGCGGCTGCCTCAGTTCGCCGCATGGTAAGGCCAGCCCTGTGTCTAGACTACGTTTCATTTTCTAAAGAGGATATGCAAATTCAGCGGGAATTTGCATATCTTCTTCCGATCTCACTTTCGAAAGAGGATCTTTCGAAACTGAAAGTAGTCTGGACGTGGTGTTTTTGGGGAAAAAACCCTATTTTGACTTGACTGGACTGCATATTTCAGCGGACCCATTTCCCTGATCAGCTTGCCTACATGTCTGTCATTCTTTGGGCGCTTGAGCCAGGGGCATTCTGCTCTGGCTCATCAGTGTTGCAGTATGAATCCGGCTTGCATTTCAAAGTATGGCAATGAAAGATGCTCCAAAAACCGGATTGGGCGTAAATGTCGAACACAGTAGATTCTCTTGCCAGAACTATGTATTTTGTATTTAGGGCTTGATCCAAAGCCATTTGCATTCAGTGAAAAGACTTCTGCTGACTTAGGATCGGGCTCTTGAAAAGGTGTGACAAATAAAGAGCATGTTCATATTGATCTGTGCTAAAAACAGAAAAGGAGAGAAGATTTTTGGGAGGCTTACAATAAAGATTAAGTGTGTAGTCTGGCAAGTGCAAAATGTTATCCGCAGCCTGTATTTGCTTAATGCTTGGGATAGACGTAGTGCTCAGTAATTATCCGTCTGGTGTCCCTTATGTTAGAAATGAACACAGTGCACTATGAAATAGATCTTCAGGCTACAGCGTAACCGTCTAATGGTGACTCCAAACACAGTATTAAAATTAACAGTGCTGCGTAGTGGGCTTTTCTTTTCTCAGCTTGCATGGATAGAGAAACATCTTAGTACTCACAAAGGCTATATCTAGACTGGCATGATTTTCTGCAAATGCTTTTAATGGAAAAGTTTTTCGTTAAAAGCATTTGCGGAAAAGAGCGTCTAGATGGGCATGGACGCTTTTCCACAAAAGCACTTTTTGCGGAAAAGTGTCCGTGCTAATCTAAACGCGCTTTTGCGCAAAAAAGTCCCGATCGCCATTTTCACGAGTGGGGCTTTTTTGCGCAAAACAAATCTGAGCTGTCTGCACTGGCCCTTGTGTGCAAAAGTTTTGCGCAAAAGGGACTTTTGCCCGAACGGGAGCAGCATAGTATTTCCACAAGAAGCACTGATTTCAGACAGTAGGAAGTCAGTGCTTTTGCGGAAATTCAAGCGGCCAGTGTAGACAGCTGGCAAGTTTTTCCGCAAAAGCGCTTGCTTTTGCGGAAAAACATACCAGTCTAGACACAGCCAGAGTGTTTTAGTAATGATCCCCTACTTAGCATACGGTCTTGTCCATTTCACTCTCTTTCAGTGAAAAAGAAAAGAAATTGGCACAAGCACGATACCGGGCAGTCAACAGAGGTGAAACCCGTACAGAATGGGAGTCAAGTCTTTATAAAGGAACTTCGAAGTCGGACTTTTCCAAGGTAGGTTATTCAGCTATGTAAGTAAAAGTGTGATTGCTGTGAAGCACGTGGCCAGTTGTAATATGTGCTCAAACAAAATATGTGTACAAAATACTGTGGTGAATGTTGTTTTCTTTGCTTAGTGCATGTACAGCATAGGGAGAGGAATGAATGACAGAGAATTCCCCATGAGAACGTTTGCCATGTAGAGACCTAGTTTTAAGCTAATTTCACAGACTTTAAATCTTTAGTGATTGTCATTATGGGTGATGACCTAAATTCTCCTTGCAGTTACATTGGTGCAGTGCTATTAAAACAGGTGCATTTCCCAGTTAGTTGGGTCCAGTGCCCTACCAACACCTGTAAAACAGGTTGTGAAAGGGTTCTGGGAAGAAGTAGCATTTAGAACAGGGGTAGGCTGGTGGCATCCGGCCCACCAAGCCAATGGATCCGGCCTGTGGCCTTCTCGCCAGGACCTTTAGGAAGAGAGCAACTCATGCTTTAAACAGCTGGCTGTTTTCTACTCTGGACTTGGGGGAGGGGAAGGGAGAGGGAGGTTAAACGCGCTTCTGCGCTCTCCCCCTAGCAAAATCTCTCAGCTCTCATTGACCAGTATCCGGCCAGTAGAAGCTGAGAAATTTTGCTGGGGGCAGAGGTAGAGTGTGAAGCCTCCTTTCCTCCCCCTGCTCCATGCCTGGAGCAGACCGATGTGCAACAACCAGACAATTGAGATTTCATCAGGGAGCTTGTCTGCAGGGCTGCTGGCTGGGAGCTGCCTAGGTATGTACCTCCCAGCCAGAGTCTGCCTCTGGCACCCCTCCCCCTCTTTCCCTCTAATTACCTGCCTCAGGCCACCACCCAAACCTTCTTGTACCTCTTTCCCCAGGTCACAGCTCCCTCTCAGATCCTGCACCTCCTCCTATTCCCCTCCTCTGCACCCATATCCCCTCCTTGACCCTGCACCTGCACCCTAAGCCTCTGCCCCAGGTCATCACCCAAACCTTCTGCACCCCCTTCTTCCAGGTCACAATTCCCTCCCAAACCTTGCATCCCCTCCTAGAATCCCTCCCCCAGGCCAAAATCCCCCTCCTGCACCCATACCCCCTCCTGGACCCTGCACCCCAAATCCCTGCCCCAGATCACAATCCCCTCCTTCACCCAAACTCCCTCTCAGACCCCACACTCCCTCCTGTACTCCAATCCCCTATCCCAAGTACCCTTCTGCACTCAAGCTTGTATCCCAGACCCCTCACCCTCTCCATAGAAGTGCGGCCCTTGACCACTTGCCAGAATCTTGGAGTTGCCTGTGGATATGGCAGGGAGTAAGCAGGCTCTTCCAGGGCCCTGAGTTATGAGGGAGAATACAGCAGTGGGGGAAGTTCTGCCTGCTGAACTCCTTTCCTGAGGGCAGAAGAGCTGACCGGGAAAAGGGTCAGGGGGAGGAATGGCTGCCTGAGGCCGTTGTCAAGAGGCCTTAAGTACAGCCCACCTCTGGGAGAAGGGCTGGAACCTCCTGAACAGACAAGAAACTGACCAGCACTCTTGCCTGGACCCAGAGATGGCAATGACGTGAGCCGCTTAATAAGTGAGTTGCTCTCTGTAGAGGAGTGAATAAATCAGGTCCTGCAAAGAATGGTTGAACTAATCTGGTGTGAAAAGACCCAAAGGTTGCTGAGTGCAGTGGGCCTTCAGGTCTGTGACACGGCCACACAGTCATAGGTGAGAAACCTGATGAATTAAGTATCAGAGGGGTAGCCATGTTAGTCTGAATCTTCAAGAACAACGAGAAGGCCTGTGGCACCTTATAGACTAACAGATTTATTGGAGCATAAGCTTTCGTGGGCAAAGACCTACTTAGTCAGATGCATCTGACAAAGTGGGCCTTTGCCCATGAGAGCTTATGCTCCAACAAATCTGTTAGGGTATGTCTACACTACCCCCCTAGTTCGAACTAGGGGGGTAATGTAGTCATACGGAGTTGCAAATGAAGCCCGGGATTTGAATTTCCCAGGCTTCATTTGCATAAAGCCGGCCGGCGCCATTTTTAAATGCCGGCTAGGTCGGACCCCGTGCCGCGCGGCTACACGTGGCACGGACTAGCTAGTTTGGATTAGGCTTCCTAATCCGAACTAGCTGTACACCTCGTGTACACCTCGAGGTGTACAGCTAGTTCGGATTAGGAAGCCTAATCCGAACTAGCTAGTCCGTGCCACGTGTAGCCGCGCGGCACGGGGTCCGACCTAGCCGGCATTTAAAAATGGCGCCGGCCGGCTTTATCCAAATGAAGCCTGGGAAATTCAAATCCCGGGCTTCATTTGCAACTCCGTATGACTACATTACCCCCCCAGTACATTACCCCCCCCCCCCTTAGTCTGTAAGGTGCCATAGGACTTCTTGTTGTTCTGATGAATTAAGTTCAGTGTAAGGAATAATGCAAACTTTTTTGAAGTCCATCTCCGCTTGAACAGAAAAGTAGACACACCTTCGGTTGTTACAGTAACAACAACTTGTTTGGGGTATTAATAGTGGGCATCTTACGCTTTTCTCTGTACCTCTATTCACCAGAATGATTATTTTTTCTGGTTCTTATAAATGGGCAATGACAGACTATTTCAAAATCATGTTTACAGGCAGGCAGTTTCTACTAAGTAAATACAAAAGAGCTTATCATTTATGGAGAAGATTGCCTTAACTTAAAAAGCGTGCCCCCAAATCATTATTCTATGGAGAATCAACTGCAAATTTAGGTGCCAAAGCTTCTCTTTTGTGTACATTGCATAGAGGTGTATTTTTCAATTACCTCAATGCTTAGTAATTTACTTGTGTGATTTTAGACCCCTTGAATTCTGGTTTTCAGCTCAGCCTTTTTTGGCCTGGCCACCTTAAAACTATGTTTAACAGATTGTGATGCTCTATTAATAGATTTTAATGCCACAAGTGACCACTATGATCATCTAGACTGACCTCCTGCATATCACTGGCCCTACAATTTCACTAAGAGGTTCTTGAAATTCTAGGTGAAACAGAGTAAAATGTTTGACATATTAAAAGTATCAACAGGTCACATTTAAACTGATTAGATGGAGCAGACTGACAAATTTCTTCTGCAGCTTTTTTTTTTTTTGGTGGTCTTTGCTGGATCTTTTCAACTGCCAGGGACTCCTTTGGGAGATGAAGGCACTTAGCTTCTTGAAGTCGGGGTGGGGTTGGTAGTGAGGGGATGATCAACACCTTGAGGGATCTGGCATTGATTTATTCAAATCGGGAGGCTGACTTTCATATTCATGGGCATCCATACGCGTGCTCCCAAATAAGGGAGGTTTGCAAGCAATTGTAGGTCTTGCATTTGCATCTTTCTTGGCTTTGAGTCATTCTGCAGCTTCTATAAATTTGGCCCTTGGTTTATTTTCACCATTTCCCCCCTCAGGATGGATTGTGCACAAAATTGAATCTCCAGAGCTAAAGGAGAGAGTCAAAGGAGGAGCTTGCAAACAGTTTATTACGGGATTTATCAGTTGGTCATTTTCAGTTTTGGTGTTAGTAAAACAAAAACTGTCTGGGGCCTTTGCTATTTTAAGGCTGACTTAATAATGAGCACAATTGGTACAATCGAAACCTGCAGACGCTCACAGCCTAGCAGACACTCAGATAACTTTCCAGATCAGACAAACCCAAAAAGGGACTTTTTATTTTTAAGTTGAAACCTCTTGCCTGCTTCAAAACACACAACTGAGGTAAAATTGTGTTACTGAAACCTACCTAAAGCCATAAATGGTGTGGTCAAGGAATCCAAAGACTGGTTGAGATCAGAAGAAACAGGCAGGGGAAAGCCAAAAACAAAAAGAGGGCAAAAATGGAACGGCACCTTGTGACAATGTGCTCATTTCATTTCCGGTGTTCCGGGCATACCACAAGTTAACTTTCTCAACCTGATTTTACGCTTTTATTTTAGATCTTGACTGATTTCTTCCCCTGCCTCCCAAACAACAAATCAGCATCTCCTAAAGGCCTTACATTCAATACGCAAAACAAAACCACTGCAACACTTTAAAACGTAACGTTCAGGTGCTTCAATCTACCTGACCAGGTCCCTGGTTGTGAATCGCAGCTGCCAACTGCTCTGGTGGATACTGTGCTTCTTTCACGGAGCTCCTTCCTGTCTGTAAAAACCAGTGGGCTCTTACAGGAGCAAATTCATTGGCGACTGAAACAGACATGGTAGTGAAGTGTGGGTGTCTCTAGGCTGTGAAGCAAGTGTATGGGCTTAAGTGATGGCCAGTTGGACATTCATTGGGTAGTAAAACTGAGTGTAATTTTTACACTGAGGTCATGTCTACACGTGGGAGTTATTTTGAAATAACAACGTGAGCATCCACACTACCAAGCTCGTTATTTTGAAATAACAGACTTGTTATTTTGAAAGAATAACGCCTGCTTGTGAAGAGGAATAGCACTATTTTGAAATTGTTATTTCAGGAGTTATTATTTCGCAATATCTCACTTTGAAATAATTTCCCAGTGTAGACATACCGGAAGTGGCAAGGCATGGTATAGCAGAAAAGTGACAGGAAGATTTAATAGAAGAAGAATAGAAAGCATCCAACTCTTACTTTATTTGGCATTTTCCTATTGCTATTTCTGCTACATCTCTCCCATTTCCATCTCCTTAACATGAAGATCACCCTCATTTTGCATTCCCAAATAGGCACAAGTTGCACAGTTTATGTCTCTTACATCCCCTTTACCTCCTATTAACAGCCACAGTATAACTTTCTTCACTCATGAATTTTATGGGCCCTGCACCTGCTTACACCTGTGACAGGTAAATTTGGTTCATTCCATTTAACATTGTCCTGTACTTTTTATTTGCGTCTTACTCGTACTTAAATAGCTCCTCTTCAACTCACCGGTTGCAAAGAGTTTAGGTGGAGCTCATCTTTAGCCAAGTATCTTTTATGTCAGGCAGTATCATTGTTCCTTAAAGTATAAAAACCACTAATTCAAATATCTATCTAGGACTAATAGCATGTATCAGCACTTGGTTTCTTAGAAGGCCATCTCTGAGAATTGCCTCCCTGACTTATTATTTAGTTCTTAGATCAGAATCTCCAGGCTCACTGTTAGCACATTAGCAGCCCCTATGGGGCTTGACAAGCATGGTCCTTACTAGCCATGGCTTAAACTGTATCTGCCAAGGGAGTAAGATCTGCTACACGAACATATGCCTGGTAACATATCGTATGGATTTGGTATCATCAGGATGCAGGCTTTTATATGTGGGCTTGCTGACAAAATCCTCTCCCAGTGCCAGCATTTGTCTGTGCACTGAGTCTCTCTCCCTTCTGAGCTGTTCCCAATGGGAATTGATCAGTTTACCTCTTGACCATCTTTTACTGATTTACTCAATATTTAGAACTGATTGGCCATGTTCCTCATCTGTTTCCTATTTGTATCCAATTATCTATTCCTGGCCACCGTCATCTGGCTAAAGACTGCGTCAGTAAAATTCTTGCTTTCTGTTGGGTTCATGAATCCTGGGGGAAGCTAAGAATTCTACTTTCTCCTGCTTCCCACAGGCAATAAGCTATCCTCGATGGAGCCTGATCTCCAGATTCACTCCCCCACACACAAACTCTCCCTCCCTCGATCCTGGTACTAAGGCACCTGTATCATTTCAACTTTGCAATCCCATTCTAAATGTTCCGATTAGCGTGACAAAGAAAGATGCAAAGCAAACCCACCTCTCCGCAAAGAACTCCTGTCAGGATATGCAGTAGTTGTGTCTTGTGCACTAACACAGTGAGAAGCTGCAGTAAATTGAGTAAGTTGTTCTGGACTTCACCTGTTTCTTTCATTCAATAGAGATATAGTGCCCTTTCCTTGGTTACCATGTGAAAACATCCGCTGTTATTTACACAGTCAGCTGTAGTTCAGAACTAACACAGAAGAGGGCAGTCAAGCATTAGTCTCAAGTGTTTCTGGCCCATGCAAGGGTCTGTAATCTGTTCCCTCACCCATCAACACGTGTATGAATCTTCCAAGATATATTAAGGCTGTTGCTGCCTGTGTGACCACTGAATGGGGGAGGCTAGATCTATTAGTATATGCAGTAGTGCACTATTAAATATATCTTCATGGGCTTAAAGAATCTTCATAACCTTCCAAGTAACTAATTTCCCCATTTGCCTTGGTAGACTCAGAGGAGAAAATAGCATTTTTTATTATAGGACCATTACTATATGGGGACGTGTAGTCATGGAGTCTTTAATAATGTTTACAGCAATCATGCCTTTGAAAATATTTGTTAAAATATTTTAGCAGTGAGCAGTTCCATAGGTTGAATTTCTGAAACTTCTGAGCTTTGTTTATTTAAATTTGGTAAAACTGCTGCATTGTATCAGTTTTGGTAAATTATCATAACACTGTCTTAGTGTTTGACCATGAGTTTTAAAGCGTATAAGTGAACAGTTTTTCTTAAGGTCACATAACATATTCAATGTTGGTGTCTTTAAATTGGAGTAATTAACATTGTCAGTTTGTCTGCTTTGAGCACTGATAAGTGACTGTTTTTCATACCCATTGAAACTGGTTCATAAACACAGTGCTACTTTTAATATTTTCAGCAGTTTGGACTCATTAATTTATTCCAGAAGATTTTAGAATGCTTCACATATTTTGCAATAAATTGATTTAGGATTTCAGTCTTATGCATATAATTGGAGTGTTGCATTCAAATCTGAACCTAAATAGAGTTCAGTGAAATTCAGTTAGCTGTCTAGTCACAAAGACTATGTTT
The DNA here is from genome assembly GCF_052426305.1 of Pelodiscus sinensis. Taxonomy (NCBI): domain Eukaryota; kingdom Metazoa; phylum Chordata; order Testudines; family Trionychidae; genus Pelodiscus; species Pelodiscus sinensis. Next base: position 1,365,881 of record NC_143062.1, read on the forward strand.
ACACAGCAGCGTTATTTCAGAATAACTGACGTTATGCCAAAATAACAAAGAGCATGTCTACACTACAAGCTTTTATTTCGAAATGAAGGTGAACTGGAGGACTTCTTACTCTGACCCATGATAACCCTCATTTTACAAGGAGTAAGGGATGTCGAAGGAAGAGTGTTCTTCCTTCAACTTTCTGCTGTGTAGACAGCGCCAAAAGTCGAATTAAGCTATTTCAATGTAAACTATGCAGTTGACATAGCTGAAGTTGTGTACCTTAATTTGACTTTAGCCCTGCTGTAGATGTACCCGAAGAGACCTGATTCTCCATTACCTTGCACCTTATACAGTCACTTAAATCTATTCAACGTGGGTTTAAAATGCTATTCTATTAATATGGCAGCATTTTATGTTCTACTTGAAAAGATGTGAATGACTACACAAAGTGCACCCTTCCCATTTCTAGCTATTACAAATGAATTTCAAAGACTTTAAGGTTTATTACTATTCTTGGGTTGAGCTCATCTTCTTGCAGATTAAAGTTTCTGTCCCAGTTCTCAGATGCCCTGACCACTTAGAACTCTCATTCAAGAGAGTGGATTTTGGAAAAGAAATATAATAGTGTTAGTGGCAATATGCAAAGAACTTTGTCATGGACAGAGCTTCCGGGCCAGGTGGGAGAATTCTCACATATGCTTACTTACCAGTGAATAACTGCAGTTCTTGGGCAGAATTATACCCTCTTCTGGAACTGAAAGAAGAATTTGTCTCTTAAATTTACCTGGGAAAAGTTGTAAGCTAGAAGTGTTGGGTAAACAAAATAAGTAAAAGGGGAAGAGGGGAGAGATTCTGCGTATGTGTGTGTGCATGTGTGTGTGTGAAAAAGAGAGTGAGAAAACATACAGCTACTTGCTGTTGAAAAAGTATCTCAAATACACACATACACACACAGTCTCTCTGTCTCTATCTGTTCTCTTCTTTTATTTGACATATTAGCTTCAGTAGAACACTTCTAATTTTTAAAGATGCTTACGGGAGTTTTAATTTCCATTGAGTTTCAATGGGATGTGAAATACCTTAGTACAGTAACTGTGTTTGTATTTCTAGTGCTGAAGATGTGGTAGTCAAAGTGAATGGAAGCCAGCTAACCCCAGAGTACTTGGAAGAAAACGGATTCACAGAACCTATCCTGGTTCCGAAGAAGGACGGATTGGGCTTAGCGGTCCCTGCCCCTACATTCTATGTCAGTGACGTTGAAAACTACGTCGGTACGTATTTGTCTGAGGGTGGTGTGATATTTGTTAGCTGCTGCTTAGTGCTCTGTCATGCCATTTCAGCCTCCCCCTGTCATGGATAGAGCTGCCTGGCCGGCTGGGAGATTTCTCACAGCTGCTCACTTCCCGGGATCAGATGTGCTTCTCTCTGACTGCTCAGCCAGCTCGGATGTCCAAATCAAAGGGTGACTGGTCCGTGGCTGCTCTGTCTCTCCTCCTCTCTCTGCCCGCGTGGTATAAAATCAGTGTCGTTGCATGTGTGTAAAACTGGAATAAACCAGCAGGGAATCAGGCCTCTTTGGGTTTTGTTTGCTTTTCTTGGTGCTTATGTAAATCAAGCTCCTGACAAAGTCCTCTTTAGAGCTCCCCCCCCATCCTCTGCTTCTCTGAGGGAAGGTAAGATTTAATGGGCCAGATCCTCAGCGGAAGTAAAGCAGTGTCAGCAGAGCTAATCCCATTTATACTACCTGAGGATTAGCCAATAATAGCAGTAAAAAGGGTGATGCTAAAATAATTTCAGGTCCTCTTAAGCATCACCAGTAAGGGACAAACACAGGTCCCCTTAAAAATCAAAAACTTGCCTGATATCTGGGTCCAGCTGAGCTGGGTTTGGTGCATGACTCTGTGGGGAGGGCAATGGTGTCTGTGTGACATGTTTGCACTCCTTGGATTTCCTGGGCTGGGGATCCAGTTTGGCCTTGTCACATAAACTCTGTGGCCAATGTGTCATTTTGCAGCTGATTGTGGCCCAAATGGCTGTTGCAATAGCAAGTTCTGGTCCCCCTCCCCTCCACCAGCGCCTCATGCCCTAGGGATCCTGAGCTGCCCAAATTGGCCAACTTGAAGGCTGTTTTGTGCTCCTGGCATAGTGAAAAGGATGCTCAGTAGGGTCAAGGTTCTGTCCTTACAGGCTGTATTCGATATTGCTGTTCCCCTTGTGCACTCTTTGGTACCTCTGTAAAGTGAGTGGTAAATACCGCCATTGGGATTCAGTGGTATCATACCCTCTGGCCGTGTCTAGACTGGCAAGTTGAATTTCCGCAAGAACACTGACGATCTCATATAAGAAATCAGGGCTTCTTGCGGAAATCCTATGCTTCTCCCATTCAGGCAAAAGTCCTTTTGCACAAAGCTTTTGTGCAAAAGGGCCAGTGTAGACAGCTCAGATTTGTTTTGTGCAAAAAAGCCCCGATCGCGAAAATGGCGATTGGGGCTTTTTTGCAGAAAAGCACGTCCAGATTGGCACAGATGCTTTTCCGTAAAAAGTGCTTTTGTGGAAAAGCGTCCATGCCAATCTAGACGCTCTTTTCCGCAAATGCTTTTAACGGTAAACTTTTCCGTTAAAAGTATTTGCGGAAAATCATGCCAGTCTAGACTTAGCCTCTCTGTGCAGGCAAAGTGACATCATAAGGGGCAAGGAGGCTGCCCTAGAGATTTTGTGGCCCTTTCTGTAAAATTACTGTAAGGCTGTGTCTAGACTACATGCCTCTGTCGTCAGAGGCATGTAGATTAGACACATAGGCAAAGGCAAATGAAGCTGCGATTTAAATCATCGCGGCTTCATTTACATTTACATGGCTGCCGCGCTGAGCCGACAAACAGCTGATCAGCTGTTTGTCCGCTCAGCGCGCTAGTCTGGACGCTCCTCTGCCGACATCAAAGCCCTTTGTCGGCAGCCCCGTTATTCCTCGTGGGACGAGGTTTACCGGGGCTGCCGACAAAGGGCTTTGATGTCGGCAGGGGAGCATCCAGACTAGCGCGCTGAGCGGACAAACAGCTGATCATGTAAATGTAAATGAAGCCGCGATAATTTAAATCGCGGCTTCATTTGCCTTTGCCAAAACAACAAATCGACATGGCTCCGTCGACGGAGCCATGTAGTTTAGACGTACCCTAAGTGTTTGCCTGATGAATTTCTCTTCCTATTGTAGTGCAGTTCAGTGTGCTGGTTGGCTGCTACTCTCCATCCAGAATTGGCTGCATCTAAGTGGTGTTAGCATGCAAAACATTACGGCTTAAAATGGGAACGGCACTAAATGTAAAATGTTGTTGTCATCCCTCAAACTGTAGGGAAGGCTTCCAAACTTCATTATTCTGTGGCAGCTTTTAATTACTAGTTAAACCACAATTGTTTCCTGGGAAAATCCTGTGTGTCAGATGGAGTGAGAACAAGGCTTTTCTTTTCTGTGCCTCTCCAGAGCACTCTGTTTCAAGAAGCAGTGTCATGATATTGAGAAATTGGTTCTGCAAACTATGTCTTAACTAAGGCTGGCAGTTGCAGTTAACTTAAGTGATTAACTCAAAACACATTAACTCAATTAAAATTAATGTTGTGATGAATTGTATCAATTGCCGTTTTAATCGCACTGTTAAACAGTAATAGCATCCAATTTACATTTATCTCCTATATATTTGAGAAAGTTTGTCTGTGCGTGAGTCTCTCTGTTTGTGTGTGTTTGCTCAAGAATGCCTTCTAAGCCACCTTCTAAGCTTCCGCTTATCATACGTTAAGAGGTAGGGAACCTTTTTTGGGTCGGGGGCCACTGACCCATGGAAAAATCATTTGGGGACCTCACAAAAGTGAGAAGCAAAAACAACAAACCACGCTCACTGACATGGCCCCTGAATAAGAAGCAGAAGGACACTTCCCCACATTCCTCTCGCACATCAGAGCTTAGGGGGGCTCGGGCTAGTGGATTTTGGGGCCCTTGTAGGTTTCCCCTTACAAGGCAGAGCAGCTGTGTCTACATTGGCACCCTTTTCCGGAAAAGGGATACTAATGAGACCAGTCGGAATTCCAAATGCCACGGGGGATTTAAATATCCCCCACGGCATTTGCATGAACATGGCTGCCGCTTTTTTCCGGCTCGGGGTTTTGCCGGAGAAAAGCGCCAGTCTAGACGGGATCTTGCAGAAAATAAGCCCTTTTCCGGAACATCCCTACTTGAAAGTAGGAATAAGGGATCTTCTGGAAAAGGACTTATTTTCCGCAAGATCCCATCTAGACTGGTGCTTTTCTCCGGCAAAACCCCGAGCCGGAAAAAAGCGGCAGCCATGTTCATGCAAATGCTGTGGGGGATATTTAAATCCCCCGCGGCATTTGCAATTCCGACTGGTCTCATTAGCATCCCTTTTCCGGAAAGGAGTGCCAATGTAGACACAGTCAGCCTCTGGGTCAAATCAGGCCTGACTCCAGCCTGCAAAACTTGTGGCTCCTCCCCTGCAGCGGGGAGCCAGCACTGGCACTCCAGCCCCGTGTGGAGCTGGAGCATCAGCAAGGGCTCCCCATTGTTGCGGGGAACCCCCAGCCTGGGGGGCCAGATCCAGCCCCTGGACCTTAGGTTCCCCACCCCTAACTTACAGTGAGGTAAGGGTCTGGATTTGCCTGGAAAACAGGATGTGCCTGTAATGGGCTTGCTTCTCATAAAACCATACAGAAAAGAGACAGAATTGCCAGGGAGGTGAAAAGGGTTGGCTGGGGATGTGCCCCCCCCGGCCCTGGGACTCCACCCTTTAGTGGGACGGGGGGGCCTGAAGCCCCCCCCCCCCCCATTTGTACAGGAACATTGCTGGCTGTTCTCCCAGGAGGAAAGTACACACTTTGCTGCATTCCTTACGCTGGCTGGGGAGCACAGCAGGGCAGATGAACCTGGACCTGCCCCAGCTGGGGCACATGCACCCCTCCCTCGGATGTGCCTGTTGGAGCTGCAGTGGCCACTGAGAGATGCTTTTCAACTGGCCCAACCTGCTACTGTGAGAGAGGGCTGGGGCAGCCTGCACTCTGAACCCCTCATCCCCAGCCCCACCATTTTATTTTCCAGAAACCAGAAAGTCATTGAGATAAGGACCTGAGCCACGCTGGGTAAATCTTCTAGGTATAAATATTTTTGGATGTTTTTCTACATTTTCAAATATAGGGATTTCAGTGACACCATAGAATACGAAGTGGACAGTGCTCACTCTATATTACTGTTTTTTGATTACAAAGATTTGCACTGTACAAAGATAAGCAAAAGAAATGGTATTTTTCAGTTCATCACATGCAAGTACTGTAGTGCAGTTTCTATCATGACAGCACAACTTACAAGTGTAGATTTTTTTACATAACTGCACTGAGAAACAAAACAATTGTAAAAGTTTAGCGCCTACAAGTTTACTCAGTCCCTACTTCTTGTTCAGTCCGTCACTAAGACAAACACGTATGTTTACATTTACGGGAGATAGTGCTGCCCGTTTCTGATTTACATCACCTGAAAGTGAGAACAGAAGTTTGTGTGTCACTCTTGTGGCCATGATTGTAAAATATTTACATGCCAGATATGATAAACACTTGTGTGCCCTGTCCTGCTTTGACTTGTAATTTGGACTCCCTTGTTTCTTTTTTTACACTGCAAGTATTGGTAATAAAAATAATAATAATATAAAGTCAGCACTATACACTTTGTATTGCCTGATGTAATTGAAGTCAATATATTTGAAAATGTAGAAAAGCACCCAAAATATTTATAATAAATGTAAATAGTCTATTATTGTTTAACAGTGCAATTAATCATGATTTTCAATTTGACAGCCCTAGTCCTAGCTGACTGCTACCTTCTCACCGTGTATCAGGCATACAGCAAGACTGAGGTCCTCTGCCTGTATGAGGGATAAAGAACATAAGAACAGCCATACTGGGTCAGACCAATACTCCAGCTAGCCCAGTATCCTGTCTTCCGACAGAGGCCAATACGAGATGCCTCAGAGGGAGGGATCACAACAGGTAATCCTCACGTGATCCCTCCCCTGTCACCACTTCCAGAGAAACAGAGGTTAGGGACACCATTCCTATCCATCCTGGCTAATATCCATTGATGGACCTAACCTCCATGAGTCTATTTAGCTTGTTTTTGAACCCTGTAAAAGTTCTAGCCTTCACCACATCCTCTGGCAAGGAGTTCCACAGGTTGACTGTGCACTGAGTGAAGAAAAACTTCCTTTTGTTTGTTTTAAACCTGCTGCCTATTAATTTCATTTGGCGTATGTCTAAACTACATGGCTCCATCGACGGAGCCATGTAGATTTGTTTGTTCGGCAAAGGGAAATGAAGCCGCGATTTAAATAATCGCGGCTTCATTTAAATTTAAATGGCTGCCCCGCTCTGCCAATCACCTGTTTGTCGGCAGATCGGGGCAGTCTGGATGCTCTCCTGCCGACATGAAAGCCCTTTATCGACCTCCCCGGTAAACCTCATCCTACGAGGCATAACGGGGAGGTCGATAAAGGGCTTTCAGGTCGGCGCGGGAGCGTCCAGACTAGTGTGCTGAGCCGACAAACAGCTGATCAGCTGTTTGTTGGCTCAGCTCGGCAGCCATTTAAATTTAAATGAAGCCGCGATTATTTAAATCGCGGCTTCATTTCCCTTTGCCGATCAGCCTAATCTACATGACTCCATCGATGGAGCCATGTAGTTTAGACACACCCTTGGTGACCCCTAGATCTTATATTGTGGGAGTAAGTAAATAGCTTTTTCTAATTCACTTTTTCCATACCAGTCATGATATTACAGACCTCTATCATAGCCACCCTTAGTGTCCTCTTTTCTAAGCTGAAAAGTCCAAGTCTTTTTAATATCTCTTCATTGGGACCCGTTCCAAACCCCTAATCAATTTGTTTCCCTTTTCTGAACCTTTTCCAATGCCAATATATCTTTTTTGAGACAAGGAGACCACATCTGTACTCAGTACTCAAGATGTGGGCATACCAGCTTGCCCAGTTTATAGCCTTTGTAGGCAGTATTGTTGAACATAGTTAGGCTTTTTGTGGTTTCTATTGCTAATGATCATTTGCATATTTGCCAGTCATGTCACATTCCCAGTCATCTGGTTGAGTTCTCTCCAAACTCCAGCCTGTTCATAGCTCTTCAGCACATAGCTCGGGCTTTGGCTCCACTTTAAAGTTTAAAGCATGGCCGTGGCAGCACTTTACACTGAAAGTGTGGCCATGTTATGAGTGCTGGGAGAGAGCTGTCCCGGCGCTCGATGTCAGCCATCTCCCAGAGGGGAGTAACTAACAGCGCTGGGAACACGGTTCCCAGAGTCCAGTTCATACTGACGCTTTGCAGCGCTGCACCTTGCTGCACTTAAGAGAGGTGTGTCTTTTCCCATCCCTGAGCCACACCGGCTACATCTAGACTGCAAGCCTCTTTCGAAAAAGAGCATCTAGACTACAATCAGTACTTTCGAAAAAGCAAGCTGCTTTTTCGAAAGAGAGCACCCAGGCAGTCTGGATGCTCTCTTTCGAAAAAGCACAGTTTGCATGACATAGCGCCTTTTTTGAAAGAGCACTTTCGAAAAAAGGCCTTAATCCTCGTGAAATGAGGAGTACCGCCGTCGAAAGAAAAGCTGTGTTCTTTTGATTTAATTTCGAAAGAACGCGGCTGTAGTCTAGGTGCAGGTGAAGGTTTTTTCGAAAAAAGTCTACTTTTTTTGCAAAAACCCTGCAGTCTAGACACAGCCCAAGTTACAGCCCTGTGAAGTGCAAGTGTGGGCTTAGCCCTCGCTCAGAGGGATCACGTGGAGACATCCTAAAGGAGCCACCCTCGACTCTACAGAAAGAGCTTTGTAACCACTGCCAAATTGGCTCTTTTTGCCTTCAAGACTCTTGCTCCATTTGCCTTGAGATTCTTGTCTTTCCTTGCACCTTACCCTGCCCCGCCCCTCTGCTACACCACTTACCCTCCTTCCCTCTGCCATGACACCCGTTATGTAGCCAGAGGCTGTGTCTATACTGCCACTTTCAGTGCAAAAACTTCAGTCATTCAGGGGTGTGACAAAAAGTTGCAGTGCTGAAAAGTGCCAGTATAAACAGCGCAATAAAGCTGCCACTCCCTCATTTGGGGTGGGATATTTATTGCTGGGAGATCTGTCCCCCAGCAATAGAGTTGATACGCTGCGGTGCGGCAGCACTGAACTACGGGCAGTGTAGATATACCCTCAGCCTGCCCAGCTCCTGTTGCTGCACTGACTGGGCATCCCTCCTTATAAATATTGCAAAATCTGCCCCTTCACTTGCTGCCAACTAGAACCCCAAATTACTGTGTAGTGTTACCAGCCCATGGTGTTTCACCTCTGCTGTCTCTCCCCCGCCTCACACCACCTTCCTGTAACTTGCCCTTGTTGAGACAGTTGTGCGCAGTGAGGTAGTTGCATTAACAACAGTGTATTAAAATAACCTGTAGTTTACTGTCATTTCCATCCTCTCATATACTGGAAACATTTTTGCTTGTCCAGCTGCTGTCTTTAGCAGATTTTATTGTTTGACCTGAGTGCTTCTTAGTATCTTCTGGCTTTCTCTTGGCCTCTAGCTAAAACAATCCACCTTCCCAATATACAAAAGGCTCTCTAATAAAAAGCCAAAGGAGAGGAATACAGGCTGTTTAATGTACAGTCTGGAACTGGTTTCTATAGAGAATGGGACAGATTTCTAGTGTCATTTGGCTTTGGAGTTATTCCAGGAGGGAATTTAGCCCATTGTTTTCATGGTGTTCCATATAGGGCATAGAAGAGTCTATTTCAGAAGCAGCAGAGGAGAAAGCAGTTTGTGCAAACCAAAGAGCCAGACAGGTTGTTACTGTTGGAATTATTCACTAAAAGCCATGTTGTGACTAAATAAGTGATTTATTCAATATCTGTCCAAATGTGAAAGCTATAAACAGGGATGCTGGGAGAGAAAATTTAAGGCTATATGTTTAAAATTCACTGGAATATAGGAGAGTAGGGTTATTTTTTAGAACAGCAAAATAGAGACAATGGTAACTTGTTAGCTTAAAAATGGTTATTCATTAAGGGTTGGTATTAGAGCTCCTGGATTTGATGCTTCCCTCACTTACACCATTTTTACTTGGGCAGCTCCACCAACTTCTGTCGAGTTACTCCTGGTTAGTGTTAGCACTGGAGTTCTGGATGAGGTCCAAAGTCTTTCAGATGAAATGGAGAATGTAGGTTCTGGTGACTTGTTTTCTGTATTCAGGAAAAGATGGATTTTTTAGTAATTTTAACAAAAATGACCAGATGAAGTAAGACTCTTTTAGGTGCATCTGTTACTCCAAATGACTTTGCTTTAGAAGTGGGAACAATGCTAGGTGGCCAATCTTTGGCAATAACGAACACTTGGTTCAGTTCACCAGATTAAAAAAAAATTAGAAAAATAATGGAAATAAGAAGCAGTTGGAAAAAATCACTTGTGTTGTATAATATACCCAGTATCCTTGTATTATGCAGTGCAATAGGAGAATGCAAATGTCATTCACATAGGTTTAGTTTAGCACAGCTATTTCATTGCGGGTTTCCATTTGATTTTGATTAAACTGCTGTGGAAATTATATAATGAAAGAAGTAGAGAGATTAAAACTAGCCTAACTGAAATATTTTTTCAGATAAAAAATAAAATAAAATGTAAAATTTAGAGGAGATAAATACAGAAGCTATTGTTAATATAACGGTAAGATTACAATTGCAGACACGAAACAGTCAGGAAATGCAGAAGGTAAGGTGCTCCTAGAAATGTTCATTCACCCACTCCTTGTACATTCCCTGCATTCCTAGTAACCCAGAACTCCATTTCCCCCTTACATTCATGTTTTAGGACCGGAAAGGAGTGTTGATGTTACTGATGTCACCAAACAGAAAGACTGCAAGATGAAGCTGAAGGAGTTTGTCGATTACTACTACAGCACCAACAGGAAAAGAGTTCTCAATGTCACTAACTTGGAATTTTCAGATACAAGGTAAGAGGGACTATTGTCTAGCCTGGAAGCACTCCCCTCATAGAGCACGCTGTCCTAAACGTGATTGGTCTAGTGGAGTTTTGAGTGCCCTCTGTCCTCTCCTGCAGATTTCTCTACTGGAGGAAGTGCTAAGCCTCAGCTTATTGATTTCATAGTGGCTCTGATTCTCCACTGCCTTGCCCCTTGTGTGGTCATAGGGTTGTCTATATGGGAGCCTTACACCAATGAGGTATAGTTATGCCACTCTAACTCCCTGCGTGGATCTGCATCTCGTGTACAAGTGGTTTTTTTCAGTCAGGCTTCAACTCCTTCCCAGGTGAAAATGGTCCGGGGAGTTACACTGGTCTTATGATATAAGCGTAAATCACACATTTAGTTATTCCAATTTCTTTTCCATGTAGATAAGGCCTTACACCATAACATGCTACCAGATAAAAACCCAAGAAAACCAACAATAGAACACCACTTGTCATTGCATGTAGCCCCCAGCTTAAACCCGTCCAACGCATTATCAATAAACTACAACCTACACTGGAACAGGATACTACCCTCCGAGAGGCTCTGGGAGACAGACCCATAGTCTCCTAGGGTATGTCTACACTACCACCCTAGTTCGAACTAGGGTGGTAATGTAGGCAACCGGAGTTGCAAATAAAGCCCGGGATTTGAATTTCCCGGGCTTCATTTGCATAAAGCCAGGCGCCGCCATTTTAAAATGTCCGCTAGTGCGGACTCCGTGCCGCGCGGCTACACGCGGCACAGACTAGGTAGTTCGGACTAGGCTTCCTAGTCCGAACTACCGTTACTCCTCGTGAAATGTTTCATGAGGAGTAACGGTAGTTCGGACTAGGAAACCTAGTCCGAACTACCTAGTCCGTGCCGCGTGTAGCCGCGCGGCACGGAGTCCGCACTAGCGGACATTTAAAAATGGTGGCTCCAGTTGCCTACATTACCACAGGGCTTCATGAGTCAGGGGAGCAAGGAGTAGGCTGTGTTGCCCAGGATCACAATGGGCATGTCCACCCCCCCGTCTCTGATGGTGCGGTCGGGGAAAAATTACCAGCGTGCATCTTTGGGAAGAGGCAGGAGTCCTGAAATATGTGGGCGTTGTGCACTTTTCCCGATCATCCGATGTTGATGTCAGTGAAGTGTTCCTTGTGATCCGCGAGTGCCTGCAGCACCATGGAGAAATACCCCTTGTGGTTGATATGTTTCGAGGCACGGTGGTCAGGGGCCAGAATGAGGATGTGTGTTTCATCTATTGTTCCCCCACAATTGGGGAAGCTCGTGGTGGCAAAGACGTCCATGATGCTGTCCACGTCAGAGTAACGACCCTCAGTAGCAGGACGTGGTTGATGGCCTTGGCTTCTTGCATGAGCAAAGCCCTGACTGGATTTCCTCACCTCGAACTGATTCCTGACTGAGCGGTAACTGTCCAGCATGGCAAGCTACCACAGGGTGATGGGCACGCGCTTCTGTATGGTGAGAGTTGCTCTCGGTTGGGTGTTCTGTCACCTGAGGGCAAGGGCAAGCCACTCACAGAGTTCGAGGAAGGTGGCCTGGTGTATGCGGAAGTTGTGCAGCCACTGCTGATTGTCCCATCCCTGCAAGACAACGCGGTCCCACCAGTCCGAGCTTGTCTCCATCTGCCAGAAGTGGAGTTCCACCTGGTCCAAGGGATTGAGGACTGTGTGCAGCAGCAGGAGCACCAGGACTTGGCTGAGCAGGGCCTGCAGGCCACACCAGGGTTTGTTCTCCTTTGTCCTTGTCCTGTTCCTGGTGAAACAAGATGTGGGTATTGTTGATGTGCTGCACCATGAGGTGCAGCATGAGAGCCATGAGCATGGCACTGAGTGGCAGCAGCTCTGTCTCCACGGTGGCAGTACTGTGGCATCTGCGAGGGCAATCAGAGCATGACAAGGCACGTGCCCACTGTGTCCCTTTTTTGTCCCATGAGGAGGGAGTGAGTGGAGGAGTGCCTTGTGGGATGCAGGCGTGGAGAGGAGCCCCTGTAAGCACCTGTGGAGGATTTACGGGTGCAAGCTCCTCGCGCCCCCCCCCCCTTTTGGCTTCCCACCTGACTGGGGGAAGGGGCTCCGCGAACCCACGGCCTTAGATCACTTTCCTCATCCCGTACCCGGGGTTTGTTTGCAGAGTCTGATTAGGGTGTGATCACCTCTCGGCCTCTGACGGCTGAGGGGGTTCGGCGTACCCTTAGACCGGGCCCCCTCCTCCCGCCAGAGGGGGGGGGGCCGCAGCGTGGCCGTGGGGTTAGGTCGGGCGGGGGGGGGGGAGTTCCTCCTGCGGTCTTGTCCACACTGGTCCCAGTTCTCGGTGGGTCGCGGGGAGGATGGGGAGTGGGGGACCCGGGCCCTCCCTCACCACCGGGTCCCAGCTCGAGGCCCTAAGTGGAGCTTGGCGCCCAGACGTCGCCCTCCACGGCGGATGGGGCGGCAGCCCTCAACTCATCTGCCCACGGGCGCCAAAAGGGGCTCCTTCCACTCCCCGCTGACCTGCCCTGGTGCCGGGGTGGGTTGGGGGTCACTCACCGCGCCGAAGCCTCCGGGTCCGTCTCAGCGTGAGTCGCCAGCTGCCGGAGCCGTCCTTCCTGGTTGCCCGGGGGGCTGGGAACTTGGCACCCCTGGAAGCCAGGGCCGCCACCTCCTCATTCCCCCCCCTCTAGTTGCCCGGCCACCACCTTTATCGGCGCTGAGGAGTGACGTCCGGGCGGTAAGTCCCGCCCATGCGGCGCCGCCGCCCCCGCGCTCTCCCTGGCGTGTTCCCGCACCTCGCTTGGACGCTTCGGCTCGGTCCGCGCCCTCCCCCGCTTCCGGCTCCGGGATCACGGCGTCGGTCCGCGTGCCGCTTGTAGCGGCCCTTTTCCCCCGCGGGGGGGGGGGAGAACCCTTCCCCGCCACCAGTGCGGACCCCGCCGGGTCCGTCACACACCTCCCCCCCTTGGAGAGGCGAGGCCCGGGTGGTGGGTGTTCCCCTATCCGGGAGAAAAAGTCTGTGTTTTGGTGAGTCGCCCCTGGCCGATGCACCACCTCAAAACAGTACGGCTGCAGGGCCAGGTACCACCGCATTATATGCGCGTTTGTCTCTTTCATAGAGTTCAACCAAACTAAGGGTGCGTGATCAGTCACCAATTTAAATTTATTCCCCCACAAATAATACCGTAAAGTGTCAATCACCCACTTCACCACAAGTGCTTCCTTCTCTATCATGGCGTAGGTCCGCTTGCGTGGCAGCAATTTTCGGCTGAGGTATAGGACCGGCTGGTCTCAGCCTTGTTCTTCTTGAGCTAGTACTGCCCCGAGTCCCACCTCCGAGGCATCTGTATAAAGGATAAACCGTTTATCAAAGTTCGGCTGTCTCAGCACCGGGGCTGAGGCCAGTTTCTCGTTTAATGCCTGAAAGGCGTGTTCGGCCTGAGGGTTCCATCTCACCCTGGCCGGCTCTGTATTCCTTACTAGCTCCGTCAGTGGGGTTGCCAGGGAGGCGAATTGAGGCACGAATCACCTATAATACCCGGCCAGCCCCAGGAACTGGCGGATCTGCTTTTTCGTTGTTGGGGTTGGGTAGTCTTTCAGGGCTTGTACCTTGCTATAAATTGGTTTCAACTTCCCCTGCCCCACTGTATACCCCAAGTAGGAAACCTCCCGTTGTGCGAAATGGCCTTTACGGGGGTTGGCCGTGAGGCCCGCCTTACCCAGGGCTGTCAGCAAGGCGTCGACGTGCCTTAGATGGTCCTCCCATGCCCGGCTGTAGATGACAATGTCGTCTATATAGGCTGCAGCGTATTCTTGGTGGGGTGCCAGTACTCAGTCCATCACCCACTGGAAGGTCGCTGCCGCCCCGTGGAGTCCGAAGAGCATGGTCCGAAACTGGAACAGTCCGAAGGGGGTCGAGAAGGCTGTCTTTTCCCGGGCTGCAGGGTCAAGGGGTATCTGCCAATAGCCCTTTGACAAATCTAAAGTGGTTATATAGGCCGCCTGCCCGAGTCGCTCCAGCAACTCGTCCACCCTCGGCATCAGGTAAGCATCGAACTGGGTCACAGAGTTCACCTTCCTAAAGTCTATACAGAATCGGGTCGTGCTGTCTGTTTTGGGGACCAGGACGATCGGGCTACGCCATTCGCTGGCCGATTCTTCTATCACCCCCCCACTGTTGCATCAGCTGTAGCTCTCGCTTGACCGTGTCCCACATCTTCCGTGGGAGGGGGCGTAGGGGCTCCCGCACGCTCCAGCCTACCTCTGTGATGATTCGGTGCAGTCCTAGAGTCGTACAGCCCGGTCTGGTCGTAAGGGTCTCTTGGTGTCTCCGGAGGATTCCTTTCAGCTGTTCCTGTTGTGAGGGGGTCAGCTCCAGGTTCCAGGAGAGCTCTAGTTGTTCCCCTTCTCCCCCCCCCATGGTCCCAGATCCTCTCCTTTGGAGGGGGGCGCTATTAGTAGGGACTCTCGGGGTACCCATTTCTTTAGCAGGTTGGTGTGGAAGAGCTGCGTTCCTTGCCTGCGACCTGATAGCCTCACTTCGTAATCAACCTTGCCCACCCTTTTAATTACCTCGAAGGGCCCCTGCCACTGCGCTAGCAGTTTGGATTCTGTTGTGGGGAGGAGCAGCATGACCCGGTGCCCCGGGTGGAAGATCCGTTGGCGCGCATGGGTGTCATAATACCTTGCTTGGCGCCTCTGGCCCTCCTCGAGGTTTAACCGGGCGTACTCGCCCAGCTGGCTTAACTTCTCCTGCAGTTGGGTGATGTACTGGACCGTCCCCCGGCCTGTCACCGACGGTTGCTCCCAGCCCTCCCTCAGGAGGTCTAGGATCCCTCGGGGCCGCCGGCAGTATAGTAGCTCGAACGGGGAGAAACCTGTAGATGACTGAGGAACTTCTCGCACCGCAAATAGGAGACCAGGGAGCATCAGGTCCCACCCCCGGGGGTCTCTTGGTGGGACCTCTTAAAATCAGGAATAAGGGATCTTCTGGAAAAGGCTTTATTTTCCGAAAGATCCCGTCTAGACTGGCGCTTTTCTCCGGCAAAGCCCCAATCTGGAAAAAAGCGGCAGCCATGCTCATGCAAATGCCGTGGGGGATATTTAAATCCCCCGCGGCATTTGTAATTCCGACTGGTCTCATTAGCATCCCTTTTCCGGAAAGGGGTGCCAATGTAGACACAGCCTATCTGTTTTCCTTGCCATTATTTTTGTATATGTCCTTAAGAGGCCAGCACTAGAATGGTGGGTAGGCACGTCATTGACGGACGTTTAATAAAGTCATCCTAGGCAGCTTCAGACCCTGAACCAGATTCCGATTTCAGGGCACTGGTTCAAATTCAGTGCAATTCCATGTGGAGTTCAGGGTTTAATGTGAGTAGGGTTAGTGACCATAGTCTGGGCTAGTGATGGGCAACCTGTGGCCCAAGGGCTGCCTGCAGCCCAGTAGGGTTCTATAGGGGCCCATGAGACATTTTGTTTCCCATACACAGGGTTGCCAGATTCTGTTGATTTCCATCCGTCTGGTTTTTTCCTACCAATATTGCTAAAGTGACACACCTGAAAAGCAAGGACCCGTGAAGTGAGGTGCCTGCTGACTGCACACAGCACTGACTGTGAGAGCCGCGCGCTCCCTCTGCGTCCAGTCAAAGCGCTGCTGCGGTTCAGTCGCCATACCCCACACGTTCTAGGCACGCAAGTGCAGTGAGCAAAACTAGCCTGTCTTGGTGAGAACAATCTTGCAGCCCACTGAGATGAAGGAGGCCACTCCTGTGACCCACTCACTAGCCTGGGTTGCCCTTCACTGGTCTGGGAAATTCATAGAAAGTGGGACTGCCTCTCCTACCATGTTTGCAGGTAATTTATTATCTCTTTGACTTTGGGTCTGTCCTGACTTTGACTGTATGTGACAGTAACTCTGACCTGAAGCTATGATTCTGCAGTGAAGCAGCAAAACAACCACAAAATCTGACTGAATGCATTTCAGTTTTATAAGCCGTGGAGATGGGGAGTCTCCCATTCATTTCATGTTGTATTTCATGCTCTTAACAGTCCCCTTTATACCTGAAAATATAAATTTACTGCTTTTTGGTTTCTACAACCATATTCAAGTGATAGTCTACCTCAGGAGTATCATCAGTGGGGGAGATGCATTTATGCTATCCTGAACCTTATGCAGCCACATGAATCCTTTAGATTTGCTTTGTACGCCTTCCAGATACTCTAGACATGTACAGTATAAAGAAAATGTCACCTCATCATTACAGAGAAAATGATGAGCTCCAGCAGAAAAATAAACAGTTATGATTTTAGAAGAACATTCTGTCTTGCTGAGAAGAAAAAAAACCCAACAATTAGCAGACTAGAAAAAAGGCAGAAAAATAATTGCAAGTTCATTTCTGTTAATATCCAGCACTTTCTCGCCTGTGTTCCCTTGTATTTATTGTAGTGATTTAAGTTTGTTTCCACATAAAGAATCAAAAGTAATTTCAGAGTTCAATGATTATAAGTATTTTCAACAGGGACTTTACAGTTTTCCACTTTTAAGAGACAACAACGATAGGAGGTCTTTTATTTTCAGGATTGCTGGAGCTATCACTCATCTGCTGGTGATTTTGACATCAACTACCAAATATTTTGTTTCTTAACAAAGACAGTGACATTTTAATTGAATCTCACCCATCATCTTTCACTGCCATTTTAACTGGAACTATGTTATCAGGCTCTGACAGTGAGCATAAATGGCACATGCATGGCAAATGGGAGCATATAATTTTAGATTGGAGTTCATATGCTCTCATTTAAGTGACATTTTCAAGTGCCCTGTGTTGGCATAACAAATATTTGTTCTAAGTATTGACTTGGTTTAAGTAAAAGGTTAATTTAGTTCCAGCGGCACAGTCACTTGCACAGTTCTTCATGTCAGCTTGCAATTGAATGGGCTCAGATTATCTTCCTGAGTAACACTTTCTCCTCATTTGAAATTTATAAGAAATCACTGGGACCAGAACTGGTTCAAACCTCATTATTTGTATTAAAACTGGCTAGCTCACCACGTGCCAAAGGCTGATTTCTCAGCCCGCCTGAATTCCTTCTGTCCATGACATAAAATGGAATGTGCTGACTGTCTGCCACAATATGATCACTAAACCTAAACATCACAAGAGTGACACTGTAAACCGAGAGCTAATTAAACAACATTAATAATGCTAGCAGCACAAGTCCACAGAGCAGTAAAGGATCATCATGTTTCCCAAGGATATTTAAACCCAATCAACTTCTGCTTGTGAACGCTTTTTAGCCTTTTGTAAAAGTGTGTTTTCCATTGATAGGTATGGAGTTACCCCAGATTCAGACTGATGCAATGAGGTCAGAATCCAGCCCTTCTTTTCTGTACGTGATGTTTATTTTGATCAATATTTACAAATTCTTTGTCTTTCCTGTGAAGGATGTCCAGTTTTGTAGAACCTCCTGACATTGTTAAAAAGTTGTCTTGGGTGGAGAATTATTGGCCTGATGATGCTCTGCTGGCAAAACCCAAAGTGACCAAGTACTGTCTGATATGTGTGAAGGACAGCTACACAGATTTTCACATAGACTCTGGAGGGGCATCAGCTTGGTACCACGTGCTGAAAGTAAGGAGTTATGTTTTACTTCCCATTTAACAATTCACTTTCTAAACCAGGGATGGGGAATCTAAGGCCTGGGGGCTGGATGTGTCCCCCAACTTGCCTGAATTTGGCCCCTGAGGCTGGGGGCTCCTCCTAGCATTGGGGAACCCACCCTCATGCTCCAACCCCCCCTCCCCCCACTGTTTCCCCGCAGAGCTGGAGCACACAAAATCTAGACTGGGCCACCCAAGGCTCTGGTGTGCAAGAGGGATGTGGGGAGTGTCTTCTTCTCAGTCAGGGGCCACCTCAATGAGGTTGGTTTTTTTTGGCTTCTTACTTGTGTGTGGCCCCTAACTAATTTTGTGTGTGTGTGTGTGTGTGTGTCAGCAGCCCACAATCCTACAAAGCTTCCCCACCCCTGTCTTAAACCATCATGAAATACTTCTCAGCTTGCTGGCTGAGATACAGTGTAACAGGTAATAAAAATATAGTCCAGGTCCTCAATTGATGTACATTGGCCTAGCTCCATTAGTTGGTGCTGTGCCAGCGTACACCACTGACCAATGTATAAATTACCTAAATCTTCTCTTTCAGAGAACTCGAATAGAGAGTAATTAGTTAATGTTTGTGCAGCGCTTTCTAAGTAGAAATCCTCAATACATGCTAAATATTATTAGTATTATTATATTCTGCTGTCACTCTGATACAATAGGTCTTTTCCATCTCTTCAAAGGTGGACAAAAATATCTACTAGTAATGAATTTTGTAAAAAAATGAATGTAAAAAAGTACTGAATGTAAAAAAAACTTCTTAGACTGTATGTGATTCTGTTTTCTGTCATGTCTTGCTACCAGCATTTTATCCAAACTCATGCAGCAAACCTTATTTAAATAGTGTTAAAATATGCATTCCAACAGCCATTCTGTTGCAGTTTCATTTGGTTTCTGTGTTCAGTGTTTAACGGAATTTGTTTTTCAACTCAGGGAGAAAAAATATTTTATCTCATCAAACCGGCCTCTGCAAACATTTCTCTGTATGAACGCTGGCAGTCAGCAGCAAATCACAGTGAGATGTTTTTTGCAGACCAAGTGGATAAATGTTATAAATGCACAGTTAAGCAAGGACAAACGCTTTTTATCCCATCAGGTGAGTAGTTTGCTAAAGGTGAGTTGCATAGGTGTTCCCTGGAATATTCAAAACACGCGGTGCTTTGTGCGTGCAAGCTACGCCTATTTCTAAAGTATTATTTTCTCAGGGGAAAAATGTTATTTCATGTAGTTACTCAATTGACCTCATCAGATGAAACACAGAGTCTGTGTGCCTTGCTTTTATTGCCATTTACATGCTGCACACTGTACTACAGATATTAGTGTAATGTAAACCAGAGATCCTTATTACTTGTCTGTCCTTTCAATGACGTGGAACAAATATTCTGCTCTAACCACGCCCGTCTCTCCCCTACCCCCCCGTTCCTTTGCTTTCTATGCCAAAAAAGCAAAAGGCTAGGAAGGGAACAAGCATTAACAGATGCCTCAGTGCAGGAAATCTCCCTATTTTAGTCATTTGTCCGGCCTCTTTTACCGAGTATCTGTGCAAAGCACCACGTTCTACAGAGTATCGATCCTCTTTCTAGAAGTTCAACCTGTTGAGAGGTAGCATGGCCCAGTGGATGGGACACTGCGCTGGGTTTCATGAGAGCTGGATTGAATTCATGGCTCTGCCTCTGACCTGCTTGTGACTTTTCCCAGCTCTGTGCCTTAGTTTCCCCTCCCACCTATGAGCAGTCAGCTCCTTGGGGCACGCATTCTCTCTGTTCTACAGTGCCTAGCACAATGGGGCGCCTGTCAAAGTTGGAGTCTCTATATGCTGCATTAACACAAATAATTAATATTAATCATGGTGCTCATGCTTTACAGGCAGTATCCAGCGTATCCCTCTTTCTTTCTCCACATGTAGTCAGAATCAATTGCACACTTGAATTTTGCTTTGCCCATAAGAAGTGGAAAGTAGGCATTTTTCTGATGAGCATATGTGAAATTGGTGGAGTAAACACTGAGCAATTTACAGGATCCACTTTGAGAGGGAGTTTAAGTGGAAGTAGATTTGTGTATGAAAATAAGTATTCATAGCCCCTTTGGGTATTTTACCCTTGATCGTTTGAAAATGGGTACCATCCTGTTGTTGCTGTTTTTCAGCGTAACAATAAAACAATTGCTCTCTGAACAATCTGTGCAGCATCTCTCTCTTTCCCCTCCCCTCCCGATCTTGCTGTAGCTGAAGTTCTCAGCAAGACTCCTGTTGAAGTTGAAGGTGATCAACACTAATTGAGCCCTGAGTTAAGTATGTGCAATTCCATTGACTCCAAGGCTACGTCTACACCCCAGAGTTATTTTGGAATAACAAAGAGCGCGTCTACACTGCAAGCCATCATTTCGAAATATTGACTAGTTGGAGGACTTCTTACTCTGACTCCCATAACCCTCATTTCACAAGGAGTAATGGAAGTCGGAGGAAGAGTGTTCTTCCTTCGACTTCCTGCTGTGTAGTCAGCGCCAAAAGCTAAAATAAGCTATTTCGATTTCAGCTATGCAATTGACATAGCTGAAGTTGCAGAGCTTAATTCGACTTTTCCCCTGCTGTGTAGACATGCCCCAGCAGAGTAAACTTTGCTCACTCAAGGAATTGGGAATTGGGCCCATGCTCTGGACAGCCACACAGGAAATGAGAAAGATACTCCATGGACTGCAGCAGCATGCTGTTCAATTACCAGTGCTAATCGTTTCAGGCTTTATTCAAGTGCCTCTATTTCTCTCTGCTTTACAGGTTGGATTTATGCAACTCTCACACCTGTAGACTGCCTAGCATTTGCGGGACATTTTCTACATAGCCTAAGTGTTGAAATGCAGATGAGGTACTTGCCTGTGTTTTGAACTTTACCCTTATCAATTTTACCTATCGTTTGATTTCAGTTTGAGGTTCTGTATTTGGGATAATTTGTTGATTTGGGATCTGAAATGTTTATCCAGGCCTAATTTTATTTGTAAGGAACTCAGGGTATGTCTACACTACAAAGTTAATTCGAACTAACACACGTTAGTTCGAATTAACTTTCATAGGCGCTACACTAGCGCTCCGCTAGTTCGAACTTAATTCGAACTAGCGGAGCGCTTAGTTCGAACTAGGAAAACCTCATTCCACGAGGACTAAGCCTAGTTCGAACTTACTAGTTCGAATTAAGGGCTGTGTAGCTCCTTAATTCGAACTAGTGGGAGGCTAGCCCTCCCCAGCTTTCCCTGGTGGCCACTCTGGGCACCACCAGGGAAACTCGTCTGCCCCCCTCCCGGCCCCGGAGCCCTTAAAGGGGCATGGGCTGGCTACGGTGCCCGTGCCAGGTGCAAGCCTGCCAGCACCCAGCCAGCAGACCCTGCACCTGGCACGCCATGAGCTAGCCACCCGATGCCCCCGAGCCCTCCACCTCTTCCCAGGACCGGGCTGGCAGCTCTCGGGAGCCTGCCAGAACCGCAAGAGGCGGGCACCCGCCTGGTCTAGTGCAGACATCGTGGACCTTGTCCACGAACTTTGCACTAGGCATAGGAAAGTGGCCGTCTAGGGCAGGAGAGCTGCCAGCCTGGCCACCCACGAGCAGGTGTGCATGAAAATCAGGGTGGTCCACTGAGACCCCCAACCCTGAGCCCTGAGCTTAGAATGGCCGTACTGGGTCAGACCAAAGGTCCATCTAGCTCAGTAACCTGTCTGCCGACAGCAGCCAACCCTAGGGACCCTGGAGGGGATGGACCAAAGACAGTGACCAAGCCATTTGTCTCGTGCCATCCATCTCCAGCCTTCCACAAACTTTGGGCAGGAACACCATTTCTACCCCCTGGCTCCATGTACCCAACCTACATGACTTGATTTCACTTCTCTTTAAACTCTGTTCTAGTTCTAGCCTTCACAACCTCCTGCAGCAAGGAGTTCCACAGGTTGACTCTTTGCTTTGTGAAGAAGAACTTTCTGTTACTAGTTTGAAGCCTGCTACCCATTCCTTTCCTTTGGTGTCCTCTAGTCCTTCTATTATGGGAACTAATGGAGAACTTTTCTTTATGCACCTTCTCCACACCACTCATGCTTTTATAGACTTCTATCATATCCTCCCTCCGTCTCCTCTTCTCTAAGCTGAAAAGTCGCAGTCTCTTTAGCCTCTCTTCATATGGGACCTGTTCCAAACCCCTAATCATTTTAGTTGCCCTCCCCTCTCCCACCTCTTTTTCCCAGTCTCCCCCAGTTTTGTTCAATAAAGAAAGATTCTATTTTTGAACACACGTTTTCTTTATTTTGTACATCGGGAAGGGGGGCTAGGGAAGGGTAAGTGGAAGGAGGTGAGGGAGGAATGGGGTACGAGCCCCCGATGGGAAGGACTGGGCTGGCTCTGCAGGCTTCTGGGTGTGGAAGCTCTCCTGCAGCCCCCCAGTTGCCCCCTCTCCCCAGATGGCAGCCTGTGGCAAGTGCAGCCGGGCTGATGGCCGAGTGCTGTGATGTGCCCAGTGTGGGCACTCAGGGCACTCCAAGCCAGGACTGCTTTGCAAGCGGGGCACCCTGAGAACTGTCTGTCCGGGGTGGCAGTTGGGTCCCTTTAAGCGCAGCCCTTGGCTAGCCTGAGGCAGTAGCTCCACGCTTTAAGTCCTTATCTGATGCCCTGCCGGCACTGCTTCCGGCCATCCTTAACCCCGGTTCAGGGTCCACTCAGTGTGGACATGCTAGTTGGAATTAGCAAAACGCTAATTCGAACTAGTTTTTAAGTCTAGCTGTGCTAATTCAAACTAAGTTAGTTCGAATTAGTGCTGTAGTGTAGACGTACCCTCAGAGGGTTCCTTTACAGATCAAAAAAGAGCATGAATTGAGCCATACTCTCTGCTAAGAATTAGCTTGAATATTTAATAATTATATCCATGTGTGTTACAAGCCAAAGTCAGATGTAATGCAAAAGTTAGGCACTTCTGCGTTCTTAAACCCACTTGCACTTAGACTCTCCAGGACATTACTTACCCTCACACTTGATTAGATTAGGGTATCTATGGGTATCCCTGCACGTGGATTGTTGGGTCTAATGGCAAATGTGTAGACACATCCTGGCTAGTTCCAATCTGGCTCAGTGGTATCATTGTAAAAAAAGAAGTGGTTGAATAACATAAATTCCATATTCCCCAAATGAGAAGTGTGGTAAAGTCTGTTTAACCTTGTTTACCCTGCACTCTGCTGCTGATCTGGCTAGTTCACATTCCAATAGTGCTGAGGCTGTGGCATCACGCACTTCCACATGGGCTAGCCATTTGAGTAATTACCCAGGGTTCCAAGCGGGCCTTCTCTGAAGTCTCTGTTGCCATAGATTGACGGCTATCAATTTGTGAGTGACCTGGGTATGTCTCCACGTGCTGCTGACATGCTCCCCCCTTGCAGAGGAGACCTACAGTCTGGTGTTTTAATTTACACAGGAGGGCACTGGGAAAAAAGATAAATGCTACATCACATTGGGAGAGGCACCTTACAACACACTGTGCACCCTTCTGAATATAGGCCACCCTCTGAATAGCCCGGCTGGAGTAGGGATGCGAAGGACTAGTCGACTGTCTGATAAGCAAGTGCTTATTGGATAGTCTACAGGATAGTGGACTAGTCGCTTTCCTCCCCCTTGCTGCCTCTATAAGAGAGAGGGGGTACTTCAAAGCGGCAGCGCCATGTGGAGCCCGGGATGATCCATGTGACGCTGCCGCTTTGAAACACCAGGGAACTCAGGATCAGCTGGGGACTACCCAGCTGACCCCAGGCTCATGCAGCGCTGCCGCTTTGAAATGCTGGGGGGAAGCCCTGCATCTGGCTCCTCGTGGCGTTTCAAAATGGCAGCACCACACGGAGCCCGGGGTGAGTGAGTCCCTAGCTGACCCCAGGCTCCATGTGGTGCTTTCTGCTTTGAAGTTGCTGTTGCTACACTTCAAAGGCGGAGCCACCCTATCGACTAATTGAATAGTCTATGCAAAATACATCAACTATTTGATTAGTCAGTTACCCAGTGCTTAGCATTCTTAAGCTGGAGACCTTACCAAAAATAAAGGTCTCTTCTGAGGTTAGACAAATTGTCCGTCCTTAATTTACAGTACAGTAATTCCTCATTTAACACCACTGCTTGAAACGCAACCCCCACCTTTTCCATGATTTTCAATGGGAAAATTGACCCTGCATAACACGTTTTCACTTAACACGATCATTTTCTGAAACATATCTATAGTGTTAAATGAGGAATTACTGTATCTTTTTACTTGTGTTATTTTAACATTGTGTTTTAGGATTTATTACAGCCTTGTTGATTAAAAAATACAAACCTTGGGGAAAAAAATCCAAATATGTTTGCATTTTAGTCTGTCAATGAGCTATCCTTTTCTCTTTCACGTGTAATGCTGTTTGCAGGTCATTACACTTAATGTGCATTTTTGCTTTGTATCACAGAGCGTACGAGGTGGAAAGACGGTTGAAAATTGTCAGCCTAACCCAGTTTCCAAACTTTGAAACTGCATGTTGGTACATGGGAAAGCATCTACTAGAGACATTCAAAGGTAGAACACTGTTCCGTGCACTTTGTTTTCTCAGCTGTGGTTATGTGAAGATAGAGTTTCCATTATTTTCTGCCGGTGTGCAAGCCAAAAGATGGACAGAGGCCAAAATCACTAGTTTTTGATCTAGCAGAATCAAGTCTTTGCATTTTACTTAAGATATCAGCAGAAGGTAAGGAATAAATGTGCATCGCTGGTGTGTAGGCTAAAAAGTACATACACAAATTTGGAAAGTACTCATTGACTTTGATCGTTTCTAACCTACTAGGATAACCATGCCAGTTACAGTACAGCAACACCCCTCCCTAAATCATTTAAAAGCTTTATTACCTTTTGTAATGCAGAGAGGAGCTTATCTCTGCTGTTTATCTATGCTAAAGCCCCAAACAGTTTAGGAGAGTTTAAAACACAATTAGTGGGAACTAAGCTCTATCACAGGACAACTGTATTATAACTGTATTATAACTAAATCCCTTGGCAAGGCAGTGCAGCTTTTTCCAAGAGTCTGAATGCCAGATTTACAGTCATGCCTTGTCTAAATTAGCACCAAATTCTGCCAACCTTACATTGAGTAGTGCCTTGTTTCTCAGGTGCTGTGTTGTTTTTAACAGAACTACTTGTGCAGCAAATTGCTAATCATCTGGTTGTAAAGGCTGCAGAATCCAGTCATTTGGAAATGCCAACGTGACCTTTGCAGACACTGAAAAGTAAAGTTTTCTGGGAGCACAGGAGCTGCTAAACTGGATTGCTTCATTGTTAACAGATATATTATATAACCTCACACAGATAGGCAGCACACAAATTAGTTTTATTTACTGTAATTATTTTGCTCCTCACCTTAATTTCTTGTCATAGCATCATCCAGAGAGAAACACACAGAGATTTTTTTAAATAAATAA
Organism: Pelodiscus sinensis; assembly: GCF_052426305.1. Lineage (NCBI taxonomy): Eukaryota > Metazoa > Chordata > Testudines > Trionychidae > Pelodiscus > Pelodiscus sinensis. Next base: position 1,391,011 of record NC_143062.1, read on the forward strand.
AAGAAATGGATATACTTAAATAAGACTTAAGTTTCATCTAAATGTGGGCCTCAGGAGGGTCTCCTTGTGTCTTAGCAGTCAACTTATAAAACTATAAAAAGCAGAATTATATAAGGTACATTATATCTCCAAGAGAAAAGATAAATTATTTGTCTGATGAAAGCAAAGGCGTCTAATCTGTGGAAGCCCTCTTTAATGAAGAATTTTAGATACCAGTTTTTTATTTAAAGTAACCAGAACAGTTGACGATATTATTTAATTCTAGCAGAAGTAAAAGACAGCAGCAGATATACGAGGCAAAGGGCCTGATTTAAAGCCCACCAAAATCAATGAGAATCCAAGCACTAGCATAAACCAGAAACATTTGCACCATAGGATCAGTGTTTGCTGTTTGTACAGTGTCTAGACTAGCATGTTCACACTTGGTAGTTAATTTGAGCTAACTGGGAATTAGGGGTGTAAAAGTGTAACCGTTAAAATGGTTAACCAATAAGTATCAGCCTATTGGTTTCTGTTACTGTGACATGCCTACTCCCAGGGAGCTGGTTGCACCGCAGACTCTGCAGTATAGAAGTTATACTGCAGAGTCCGCAGTGCGTGTAACCACTAGGATTTTTTGTGTTTATATGGTTATCTTTTTAAACAATCTTTTACATCTCGACTGGGAACCAGCTAATTTCCATTGTAAACTCAAATAGAGACGTAACATACCGAAACAGAGCGGAATTGAGGCTGGTTGAGGAATGGATTAAGGCACAGTAAATATATTCACTAGTACTATAAAAGTTATAGATATGATTAGTTTTCAGTGAGTGTGACCTGCTGGCTGCAAACCCCTGCTCATCCACCGCAAGTGCACAGCAAGACAGTTTTTAATAAAGAATTTTAAATAGAAAATTGGCCACCATCACTGAATATTTCCTTTGTTTAGGTTTGCACAAAGCTGGACAGCAGCCTTCTTCTCATTTAGTCCAAGGGGCAAAAATTCTTAATGGTGCTTTCAGGTCGTGGACTAAAAAACAGGTAGGAAAATCTTTTTTTTTTTTTTTTAAATCTATTTCATTGGTTTGTGTTGTAGCAAGAACAAAGAAGACAGAAGCAAAATCAGCAAAATCAGTAATCCTAGTTTCTTAGGGTACGTCTACACAGCAACATTATTTTGAAATAACTAGTGTTATTTGGAAATAATGTAGTCTGCGTCTACACAGCAGGCCATTATTTCAAAATAATGTCGAAATACTGTTGAGCTGAAGGACTTCTTACTCCAACTCCTGTAACCTTCAGGCTACATCTAGACTGGCTCCTATTACGAAATAGCCATGCTAATTTCCAACTTTGGAATAGGGAAATCCGCGGGGGATTTAAATATCCCCTGCGGGATTTAAATAAACATGTCCGCCGCTTTTTTTCCGGCTTGGGGAAAAGCCGGAAAAAAGCATCTAGACTGGCGCGATCCTCCGGAATAAAGCCCTTTTCCGGAGGATCTCGTAGGAATAAGAGGCCAGTCTAGACGTAGCCTCATTGTATGAGGCGTAAGGGAAGTCAGAGGAAGAGAGCTCTATTTCAAAATAAGTGCAGTGTAGCTGCTCCCAATTTTGTAATAAGCTATTTCGAAATAAGCTATGCTGTTGACATAGCTCGATTTGCATATCTTATTTTGAGGTAAGTCTTGCTGTGTAGACACACCCTTAGAGAGAAGGAGGTAGAGGGCTGTCTTATTAGTGGAGCAGTTGATAGCCTGTGATACAAAAATGTCAGGTGTATGATTATGTGCACAAAAATGGAAGTTGTCTCTACTTCTTGAAAACCAAGATGAATTGACAAGTTGTAGGCCTTGAAGCTAGAGAAGACTTCAAAAGATTCAAGAACGTGTAGGCTTGACTCTCCTTTCAAATACACCAGTTAACCTCAGCTGACCTGTGTGGCATTACTTCTGGTGTAGTTCAGCCCTGATTGAGAGGAGCCACTTGCAGAGGTACAAGGCTAGTTCAGTCTCCATACTCCATTCAGTCCGTGGCTGGTGAAGTCTGCTGACAAAAACTAATACCACCCGTCACTGCACATAGGCCACCCAGCAACTGTCAAATGGAGAGCACTTTCATAAACTACTTACCTGGTATATAATTCAGCCATATATATATAGAGAAGGCACCATATGCGATCACCAACCCTCTGACCCTCTTTCTAAGGGACAGTCTTTTTAAAGGAGAGCCCTGTTATGAGTGATCCCAGTAATCTCTTCCCTTCCTTTAATCAGTCAAATTCCCTTTGTTTTTGAATTTTACACAGATTTTTTTGCCTTGGTGTGGCTCTTACAGATAGTGTCGATGGAAACACAGCTTGACGGATTTTGACATTTTCCTTGGCTGGTGTAAATCTGAGCAGCTGCACTGAAGTCAGTGGTTCTACTCCCATTTACACCTCCTAAACATCTGGCCTGATGCCTTCTTTTAGTGTAGGACAGTGGTTTCCAACCTGTAGTCCGGTGATAATGTAGGGGGTCCGTGTGGAGCCTCTTGCAGTGAGCACATCCTTAAACCCGCATTGCTTCCCGCGGCTTAGCAAGCAGCTTGGGCTGAGGGACATGCACGTTGCAGGCACAGCCATATTGTTCGGCGGGGGAAGAAGGGGATGTGAAATGTTAGTAGATTGAAAAGGGATCTGTATCCCCGAAAAGGCTAGGAGCCACTGGAGTAGGAGTAAAAGCGATGTGCCTTGCTGTAAACTTGTCAGGAGAAGAGTTTTTAGCACGTGACGCCTATGGGCAATACAGACTTGTACCAAAGTTACAACTGTTTCAGTAGAGGCTATTACAAAAGTTCCTGTCAGTGGAAGTTGTCTCTCCAGGAGGGGACTGAAGTGGGTGGCACATTCCTTCTCGGAGAGAGATACGGCTGTGCACATGTTCTGGTGGTTCCCACAAGGATAAAGAGGTTCAATGTGGAAAGGAGAATGGAGCTGGTCAAGGCAAAGAGAAACAGCATTTCTAGCTCCAGACAAGTCTTTTTTTTTTCTTCTGCTTTGGCTTCTTGCTCCTAACTAAGAAAAGCAATAGGAAAAAGTAATCAGGAATGCGTCTTGTCAGATCAACTCTGCCTCACTTCTATGGCTGTGTGACAGGGCGTCTGCCTCGCACTGGCTCTTTAAGGGGTTAAAACCCAGCCCGGGGGAGAGGGCTGGCACTGTGGAGCCAGCAGCTGCGGCTGGTATGAACCAATTAGGGCCCCGCTGAGGGCAGTATAAATAAAGGATCCTGGAGGGGGAGAGACAGACTCACTCTTGATGTGGAGCAGGAGGGACCTAGCTGCCAGGGAAGCTAGCGGCTTCCTGACTTAGGGCAGGGCTGAGGAAAGGCAGGCAGGGCTGGAGAAGCTCTGGCCAGGCAAACTCCCAGGCTACAGAACCTAAAGCAAGCTCTGAAGCTAGTAGGGCTGCAGAGAGGCAGCCACTGTAGGCAAAGGCAGCAGGTCCTCAACCTGTTGCCAATGATGAGCGGCTATTTCAGACTGTGCTTTGCTCCGAGGTAAGCGGCTAGATGAAGACTTGTAGTGGGTCAGTGAGGCAAGGCGAGCACAAGGGGTTGGAGCTTCCCAGAGTGGGAGGACCCCAAAGTGTGGGGGCACTGTAGCAGGGCAATACCCAGAGGGAGGACGCCACAGTCTGGGAGGGATGTGGGTCCTAACAGAGTGGCGAAGGGTAGGCAACAGCAGGCATAACACCAGCCAGATGGGGGCATTCCAGCACCAAAGAGCTAATTCCCTGAGTGACCAGTAGGAGGTGCCCGTGGCAGTGAAGCCCACTATGCTACAGGCTGCAACTCATAAATGGGAATGTTATGAAGTGACACACATGGACTCGTAACTGAATGTTCATAGCTAGTATATAAAGGGTTAATGAGTGATTAATTGATGTCATAAGCATGTCACAGCCATGACAATAGTATAGGGGGTTATAAACGTATCAGCAGATTTTATTAATTGATTTTATGCCAGGGTTATAAGCCACCTTTTAATCGGTTGGATTCTATAGCAGTTTATTAATTTGCTAAGCTATCATTTGTCCTTTATGAGCTATTTACTACTGGAACTTTAATACAAAGTGTGTCTGTTTCATGACTGTTCCCGCATAGAATTGATTTGCTTTTCCATGTCTCTTAAGATTAGCGGCTGAATGTCTCAGTACATCCCAGCGTACCAATTAGGGAATCTGCTGCTGTGATTGACACAGTGTAAAATCAGATTCTCCGACAAAGCTCTGTTTTAGCAGGGCATGATCAGTGGAGGGCACAGAGTTTAGATCACTTACGTGTCTATCCCTTATTTATGTGCAAAAGCTTAGATGCACCCACAGCAGTGGAGGAGCAAAGCTGACTCAAGTGTTGGTCCTTAAGAGCTTGTCTTTATTACATGGAAGAATGCTGCGGCTGTGATCAATCTCCCAGAGTTCCAGTTAGTGAGTCTAGTTAAGACTCACTAAATCAAACTCAGAGGGTGCCCCCGCCGATGTCCAGTACTCCTCATTTTGCGAGGAGTAAGAGAAGCCAACGGGAGCATTTGCTCCTGTCGGCCTCCCGCTGTGGAGATGCCACCAAGCTGGGCTTAAGATAAGCCGATTGTAGCTATGTATTCTACATAGCTAGAGTTGCATACCTTAAGCTAAGCTGCTGGCTCTAGTGCAGACCTGGCCTAATATTCTGCAGTCCATGTCCTTTGGGTGTCAGAATAGCCATATTATTGTGTCAAGAAGGGCAGACTCTGTTTTGGAAGTCTTCTCTTCACTGTCACTCTGTTCGTCTACCTCAGTGGTTCTTAACGTTTCCAGGCTACTTGCACCCCTCTCAGGAATCTGATTTGTTTTGCGTACCCCAAATTTTGCCTCACTTAAAAACCATTTGTTTACAACATCAGACCCCAAAATACGCAAGTGTCACAACATCCTATTACTGAGAAATTGCCGACTTTCTCATTTTTACCATATAAGTATAAAATAAATCGATTGCAATGTAAATATTGTACTTCTATTTCATTGTAATACTTGTCGGCCTTGTCTGAAGCCCAAGCCCCAGACAGTGGAGGTGAAGCATGGAACTTAGCTTCACAGGGCTCCCTGGGGCATGGGTCCCTTGGAATTTCCCCACTTGCCACCTCCTAATGCCAATCCTGCACTTGTTGTGACCCTCCCCCCAAAACCTATCCTGTGATTCCCCTCTCAGGGACAGCAGCCCCCAGGTTGAGAAACACTGATCTAGAGGGATTGAGTTCCCATTGGAAAACCTCTGCATACACTCAGAGGTATGTGTACCCCTGGTTGAGAACCACTGGTCTGCCTGCTAAGCAGATGTGAAATAGTGGGACAAAAAAGTGCAAGCAAATAATAATGCCTAGAGGTCTGGTGCAGTTATTGACATCAGGGCTTGGGATGTTGTAACATGGTATAATGAGTGCAAATTCCATCAGTGCTACCAGGGAACGCCCGATCCACTCTGGCAGCAAGGGATTAAGCTATTACCCTCAATTAAGAAACGCTTCGGAGAGGTTCTCTAACCTGTCTTCCGGGTGAAGCTGTTGGAAATGAATTTATTAAAGGAAGGTGCAAAGGGAGGAAAGCAAGAAAGTGTTACCGTTGTGAAATCACCCGTAAGGATTAGAAAAGAACCATTGATTTTATAAGTAGTTATCCACAGGAAACAGAAATAATACACGGACTGGGTAAAAACATGTTTGTCCCATTCTATTAACTGATTCAGTTCTAAAGTTTGTGTTGCTTGACTTGAAGAGGTAGAAAAAAATAGAGATAGGTCAGTTGACAAGTCTTTTGATTGGGTGTGAAAATAATATTAAGAATTTGACAACAGCGCAGTGGCTGTGTTTTGTTCTAGGCTCTAGCAGAGCATGAAGATGAACTCCCGGAACACTTTAAACCAGCGCAACTTATCAAGGACCTTGCCAAAGAAATCAGATTAAGTGAGGTTGGTAGTCTTTCCATATTACTAATGACAGCATGCATTTTTCGTAAGCCTTGCCATACCTTGGAAAATGATTGAAATAAGTGATTTTTTTCTCATTGCATTCCTATCAGAAAATTAATGGGACATTTAGGAACAGTGATGTTGTGAAGGCATTCCCTTTCCTGTGCTGCATTCCCTCTCCAGTGCTGACTGGATGTTTGATTCAAACCCCATTTTACTCTGCCTCATGCTCTCTTCACCTCAGCTTTACTCCACATCTGCTCCACTTTCTTCTCTTCTTTCTTCTCCTTCTTATTGTCATCGGCTCTGTCCTGCGCACCCCTCTCCCTTCAGCTAATCCCCACTTAACAGACTCCAGTTCCCCACAAAAAAATCATGTATTACACCCCTTCTTTTGCACTCTCTTGAGAATGGAAACCCTTCCAGGGGCCTGTCTACTGCAGCTCTGTTTGTACAGTGCCTAGTTCACCTGCTTCCTGGCCACTACTGGAATAAACATGATTAACAACAATTATAATAATTAATTAATAATGTGGCATCCGGACCTATAGGCCATATATGGTAGACCTCTTAATAGATATGCACAATACTCATTGCGATTGGTGGGAGTCCTACAGTAGATCAAGAGTAATAACTACCCCCATATATTTAATGGCAGATACACTACAACGCTGTGTATTGAGTTTTGCTCCAACTCCTTCCCTCCCATGCCTTACATCAGTGGTTCCCAACCTTTTTTATACTGCGGACTGGCAAACCCATTCACAAACTTTTGGCGAACCAGCAACATTTTATTTGCACATTTGCATATTCATTATGCAAATAACAAACATTCAAATATGCAAATAAAATGTTACTGGTCTGCCAAAAGACCCAGCCCGCAGAGCCGCCGTGAATAGCCGGCTTCATCTCTTGCAGTTGCCACATGGCGAGCAGCTGCCGCAGCTGAAACCAGATATTTGCGGTGGCTCTGGGGGCCAGGACTGGGGTACACCCGGCCCCCTGAGACCTCCAGTGCTAGCCCTAATCCCTAGAGCCCCCATCCCTCCATTAGCCCCCAGCACCAGCCGCTGACCCCAGAGTCCCCTACATCCAACCCCCCAGTGCTAGCCTTCTGTCCCCAGTGCCAGTGCCTCATCCCAAATGCCGCATTGCCAGCCCCCCGCCCCATAGAGCCCCCAACCAGACTCCCTAGTGCCAGCCTCCTGTGTCACAGCCCCACTGCACCCAACCCCCACCAGTGCCAATGCCCAGTCCCCAATATTAGCCCCATTCCCAGAGCCCCCCAGTGCCAATCCTGTCTCCGTAGCCCCCCACTACTAACCCCACCCCCAGAGTCCACCAGTACCAGCTCCCCACTCCAGATGCCTCAGTGCCCCCCAGTGTCAGCCTCCTGCCTCTTAGAGCCCCCAAGCACTAGCCCTGCCCCCGAAGCCCCCAGTGCCTGCCCTGTCCCCCTCACCTAGCCCTGTGCTGTCTCCCAGCCTCCAGCTGAGCACTGATGCTTTAAGGCTGCTGTGCCGGGCTCCACGTGGCCCTTCCGCCGCGCAGTGAACAGCTCTTCCACATCTGGGAGGAGACTACGCCCCTGCCCGGCCCTGGTTGGCTGAGAGGTGGGGCAGGACACGTCTCTCCCAAAAGCCATGATGGGAGGGGAGGTGCTGGGGGTGAACCCTACCCCCGGCCCCCAGAGCTGCCGCGGCCCAGCAGCCAGCGGTTCCCGGCCTGGCACTGGTCCGCAGCCCAGCGGTTGGGAACCGCTGCCTTACATCACTGCGGTTAAAATCTGTCTCTTCCCTTTATGCCTTTTAATGCAGGCTCAGAATGGCAACCACAGCAGAAAACAATTTCTTTTTAATTAGAAGCTGTTAATTTTATTTGGGCAGCTTTTTACTGCTTATTTTACCTGGCAGTGTGAAACATGGTTCTGCCGCATTCTCACATCTGAATTAATTTGAGATGTATTGTGAGGTCTGATTTGCATTTGAAACATAAGAACAGCACAAGGGTTTTTTCCCCCATATTGGAATTCTCTGGAAAAAAGAAAAGGAAATACAAAATCCGGAGACCAAACTGAGGAAATACTGACTCTCTGCATCTTAAAATATAGTTAGTTAATATTAACTTCTTTGATACTGTCCTTTCTGCTTGTGGAAGTGCAGCTTGTGTGACGGGTTATTGCCGTTGGGAACAAGCATCCTGCTACTGTAGAACAGGGGGTGGGGAGCCTGTTTGGATCAGTCAGGGGCCACACACAAGAAGGAAGCAAAACAAAACGAACAAACAAACAAGAACCCTCATTGACATGGCCCCGACAGGGAAGGAAGAAATACACTTGCACACCAGTGCCTACAGGCTCAGGCTAGGAGATTTTGTATGCTCTAGCCCTGTGGTGGGGAGTGCCAATGTGGGCTGGCGTGCCAATGTGGGCTCCCCCGTATTGGGAGTGGCCCTGAGCCTCGGGGGGCCTGGCTCCAGGCAAGCCTGTGGTTCCCCACCCCTGCTTTGGAATGTCAAATTTAGCTTTACAAATACGTCTGATCACCGGTACGTCGATCCAGCATGGCTATGGGTCAGCCCGCCGGAGTCCCTAGTGTGGTGCATTTTTTATGATACCTTTGTGCTACCATCCCTCAGTCTCCTGAATATCAGTCAAGGCTCTGATTAAGATTAGAGTAGCTGGGATCTGAGCTGGCTCTCAGTAGTTTCCAAGGATTGTTCTGGGCTGTGGGGATCAGGTGGGTGTAAGCAGGGCCAGCCTGAGCCCTTTTGGTGCCTGGCGCATGCGCGGGCCAGCCGCAGCCACTGGCGCGCAGCCCAGGGCCTGCCCCAAGGGCGCACGGCGCTGCCCAGCCTGGCCCAGCCACTGCTGCTAGTGTGCACACCGGGCCATGCAGGGCCCCGTGTCCTTACAGCTGCCATCAGGTGCCCTCCATCAGCTGCTATCAGCTGCCTGGCTCGGCCCTGGGTGTAAGGCAGTGGTCACCCTAACCCTAAGTAGATTGGGATCTACCAGTAGATCTTGGAACCTTTGACAGGGGATCCTGACCGGTTTGGTCAGGAAGCTCTCAAGTGTCAGCACTTCAGTTGCCCCTTCACCCACTGTCATGCTGCTCCTGCCTCTGCCTTGGAGCTGCCCCCCGGGAGTATCCTGCTTGCTCTGCAGAGTGTGAGAGGGAAGAGAGGGGGGGCACTGATGTCAGGGTGTCTTTCCTCTCCCCACTTCTGCACCCCATCTCCACACAGGGAGAAGAGGATGGAGGGAGCTTGGCAATGCAAAGCTGTCACTCTCACAAACACACACTGCCCTTCACTCTCATCCCCGACCCAACACACATGTGAGGGGTCTTGTTACATCTTTCACTGCTTGCTAAGTGGGTTAGTTTTAGTTTTTGACTTGTCTGTGCATTTCATCACTTTCATTTCTCTCATGCTTTGAGTAGTGAGTTCTAAAATGCCTAACCAATTGTGGCAGGAGTAATTATCCCTGTGGGAATTATTGCCCCTGGAAGTGGCTGCCATGTCCCTGCAGCCCCTGAGAAAGCCAGAGCAGGGGGTCTCCACATGCTGTCCCTGCCTGCAGACACCACTCCTGCAGCTCCCATTGATCCGTAATGGGGAACCGTGGCCAGTAGAAGCTGTGGGGTCAGTGTCTGTAGATGAGGGGTAGCACATGGAGCCATTGCTGTACATGCCAGCTGCTTTCAGGAGTGGTACAAGGCAGGGCAGGAGTAAGCTGCCTTAACCCCACTGCTCCTGCACCCGGAAGCCATCTGAGTTAAATGGTGCCCAGTCAGAGCCTGCTTCCTGAACCCCTCCTGCAACCAACCTCTTCCCCAGACATGAGTCCCCCTGCACCCAAACTCTTTCCTAGAGCTTGCACCCTGACACCCCTCCTGGATCCCAATCCCCCACCCTGGGCTAAGCCCGGAGCCTCTCCCACACTCCAAACCTCTTGGCCCAAGACCAGAGCCTGCCCCTTAACCCTCTACCCAGCCTGGTGAAAGTGAGTGAGGACGGGGGATGGAGTGAGCAGGGTGAGGCCTCAAAAAAGGGGTGGGAAGGAAGTGGGGTGAGGGTATTTGGTTTAAGGTAGCTCTTACATTACACTTGAAATTGAAAAAGTGATCTTGTGGTTAAAAAGGTTGGAGACCCCTGGTATAAGGGTACTCCAGCTGCACCCCTTTAACCTAGCTATGTTCTCAGCACTGGTCGCTGGGAGAGAACATTGCAGAAGCAAGCTGGAAAGCTGGAGGCCTCCTGAGGATTCCTCTAGGTTGGGAACTTCCAATGGCTGGATCTGCCATCTTCGGGGTGCCTTGCACCACTGGAGCTGCACAGAACAGCTTCAGGGCACCAGAGAATCAGCACTAATGACTTACATACAAGTGGATTTTCTTTCAAAGGATTGCACTGTTGGCTAAATGCACAGCACAGGGCTAGTTGTGCTCCTGTGTAGTCCATGATAAAATATTAATGGAGCCGAGTGAGGGTAACACTAAAGGGCTACGTCGACACTGGCATGATTTTGCACAAGAGCATCCGTGCCAGTGTAGACGCTCTCTTGAGCAAGAAAGCTCCGATGGCCATTTTAACCATAGGACTTTTTTGCGCAAGAAATTCATGAACAATTCAAGAACACTTGCACAAGAGGGATTCTTCCTGAGCGGGAGCATCATAGTTCTTGCGCAAGAAGCCCTGATTTCACACATTAGAACGTCAGTGTACTTGTGCAAGAACTCGCGGCCAGTGTAGACAGGCAGCAAGTTTTTGCACAAAAGCGGCTGCTTTTGCGCTAGATCGCGCCAATGTAGACACAGCCAAGCAGTAAACTCTCTGGGGAAAGAACAAGCTTTTTACTGCATGTTTGTACGGTGCCTAGCATAACAGGTTCATGACTGTGGCTCCTACTGCGATACACGTAATAAATAATAACCTGAGCTTCTCTGAAAGTCCTACCCATAGCCGGATGTGTTCATTACTGATCCAGGGGAACTTCTTACAAGAGTTGGTTCTGACCAGACTTGTACCTTAAATAATTGCCAAGGAGGAGTGGGGAAGATTTTAAGCCAGCACAACATAATTTCAGTAGGTTGTAGTGTTCTCCATTTCCTGCCCAGCCTGGCTTCGGGCACCCCTATCATTATACAATGGTGTTGGGGATTTATCGTCCACACGAAGGGGGGATGCTACAGAATAATGAATGGCCTGGAAGTTGGAACTGACTGTGTTTCATGTTCTGCCCAACTATAGAACGCGTTCAAAGTCAACAAAACAGAAGTGAGTGCCAACGTGAAGGTAGAGGAAATCTGTCCTGTGGAGAAGGAAGAAGCGCCATCGCCTGTACCAGTGACACCCCCTCCACCACCTGTAGAAAAAGTTCTGAAAAAAAAGACTCCAAAAGCTGTGAAAACCCCCAAGCCACCGAAACCCCCCAAACCGCCCAAGCCTCCCAAACCGCCCAAGCCCCCCAAGCTCCCCAAAACTCCAAAAGTCAAGGGAGAAGGGAAGAAGAAAGGAAAGAAGGTGAAGGAAAGCCCGCCGCCCGCCATTCCCAATCTGGACCTGCTGGAGGCGCACACAAAGGAGGCTTTGACAAAGATTGAAACGCCAAAGAAAGGGAAGGTGCGTCACATTGTTCTAAGTACTCTGAATGATTTTTTTTCAGTAGCACGGAGTAAGACTTCTGTTTAGGGTAGCTCAAGAAGGAAAAAGAAAAACACAGTGATTGAAATCTTGACTCCATTGACATCTGTGGGAATTCTGCAAAGGAACCAGGTTGCCACCCAATTTACTTAATTGTTTAAATCAGGTTCTATAAGAAATAATATCCAGGCTTCTCAAAAGTAGTTTCTATGCACTTTGTGAAACATGTCTATCAAGCAACAGATATGAGATCAAAACATTCTTTATAGGTTTCCTAGGGGTAGCTGTGTTAGGGCTTGTCTATGCTTACTGGAGGATCGACTCTCTGGTGTTAGATCTTCTGGGGTTCGCTTTAGCGGATCTAGTAAAGTCTGACCAAATTGAACTCTAGGGGCACCCCCATCGACTGCGGTATTCCTCGCTGTCGTGAGGAGTAAGGGAAGCCAATGGGAGAGTTTCTCCCATCGACCTCCTGCTGTAGGGCCGCACCAGAAAATCGATGAAAGGTAAGTCACCTCCAGGTACACAATTGTCATAGCTGTAATTGTGTATCTTACATCAGTTTTCTCCAGCGGTGTAGAGCTGGCCTTCGTCTGTTTCAGAAAAAACAGAGAGTCTGGTAGTACTTTAAAGACTCATAGATTTATTAGGGCATAAAATAAATGTGCTAGTCTTTAAAGTGCCACTAGACTCGTTGTTTTTACATTCTTTATAATGACCTTGGCAAGGGAGAAACAAAACTAATTTTTACATTTCTCTGCACATTAATATTTTATTGAAGCTCCAGCTATTTTGTCACAAAGACTCAATGTTAGTGTGATTCTTCTGTGTAAAAATATTCCTGTTTTCCAGATGATTCAGATATCTGTATATAAAGTGAGAAGGGTAGCTAACCTGGGAAAAGTGGAGCTCATTTCTTTCTCTTTTAAGAATATGTGCTGATTTTTTTTTTTTTACAGGCTGCAAAGAATGTCTTAAGTGTTCCCAATAAGGAAGCTGTTAATAAGCAAAATGAGGCGGAGAAATTCGAAATTCGAGAGCACAATAAGAGCAAAACAGAAGCCAAATGGAAATATAAGGTAAAGTCTGCTGTTAACTTGTGCTGGAGTATCACACAGCAATGGGAAATACTAGAAATAGGGGAAGAAGTGGTGTATGTTACAGCAGAGTATAGTACTAACAATGTGAAAATATAGGGCCTAAACCCAGTCTTGCTAATTGGTTCACAAAGTGTAATTCCCTTGAATCCTTTAGTGTTACTCTAGATTTACAGAGGATCAGGCCTCCCAGAATTAGATAGAATAATTTAAAAGAATTTCAGTCAGAATAGACATGTAGGATGGGATTTTCCAAAGCACATGTTACTGTCCTGCTCAGTTCATCTTGAAGCCAACAAGAATAACATCAATAGGAGCAGAATTAGGCCAGTGCTGCATAATCTTACCCCTAATATGTAGTCCCAGATCTGATCTGAATTACACCGGTTTAAATCTTCAGTAAACTCTAGTGAAATCAGTAGACTATCAATGGTGTCAAACCAGAGATCCAAATCAGGTCCTGCATATTTAAGTTTGCTTCATTGAGACAAGACTCCTGAGATACATCACCTAGGTTGAATTCACTCCTGGAGTGCAGTAATCTGACTCCAGGCCATTTTGGAGCAATACGAAGAATGTAATCTATAACATTCATTCTGTAATAGTTGCAGTCTTAATTCCAGAGCATTCTACAGCCTTTATGAGAAAAGATTAATCATCTGCAAAATGAAAGACACGGCCCCCCCCAGTCGCTCACCCCAAAATACACAAAGGAGAGAGAACAGCTGTACCTTCCTCTGATTCTTAACAAAGAAGCTGCTCTCATTGAGCCAGATCACCAGGTGTCCAGATTTTGGCTGGAATGCCCAGCTGGTATGTTACCCTGGCAGTTCCAGTTGGCACAGTTAATCAGATTGTTAAAAGTCCAGTCGGCGGTACAGTGGCCCGGGGCTAAGGCAGGGCTCCTACTTGCTCTGTTTCCTCATGGCTCCCAGAAGCAGCTGCCAGTGACGCTCCATGTGCTGCCCTTGAGCCTGCAGGCACCGCCCCCATAGCACCCAGGGGCCAGGACGTGACCAGTGGGAACTTCAGGGGCAGTGCCTGTGGTGCAAGACAGCACATGGCGCCTCCTTGGCTGCCCACCATGCACCGTCCTAGGGGCCACATGGACCTGGTGGCTGCTTCCTGGGACCTGTGCAAGTGGTGCCAGGAAGCTGCGTACTCCTAATCTCCTCCCCACATTCCAACCCACTGCCCCAGGCTGGATTCCCCTCCCATACCCAAATTCCCTCTGGAACCTGCACCCCGCCACACCCAACCTGTCTTCCCCAATGCTGAGTGTCCTCCAAACCAAACCTCTCCTCCCTGGCCTCGCCACAGAGCCCGCACCTCCGGCTGGAGTCCTCACCTGCCCATCCACCTCAATCCCCTGCCCCAGCCAGGAACCCTCTCCGGCACCCTGAACCTCTCATTTGACCCCATCCAGAGCCCACACCCCAGCCCAGAGCCCATACAACCTTCCATATCTCGACCCCCTGCTCCAGACAGGTGATCGTGTGCCATAGAGGGAGGGGGATTTTGCAAACTCAGGGCAGGGCCACAGAGAAGGGGTTAGGTTAGGTGTTCAGTTCTATGTGATTAGAAAGTTGGCAGCCCTAACCAGAGGATGACTGGTGGTGCTAATGTATTTTAATATACGCTAGTTGAGGATAGTGCCCATACAGTTTAGAAGAGACAAAAGGCAGGACTATGCAGCACTTTAAAGACTAACAAGATGGTTTATTAGGTGATGAGCTTTCGTGGGCCAGACCCACTTCCTCAGATCAAATTGTGGAAAAAAATTGGCACGATCATATATACCCAAGGGATACAATTAAAAAAAAAAGGGAACACACATAAAATAGACAAATCAGTTTTTAGAACAGAGGGGGGACTAGTGGGGGGAAGGTTAATGTCAATGAGATAATTATAGTAGAGGTGATAATTGGTGATATCACCTTTAATGTCATTATCTCATTGACATATCACCTCTACTATAATTATCTCATTAACATTAGCCTCCCCCCCATCCTCCCTCTGTTCTAAAATCTGATTTTTCTATTTTATTTGTGTTCACTTTTTTTTGATTGTATCCCTTGGGTATATATGATCATGCCAATTTTCTTCCACAATTTGATCTGAGGAAGTGGGTCTGGCCCACGAAAGCTCATCACCTTATAAACCATCTTGTTAGTCTTTAAAGTGCTTCATAGTCCTGTCTTTTGTTTCAGCTACACCAGACTAACACTGCTACATCTCTATTACTAATTTAGAAGAGAGTAAGGGTTTTATTTTAAAAAAAGATGACAACACAAAACGCAAACTGATTTCACGTAAAATCCAAAAAATATAAAACATGTAACAATTATCATTGCCAGTACTATAGATGAAGGGTCAAATTTGGAAGTTTTGCTTCCAGGAAGAAAAGGAAGTATTATCGTATTCCATCTTTTTAAAAAGAGTGTCTGTAACTACCCAGTTGTTACATGTGTGACATGAAAACACTTTGGCTGTGTCTACACTGGGCCACTTATTCCGGAAAAGCAGCCGCTTTTCCAGAATAACTTGCCAGCTGTCTACACTGGCCGCTTGCTTTTCCGGAAAAGCAATGACGATCTACTGTAAAATTGTCAGTGTTTTTCCGGAAAAACTATGCTGCTCCCGTTCGGGCAAAAGTCCTTTTCCAGAAAAACTGTTCCGGAAAAGGGCCAGTGTAGACAGCACAGTAGTCTTTTCCGCAAAAAAGCCCCGATCGCGAAAATGACGATCGGGGCTTTTTTCCGGAAAAGCGCGTGTACATTGGCCACGGATGCTTTTCCGGAAAAAGTGCTTTTCCGGAAAAGCATCCTGCCAATGTAGATGTGCTTTTTCCGGAAATACTTATAATGGAAAACTGTTCCGTTTTAAGCATTTCTGGAAAAGGGTGCCAATGTAGACGTAGCCTTTCTCTCTCAGAGAGACTTGCAGCATGAAGGAGCCAAAATAAAGAGTGTTCCCTGTTGTTTTAGACTCATTGGATTCATGTAGATCCCAGTTTCGAACTTTCTTCTATGTAACAAGTTCAAAATTTTGATAATTGAGGGAGGTGTATTTGAAAACAGTTTGTGGCAGTACCATTCATCCAAAAAAGCTTCTACCAATGGGTAATTCCAAGGAACTGTTTGGATTCATAGTACTGATGCAATGGAATCAAGCTGATAGTTACGTCTTTTGATTCCTTAACATCCTCTTCCGTTATTACTCTGCAGAATTTTAGTAAGGGTAATCACGTATATACATTTGGTTTTTTACATGTCAAGGTGTGTTAGAACCTCTCTCCAAAAAATAAAACCAAGGAAAATATTGTTGAAAATGTGTGCTTCTTTGCAAGATGGAGGACTCAATGCTTAATTTTACCCTTAGGCTTCATCTAAGTGTGCAAATGAGTGCTCAAATTTGAGTGTGCAAATGAGACACGGAGTAGCATATCACAGCACCTCATTTGCATAATTTATGCAAGCCATTTTTGCACAAAGGGTTTTTGCGGGAAAAAAAGTAGTGTGGACATTTTGTTTTTGCATAAAACCCCCATTTTCTGCAAGATCCATATGCCTCTCCCTTCCCATAGAGGCATAAAGATCTTGCGGAAAATGGGGTTTTTGTGCAAAACCAAAATGTCCACACTCCTTTTTTTCCCACAAAACCCCTGTGTGCAAAAACAGCTTGACTAGATTATGCAAATGAGGTTTAGTGATACGCTAATCAGCACCTCATTTGCATACTCACTGCTGGCAAAACCGGCAGAGTAGACATAGCCTTAGTTGTGTGGGTACAGTTCTGATGGACTTCATTGGGAAGAGCATCTGGGTGAAGGCCTGATTCAGGAATGCACTTAAGCTCATGCTTAAGATCATTCCCATTTAGGGCAATGCCTAAGCACATGTTAATCTTTATGCATGTGCTTAACAGCTGTTGTCTTCAAAGGGACTTAAGCATATGTTTAAAGGTAAATGTGTGTTGAAGTGATATCCTCAACTGGGATGCTTTCCTGAATTGGGCCTAACTCAGGCGAAAACTCAACCATTTATCCATCTACAATTCTTTGTGTGAGCATGTGCATACACACACATGTTCCGTGTATCCTAATTATTTAGTAATATATACCAGGATTTGCTTAGAAATATAAAAATATTGGTAACACATTAACTTTATTTTGTTTGTGTTTTCATGATTTGTAGAACAGTAAGCCTGATTCATTATTAAAAATGGAAGAGGAACACAAATTGGAAAAGACACCTTTATCAGGAAATAAGGACAATAAATTTACATTTTCTTTCTCTAACAAGAAACTGCTTGGGTAAGTAAAAATATGACACTATACACTGAATTACAAAAGATACTTGTACTCTATGGATAGGGTTTTTTTCAGACAAGTAGGTAAGAAACTGGACCTTATGTTCAAAATTAAAAATTGTGCTT
This sequence comes from Pelodiscus sinensis, assembly GCF_052426305.1. Classification (NCBI taxonomy): domain Eukaryota; kingdom Metazoa; phylum Chordata; order Testudines; family Trionychidae; genus Pelodiscus; species Pelodiscus sinensis. Next base: position 1,408,159 of record NC_143062.1, read on the forward strand.
GCATTTATATTGTTTTTAAGTAAGTAAATTCTTTTGACAATATGTGTAAAATATTTCTTAGGGAGGAAATCAGATTCCTATCAGTGGTTTTACAGATATAGAAGCATTTGAGATTATTTTGTACATGTATTGTTCTACATAGGTTTTCTAGTTAGAATGTGTTAATTATAAATCTCTTTTACTGGTAGTTTATATCTTGGTTGTAAAAAGTTGCCCTAGGCTAAAACTCCAGTATTTTTTCATTTACTCTTTTTTTAATCCCACTTTTCACAGTAATAAAAGGAAAAATCCCCTATTTTCTAGCATAGTTCTACACTTTATTTGATTAAACAAGATCTGGATTACTGAGTAAATAATATACCTATAAAATACTTGAACTGGTAGTCTCACTGCTGAATTTCACTGGAGCTATTCCAGCCTTCTGGGTGTGCTGTGCATTGGTTCATACTGTGTGCCATAGGGTACGTCTAGACTACAGGCTTTTGTCGCCAGAAGTTTTGTTGACAGATACTGTCGAAAAGGCTTCTTTCGACAAAGAGCATCTAGACTACATCCAGTTCTGTCGATAAAGCAAGCCGCTTTGTCGACATGACAGTGTAGACACAAAGGACAGTGTAGATGCAGTAACACCTTCTGTCAACAGAACTCTGTCGACAAAAGGCGTCATTCCTCGTAGAATGAGGTTTACAGTCGTCGACAAAACTGCTGAGTTCTGTCGACATTATGTCAACAGAACTCAGCGGCAGTGTAGACGCAGGTATAGTTTTGTCGACAAAAGTCTACTTTTATTGACAAAACCCTGTAGTCTAGACACACCCATACAGAGACATATTCTGCCTGATTCTGCACTGTGATCTATTCCTGCATGCCACTGTAGTTGACTTGATGCAGCTGGGGTGTCCTTCTTCTCTCTTCTTGCTTTGCCTTCTTCTTCCTCCTCTCCCTTTTCTTCTTTGGTCTTGTCCTCTTCCACAGTACATTGCGGGTCTATTGGTAGGTGTGGTTGGGATAGACAACCAGGTGAACTGGCTGCTACTTTTCTTTGGGTATCAATATTGGGGAAAATCCCCACTGTGGTCAACGAGTCAAATCCTGAGCCTTCTTACAATTTCCATTGGCTCCATCAATCAAAATGTAGTGATTATGAGGAAGTGCTTGTGTTGCTCCTGCCCTAAAGACTACCCCTCTCTATATCAACAGCTGAGAGAAACTGTCATGCATGCTATTGGAAACATCATCTGAGCGCTTGATCATTGATCTGACACAAATTTATTGGGCATAATGGCCATTTGAAAGGTTTATCTGTTTACTCTGGCAGTTGCTTGAGAATAGTGCCTTAAATGGACTAAGTTTTGATTGCAGTCCAGAGGGCTATTTTTCTGATTTGAGTTCTTGTCCATTTGAGTTTTTATTTTATATTGTATTTATTCAGCACAGGTGAGGCCACATCTGGAATACTGCATCCAGTTCTGCCCCCTCCAAACTATAGAAAGAATGTGGATGCATTGGGGAGGGTCCAACAGAGGGCAACCAAAATGATTCTGGAGTTGGAGCACATGACCTATGAGGAGAGACTGAGGGATCTGGTCTTATTTAGTCTGCAGAAGAGAAGAGTGAGGGGGGATAGCAGCCTTCAACTTCCTGAAGGGAGGTTCCGAAGAGGATGGAGAGAGGCTGTTCACAGTAATGAGGGATGGCAGAACAAGGAGCAATGGTCTCAAGTTACAGTGGGTGAGGTCTAGGTTGGATATTAGGAAAAACAATTTCACTAGGAGGGTGGTGAAGCACTGGGATGGGTTACCTAGGGAGATGGTGGAATCTCCATCCCTAGAGGTTTTTAAGTCCCAGCTTGACAAAGCCCTGGCTGGGATGATTTAGTTTAGGCTTTGGGCAGGGGGCTGGACTCGATGACCTCCTGAGGCCTCTTCCAGCCCTAGGATTCTATGTACATATCCCCAGAGATTAGGTGGAGCACATGCTAAATAAATCAACTAAGATGGAATGAAAGGATTTCATGTAGTATATGTGTGTTATATAACCAATAAAGCTGAATTGAAGTGAACATAGTGCTCATTTGAAGTCAGTGGAGCAATTTTGATTTACCCCACTTAAGTATCTGGTACTGTGAAATCTGCACAAAACAAAACACATGCAAACCAGTGTGAACTGCTACTTTGTCTTCAAAGCTAGCATGCTTTGATTCCATATATATATAAAATAAATATTACCTTGATATGTGGCTTTGTGTCTGTGTCTCCTTGATACATTTTCTATGTGAAAAATGCCATCGTTTCTGATTTTATAACATTTGTCTCTACAGTTCCAAGGGAGTCAAAACCCAGTTGAATCCTGGTGTGTTCGGGTCACTGCAGAATTTTAAAGAAGATAAACCAAAACCTGTGCGAGATGAATATGAGTATGTATCAGATGATGGCGAACTGAAAATTGATGAATTTCCAATTAGAAGAAAGAAAAACACTACGAAGAGAGATTTACCTTGTAAGACTGCATCCTGTTTTGTCTATTTCTGGGGAATTAAATTGTATCCATGTCTCCAAAGCTACTTTTTAAAGTTAACATAAGTTTTACTATAAAAAAAGAACATGTACATGTGACTTGAAGCACAAGATTAAAAAAAAATGCAATGGACTTAAATTGCATTCTGAGACTCGATAGGCTGTTTCTGAAATTAGTGAAAGGTCTGTTTCAACGTTAACTGTTTTCTTTTTTTTTAGTTTTATCAGATAAAAAAGAAACGTTACAACACACACCAGTTAAGAAGCCAAAGGTGGAATCAGTATTGTACAAGGTATTCTATGATTATTGTATTATATCGTATTCTGTTCTTATACTTGTTGTATCTGTGTGCCATTACACATACTTAGAAATAAATAAAGAGCTTGATCCTATGGAGTGCTCAATCCTCTGACCTTGATCCACTTAAAACCCGTGAGTATGTCAGTAGTCTCTCAATGAAATAGTCATTGAATTACATTTGCAGCCACTCTAAAGCCACTTCAAACTGCCAGAGCAGTGTAAAAGGGCCTTACTGTAAATGAGATTCATACTCTTAATGTACTAAAGACTTTGCAGATTTATTTATATCCAACTGTAATGGCTTTTCATGTAGCTATCTGCAGTGGACTGCATTAATATATTGCAGCAGATCGGGGATAGTTAGTACATGGGCTTGATTGTGCACTGTAGTGGTGCCTATAAATAGAGACTAGGACCCATCAAGCATTCTGCAGAATTTTAACCTTAGACATCTCCCCACTCAAATGAGTTGCATGGGACGATGCTGTTGCCACAAGGCACCAAGAACTCCCATTGTCTTTCAGTGGAGGCAGGGTTGGGCACCTGGGGTGTCATGATATGGTGGCACAGAGGTGGCAGATGCATGCCCAATCTCTGAGGGGAAGGAAGATGGCACGCGTCATTCATTAGCAATCCCTCTGGACAGTTAAGAAGCAACATTAATGGACTTCAAGAATAGTTCTGTTTGTTCTTCTTAATCCAGGCAGATGGTATCTGCACTGCAGGAAATGAAGACCATGGGAAAATGAAGGGGATGGCAGGTTTTCCAGGAGTTTAGGGGCAGAGCTGGTTGAGGAGAAGAAAAGACAAAGAAATAAATAGGAAATAACTTTACAGGAACAAAATGTTGTCACTGGCCTTCCCTTTCATTGGGGAAAGGGAAATAATACAAAACAAGGACATGGCCAGGAATGATGGACACTTTGTAAGCATTGAGAACAAGAGTGAAGCCCATTGGAAAGGTAACATGGGGAACCTTCCACTGCTACTGCCTAGATGATCGATAAGTATGAACTTCCATAAGTCAGACACTCTTCGGAAGCGTGAAATTGTCTCTGAAAAGATACTGTAACTACAGAGCTGTAAAGAGACCTGTTCAAACCATGCCCCTGCTTTTTATGGTGAAAATAAAGCAACAGTTCTCTCCTCAAGTTTTTGGGGAACTCCAATACTGTTGGATGTCTTACAGACTTATGTAGCTGGCTGCAATTCTTTGAGATTTTTCCTTGCCTTCACAGAGCGATGACTCATCAGATGAAGATTCGCTTCACATTGACACGGAGGCAAAGCCAGGCCGCAACTCCAAAGTGAAGAAGGAGAGTGGAAGTTCAGCAGGAATTCTAGATCTTTTGCAGGCGAGCAAGGAAGTTGGGGGTTTAGAGTATAACACCAACAGGTAGGCACACACCTGGTTGATTATCCCTCACTTAAAGCAAAGTAATGGCCTGTTTCATACGTGCAGCTAACACAGATTTTGCAATTTAGTAATCACTTTTTTCTCCAGTAAACTAGCTCCTTCTGTATCCCATGCCCTGGAGGTGAGCAGGTGGAAAAGGTCCTGGTGGTATAATTATAAAATTAGAGCCATTCCCAGCTGTAAATACTGAAAATCCACCTAAGCAATAACAATAAAGTAGATGATTCATTCAAAAGGAGACAGCTCAGATAATTCAGCTTGAGGACAGCATTAATTTATGCACCAAACAACTTGCATTCATTGTATAGTGCTTTTTAAGGTCCACACAGTTCCCTGATTTTTGCCTGTTTTGGAAGAAGAGAATAGAAAGCTGCCGTTAAAAAAACTCAGGAAGAGCAAATGGCTCTAAGACGTAATTTCTCTAGAGGACATTAAGCATAAAATGGGTCATTTTGGATTAGTTTGGGTCCTTACTCATCCATAATGCTGCATGAGCTTTAGTGGAGCTTAATATAAGTGGGATATCAAACTGGATACCAAAATCTTTGAGGTCTGGTTAAGATTGAGAAATGCAGTGAGGTATTTTACACTGCGGTGCTGAGCCAAAAACTGGAAACTATTAACAGGAAAGGAAAATGAAGTCAGAGCTGCAAAATTGGGATCCAAATCACAAACTCTCCACACTTCAGCACTGTTTTCAGACCTGGCGCTTTAGTGCAGACCCATCTTGATTAAAATATGTTAAAGATCCCAAATCAATGCAAGGCAAATCTGAACTGTCCCTTGGTCCAACATTAAAGTGCATGGAGGTTAGGTCCATCGATGGTTATTAGCCAGGATAGGTAGGAATGGTATCCCTAACCTCTATGTGTCTGGAAATGGGTGACAGGAGAGGGATCACATAAGGATTACCTGTCGTTTCTTCCCTTTGGGGCATCTGGTGCTGGCCACTGTCGGCAGACAGGATACTGGGCTAGATGGACCTTTGGTCTGACCCAGTACGGCTGTTCTTATGTTCTTATGTGTTTGTGCACAATGGAGCACTGGAGCATCTAGGAACACAAATAATAATGACAATGTAAATAAATGTAAAATACAGTTTTGGGAGAATGTAACAAAAACGAGGCATGTGCGGTAAGTGGTGTGCTTCCCTGTAAAGATGGTTAGAGAACAGGCCTGCATGACTTATTCAGGCAGTGCCTGCTGAAATCAGTGGGAGTTTACACCAGCTTAAAAGGAGAGCACAATCTGGTTCTTACTATGGGAGAATCCAGGAAGCTACTACCCTCGTGGCTTCCTTCAGCAAACAGGATTTACTGACCCTAGGAAAAAAAGCGAATCAAAATAAGTAGTTAAGATTCAGGGATGCTTAATGGTAATGGTGGCAGTTAGCAGAGATACTGGGGCCTTAAATGTCCTGGCTACGAAGAAAAAAAAATTAACATTTGTTATTCAAATAATGACGTAATTAGAGCGAAAGATGGTCCAGGGGCCATCCTTTGTTAGGCAACCTTCAGACTTAAGAGCTCCCCCCCCATATGTATTCTAGACTGTACTGAATACCTTTTGCTTAACTTCTATTAGAGGGCCATTCTGTTAGTAGCACCTAGCGGCAGTAGCTCTTGATGTACTTTACAAAGGAGCACAGTCTCATTATCCCCATTTTACAGAGTAAGATTTTTGCAGTTACTCAAAACGGGTTTCACCTTCTTCACAATTCACAAAGCTGATTTGTTCTGTGTGACATAAGCAAAGCGCCTTCTTTTGTAAGCACAAAGCATCTTCCCAGAGCTGGCACACAGGGCTAAGGCACACCCAATAGGCAGACTAAGCACGTGCATAGGGCACCAGCAAAGCAGGGGCACCAAAAAAAAAGAGTTTTTTTTTTTTAAATTCGATATTTGGTATTTCAAAAAAAGGATCTAAGTAGTCATCATGGGAAAAATCAGAACTCCGCAGAACGCTCTTTTTCTCAGCTGAAAATAATAAAAAACCCACAGAGAACAACAATGTGTCAGGACAGACTTGACTCACTTTCCCTATTGTGTATGAAAACGGACATGCTTTGTCGAGTCAGCTTCGATGAACTTATCCAGAATTTTGCAATCAGAAAATCTAGAAGGAAGCTATTTTCATTTCAGCATACATGTAAGTTTTGTGTCGTTTTGAAATATAAAATTTTATTTTACGGGATAGTAATGTTTTTATTTTGAATTACATACGGGGGAGCACCATCATCTTTTCAGTGCTTAGGGCCTCTAAAGCTCTTACTCCGGCCCTGCTGGCACAGCTAGGTTGGAAATGTCCACTGTCAGGCTGGATTATTGGGAAATCCTCCGGCTGTATCATGGTCTCTTTGCAGCAGCCATTCTCTTTTCAGCCCTACTTTTATTCCACATTGTCTCAGGTGCCATGAGTCATACAACTATGGCAGAGCACAACCCGGGGACCAGGCTGGAGCGTGGCGCTCCAAGGGTGCAAGTGATCCGTGCTGTCATTGTTCCCTTCTCCTTCCTTCCACTGGATGTTTCACTGTTTCGACACAGTAGCTAAACAGCAGCTTGCAGGTCTGAACAGGAGTTGGTAGAGTAGAATGGAGCTCTTTCTCTGGGAGGGTCCGAAGAAGAAGATCCTCTCTGCAGTGTACATTAAGAAACTGGGAATTAAGAGCAATATAGAGAATTCCAGCAGAGAGGCATCACGCTCAGAAGTGAACCTGTGGAATAAATTGCTAAGTGAATCTGTCGCTGCAGAGAGAATCAGTGAGTTTAAAAACAAAACTAGTTTGCTTTGTAATGAGACGGGAGTGAAATGTACAGTGCCAAGAAAGGTGGTAGAGGGGCAGATGAACCTGAAGGAGGGAGACTTGTGGAGCTAGCAAAGTTTTTACCCATCAGAGGCTCATTATGTGATGCTCACTCTGCCATTCAGGCAGCCTTGGGTGATATAGGATATGAACTCTATGTTACTGAACAGCCCTTTGGATGCTTCACAGGGGTAACCGAGTTAATCTGTAACAGGAAAAACTTAAAAAACAACAAATGGTCTGGTAGCACTTTATAGACTAACAAAATATGTAGATGGTATCATGAGCTTTCATGGGCAAAACCCACTTCTCTTTGGACGTTATCTTTGCTGGGGTGACTGTATTATTGGAACTCTGAGACATCTTTGGGAAAACCTTGTCACTTGACTGACCCAAACTAAATTTGCAGAATCATATCCAGTTGTGAAAGTAAACTTAACATTTCTTACAGGTACTGTCCTATTGCAACCTGGGTCCCTGCCAGCTCTTTAAATAGCTCCCTGCTGGCTTTTGCTGCATTTCAGCCTGCTTTTGTTGGAGCTGTGCACCAGGGTGCACCCGCTTACTTTCACCTCTTATATCGTAACATTCTAACATCAATGCAGCTCTAGGAGTGCTGGTAGTGGTGGGACTATTTCTGTAGACGGGCGCAGAGCGGGGCTACACAGCTGTAAAAATGCCAGGGTGTCAACAAGTTCTGTTTTTTCAGTGAGGGTGCTAAGGGGGAGAGAAAGGGAGCCTAGATTTGAGAAGGTTGGTGTCTCCTGGAGAACAGACCTAGTCAGCCACTTGCTACTTTTGCCTAGGTGGAGGCAATTACTGCTTACCATCTGCTAATGACCGGTTTTGTAGAGCTGAGTAACAACCTTTTTAAAGTCATGTTATAAGAGATGGACCTGAGTCACAAAGTTTGGTTGTGATTCTAGGTCTGCACTTTCCCAGAGTTTAGTTTGGATCCAGTTCTAATTAGTAATCAATATACACTTTTTAACCTGTAGTTTCTTTTCTTCTTCCTCATCCCATCAAAGGCTTCTCGTATCTAAATGCTACATCAGAACTCATCATTGGATTAGAGAACAACTTTTGTTAATTGCATTTTACCTCACACTTTGACGTAGTTTATTTTCATATTTACACTTAAGTTTTTAATAATTTTGAGATACATCCCACTGAGATGTGGGCCTCATGTTACAAAGCTTGCTTACAACTGTGTTTGCTGTCGGATATGAGAATTGAAGGGAGTCTCTAAAACATTATAAGAATTATTAAAATTTGGTTCAGCCATTTTTCTTACATTAGGTACCTGACAGATATTGAAGCAGGCTGCTTGTTTGCAGTGTATTAAACAGGAATGTTTGTGAAAGGTACAATAAACCTCACAGACTCTGAACATTGATGCTATTCCGTTGCTTAGTTAGCACTCTCATTTTTCCTCCCCGATCCTAAGCACTGTGTCCAGTGCATTCATAGCCTTCATGGCTTGTGACATCAAAGCCTAAAGTACAGTAATAACTAAATTTTGCATCAATTACTATACTGCATGATGTAGCTTGGGGGAGTGTGTCATATCACTTTTGACTTTTATATAAACAATTGAGTTTTAGTAGTGTGGGTAGAGGCTTGATTGAAAAAAGCTCTTGATAAATTAAATTGCTATATTTCATTTCTCAATCACTCTGTTTTTGATTAAATATATATATAAACATGACGTTTTATAATAGGAAAAAATCACAAATACATACATGTACTACAGTGCTGCACAGTACAAATGTGGTACTGTCTGGTTTTCCTTCTATGTATTAATAATTCCCATCTTTCTGTGATTTGGTTTTTCTTCCTCACAAAGCCGCTAAAGTTCTTGGGCACTCCACAAGCCATTACTCAGACAAACTGGTCTTGATCCACTAAGAGTTGGCTCAGACCCTGGGCCACAGCTGTGCCTATAGTAGGTTGGGCTAACTTTGGAACTTAAAATCACCTCTTTGGTGTGAGAATTCCCCCCCATATTTATCGTGTTAATGAGCTGTGATGTTACATCAACTGTATTGATACCCTTTTGTCAGTTTGAACGTCTCCTTTGCATATGGAGTGGGCAATGGCTGAACCAAGTTTTACTAAATTTTACTATGTTTTACAGATCAAGATTCTGTGTGAGCTGACAGTTTTCAGTGCAGTACCTCTTTCGGTTGCTGAGATGTAAGCAGCTGAAAATCACCAGATGCTTACTACACAATGAACAATTATTGAAGTAAGCTAATCCCCCTCTGCTCTCAAGGGTGACAACTTTCCAAGCACTAGTAAAGTATCTTTTAAAGGGGGAAAGAAAAAAGAACAGCAGAGGAGTTTACAAAAACGCAGAATCACCTGCAAAAGGCATTAATTTATCCAGTAAATTGCACAAAAATATCCTTTTCTCTATACCTCCCCAAGTCCTCTCCTTTAATACAAGCAAAACAAAAAGTGAATGGAATGTGCTCAGTGACAAAGCAGGAACTAGTTCTGAAAATAGCAGTATATTTTACTTGCTCCATCCAGTGTGGGGGGCCAGGACAGTTGTCTGCGAGGTACTCTGTTCCCTTTTTCCTATCATTTCCAAGGTGGGAGTCTTCATGATTTTCAATTAACAGAGAGCTTACTTTTAAAAGTCGTATTTTTTAAAAATAATAATCTCTCAAGTTATAGAAAGGAGCTTTCCAAAGGTTAATAATTGCTTCCTGTTTCTTGTTCTACATTTTGTCTGGCTTAGAAAGCAGAACAAAAATGACAATGCAAATCTGCAAGGACATGGGGTAATGAGAAACACTTTGCCTTATTTTTAACTGTCTGTCTCTTTAAGAGGTTTTTTACACACATGTTGAGTTTGTGGTTTGACTTTCAGAACCGCTGTTTTTGATCAGAGTCCATAATTTATTTGTTAAAGCTTGTGTTGCTTTAGGCAATTCCTCTCTAATTCTCCCATTTGGTGAACAGTTTTTGATGGTCTGTTTCCACTGTTTTGAGAGGTCAGCGTTTAAGATAAACAGCTGAATGAAACGTGAAGAAAATATGTTAATTTTTTTGTAAAGGCTGAACAATATGAATGCAATTAACAGAAAACTAAGGCGTTTGACATGATAATGGGAAGATTAAAGAATATTTCACTAAATAAATACCTTGATGTTCTTTTTCAATGATTCACTAGCTGCTAAAGCTGACAACTCCTTTTTTGGATTATTTATGATTGTGACTAGTTTCAAGAAACTTGCTGAATGTATTCTATGTTACTATATCTGGAATCCTAAGAAACTATAAAGGGGATTAAGTGAGCACTGCATAAGAGAATGTGACATGTTGTTGCTAATTTGCCTAGGAAATGTTTGATATCAGTGGTTTAAAAGAAACCACACATAATTTCATTTTGTCAGTGGTTTTTGCACTTTATTGTTTGCCTGAGTGCTCAACAATAGTACCGTAGTAAGTACTTGAGATCACAGTATCTGCCTTTTCAGATATTGTTTTTTTTTCTTCTCTACTGTTTGAAGAGAGTAATTTTCTTCTGTATTCTAGGGGACTTGTTTTTCTTCCCTCATTAAATGTATGTGTTCTGTACGCTTCTTTTTTTGCTTACCACTTTTCTAGAATTTTTATCTACTCTTTGACATCAACCTACCACTATAGGAAAAAGAGTTTTACAAAAACCAAATTTTTTCTGGTGAAATGCTAATCATCTTGTTTAACATCACTCTGAGCCTGATTGTGTTTTTGACAGCCATGAATATTTGTCAAGGAATTTTCTAAAATTCTTTTGCAGGCTATATTCATTAGCCCATACACACTGGTGCGTAACTGTTCCTGGGTATTCTTTCTATCAGACACCAGTAGTAATGCAGACCTCGAATCATATTCCAGCTTTCCTGAATCTTTCTTCCGCCTGTAAGATTATCCTATTCTTTGTTTCTGTTTGGATAAGACACGAGGTCTAGCAGTTTATTCTGTTTCCCTATCCTGTTCTTCTGACTGGATCACAAGGAAGAGAGTAAAAAGATGTAAAAGGGGTTTCATACAGTAGCACTAAAACTTGGGCTTCTTTTGACCTTGCTATAAAATTTCTCCAATGTATGCCATAAAGGAGAAGTTGGGATAGACTTTACATCTTTAAGTGCAGGTTAGACCTACCTGCTCCTGCACCCTTGGGACCTGACTGGTCCCAGATGAGGGATTTTGGCAGACCAGGGGAGGTTGTGTGCCAGCTCCCGCTCTCCCCCACCCCACAACCCAGTTGAGCTGTGTGCCCGATTTTGTAGCTCGCATCCCCTGCCCTCCCACCCGCAGTACACCGGGACTCTTCTGATATCCTGGAACATCCGTGGTGCTTCTGGACCATGGATGTTGCTGGACCAGAGAGTTCTGGTTTATAGAGGTGCGTCCTATAGCTTCTCTCCATGGGGAAGGAGATATCTAATCCTCTCTAAATATCGGGGTATAACTAACTCCCTTTGATGCTCATGAGGGATTCTCTGTGGATAGAGAATAGATCCTTGTGTGACTGCAATTTACTTGCGATGTGTCGTGAAAATGATTTCAGACCAACAGAGGCAAAGGACAAGGGAATTTGCTTCTTAGTTCTCTGAGCACCCAAAGTTAATATTCCATTAATTTTGTCTCCTAACTGAAATATTTCATTTTACCCTCTGTCTGGAAGTACTTAAATCCCATTGTGTTCTCACTTCATCTCTCTTTCAAGCAGCTCTAACTGCGTTAGATGCCAGATGAGCTTTTCAATAATACTGGGAGTGGGCAAGTCAAAACACTTTTTGAAAATCGCTTGCTGTAAGGGGGAAAGTATAAAATATGTAGGAAGTTACTCTAATGATTCTTGTATAAGAGAGTCAATATAGGGGAATCGGTTCCTAGCTTTTAAAAACAAAGACCAGGGTTATAATTGCTGTATGTGTTCGGTAGCATCCTCACATCTCTTCAAGAACTCTGTGCCCAATCTTCCGCAGTGCACAGTACTTTCTAGGCAGTACTTCCATTGAAGTGAGTGGGATTCAGCATTTTTCTGGAGCTACTCTGCACTTTCCAAGATTGGGCCTTGTTCAGTGGGGCTATTTTTGGCAGATGGATGGATATCGTATCATGAACAGATCTCTCTCACTGCCCCAGTGTATCCTCTGTTCTCTGACATCAACAAAAAGGGTTGTTTCTTACCACTAGACTTCTTTGTCCACAGCCTACCAATTGAAAAGGCCTCCTGGCATAGCATTCTGTTCAGTGGGTACTTGAGTATGGAACACCTTCCTTCTTCCTTTTCAGTAGATCTTGACTTCAGTTCCAGGACCGTATGTTGGGATCGGAGGAAGTAAGAAGTACACTGCAGTCTGTGGAAAGCAGCAGTTCTGAAATCCAGTTTTGGCATATTGGGAATAACAGAAAGTGGAGCTTGAAAAGGTCCATTAGGGCATCCCAGCCTGTCCTGGATTTGTCAACACTGTGAACTGCAGAAAAAGGATCAGCACTGATCTTTTAATAAATGTGATTAAATGTATGGGTTATGGCAGAAATCTATGAAAAGCTCTTACATTCTACCTGTGTAATTGTAAGAGGATGTATTTTGTCGTGATCCGTATCTAACAATATCATTGCAAGGTGTAGTTTGAACAGTGTCCTGAGCACCCTGAAGGATGGTGGCCAAGGAGGAGCACTTTTTAAAAATACTAAGTTGTTATTTGAAAACCCAAGCCAATGCTGGTACTGGAGAATAGATTTCTATCAAACCAAACTTGAAGTTTACAAGTTCTGCAGTGATGGAATTCATGTGTGTAGCTGGTCAGCAGACCTGAATGACTTCCCATGCTCCCTAAGGTCATATTCCAGAATAATAACAGTTAAGGGCATGATTAACGCTAAAGGGTAACGTCAGCAAGACTTCTCATATGCTTAACTGTCTTGCTAGCTCAAAGCCTAACAACTCATCTCCAGGAGTGTGGGGCTTTTAGACTAGACCAATATTTTAACTAATAAAAAAAGCAATTTCAAACACCACTAATTACACAGTTTACTCCCCCAAAAGAACCAGAATGTTTAAATCAATACACATCACAAATGAGAAGCCATATGCTATGTTCCAGTGCAAAATATCAGCTCTGAACATATGATCCAAGCCTGACAGTGTAGAATGTTATTATAATTAATTTCTTTCATTGGACAGAGTCAGATGCTTAAGTTTCCTTTCTTTGGTGGTGTGACAGTGAATGGAAATGATGGTTTCCCAGCAGTGATGGGCAAACCCTTTTTGTTATCTCGCGTGAGAGATTAAGGGTGACATTTTCAAAAGCTCCTCAGTGACTTAGGAGCCCATTGACTTTGCACGAGTCATAAACTCCTTGACTTGGGCTCCCAAATCACTGAGGCTGCTTTTGATTATTTTACCCTGGTTTTTTTTTGTCCTTTTAGTCTGCTCCAGTTATAGAAGAGGAAGCAAAATACATGCCATTAGTTTACTTGTGATGAATTTGGCAAACAGGAAAAACTCCACAAATACTCTGTGATCACAGAGATGGCTGTTTGGTCACAGTGGAAGACTTTACTGAGTGTGTTCAGAATAAGAACAGAGTGCCATATCCTCAGATAGTAACACTGCCACAAGGCACTTGACTTCAGTAGCCCTGCTCTGATTTTCACCCGCTGAGGATCTAGCCAAGAAAGATTTTGTAGAAAGTCTCCCATGTATTTCTATTAACTGCTCAGTGTTTCCCTTTTTGTTGTGGGAAAAGTCAGTTGGCTTACTCTCTTTACTTGATCAAATTACCACTTCTGAAAAGGTATTCACAGAACTAAATTTTGGAAGATTTCTGATTTTATTTCAAATCTTTGTCCTTCTAACGTTCAGCTGGATCTCTACTTGGTATAAATTAATTTCACATATTACGCACCTACACAGTGGTGAGGCCATTAATCCAGAACTCAGACTGAGCTATATTTACACTTAATGCTGTTTATTGCATGTTGTTGATTTGGTAATTAGCGTAAAGCTCTTTATTTTGTTAATGTTTTCCCTTAGTCAGCCACCTGCATCTCCCAGCACACAGGAAGCAATCCAAGGAATGTTATCAATGGCAAATCTCCAATCTTCAGACTCCTGCCTGCAGACTTCATGGAGTACCAACCAAGCTAAAAATAACTCTATCTCAGCTCAAAACTCGAAAAAAACTGGGAACAGTAACAGCAAAAATGCAGGCAAGCACTTACCGAAGAAGAGCACAAAAAACAGCATTGACATTGAAGACTATGATGACCAGGACCATTTAGATGCCTGTTTTAAAGATTCTGATTATGGTAAGAGAAGGAATTAATTCCAATTCTGAAAGTATTTATGCATGTGCTTATAGTGATTGACTTTTAGTTAGTCCCATTAAAATCAAGGGGACTGCTCTGGTGTGGACACTGTTTGCATGTTTGGAGGGGGGTGCTTTATTGCTTGGATTAGTCTGTAGAAAATAGGCAAGATTAAAGAGAGATTAGATAGATTAGTTAGGCTAGATAGACAAGGGTGAACAGATAGATTAGATTGTTAGATAGGAATCAATAGATTAGAATAAACACACTGCATACGTGAGATTAGAGGAACAGATAGATTGGTATTTTATTTAGATTGAACCAAAATATATGACTTTTATGTAGTGTGGGGAAAGGATTTGAATAAGCACAGGAGTGAAGCTGAAACAACAATTAGCGAAGTCCTAAATCAGATATATACATTTAAAAATAGAACTTTATGCAGTATACCAAGAAACTATGATCATTACATGCCAATGAGGAAATGACTGTTAGAGAAACTGTCAGTAAAGAACCCCTGAATTAGATACGACAGGGTCATGATCTTAAATTTTAATGACAAGAATGCTAAACTCTTCACTAAAAGGAAAAGATGACTTTTTGAGACCACTACATCAAGTTTACTATATACTGGAAGCAACTTTTTTAAATAATATTGAAAAGCAGTGTATGTGTGTAAGAGAGAGAGAAAGAGCAGGTAAAAATACTCATACCCATAGAAAAGTAAAATCACACAGGGCTCAAGAAGGGTATGCAGTTCTTTAGCAACATAATAAAATATTACTTTAAAATGCTGCTGCTGGCTGTAAACCTTTAAAAAACATCACTGCAACCTGCTGTCACTATAGGTACATCTACACTGCAGAGCTATTTTGGGATACTGGAAATATCCCGAAATAGCTATTCCGTGTTTATTGAAGCAGCCCATTATTTCGAAATAGTTTTAGAAATAATGGGTGGCTTCTTTCGATGTCCCGGTAACCCTCATTCCACGAGGGTTAAGGGGCATTTCAGAATAGCGAGTTTTTTTGAAATTTAGCGCCAAATTACAAAATAAGCAGTTTAGAAATACACTTGAAATAAACTATCGAATTTGCATAGCGCAAATTGCATAGTTTGTTTCGAGCTAAGGGTGCTGTGTAGACGCACTCTATTAGATACACATATATTAAAGTTCAAATTGAAATACTTAGAAGTTTAGTGAAAACAAGGCATTTCCATTTTGAAAATATTGTAGATATTTAAAAGAAGTTAAGTGCA
Source organism: Pelodiscus sinensis (assembly GCF_052426305.1). Classification (NCBI taxonomy): domain Eukaryota; kingdom Metazoa; phylum Chordata; order Testudines; family Trionychidae; genus Pelodiscus; species Pelodiscus sinensis. The sequence continues at coordinate 1,423,776 of NC_143062.1, forward strand.
TGTTTCAGGTTTGCAGTTACACCTACAAGATGCTGTATCAGGATAAATTACATGACAAATTTTGTGGAGGTATTATTTATAAACATGATCTATATGTGACAGTGGGAAAATGGGTAGGATGATATTTTAAACCCTAACGTTCTTGCTAATTATATATTTATGCTACTATTTAATAGTTCTTATTTGTTGTAAGCAGTCTGACTGTATACTGGTGCTGCATATGGTCAGCAGATTTTCAGTTCAGTGGCGAAATTAAGCAGTAATATTATAAGCATACATTGCTTTAACAGGCAAATATTGAAATAAAAATTGAGTGCACATTTCTTAAAAAAATGCCCTCTAGCAAGGAGTTTCTCTGTATCTATATTGTATGGACTAAAACTCAAATGATATTGTTATCAATCACCCAAAAGAACCATGCATGTTCATGGAGAGAAGCGTTCAGGTGGCATGTGGCTGCTCGCATATTTTAAAATGTGGAGAAAACCATTTCCAAAGGTTTCCAAAAACACCACCAACCCTATCTCCCTCTGCCCATTTATCTCTTTACCATTGAGTTATTTGTAGAGCCCCAGGAAGGGGCTGTGATTGCACCCAGTACGTTCTCTTGCCCTTGCCCTTATGTGAAGTGGGTCAATAATTATCCACGTTTTACTGTAGGGGAAAATGGAAACAGAACAGTTAAGTCACTTGCTCTAGGCCACATACTGAGTAAGTGTCAAAGGAAGCCAGCAGTCCCAGGTTCCCAGTCCCGTTCTTTGCCCACTAGATTCTGCTGCCTCTGAAGGTTTCACAAATGGATCTGTTTATGAGGAAAACGCAATGAAATGTAGTGAAAGTAAAATAAAATGTGAGAGCAGGAAAGGTTGAGCATTTCTGAATGACACAGCTGGTTCAGCCAAAAGTGAGCGAGGATTTCCGGTATTTGACAATAATACTCCTGATTTTCAAGCACGATTTAATGAACTGGGAAAAAACAAAACAAATCTGAATGCTTTTTTGCGGGGGTGAGGGCAGGATTCATATAATCTGGGATCCTAGGCATATCATAACACAGGTCACCATGTCTTCAACACCTATAGCCCTCTCTGAACCCATTTCCAGCTCCACACACACACATACACGTATGCATGCATACAAGTGGCAGAGATTCCCTGTCTCCCCTCATATGGGACAATGCAATCCCCCTACTTGGGCGCACCAGAGCAGCAGTAGAGGGCAAATACTGGCCTGCAGTATTTGGTTTACCAGCGTTAGCCCCTGGTGGCCGCTGTATTTACCTGCACCTCCATGGACAGGGGTGCTTGTAGCTCCTATTGGCCACAGATCACCGTTCCCAACCAGTCAGAGGTACAGGAAGCGTTTTCCCAGTCTGTATTGCTTCTCACAGCTCCCATTGGCTGCGAACAGTGATCCGTGGCCAAAAGGAGCTGCAAGCACCGTACCTGCAGAAGGGCAGGTGAATGTAGTGGTGGCAGCTGGCATGGGGCTAACCCTGGCAAATCACTGCTGTCTTTTACCCCCTGCTGCTCACAGTAGGGCCTCCGTCTGTCCCACAGAGAGGCAGGGCAGGGTTGGCAGGAGAACGGCAGCCCAGGAATTACCCCAGTCATTGCTTGGATGGGTAGGTGGGCTAAGCCTGCCACACTCCTAGCCTCCATATGTAGTCCTGAGTGTTCGTGGGACTCTTCCGAGTGGCTTGTAAGAGTTCATGTCCTGTTCACCCATCTCAGAGTGATTGTTTCAGGCTCAGGCCAGCATCTCTATATTAATTACACTCGGGTCATATTTTTAAACTTTTCACCATGATGGGGGTTTAGAACTTGCCTTTTTTTAAATGAAAATTGCAATTCTGCTGTGATCACATCATTCCAGGAGCAGGTGTCCTCAGCATTGATCCTTTTAATGAATGGAGATTGCCTATCTCCTAGAACTGGAAGGGACCTTGAAAGGTCATTGAGTCCAATCCCCTGCCTTCACAGCAGGGCCAAGTACCATCCCTGACAAAATTTTGCCCCAAATCCCCTCTGCAAGGATTGAGCTCACAAGCCTAGGTTTAGCAGGGCAGTGTTCAAACCACTGAACTATCTCATCTCTTTCCCTGACAACTAGCCTCTGTCTTAATCCAGCTCAGTTTTTCCCCCTCCCTGGCAGAGAACCAGTTAGTTTTAACCTTTTAGAAACAAACTAAGCTGGGATGGAAAATAAAACTCTAGGGCTATGTCTACACTTGCGGCTTCTTGCGCGAGTAATATGCAAATGAGGCTAAGCGTGGAATATCGCCGAGCCTCATTTGCATACCTAATGAGCCACCATTTTCTTCAGAAGAGGCTCTTGCGCAAGAAGGAGCGTCTACACTGCCCCTTGCGCAATGCCGTTACACCTATTACTTTTCAGGAAGAACGGCATTGCGCAAGAGGGTTTTCCTTGCGCAAGAAGGGGCAGTGTAGATGCTCCTTCTTGTGCAAGAGCCTCTTCTGAAAAAAATGGTGGCTCGTTAGGTATGCAAATGAGGCTCGGCAATACTCCACGCTTAGCCTCATTTGCATATTACTCGCGAAAGAAGCCGTGAGTGTAGATATAGCCTAGGGGATCAAACTGGGGAGAAACATCCTCTAAACTTAAAGAAGGTGGTGAAAGTTCCCCTACATCATTCCCTTCTCTAACCCTCAAGCCTTTCCATGCTGGAGCTCCTTGGTTGGGGAGCTGTGGATCCAGACAGGGCAGAAGAGAGAAGGAGCTGGGAATAGATCTCTGAGTTTTGGGGCTGGATGGGAGCAGGAACTAAGAAGAACCAGTACTATTCTGGTAGCCAGGTCCTCAGATCTACCCTGAACTCAGGACACCCATGAGCGCATGGCCTCTCTTCTCGTTGATGGAAGGACAATCCACTTCCCTCTGACAGAAACCTTGTAAGGTTGAACTCACTGACTCTTCTGTCTCCTAACTGTATTTTTCCTCAAGAGAGGACAGTGTGGCCCTTTATTTTTAGTCAGTCAGTAAGATGTGTGTGCTTTACAATGAGCAGAGCGAGGGGCAGAGGTCTGGAGGGAGCAAGCTGTGTCAATGCCTTCCCAGTGTTTTTTAACAGCAGCATTTTACTGAGTACAGTGTGGGATTTTATGGAGCAATTAGTTTACTGACTAATAATCTGAGAATAGCTTTGTGTTTTGGCCAAGAGCCTCTGCCTCTGGCTTAAGTGGGCCAAATTCCATGTGCCCTGCACAAGGCCCATTAAAATCAAAAGTGGCTTTTCCTGCAGACCAAAATTGGCAGTTGGCCCATGTAATGTGGAGCCCACCACTCTGTTCACTCTGAGAAAGGTCTAAGAAGTGACATTCATCACATCCCCTTTCACCCAACCAATGTGGTCACAATAGTGCTGGGCAGCAAACTGGCAAGCAGTCAGTGGCCTCACTTTTATCCCGACTTTGACATTAGCCCCTTTCTTTTCCCTAAGGGTACCACACTCTGCCTGTGTTTTTAAGCCATGTAGGAAATATTCTTCCACACCATGAGCGGGTCACCAGATGTCTATCAAGATAATCTATGTGCTGACCCATCTGACTGGGGAGTAACATCTCCCAAGCACCTGATGGTGATAGGTACTCCAAATAGGCCAAGCTGTATGTTAGGAGAGGACTGGCTTGTCCAAGCCAAGAATAACAGTGCACACTGCGCACCAACAACTGTATGATTGTTTTCATTACAATAGTACCTAGAGGCCTCCAACCAAAATTAGGAACCCCGTGGTGATAAGCAATGTACAAATACAGAGTAAGATCCAGACTGTGACCCCAAGAAATTGCAGTCTAAACAGACAAGACAGGCAAGGGATGGGAGAGAAAACAGACACAGTGAGATGAAGGGACTTGCCCATGGTATTACAGCAAGTCAGTGGCATTGCTGGGAAGAAAGCCCATTGCCCCATTAGATTTTTAGTAGAATGCTTTATCCCCAGAGCACCTGTGCTTCTTAGACATTTCACGCTGAGTGCTATCCTTGGCCGCAATGTATTTCATAGATATTCTAGGCCTGATTCGCCACTGTGCTAGCCTAGTTCTATGCTGATGGGTGCAGACACCAAATTCTTGTTTACTATAGTCTAATCAGCTGCTTCAATAAAAGATATTTTTTGTGTCTTGTGTAGTTTACCCTTCTTTGGAATCTGATGAAGATAATCCAGTATTCAAATCACGATCAAAGAAAAGAAAAAGTTCTGATGATGCCCCCTACAGCCCGACAGGTACGTGTAGTATGTCATGGCTGTCCAGTATCAGGGAGGATATTTCAGAATGAAAACTGAGAAGGAACAATGGGATTCATTATTTTAATCATAAAGATTGTGCTTGTCTGGAGTGTTCAGTTGCAAGACTAACTTAAAAAAAATAGTTCCACTTTTACAATCAACTACATTGAATTTAACACCTTCTGGGCTGTTTCTCTTCAGCCACCTTTTAAAAATCAAAAGCCACCTTCTGTAGGCTGTGGGTATCTTTTCCCTCCTACTGGTGAAATTGATAATGTATTTGGAGAAATCTAGCAGTGCTGAGGCTGCCTACAGCTTATATAGGAAAAAAGCATTAAAAAAGAAAATGGAGCATATAAACTATTCTATTTTCATTAAAAGCTCTGTAAAACCTAATCACTGCAGGGGATAGTTTCTGTGCTGTGCCTTACAGGATGTGCCACATTTTATAGTGCCCAGATTGTGGGCCGATGCAGCTTCTGGTGTGTATGGGAGAGCTCCTGGGGTTTGGCTGGGAAGCAGCTCAGAGTGTCCGTAGCTGTCAGTGCTGCCTGCTACATTAGTGGGGCTAAGATGGACAGGGGCAGTGCAGGCTGCTTCTGGGAGCCTTGTACAACATCCATCCTGGAAAAATTCTCTCCGGGCTAGTTGGGATGGGAACAGTTTGTGAAAATCCCTGTGAAGCATTTTGCCTGTTCATGTGGAATAAATTCACATTCCTTGAATGTTTCATTGTTCATGAAGTGTGGTCAGTTTTGGAAAATCTGAAAGCGAATACAGGTTGCCTCCTGAAAGCTATGTTGTTGAAGTAGAGTCCTGAGCTCTGCTTCTACATCTGCCATTCAATGACATTCATAATACTTGGCACTTATAGGTGTTAGCCTCATTTAAAAAGAAGCTTTCCTTTTCCCTGGTCACCCTCTTGGCCTTCATTTTGCTGCAGGCCTACCCCAGGGCCTGGCAATTCAAAAGGACCTGGAGTTCCTGGCCACTGCCGCTGCAACTGAGGCACTGGGCAGTGTGTGCTAGGTGGCTCTGAGGGCTTCCAGGGACGGGGGCTGCAACATGCAGGGCTGGCCTTACCATGAGGCGAACTGAGGCAGCCGCCTCAGGTGCCAGGGGGCGGGAGGCGCCACTAGGACCCAGTGTAGAAATTTGTGTCTGCTGCTGGTGCAGATGTAGGTAGCAGAGCAGCACCATGAGAGGAGTAGAACAGGAAAAAGGCAGAATGGAGACCTTTCAAAGTTTTGGCCCCAGCGAGAGGGCATGGGGGCGTGATTTGAGCTCCCGCCTCTGGTGCCAAAATGTTGTGGGCCGGCCCTGGTGACATGTTCCAGAAGACGCTGAGAGCTGGCTGCCTCAGCCCTGCCCCTTCTCCGAGTGCAGCGCTGCCCCCATCGCCATGCCCGGGGGCTTGAAAAGTCTGTCGGCCCCCTGCGCTGTTGGAATATGGTGCTTCCCCTCTACAGAGAGAATCGCTGTTGTACTGGATTTTGATTTGTTCTTTCATTTAGCAAGAGTTGGCCCCTCAGTACCTCGACAAGACAGACCTGTCCGAGAGGGTACAAGAGTTGCCTCCATTGAAACTGGTTTGGCAGCAGCAGCAGCCAAATTATCTCAGCAGGTGAGTTTGCATTCAATGTAACTTTCCCTTTGAAAATACCATTTTTTTCCCAAATGGAGCCATCTTCTCCTATTGCTTATTGAATGTTAACTATGTTGTAATGGCAGCTCATACTTAATTACTGCACAAGTCCAATTCTATACTTGGTGAATCATACCAGTAACCTCAATAGAAACAGGACCAGGCCCTAACTCACACTTTTAGATTTCCAGTGACACCACAGACTAGAGGTTTCTAACTTAGGTGCTTTTAAGCACACTGACAAAATTATCAGCTGGGCAGATCAAGTGAACAAAGTAGTATTTGGGGGAAGTCTTCAGTATAAGCACCTTTTAATTCAATAAGACTGATGGATACATTTACAAAGGTGCTTATGAGATTTAGAAATGTAGCTCCCATTTTCAAAATGACAGTAGGCATTTGAGGCCACATTTGCAAAGGTATTTAGCTATTATGTGCTTAGGCACATCATAAGATTTTCAAAAGTTCCTAAGCAGGTTAGGCACTTGAATCCCTTTAAAAAATAAGATGCAAATACTTATGTCTCTTAAGCATTTTTGAAAATATTATGCTAAATAACTGAAAATTGAGAAATGTACCAGATTTTCATAGTGTTTGTGAATTTAATTTTTTTTATATCAGATTCTGAAAGTTGCAATAAAACATTTTTGTATCTTGTAAACTTCACGGTTATGAAAATGGATGTCTGGATACAAAACATGCTGAACTTAATGATGCTTATAGAAAATCCTCATAGGAAGTAGGGGTAAATGTAGTGCCCACTGTCAACCTCATGGAGCCCCTGGAGATGTCTCGCGGAGCCCTGGGGCTCCACGGAGCACAATATGAGAAACTCTGTGCTGTTTTGTAATATGCTGTTTCGGAGTATTTCTTCTGGAACATCTTATTCTTAAATAATCATGCCGTGTAGACGTTTACCCTAAAGTACCAAAAATAAAAATTAGATATCTGTGACAACACACAGTTGACTGAAATGGCTGTTTTTTCCAGTTTAGTAATCCCATTTTTAACAGGCTACTAAAGCTTTTCTAATATCAGCCTGCTACCATCCACACTGGCTGTGTCTAGACTGGCCAGTTTTTCCAGAAAATCCACCACTTTTCCGGAAAAACTTGCCAGCTGTCTACACTGGCCGCTTGAATTTCTGCAAAAGCACTGACGATCTCATGTAAGATTGTCAGTGTTCTTGCGGAAATACTATGCTGCTCCCGTTCGGGCAAAAGTCCTTTTGCACAAAACTTTTGTGCAAAAGGGCCAGTGTAGACAGCTCAGATTTGTTTTCTGCAAAAAAGTCCCGATCTTGAAAATGTCGATCAGGGCTTTTTTGCGGAAAAGTGCATCTAGATTGGCACGGATGCTTTTCCGCAAAAAGTGCTTTTGCGGAAAAGTGTCCATGTCAATCTAGACGCTCTGTTCCAAAATGCTTTTAACAGAAAACTTTTCCATTAAAAGCATTTCTGGAAAATCATGCCAGTCTAGACATAGCCACTGAGTTTAAAATGTTCTTTCATTGTGACCAGAATTCACCATAGGCCATCACAGGCCTATGTACATAGGTTGTGGTCTACATTGGCACTATTCCCAGCTGACTTCTGAAGAGATGTTAATTTTTCCCCATGAGGTGAAAAATATTTAGCCTGATTGTTAGTGACTTTGATACTGTGCTTGTCTCAGGAATGGAGAAGGAAAAGGAGGTTTTAAACCATCTTTGTGCTCCCATATACTGGGCTTGTGCACAGGGCCTGGCCTAGCAGTCAGCGTGTGTAAGAGCAGCCTCAAGTCTACCATAGAGGAACTATCCTCTGGGAAACAAAGTGTAGCCACAGAGCAGTGCACCCTGACCACTCCCCTGACAGGCAGCACACACAGAGAGCTGAGGAAGAGCCAGTTTACAGCCTTACGTCAGCTCTCTACTGTCTGGGGAGCAGACCACCTGCACTAGGAGTGTCCTCATTGGGCCAGTTTTGCCCACTCTAAGGCCTTGTTACGCTGCCAGAGAGTCATAAATGGGCCTTGATGTAACTGAGAATCAGGCCCATTATATTTATCTTGTAACATTATTATTTGTATTATTGAAGAACTTTGGGACCTGAGACCTGTATCAAAGTACCATTGTGCTAGGGGCTGTACAAACAAGGCCCAAAGACAGTCCCAACCCCTAAAAGCTCACAAGTTACGGAGAGACCGCAGGTGGTGGATGCAACTGACATACTAGGAGATAGTTTTCACTTGCAGTTTCTAATAACCCTGTTCGCTCTGTGTCTTAATCCAGTTCTGACAATATCCTAATTCTTGACATGATACACAGTGTAATAGCGCTAGCAAATGCCACTGGTTGTCATCGTAGCTAAATGGGGCTTCTCTGCTTTATTGAAAGGAGGAACAAAAAGGCAAGAAGAAGAAGAAGACCAAAAAGAAGTTGTCACCCAACAACACAAATAAACTCTCTCAGGAAGGCAGCTCTCCTGAACCCAAACTGGAGTCTCATGCCAGCAGTCTAGCAGATCATGAATACACTGCTGGAGCAAGCACCTTTGGGGTCGCCCAAGTCAACAGAGGCTCGCAACCTATGGCACCTGGAGTTTTCCTCACCCAGAGGAGATCCTCCTCCTCCTCACAGAATAATGCAGCTGCCAAAGGTACTGTAAATGTTCATGGCAAAGATCCATGCAATTATTTAATCCTTCTCCCTACTCCATTGTATACTTGTTATCTTACAGTAGAGCTAAGCTTATTTACACCAGTAGAAGAGCTGGCTTTGAGTACTGAGTTGGGTTTTCATTGCTGGCCTGTGTTCCACTATGTGTGGGTGTCTTATGGGGGAAACGAGCCCTAGTACTTACCAAAGCAAACTCTATAGGCTATTCCCTGTTTTAGAGGAACTCATATCTGTGTCACAATCCAGCTCCTCTAGTATCTACAAAGCCATTCACAGCAAGAGCCTTTCTCCTGTCACATTTTACCCTTGGCTTGTTCCAAAATTCCATGTTTTCCCACTGTCTTATATATGTTTTTTCTGCGATTACCCCAGTGGAGTCAGGATCTGCACCATAGATCTTAACACAGATAAAATTCGAATGCATCTGTTCTTTCCTACATTTAATTTCAATTATGCAAATATATAAACTATATTTAGGAATTACTGTTTGAAGGAAATGATAATAGGAAAAATCCATGCGAATCAACTTGCTTTTTAATATTTTTGTTTGCTCTCTGTAATTGGAATTTTATGCTTACACTGGAGAATAGATGGATTTTTGTTTGTCTTCCACTACCTCTCTCTGGCTACGTCTAGACTATAAGCCTCTTTCAAAAGAGAGCGTCTAGACGGCAACCACTTCTTTTGAAAAAGCAGCTCGCTTTTTCGAAAGAGAGCACACAGGCAGTCTGGATTCTCTCTTTCAAAAAAGCCCTGTTTGCATTCAAGAACGCCTTTTTTTGAAAGAGTACTTTTGAAAATAGGTGTTCTTCCTAGTAAAATGAGGTTTACCACGGTCAAAAAAACCGCCGCATTCTTTCAATTTAATTTCGAAAGAACGCAGCAGCAGTCTAGACGCAAGGGCAGTTTTTTTTAAAAAAGGCCACTTTTTTCAGAAAATCCCTGTAGTCTAGACACAACCTCTGGGTCCACATGGAAGTTAAGAAAATGGTGGAGGGCGATAAGAAGGGAGGAGAGAGAGAGAGAACTCCCAAAATAACAAAATCAAAATAGCATGTCCCCACTACAGGGAGCCTCGAAATTAGTCTAAAGCAGGCTTCGTTAATGTGCATGCGCTATCTTGAGTTAAAACCCCAGGAAGCACCGGGGAGTAATTACTTCAAATTACTCTGGGGAATACTCTGTTATTTCGAAATAGCAGCAGCAGAGTATCCACACTAATGCTATTTCAAAATAACTATTTCAAAATAAGCGTATTCCCTGAGGAAAGCAGGAGTACAGATTTCGAAATAACGGGCTTGGTACTATGGATGCTCCATTTATTTCGAAATAACTCCCTAGTGTAGACCAGGGCCAACAGATGCAATGTCTGATAATTTAAGTGACTATTTCCCATGGTTTTAGAACTAGATGGAATTTACCGGCGATAGCAGGCAATTTGACATAGTCCTGTATGTCATGTGCTTAATTTGAAAACATCTGTATCCTTAAATGGCTGAAAATGTTTGAAATAACTTGTTTGAAATGTCAGAAACATTTTCTTAACAAGCTATTATTTATAGCAAACTCTGGGTCCAGAATACAAAGCCAAGTAAAAGTCAGAAAGATGCCAAGGATTTTTTTCATGCACCAAAATTAAATATTTAATTCATTACATTGTAATGCGTTCTCATTCGGGCACAAGTTGACCTGTTGAAATGAACTGGATTGTGTAGAAAACCAGGAATAGCTGAAAATGCAGCGGGCAAGGTATGCAAGGCTGTCCAAGCTTTGTGCCAGGAGGCAGAGTCTAGGGGTCAGACAAGGACACATGATGATGGGACTCCCTACCTCTGTGATGGAGCCGACAGCAGAAGAAGCAAATGCTTGACCTCTCTGGGAGAGGAAAATGAATGAGTAACTCTTTCTGACATCCCTGCGTGGCTGTTAATCAGAAGGAGGCTTTAGGATGCCTCTCTAGAGAGCCACATGGTGATTGCTAAAACAGGGCCTGCAAGACTGAATTTAATGGAGATTTTGTAATGGAGATTTCAGGAAAGGATGAAGGAGGCTGCAGTGTTAAACCAAATCAGCCAGTTTGGGGCCAGCTCTTCTGCTGGAGATGTCCAAGAGAGCTCAGTCCAGTCCAGCGCTGGAGAGAGAACATATATTTAAAACAGCAGCATGATTTCCCTCCCTTTTTTACAGTACACTCACTGCCTACCTGGAAGCCTGATTCAAAACCACTGAAGTCAGTGGAGAGATTTCCATTTCTTTTATTGTTCTTGGAGATATATATATATAAAATATGCAAACAGACACAGCTATATTCCCGTATTTGAGGGTGTGTATATGTATGTTATATACACAAAAATAAGAATGTGTAGGTTACATATCTGTGCATATTATCTTGACTACATACACAGTATGAAAAGTAAAGGTAAGTGGTAACTGAGCATTTATGTCTGTTTACTCATGTGAAGGTGTACAATTCTTGGCTTGACATGCAGCTAAGATCTTAATTACACTTCACTGTGGTTTCTTGAGGAAGCAGAAGACAAGTGTCTAGAGGGGGAAAAATTGCTGGCAGCATAAAAAACAGCACGTGCAACTTTATACAAGAATAGGTTTTAACTGTTAACTTCTAACACATGATTTCCATAATCTGACTTCTCCGTGTTGTTTTACTTGTGTCAAATTTGTTCACACTCTGCCAGAGCTGTTGTCTAGGATGGTTACAGTAGCTGGACAATGGGTAAAGGATACATTTGTGCCTACCTACTGCTTTCTCCCCAGTGGGTGAAGACAAAGGTGACCACGTTGCAGTAGTCATGATGATCCGGTGCATCACATGCTAGAATGGGAGTCAGGGGACGTGACCTGATCAGTCCTCCACTCTGTTTCTGGCTCATTGTGGAGTAATTTATTTGTTCTCCACCTTTTCTGTGTGTCAATGTGGAAGATGGCACTTTTGGTTTTAAAACTGCCCAGAAGAAAGGCACTGCTCTATCAATAGCATCATTTGTAGTAAAGTATGGAAGAACGTGGAGATGGTTGAGCTTTGATATTTCAGTCTTTGCCCAGCTGAATCTTTTGTTCACTTGAGTAGGAGGCTTGCCAGTAAAAGTTGCAAGATCAGAACCATGGCTCAGCCTAAGCCTTCGTGCCACTAGCAAGACACAGCCAGAATATCTGCACTTGTCTGATTGTTCATGGATTAAAAGATAGTTTCTGTGTCACTTTATATGACACACCATAGAGGAGTAGGTTACACAGGAGTGCAAGCAAAAAGCCAGAAAACAAGTATATGACAATGTAAAATCAGGAACGAAGTTGATATATTTCCTAGATGTGTCAGAGTGAATATGATGGATGTCACAATATGGTCACAGATGAAAAGGAAACAAAGTGTACTAATGCTGTTAACTATTATAGAATTTAATCATTATGTCTTAAAAGAATAAATACAATTAAAATGAACCTCAGTTTTTGAAACTGTGCACTGTTTTCTTCTTTAACCTAATGCAGCGAGAGAGACAATCATAAGCTTTGCAGCTTTTAAAGTGCACAGTTAAGCTGTCTATAGAAATTAATTTTTAAAAACTTTCTTTCCTGTGAATGCTTCCACTCCAAAACACGAGGGTTTCACACCACGCTTGGAACCATCTAAATTCATTTAAATATGGAGAGTGAGTTTGCACTAATTTGTTGGTACTGAGTTTTGGACACATGGACAATTGAATAGAGCCCCCTACAGAATAAATGTTTGCATGCTTTCAAATGCATTTGGTTAATCAGCACAGTGACATGGGGAATGGTACTTTCAGGATTTTTGTACCACCTCGGTTTCACTCTTACTATGGATTTTAACCAAGTTTCATTAAGACAATCACCAAGAATGAGCTACTATAGAATGGAGGTTGGGATACACAGCGCAGCATGTAATGTATGGCAATATTCTGACTGATGTGTTAAACCCGCACACGTGCGCAAACACACACACACATCTTAACTTTGAGAATTTGTAGTATACACATCCAAAATGTAATCACTTCACTGTGATTGTACCAGTTTATACCACCTTGGAAAGTTTTTGTACCAAGCAAACCTACTCTGTTGTTTCTACATAGTTGCTGATGCTGTTACTTAACATGTTCATTTTTTCCCCCAATTTTCAGGAAAACGTACAAAAAAGGGCATGGCTACCGCGAAACAGAGGCTTGGGAAGATTTTGAAAATCCATCGGAATGGGAAACTTCTCCTTTAATATTTTGAAAACTGGGACTTGATCAAAGCTCAGTAATTCCTGAGCAGACACTAACTCTTCAACTCTTGAAGGACTTCAGTAGTATTGTGCATCATCTTAGGGACAATACCAGTTAACTTTTTGCCACCACTTTAATAATTCTTTTTAACTTTCAGCAGTTAAAGTGTACAGAATACTGCTATAAATATTTTTTAATATAGATGTCCTTTCTCAAATTGCTGAGAGTGACTAGTTCGCAAAAAGTTAATGATAACCCAAGAAATTGAGGATCATTCCAGTTTTAGGAAAGTATCCCTTTAACTTGTTCATAAGTGGAAATCAGTTGTTTTAACAGAATGAACATCCATTTAAGTTACATTTCAATTAGAAAAATACTGTCTTTAAAGAGGTATCTGGTCCAGGAGCAAAAAATTAACTTTAAAATTCTGCATTTGTCTAACAATATTAAAAGTGGGGGACCGTAAGTTTGATTTCTGGGGACATTTTCCCATGCTATAGCAACTACAGCAGGCAGTCTGCACAATGTGAAACTTAATTATCTCACCCTGACCATAATAGGGATGTGTTGGAGGAGCATTACTGCACTTGAGCACTACCCTGTGCGCCTCCAATAGCTGCTGGTTAGACAACACTGGGTGCACGAGGCAGCAATCGTTATGCACAGTGGGAGCTGGTTTACTGGGGGTTTGTCACTGGTTGGGATTTTTAGCTCTGTGTCTGTGAGTCTGTGGTTTTTTAGCTAACTGACACATGATGGTACAATAGCTTGTGTCAGTATCAAAATCAAAGCACACAAAGATGTGTTGCAGACTTTGCAATCACTTTAACTGCAGTCCATGAGGTCAAATTTTGTTTCTTCATGTGCAATTTTTGACGTTTATATCAAAGCACTTCTTATCAGAGACACTTACCTTGGGAACGAGGGCTGCATACACCCAGGTGTCAGAGAGTGGGAAAGTTTAGCTTATTGACAATTTGACTGGATACTTTTTTGTCGTTTAACTCTTTTAGTGTTTGGTGTAGAGTGCATTCTTTTACCTTAAACTGCTTGTCTGCATATAAACACTTGAGGGGTTAAATTTGTTTCTCAGGCAATCCCACATTTTAATTTTTAGATGTGTTTACTAAGGCATATTTTTCATAGAATGTAGCTTGTAAATAGCTTTTTAAATAACTTCTTTTTTATAAAAGTAAAGTATCTTTAGACATTTCTTTCTATAGACGACTTCGTTAACATTTATACAAGTCATTGCTGAATATTATCAGTTGTATTTTAGTTTGATTTTAAAAGGGCGGGGTGGTTTTTGTTTTGGTTTCACTTTCTTTTTGGGGGGATTTGGGCGTTGCCTGGAAAACAAGTAAAACTTTGTGCAGCCTTATAAAATGTCTTATACAGAATCAAATAGTACAAAATAATCTATTTAAAACACATTTTGAAGAATAATCTTCAACTTTAATACCAGCTCTTTGTTTTAATTCTTGTATTATGAGGGGATACAATTATTTTACTAGCACCTTGTGAAGTGTTTCTGTGTTTTGTGATGATGTAATTTATTAATGTTTGTAGCTTTTTATATTTGTACATTTCTTATGAGCTTTGTTTATATACACATTACCTGGATGTGATGTCCATGGGGATAAAAAACAGCTACAGGAAACAACTGAGGCCTTATTAACTAACCTTTATACTATTACAGTGGGACATAGATTCTGAATGCTAGGAGTCTGAGAAAGTTAGTTGAATAGGGCCCCAGATTTATGCAGAGCAGGGTTTTTAAGCTTCCCTAGTATACTGTTCTTGTTGAGCATTTATATAATATAACCCAGACATCATGCTGTTTTTTTATTATTATTTTCGCAACATGTACATTTCTAACAAAGTTTATTGTGGCTATCTATTACAGTGTTTTATTTACTGATTCATATCAAATGCTCTTGTATCAAGTCCATGAAATCTAAGTAAACTTAGATCAAAGTTTAAAAAAAAAGTAAAATATTTCAGGTTTTGTATAGAATTGTGTTTGGTGTTTTTGTAGAGTTTTTCACTCTAACTTATTACTTAATCATTAGTAGGGGCTCAATAATGTGATTTCATAAACATGCCACCTGACTGATGTCAACAAGATAGGATGTGCAGATACTATGGAGCAGATTGCGATTCTTTGTTGGTGGCTCCTCTTGAGTTAGAGAAGGCAGCCATGACTGGGCGGAGATAGTCGGAGAAAAGTTTAGAGTAGCGAGGTGATCGGGAATCTCATAAGTTGGGAATTCTGCTACCTACGGAAGGTCTCAATCATGCACATTGGTCCACATGGATATGCATCCCTTCTCTGCCGTGCCTGCATGGACCTATGTCAAAGTCAGTGAAGTTCCATGCAAACACAGAGAATCACCAGTGAGTTCTTATTGCAGGGTTAGGATCTACATCTGTAAAGTTGGATTGAAAAATCTCCTGTGACCAGGCCTTTTGGTACTCTCAGGGGGCTGCTATTTTTCCAGAATCGATTTAGCAATCTCTACTTGTGTACTAAAAAGATCAAAGGTATTTTCAGTCCAACACTGGCATAAACCACCAGAGGCCATGGTTAAAAAAATAATAAAGAGGAGCATTAAAAAGAAGACATTTGCATGGTCTAACATCCAGCACAGAAATAACTCCATAGAGCACGAGGCAAGGCCGAAAGCAGTGACATAGCACAGCAGAAAAGATTTATTTTCCCAAGAAGTTTATACCAGGTCTAACAACCCATCTCTCAGCTTCAAATCAGGCTGTTTTCTAGCCAGTCTTCCTTAAAGTAGTAACTGGAAGCTGTCACTGAGCTCAGTATCATATCCTGTCCCTTTTCTCCACCTACCACTGCCAGCACCAGTCTCCACGCCCCCCGCCTCTCCTTCTTTGAACAAACCACTGGGTCTTGGCCTTGTGGATTGGGTTAGGAGGCAAGAGTTGAGGAAGAGTTGGTTGCCTCAGGTGTCAAGACGAGGAGGTGGAGGATGGTGTATAGTGGCAGAGAGGAGAATGGGAGTCTTGGATTAGGCAGGTTCCCATTCTGTATTGCCTTTTGCTTCCACAAAGCCTCACTTGAGTGGTCACCTCTAGCAATTCCTTAGATACAATCACAACCACAACATGACACCTGAATGTTGCAGAGAAAGTGGAACAACCAGAATATTTCAAACAGTCCTAATCATTAGCCTTTCCATAACTGAATTGATTATCTTTTGCATTGCTAAGGGTCTCAATTGATGCAGCTTCTCCATTAATACAGTTATTTTTATTTTGTTCCAGCACACAGGCAAAACACACTTCTGAATGTTGTAAAACCCTGCATTCTTGACAAACCCAAAATGTGGCACCTCACAAAAGATTAAACTACTAACCTAGGGTATGTCTACACTACCTCCCTAGTTCGAACTAGGGTGGTAGTGTAGACATACCCCTACTTCTCAAGAAAACTCAGCACAGGATTGTCATACATGGGCCAAGTGCACTTTCTGCGACTGCATGCCTGAAAAACTAAGAAAGGAATCATAGAATCCTAGCGCTGGAAGAGACCTCAGGAGGCCAAGTCCAGCCCCCTGCCCGACGCAGGACCAATCCCAAATAAATCATCCCAGCTAGGGCTTTGTCAAGCTGGACTTAAAAACCTCTAGGGATAAAGATTCCACCACCTCCCTAGGTAACCCATTCCAGTGCTTCACTACCCTCCCAGTTTTTCCTAATATCCAACCTAGACCTCCCTCACTGTAACTTGAGACCATTGCCAGTGAGGAAAGCTTTCTCGATTTAAGCAAGAGGCCCTCCTCTTTTATCAGCAATGGGAGCAGCTGGCACAGGATTAAAAAATACAGAACACCAGTGGCTGGAGCCATCCTAGCAGGAGGGGCGCAGAAGGGAAGTATGGCATCACATGTGTTACATAATGTGCTGCAAAAATAGTTCTGCACCATGACCTGGATTTTTGTCCTTGATTCATCAAACACTTGCCATGAAGCACGTGAGTAGTCCCACTAAAGTTACCGGCATCATACAAGCTGTGTTTATATACCTTGATGAAATCAGGCCGCAAATCAGCATGTGTTGAATTACATCACGCAATATGTGCTACAGTATGTGATGGGATAAACTGGTGACAGCCCTTGAAATTAATGTGACATGTTAAAGCCGCTGAGGCTCTGTCTATGCTATGCTGCTTTTAGCTCTGTCAACACGACCCTGTTGGTTAAAACTGGTGCATGTGAATGCTGTTTGGCAGTGCTTTTGCTGACAAAATTCTTCTTCTCCCACAAACGGCTTTTGTGTTAAGACTTGTTACCATAGTTCAAGTTCAGCAGACTGACCATGCGTTTTTAAAGCAAGACATGCTGCACGCAGGCGTGGTTAGTGTTCTGTTAAATCAAAAAATGTGACTAGCCACTAGATGGCACCCAACTTCTTCATTAGAAGCATCATTTGAATTAGTGTGACCCATTTGATTTAGCGGACAGAGCCCTGACATGATGATGATGGTGTTGTTTAACCTTTTCCCAAAGTAGGCTGGTGACTATAAAAGAGGGGAGAAAATATCCCAAAGTCAGTAGTCCAGCCCCAGTCCTCCTACAACTGTGGAATTGGAGCACGCAATGAGATGTAAGAGAATCACATCCCCATGCAGCCTGATCCTTTACAGGGCCTTGAACCAGTCTCCCACTGGTGAGCACACCATAGGCTGGGGCCAGACTCTCTCTGCCTCTGCAGAAGAATTCATGACACAATTAACACTTACAGCAGTCACGTGACCCTGCCAAGACTCCACTGTCACAACCATGGCAGCAGAGTTATGCTCGCTTTGGTGCTATCCCAATGGCTATGTATGTATGAATGTATTGTAGAGTGAAACAGCTTCCACTGGAGAGACTGAGGAAGAGCCGTACCTCAGAATAGAGCATGCCCTGGATGAAAGGAGACCTATGATAGGATATCTGGGGTCAAAATCCCTACTCTAATAAGGCAGACTGGAATTTGAAAATGCTGGGATGCTCTAATTATTGGGCAGGAAGAGGAGTGTTACCCGCACACCTGCTCTTTCAGTGTTAATGAAAAAAGCTGGACCTTGGATGCAGGTCTAACTGTTTGATGCAGTGTCCTTCGCCCCTAGGTCACTAAGGGTGCGTCTTCACAGCAGTATTATTTTGGAATAACTGACGTTATTTCAAAATAATAATGCGAGCGTCTACACAGCAATTCCGTTATTTCAAATAATTTTGAAATAACGGATGGCTTAGTCCGACTTCTGTAAACCTCATTCCATGAGGAATAACACCTATTCCGAAATAGCTATTACAAAATAGCAGTAGTGTGGATGCTCCATTGCTGTTATTTTGAATTAGCTTCTCCCCAGGGCTATTGAAAGTAATTACTCCATAGTGCCTGCTGGATCTCTAAATCGAGGTAGCACATCCACATTAGGGGAACCTGCCTCGGACTAATTTGGAGGCTTCTCTGTAGTGTAGATGTGCTATTTTGAAATAAGCTGTTTCAGAGTATTTCTTTCAGAATAGCTTATTTGGAAATAAATGTGCAGTGTAGATGTACACTAAGTGTGTAAGGAACAGAGTTCACTAACTGTCATGCACAGAATTTGTCTGTGGTTTTCACCAGTGTATATACATTTGACTATGGCACAGCAGCCAGATGAAGTATGAGGGCTTCAGCATGGTACAGCCGCCTTTAATTACGCATTAATTAGAACAGGAGTAAGTGAGCACATGCCTTTACTTGGCACCATGTATGCAAGAGACTGTAGCTCTCTGAGCCAGGGCGTGGTGAGGATGCCTTGGTTGGGTTGTCTTTCAGAAATTCACATAAGAGTGAGCCCAAGGAATCCTCCCTGGACTATAGGCATGTGCAGAATGTACAGGAGGGTTCTCTTGGCTCTGCAGAGATGGACTAAATTTATACAAACATTAAGGGTTAGCTTCATTTATGTGCTGCCAGTAGGCTTGGCATAGGATCTGATGTTTCTGTAAAACTTATTTGCTTACTTAGATTAGCCTAAATGAGCGATCTTTATCTTCTCCAGGGAATCCTGGTCTACCGTCTCCTAGCCAATAGAAATTATTAGTTTCATACTGAAAGCTACAATGGTTTCACGCACACTCTCTGTAGCCATGACTCATTGCAAACAAGTGTTGGAAACACTGAGGGATGGTCTACACTGAAAACTTACGCTGGCAGTGCTGTCTCTGGGGGAGCGGGGGCGTGAAGACTCTGAACCCCCAAGTGATGTAGCTACGCCGCCCCCAACTCCTGTGTAGACAGTGCTAGGTCAATGGAAAAATCATTCCATGGACACAGCTACCACTTCTCAGGCAGGTGGATTAACAGCAACAGGAGGAGTGAGTGTCTACATTGAAGGGCTGCTTTTCCACTCCACCATTTTCAGTATGGACACATACGCCCTGCACTCAGGGGACTCAGAGGGCTGGGGGAGGGGTACAGTGTGCTCTGGGTGGGGTGGAGGGCTGGCTACCCCAATCCCTTCTGGACCACGGATGTTGCCAGACCAGAGAGTCCCAGACCAGAGAAATTCATCTGTACTTCCTTTTGTTTGTTTGAAACCTGCTACCTATGAATTTCATTTGGTGACCCCTAGTTCTTGTGCTATAGGAAGGAGTAAATAACTCTTCCTTATATATTTTCTCCACACCACTCATGATTTTATAGACCCCTTAGTCATCTCTTTTCCAAAATGAAAAGTCCCAGTCTTATTAATCTCTTTTCATATGGCACCTGTTCCAAACCCCTAATCATATTTGTTGCCCTTTTTCTGAACCTTCCAATATATCTTTTTTGAGATAAGGCAACTACATCTGCACCTAGCATTCAAGATGCGAGAATACTATGGATTTATAAAGAGGCAATATGATATTTTCTGTCTTGTTATATATCCCGTTCTTAATGATTCCCAACATTTTGTTTGCTTTTTTGCCTGCTGCTGAACATTGAGTAGATGTTTTCAGAGGACTATTCACGATGACTTCCAAGATCTCTCTCATGAGTGGTAACAGCTAATTTAATCCTCATTATTTTATAATCTTGGCTGGGATTATGCTTTCTCTGTGTGTTACTCTACATTAATCTACATTGAATTTCATCTGCTACTGTGTTGCCTAGCATCCAGTTTTGTGAGATCCTTTTGAAGCTCTTCACCATCTGCTTTGGATTGAACTATCTTGACCAGTTTTATATTATCTGCACATTTTGCCACCTCACTGATTATCCCTTTCTGGAAATCATTTACGTATATGAAGAATAAGGCTGGTCCCAAAACAGACTCCTGGGGACGTCGTTAGTTACCCCTCTCCTATCTGAAAAACTGACCATTTAGGGCTTATCTAGACTACGCGGAACAGTTGAAAGAGGATATGCAAATTCCCTGGGAATCTGCATATCTTCTGCTCGCACTTTCAAAAGTGGAGCTTTCAAAAGTGAAAGTAGTTTAGATGCGGCTTTTTCAGCAAACTGCCCCCTTTGGCGAAAAGCTGCGTAAACCTCATTTTTTCCCACAGAATTTGCATATTCTCTTTCACCTGTTCCGCATAGTCTAGATAAGCCCTTAGTCTTTTAACCAGTTACCAATCCATGAGAGGATCTTCCCGCTGATCCCCTGACAGCTTACTTTGCTTAAGAGCTTCTTATTTTTAAAAGCAAGTTGTAAATTGTGTAGGTTCTGGCTAATCTCTGAAGGATTGTTTTAAATGTTTACGAATAGCTTCAGTTAAGATAAATTAATGAAGCAATCTTATCAGGTTGTAAAAAGCCAGAGAAGATATATTGTCAGATGGAGTCAAGAAGAGATCAGGATGACTACCGCAGGAGCTCTTTAAGGACCCGAAAATCAAAAAGGAACCCCACAAAATG
Source organism: Pelodiscus sinensis (assembly GCF_052426305.1). Classification (NCBI taxonomy): domain Eukaryota; kingdom Metazoa; phylum Chordata; order Testudines; family Trionychidae; genus Pelodiscus; species Pelodiscus sinensis. The sequence continues at coordinate 1,444,478 of NC_143062.1, forward strand.
TGGAAACATGGATAAATGGCTAAGGCACTTAAACCTAACAAGAGACATAAGAGACAACAGGAAGAGGTTCTTTAAATACATCTTTATCAACGATTTAGCTGATGGCATAGAGAGAGAATACTTATTAAGTTGGCAAATTATATGAAGCTGGGAGGGGTTTCAACTGCTTTGGAGGATAGGGTCATAATTCCAAATGATCTGGACAAACTGGAGAAATGATCTGAGGTAAAAAGGATGAAGTGTAATAAGCACAAATGCAAAGCACTCCACTTAGGAAGGAACAATCCATTTCACACATACAGAATGGGAAGTGACTATCTAGGAAGGAGTACTGAAGAAAGGGATCTAACGGTCAAAGTGGACCACAAGCTAAATATGAATTAACAGTGTGATACTGTTGAAAAAAAGCAAACATGATTCTGGGATTATTTTTTCAGGAAGAACGGCTCTTGTGCAAGAGGGGATTTTTATGTGCAAAAAGGAGCTGTCTACTCAGCTCCTTTTTGAGCAAAACCCTCTTGCGCAAAAATGGCCCCCAATTAATTACGCAAATGAAGCTTCATTTGCATAAGCTTTTCCGGACGAAGGCTACAGTGTAGCCATAGCCTCAGTCATAGCAGCTGAGAATGGCCAAGCAGGTGTGAGTATAGCCATCAGATTAGCATTTGAGATATAATACTAATGCTCATGAGGAATTTACAGAGATCCCTGAGGTTCATAGAGGTCCTGCCTTTAAGGCATACCTGAAGGGTAAAATAATGCAGATCAGAAAAATAATGTAGATCAGATGTGTCAGATTGCCCTTGTCTCTTTCAACCTTCTTTCAATAACGGTCAGAAAGAATTAGATGCAACTGAAGATGACGACGCTATACTTGGTCTCACAACAGAACATGGGCTATCTGTTTACCAGTATCAGCAAAGAAAAGCACCGGGTTCATTCTGGAAAAGCAGAGCGTTACCTCCAGCACTGGCAGTAGAAGTCTGTCATGGAGTCACCACAGAAGAAATGGGGTGGAGAGAATACCAGACAGTACAATCTTTATTTATCAAAACAAAGCTTCAGCCCTTCATTGTGAAAGTTCCCTTGGATGTCATTAGGATTTTTGCCTGCTTAAAGCCTGCAGCAATATGAAGATCTCAGGTGAAAAAGAATAGGCAACATGAAACCCAATCTCACAGAAGAAAATTCTAAGTGTGCGCAAGGGCAATATGGAGAAGCCATCTTGTATTCTAACTAAAAAACAACCTGTCCATGTTCCAGAAGTCTTCCCCAATCCCGGACACACCATACCTGCTGGTAGTCTATCACATGAACAAGATATGGGATTTAGGGCCTAACAGAACAGGATGCTGAACACCGTCTAGACTGTGGGTTTCACAATGCATAGCGTTTCTCAGGAAATGCCCAGCACCTTGCAGGAATGGGCCCCTTGCTATCGCTCTCAACCATATGACATTAAAGCTATAGTATCAAGGAGTGGACATAGGGAAATACAAAGTGGCAGAGCGGATCCTAAGGAGTGTCCATCCATCTTTGGCAGCACTTAAAGCATTGGGTAAATATTAAAATTCTCTCTGATTGGAATTATTCATCTCTGTTGTATAATCTGTCTGAATATAGGGATGTTAGATAGCTATTAATTGAATAGTCGTGTAACTGCACGAAATATTATTCCAGTAAGGAGCCCAATAAGGTTGATATACTTTTGCTGTGTGTAATATTCATATGTAACATACATAAATACTGAGAGAGAAAGAGGCAGGCCCAGGTAGCACTTGATTTAGGAAAGCCTGAGTTTCAAATTTCACAGCATATCAGATGACCCTTTTACATTGCTCAGATTAATTCATTTCATTGTGAAATTTTACGCATTTGGCCTAATTCTAAAGGAGATTTTTTTTAAAAGTACTATGCTTTGCAGAATATGGGTGGAATCATACATGCAAGCAGATCACATGAACATTTACTTTCCCAAGATCCAGTCAAACATTTTATACTAAAAGCTATTCCATATAAATGCCTAAAAGGTAGAAATCTTAAGCTGGTAAATCTCATTTCAAGAAAAGTTTGAAGACCATCATTTCGGTATTTTTAAAAATTCTGAATACAGGCAGTCCCCGGGTTACGTACAAGATAGGGACTGTAGGTTTGTTCTTAAGTTGAATCTGTATGTAAGTCGGAACTGGCGTCCAGATTCAGACACTGCTGAAACTGACCGCCAGTTCTGACTTACATACAGAATCAACTTAAGAACCCCAAGCGTCCCCAAGTCAGCTGCTGCTGAAACTGATCAGCAGCTGATTCCAGGAAGCCCGGGGCAGAGCAACTCTGCCTGGGGCTTCCTGTAGTCAGCGCTGGTCAGTTTCAGCAGAAGCTGACTTGGGACGCCTGGGGTAGAGCAGCTGGGGTGCTGCTGGGTTGCTCCAGTAGCGCCGCTCCTCGGTGCTACTGGACCAACCCAGCAGCACCCCAGCTGCTCTGCCCCAGGCGTCCTGATTCAGCCGCTGCTGAAACTGACCAGCAGCGGCTGAATCAGGACCTGGGGCAGAGCAGCTGGGGTGCTGCCGGTTGGTCCAGTAGTGCCCAGAGCGGCGCTGCAGGACCAATTGGCAGCGCCCCAGCTGCTCTGCCCCAGAGTCCAAAACAAAAGCCTGGTCTGCTGGGGGGGAGGGGAGCACACTAGCTGCGCCCCCCCCCCCCCAGCAGACCAGGGACACGGGGAGCAGAGCCGCAGCGGGGTGCCGCGCCTCTGAGGCTTCGCTCTGGCAAAGCCTCAGAGGTGCGGGACCCCCCCGCGGCTGCGGCTTCAGTCCGGGTGCCTGTGGTCTGCTGGGGACCGTCCCCAGCAGACCACAGGCACCCAGACTGAAGCGGCAGCAGCGGCGGTTCCCCGCGCTTCTGAGGCTTTGCTCTGGCAAAGCCTCAGAAGCGCGGGAACCCGCCCGGTGCCCCTGGTCTGCTGGAGACGGTCTCCAGCAGACCAGGGGCACCGGAGCAGCTTACGAACGGGGCTTTCTCACCCCAACCTCCGGGGCGAGAAAGCCCCGGTTGTAAGTGCGGATCCGACGTAAGTCGGATCCGCGTAAGTCGGGGACTGCCTGTATATAAATTAAGTATTTTTTTCATGAATACATTTGAATTTTTCCATTTTAAGTTAAGGATGGCTTTGGTCCTGAGGATATGACACTCCTAATAGCAAAAACCAAAGCTAGGACATATAGAACATATAAAAATGTTGGAGGGGAAAGAATCAGAGGAAAACCAGAAATGAACAAATACAAAAGGTTATTCATCAAGAGGCGCTTAAAAACTCTGCTGGTTTTGGCCTGGAGGTAACTGAATTTCATTAGAAATTTCTGGTTCAAGGCATTTATACAAACACTACCAGCAAATCTTATCAGAGCCTCAAGTTAAAATGTTTGTATTTGTCTTTTTCTTTCCTTCATACAATCAAGTATGGAAATGTAATGCAAAAATCTTATTGAGTTAAGGCTGGCAAATTTAGGGATGAAAAATGAAGCAATCAAAAGTCAGAAAATTCTTGGAGTTAAATTTGTTCCCACAGCACTGGCCTGTTGCAGATATGTATTCATTCTGAATCTTGTTTCACTGAAGGTAAAACTGTATATTGTTCGGTGCAGCCTGGGCTTTTAATTGTTTGACTTTTTAGTCTCAGAGAGAAACACACAAAAGAAATAGAGGCCTAGGTATTTGCACTGAATTCAAAGATTAGTCAAATCCACAAACATACATTTACAGCAAATATAATCAGTTCTTGCTTTCGTGCCCTTCTGGGAGGCCATATTACCTCACACCAGGGACCCTCCTGCTCAGGGCATGACCAAGATGATGACATTGGCACTCTTCCCCCCAACAGAGGCATGAACAGGAGCAAAGAGGTGGCCAGGCTCTGTCACCTGCAATAAACTCATGTTACAGGGCAGGTAAGTGAATCATCTCCAAGAGTTTCCATAACCCCTGGAGGTAGGCGATTATCACCTCCTGTATCATAGAATCCTAGAACTGGAAGGGACATCGAGAGGTCATCAAGTCCAGTCCCCTGCCCTCATGGCAGGACCAAGCACTGTCTAGATCATCCCTGACAGGTGTCTGTCTAACCTGCTCTTAAATATCTCCAGTAATGGAGATTCCACAACCCCCCTAGGCAATTTATTCCAGTGTTTAACCACCTTGACAGTTAGGAAGTTTTTCCTAATGTCCAACCTAAACCTCCCTTGCTACAATTTAAGCCCCTTGCTTCTTATCCTATCCTCAGAGGCCAAGGAGAACAATTTTTCTTCCTCCTCCTTGTAACTCCCTTTTAGAGACTCAAAGAGGTGTGAGAAAGGCAGTGCACAGCCCAGCTATCCTGGCATGATTAGTACATGGTGGGAGGGAGCCTGCTTGCCAAGAGGCACATAAACATTTTAATTTATATATTGGCTCTTCATTTATGTGTTTCACTTTATTACAAATAAGCATCTTAATAATTCACATTTGTGATTTATTTTGAACCCAAAACCTTCTGTGTGGAATTTGTATTATGTTTGTTTTTGTTTGTCCATGAGGCACTCATGGAAAAAGAAAAGCTACTTGAAAGGATATTCAATTTCTCTCTTCATCAGCCAATCTTCATGAAATGGTCTATAATGTGAGAAATACGCATGTTCATTCACATGACAGGCTGGATGCTACTCAAAAACAAAACAAAAATAGGACAAGTAAGAGTGCACTGATGTTGAAAGACAAAGTAAAATATAGTATTAACTTGTAAAGACCATTCTTGTTAAGCGACCATCACTTTTATGGGATCATACTACTCCATTTACCCAGCGATTTTGGTCAGTTCCTTGAAAAGTCACATTTTTACCTCACGAAAAATTCTCATTAGAAAAAGTGGTTTTCTTGACACTGATTTTTTTCTGCATGAAAATCAATTTCAACATTCAAAACATTTTTTTGTTTTGAATCAACCTATTCAAAGTTAATGAATGTTTTCAACTTAAAATGGCATTTTTCCCAGTTTTTGAAAAACAAAAGTTTTGATTTCTGCTTTTGATTTTTAGTGTCCCCCCCCCCACTGTCTTCTTTCTTTATTCTCCCACCTTTTCCCAGTAATCAAAGGGCACAGTAGTAGGAAAGTGTGCAAAAGTAGAAAAAAATGCACACTTATTTGTGGTTCTCCAATTAGAAAACATTGGAAAACACTAGGAGAGTGTGAGAAAGTGTGGGCGAAAAGAACAATGTTGATGCATTTGTCTTGCTTGCCTTACTGTCAAATAATTGACTAGGAACAAGGAAAATCCTGGTTCCCTTTCAACTGTCAGGAAGGCTCATGTAAATTAGGCCTGGATATCAATGCATCTTAGCCAATTCAGCAGCAAAACTGGGTCAGATACAAGACAGTCAGTGAACACTAGGGCTACGTCTAAACTGGCATGGTTTTCCGGAAATGCTTTTAACGGAAAAGTTTTCTGTTAAAAGCATTTTTGGAACAGAGTGTCTAGATTGGCAGGACGCTTTTCTGCAAAAGCACTTTTTCGGAAAAGCGTCCATGCCAATCTGGACGTGCTTTTCTGCAAAAAAGCCCCGATCGCCATTTTCGCGATCGGGGCTTTTTTGCGGAAAACAAATCTGGGCTGTCTACACTGGCCCTTTTGTGCAAAAGGACTTTTGCCCGAACGGAAGCAGCATAATACTTCCGCATGAACACTGACAATCTTACATGAGATCGTCAGTGCTTTTGCAGAAATTCAAGCGGCCAGTGTAGACAGCAGGCAAGTTTTTCCATAAAAGTGGCTGATTTTCCAGAAAAACTGGCCAGTCTAGACACAGCCTAGATGTCTCATGTGAGCTGGGCTTCTCTAAGTAAAACACATCTTTTGTGAAACATTTAGCCAGCTTGCTAATAATGACAGGGCAATCCCATCTTCTGGGAGAGGACTATAGAGGAGGAAATATTTTGGGGGGGAGTGGGTGGGAGGCTTCTGTCTGAGATCTTGCCATATTGCCCCATCAGGGTTCAGTTTACCCTGTCATTGAAAGGTTTCTAGACCTACCGAAATCTCACCCATCTCTAAGGTTCCATACAGATCCCAGAAGAGGCTATAGAAGACCTGGGATATTTGCATGGAGGTTCTGTGCCTCCTCTCTGGCTATGGATCCCAGCAGCCCTTGTCTCAAGCGTTAAAGCATTCTGACACCAGAGGGGGAGCTTAGCGGGAAAGAAAAGCTGATGGGCCTTTGCTTATCCTATTCTCTGTTGAATCTGCATTAGGCAGGAGGCCGTGCAGCCTTTGGCTCCAACAGCCCCACTCACGCCTTCCACCAATGCAGCCTGTCTTCACTCCCTAACCAAGGGTGGAACCCAATCGCACAGTGGAACCACAGGGATTTTGATGGCTGCTGACATGGGGCAAGGAAGACAATCTGGACCAATGGATGGAAGGCCTATTGGACGTCCTGCTCCCTTGGCAAAAAAAGGAGGCTGCCCATCAAATGAATTTTTACACCATAATTCAAACGCTGATGTGCCTTATTGCTTATTGAATGAAGGCTTAGAGTCTCCTGCACTGTGATTAAAACAAATAAACAAAAATCACTGATTGCAGCTCTACAATATGAAATATAGTCAGCAAACAAAATACTTAAAATAAGTATGTGTGCGTCTAAAAGCGCCTCTCCTTCCATCCAATATTTACAAGGCCTATATTCCTGTGGGTCTTGGCTTTCAGATTAATTAAATTGCTTCCCTGGGTTTAATAAAGCTTGTATACCAGTCATTGGAATGTGAGAGCTGAAAGGCCAAATCAGTCTGCAATTTGCCTCCCAAGGTCTTTACCCTGTTTTATTATAACTGACAGCCCTGCGAGCGCACACTGAGATAGCAAACTCACACGTGTTTGGCACACGTTTTCCTAATCAACTGCTGCAGGATTTTCCTGCAAGTGATGACAGATGGCACGGATATCTTCTGGCCCAAGATACAGCATAGCTGCCCTCGTTGTCACCCAATACATAACGGTGAAATTCAAAGCGAGGATAATCATCTACCAATAATGGAAATGACAATAAAAGTATCATCTCAGTAGAACCTGATTTCTTTTGTACCTGATTTCTCCATGTCAGGACGGGTATATATTAGCCAGAGGAAAAGGCTACTAGCTAGTTTTCTACAAAAATCACAATACAAACTTTGAAAACATGAAAATACCTTTAAAAAGCCAACCACACGCAGCCCACCAGGCACAGCCAGACAATAGCAACTTGCGCTAGCACAATGACAAACACAATCGGCATTAGCAAGTCTCTGAGGCACATTGAAATCAATGTGAATGAGGTGCCTAAATATGTTTGAGGCCCTGGGCTCTACCCCCTATTCAAAAGGGGTAAACTCCCATGGGCACAAAGGAAGGCAGGAACACGCATAGCAAGTACAAAAACACAAGGGAAAGGGACTCCAGATAGGTCAAGTGCATTATGAAGATGGCCCCTAGGAGCTTCTCCATTGAGCAGTGCTGTTACCAGTCCAGTTCTCACTGAACACAGGGGAGAAGAACAGAATCTTCCATACACACCACAACCACCACATGGAATAAGAGACAGTCCCACAAGTCTTTAGGGACTAGCTAATAACATGTTGTGTGTATGATATTAAGACCTTGAATAGCATCATTTTGTGACCTAGCAGCCAATGCAGTTCATGGAGGGCAGGAGTAGCACTTATAGGACTGTCACCTGCCAATATATCACTATAAAATCACATCTGCACAGGCATGTACATATTTTATGCGCCATGGGCAAGATGTTTTAGAAGCTTTAGCAGAACAACATGTACATTGAGAGGATTAATTCATGTTATTTTCACCTTCCATCTTACAAAAAACAGGTTGCATAGAAACTGAATAGTCAGGACACCAGTAAATTGTGGAAGGCATTTTACTACACATTGCCTGGAACTGAGTAGCACTGCAATTCTCTATGCTGAATGAAATCTTGTCCGTGCAGTGCTCCTTCCTCCCTCCCTCCCTCCCTCCTTCCCTCCGCAAGAGATTACCCTGAGCAACGACATTTGGAGTCAAACTTTTCTGAACTTCAAGTGAAGCAGTGTTGGCTAGTTCAGTTAGTGCTCTTCCCTCATTTCTTGGCCTGCTCCCACCTGCATTCGTCCTTGACCTCTCAGAGGTCAGATTGTGGAGAGTTTCTGTCATTGGTGAGCAGGTACCTGCACAAGGGGTCCAATTGACTTTGCTGGAATTATGTGAGAAACAGTTAATTGACATAAGTAAGGAGCTCAAAATCTGGCACTAGAGAACAAGTAGAAACATATGCTGCTGAGTGAAAAAAAGGTGACTTCTTTCATTTTGGTATTTTTTAAAGTATCTTGCAGCCCATTACTAATGTCTTAAATTAAACTGCTCAGGACCACACAGTTAACTTCTTACTTTCTCTATTGAATGTTTACTCATCAGCTTGTCTGAACTATATTCAGGATCTCAAACAACTTTAATGGAATATGAGTAACATAGGGCAGAATTTGTCTCTACACACTTAGTCCTAGTTTACATTTAAAATGTCGATTGACATAACTACATTGTTTAGAGGTGTGAAAAATCCACACCCATAAGTGCAATAGCCATACTAACCTAATCACGAGTGTACATGATGCTAGGCTGACAAAAGAATTGTGGTATAGCTGTGGCAGGAGAAACAACAATACAGGGAAGCATATGCTATCCTCTTCTAGGACACAATCTGTGTTTACAAAATTGTTTCATTTAGGTTGTACTAAATCATATTCTTAAAGATATATAAAGTTGGGATCCACAGTCAAACATGGATCTAGCGTGAGCGGAAAGCCAGGTCTTTGAACTTGTAAAACTTTCTCCTAATCAAGTTGATTTTTTAAAAATGTTAAAGAACATCTTTATTAAAACCACCTTGGGAAGTAAGACAGCTTATTGTAATTGCATGTGGTGGCCAGCTGAGGGAGTTCTCAATTTAAAAAAAGGACAGGAAAAAACCCCTAGTAATGAAAATATTAACACAAAAGGGTGATGAATATTTAGATTTCTGGCTTCACACGAAGATCCATCATAGCTTAAACCTTTAATCAGAGTAATATGCTATGTTTTAATGGGATATAAGTTTTGCCGTTGTGGAAAAAATACTAATTTTTTACACAGAGCTGCCCGGCTCCCAAATTAAAAAAAAATAAAAAAAAATAAGAGAGTGAAGAGAGAGAGAGAGAGAGAGAGAGAGAGAACCTTTGCAGAACAGCAGGTTTAATCAGCTATAAAAGGCAGATTAGCATCTTTGGTCCATGGGCACTAGCTTATTAAAACTATGTAAAAAATGCTATAGCACTTACCTAATAAAGATAGGTCAGTGGTTCCCAATCTGTGATCCGTGGACCCGTGGTGGTCTGTGATGGTATTGTAGGGGGTCTGTGGAAAGTTGGGAGCTAAGAGGGTCCGTTCCAGCAGCCAGCAAGGCCCTCAGCCCACGCTGCTCCTCGAGCCTCAGGAAGCAGCACGGGCTGAGGGACATGCATGCACAGCTATATTATTTAGGGGGCCTGTAAAATTTTAATAGATTGAAAATGGGTCCGTATGCTGGGAAAAGTTGGGAGCCATTGACATACATAGGTAAACAAAGGTTCCATGCAAGATCTAAATTACATTGAAGTTAGTGCTGGATGAGGTGCTATGGGAATTCTTCATTAATTTTCATTGAAAAACTGTCAAGATCAGGCTAACTTTCACAAGGTTTGTTTTGGAAAGGAAGAAACCACAGATAATAAAGTAAGGTCAATAAGGAACAATTAAAATTAAAGAAGGCTTTGATCCAGCATAGTTCTAGGAATGCAAATTTTCCTGGAGGCTATTTGCAAATTGTGGAAAATGCAACAATAATAGAACAAACCAATCAAGAGCAACTACCCAGCATCAGATTCTTCCGAGATACCCTACTTGTTCTTTAGTCTCACTATTAGTGGTGTAGAAAGAAATTCATGGAAGCGACAATAAAATGGAACAACTTTAATTATCAGATCGATGCAGTTTCCAGGTGGAAGTAATTGGGTGAATATCAAAGCTGATCAATTTGAAAGTCTCTTTATAATTTCAAAAGCTCTTCTTATCATCCTTTTTCTGTAGCCGCTTGTAAGATTTCAACACTGGCATTAAAAATGTCCATTGCATGGCTTTCATCAGGTAATTATGCAATGACATTTTTGGTGGAAGCAGGCTAGTTGTCCTGCTATGGTGCTAAAGGGTTGACTGATGTTCTTGTAATCTCTTATCTCATGCCTTTACATCTTTGTCTTCCTGTATGTTGTGCTAGAAGAGGCATGATACCATTAGGATTCCAGCTTGTTACAAGTCATCAAGCTTTCTTTTTTTTTCTTTCTGAACAGCCAGTGTTTTTAGCAAGCTGCAAACATCCCATCTGACAATTACTGGGAAACTTCCCCCCAGCATAACAAACACTGAAAACCTTTGCTTTTATGTTTTGTTTTTTAGGTCTTACCATTTGTGTCCCCCTGTGTGGGTAAATGTTACATTTCTTGGTATTGTACATTTAAACACAAGTTGGCAAGAAACTGAGTTCCGGTCTTCACTCCCAATGCATCTGACTAGAGAGAGAAAACCTTCATCTCAGCAGACTTCTTGCAACTGTCCTATTAGAACCGTCTCTTGGTGGTTACTTTTATAGCTGTTTTTCCTGTCTTCAGCAAGTCCTAGACTTTGTTAAACTTAAATAAACAACAAATAATCTGGTAGCCCTTTAAAGACTAACAAAACATGTAGATGGTATCATGAGCTTTCGTGGGCACAGCCCACTTCTTCAGATGACCAGTGCTGGATGTCCAGGACTTTGTTGTCAGACTTGCAATGGGTGTATGTTTTCAAGGTGATCTTCAGAAGGTAAGAGAGCTTTTAAAATAAATGAGATCCTCCTGATGGGGTAGCAAGAGCCCCTGAGTCCCAAGGGCAGTTCTGCGGTGCAGCCAGGCATGTACCTGTCCACTGATCCTTCACACACTGACAATGGAGATAAGGAAGGGAGGGTGCAGGACAGAGTACTCTCTCTCTCTCACTCTGACCGCTTGTGTGGCTGTGAGCTGGGCCGTTGGAGAAGCTGACTCCCCCCAGATGCTAGTGAATGATGAACTTAATTATGTAATAACGATTTTGGTTCCACAATCTCCAGAGTCAAATCCTGCTCACCACAACAAAAGCCACCTAACCCAGCTGTCCTATGTCCTGACAGCTCTGCATAGCCATTGCGCTAACAAGCCCACCTCAGGAGGGTTGCACAATAGACCATGCACTACGGACACATGGTCAGTGACCTCCTCTAAACCAAATGCAATAACAGTAGATGTAATCATAACTCTATCAACTTAAATTGTCCAAACACCTCCACCTGAACAGCCAGTCTCTGCTGACGAGGCCTGCAGTTGTGTTCAGAGCGGCCATCTGGGGGGGAGGAAGGGGGAGAAATAAAAGCTGTCACTTGACATCTGGATAACCGTCAAACTGTTCTGTGAATGGATACGTGGAATAGAAACAATTTAAACAAAAAACCAACCACCATGTCATGCATGGTACTGCAGTGATGTATATTCTGAAAACAAAAAGGCCAGTTAAAGCAAGATTAAAAAAATCATTGATCATCCCCCTTCCACTGCAGGCTAAGCGGAGTATATCTGCTTTTGGCAAACATATCACCAAACCATTATTGGAAGAGCCTGTAGACTTGAGCACTTTCCTGTTTATAACGTTAGCTGTGCACTTAATAGATCTGGGAACAATAATTTTATTCACTTCCATTTTGAAAACGTGGCAGAAAATGGAACATTTCTATAGTGACAAGCTTTTCTAATAAAGAAAACAGTATCATCATGCAAGCCAATCAGTTTGACTTTTCTGGTGGCAATATCATAATAGAAAACTAAGACAGGCGTCAATCAGCTTTTGTGTCCAGTAGACTTACCTCCTGATAAAGTCTTGCTGAAACAAGACAACCAGCTCACGATTACACCACCTGACTGCAGCTGGCCACTTCAAGAAAAGACTCCTCCAGTTCTTCTCGCTTAGTATGAGCTAAAATGGCTTTACTGAGATACTGACAGTAATTTCACTCCGTTCTAGATTTTCTTTGGGTCTTCACGGAGAGCTTGTCCTTTTCTATGCTAGGATTCATACCACCAGGGCTGTCCCTAGGGGGGCATGTGGCCTGAGGCTCCCCCGCCCCCATTGTCCCTCATGTGTGGGGACCAGGAAACCCCACCGCCACAGGCCCTGCCTCTGCCACCCCTTCCCCAAAAATCCTACTCTTGATCCACCTCCACTGCACCCCTTCCTGCCTCTGCTCCACTCTCTTGCTCATAGCCCCCTTCCCAAGCAATGCAAGCCAGGGGTCTGGCACTAGGCAGCAGAACGGGTCGGCCCCTCCCCTCCCACATTCACCATGGCAACAGGAGCCTGCTTGGCTCTGTCCTCCTGTCCTCTCCCAGTCCACTGTGCTCCATTTCAACATGGTGGCAGGCAGCAGAGGGCAGCAGGGTTGGGGCACCCTTCGCCCTGCTACCGTGAGGAAGCCAAGCACAACAAGCCAGTGGGGTGGAGCACAGCAGGCTGCGGTGTTGCTCTGGCTCTTGCCACTGTGGTGAGGGCTGACCCCTACTGCTGCCCCACATCAGGCTCCCCAGTAATCCCCGAGGCCACTCTGGGCCCCACAGATCCATCCACAAGGCAGTTGAGGCGGTTGCCACATGGGCCCCTAAAGCGCAGGGTCAGGGGCCGTCCCAAACCATCCTATGGCTGGTTATCACCTTTGCAAAAGTCATCTGTTAAAAGAGTTCTTGCTGGCTCCCCAGACTAGTCTGTAACACTGATTTTTTAGGTCCAGCACTGCTCTGGTTCAAACCTGTCAGCACAAGCCAAGGAAATCAAATGTCAACACGGTTCTTCATAGCAAGTCCTCAGTAGGGCACTCTTATTCACACTGAGCAGTGCCTTTCATTGGTTTCAGTGTGAGTAACATAACAGAATCTGGCCCAGGGCTGGAGATCTAGTGTAGCTGGCACGTGTGGTTACAGAAGGACTCAAGAGGCACATTCCAGATTCCCTATGGGTTGGGGCGCGATGTCTGATGTAGAGTTCTCGTTTGGTCTCTCATAGGGAGAATGATCACTTGAAAAGTTCAGGTTGGGATCTGTCACATTGCCCATAGTTCAGGGGTATTTGGAGCTGAGATTCTTCGTTGGCCATGTCTCTATGATACCTAGATTAGCATCTATTTGGCAGTGAGCTAAACGAACAATTAATCATACTCATGAGTGCGTGATGGACCAGAAGCAACGCTGAACTGCACTGACCACAAAGCTTACCCAGTTTGAAGCTACAGCAGTAAGAACAAAATTATGTTAACTATCTCTGTTGCAGAACAGTCATTTGCACAACCTAAGGCATCCAGTATACTAGTGTGGTTATGATTCAGATAATGGAAAGTATTAATTTGGCCTTTAAATAGTCAGAGAAATAAATATTCATTAGTTATTTGCGAATATGGAACTTGCTGTCTTTGAAGAAAACGAGTGCACTTTACAATCTACTTGTATGGTTACCATCAACTGGAAACACTTCATAAATCCACTGCTTTCTAAACAAAGGATGCCATTACCCAGGAGGTAATTTCTATAAGGATTATATGTGGTGAAGCTGTCAGTTGCTCCTGATAAATGATCACTAATAAAATTTTTGTTTCTACCGTTTCTCTGTTTAAACCAATGAGAGTCTTTCAAAAAATGACACTTGGCACCGTCCCACACAAATCTTGCAGGCATTACATTCATCTCAAGTCGTTACCCAGTCCAACTGAATTAGAGAAAGCATGTTTGTTATTTAAAACAATGGCATATTGCCATCTTGACATAAACATGATGTTATTTCCATTAACATCTGACATGGATTTGTAGTACCAAAACAGCAGAATTCACAGCATTTGTGTAAACAGTGTGAAGTTGTTCTATGTACATTATGAGATAGTTTGCTTCTCTTCTGCTCTTAAAAGTATAATAATTATAATTAATTAGATTGCCTTCTGTTTTTCATATGCTGCAAAGAGGTGATGTTGGGCCAAATTTTAGTTCAATGTTATTTCAAACATTAAATAATTCTTTCTCCTAGCTAACTATATTTACTAAACATTTAAATCCATTGTGCATTTTCCTGATAAGGGCATGCAGAAATCCTAATAACAAATGAAGCTTGGCTATAATTTCCTTTATACTACTGTATTTTGTGCACATAAACATGTCATATGCAAAGAGTGGCTTAAAAAGAGGCCTCTGAAGACATCTTTTCTTACTAAGCTATCAAATTCATATCCAGCATTATGTGACAAGACTACACATTTTAAAAGGGCGTATGTTTACGCTAGTACTTCATGGACAGTTTGAAATGTCTTATCTGCTGTCCTGAAGAAAACAGGATTCAACCTTTGGGTTGTGAAGTCAAATAAGAAGCATTTTGCTCATGATTACTCTAGTTCAGTGCAAGCAAAAGGTCTAATGAGCTGAGCCTCACAATGCCAAGTGCTTGGTGTTGGCGGGCAGCACTTTTCAGAATCAGGCCTTTCGTGTTGTTAATGCCCCCCCTCTTACAGTCAACAATTTTAAATTAACATAGAGACTCCATATTCATTTCAATTAAGTGTTTGCATATGCGCAGGAGAGTTCAACAGAGACTAGGGCATGTCTTCACTGCAGAGTTTACTCAGGTTCTTCCTCAGGTGTCGTACCCAGCTGTCCACACACAACAACCTCTACCCCAAGTGGGATGGGGCTTTCTGCTGGATCTAACTGGCATCGCTGGGTGCACAGGTTACCTCATGGGTGCCGCTTTTGCTAGTACTGGTAACCGACCCGCCAATTGGATGCAAAGTTGATAATCCTCCACATTTACCTCCATGTGCCCAGAAAGACAAGACAGTTCTCCCACAATTTATTGGGAAAGACTCAGAGAGCAGCTCAACAAAGGACAGTGGGATATGCCCTAGGAGGTCTAGCAACACAAAGAGGTTAGCCTAATACCAGCATAGATGCAGTAACCTGGGTAGGGCTATGCAATTTAACCACTCACATCTAGGCTAGGTTAGCCAGGGTGATCAGACACGGTTGCTCGGCACCCATGATAATACAAGACTGAAGACATATCCCTAGAGAAATGGCTGAATTGTTCCCTTTTGGATGGTTAAATGTCCAAAATAAGAGCTCTCACAGAGTTTGAAGAAATGGAGTCTTCACATCCTCCAGCTTTCCTTTGGCATTATGTTTTTATAATCAGCTCTCGAGCCAGCGTTTTCAAACCTGATTCCTGAAGTTGGGCAAGTGATTTCATATTCAGGCACCAAAATACGAGGCATTTGACATTAAAATAAAACAAACACCCACTGCAGGCAGTCAGTGCTTTCTGGAAATCATAGGTGCCCCGGTCACAGCACATCACACTGCTATTCTTACAGAAACAAAAGGCCAGTTATTATGAATGGCAGGACCATTCAACTAAGACTCTCCAGCCATCCACTGTTCATCTCAGTTTCACTTCCCTCAGATGCTCCGAAACCAGCTTAACCAGGAGATGGAGTTTGTTTCCTAAATTTGGGGTGTGTGATAAACACCTCTTCTTTCACAGCCTCTAATCCCTTTTTGCATTGCATTACAGATCGGGCTGCCAGCTTTAGGAAGTGCGGGGCCCAATTCGAACAGTTTCGACAGGGCCCCGGCAGCCAGGATTTTTTGTTGAGCAAAAAACCCCCCAAAAAACAGAACACACAAAAAAATCACAGACCCTTTAAATCCCCAGCTACAGGGCAGCGTCCCACCTTCCCTGCGCTTGACTTACCCCTCCTGTGGCACAGGGAAGCCGCCACGCTCGTCCTCTGGGGCCGACACCCCCTACCACAGCGCGCCCGACATGCCACCACACTTCCGGCTTTAGGGCGCGGGGCCCTCTTAGGTGTGGGGTCCAATTCGGGGGAATCAGGCGTATCGGCCTAAAACCAGCCCTGAGGCCCCACAGACTTCAATCTCTGTTTCTGTTCACCTTTACCATTTATCTTTTATATATATTTTCTGATGAAGTAACGTGGCTCTGTCACTAGACTGACAAATCCATCCATTGTTTACAGGCAGCATCCTAGCTAATTGTTTTATGAAGCATATAGTCATTGTATAGGCATATAAACATAGGAAATTATTTCTAACCTCTGAGGGTTAAATTCATAAGAATAATAGTTTTTAGATCAACTGCTAACCAGGACGTAAAGGATATTTTCCAGTAGTGCCTAAGGGTACATCTACACTGCACATTTATTTCGAAATAAGCTATTCTGGAATAGTTATTCCGAAATAGCTTATTTTGCAATAGCACATCTACACTTCAAGGAAGCCTAAAAAACTAGTCCAAGGCCGGTTTCCTTAAAGTAGATGTGCTATCTCAATTTAGAGCCCTAGGAGGAGGAGGAATAATTTAGAATGGCCCCGGTGAGGAACTATTTCAAAATAGCAGCAGTGGAGCATGTACATATGCCTTATTTCGAAATAGCTATTTCGGAATAGGCATTATTCCTTGTAGAATGCGGTTTTCAGATTTTGGAATAAGTCGCTCACTACTTCAAATTTATTTCAAAATAACGGAGTGGCTGTGTCGACACTCGCATTGTTATTTTGAAATAAAACTAGTTATCTCAAAATAACAGTGCAGTGTAAATGCACCCTAAGAAACATCTAGCCTGGCCTCATACTCTTCATTTCTTACATCTTCAGAGTTCTATTTCAAATTCTCCAGAAATCAATTTAGCTCTTTTGAAGCAAATAAAAAGAGATGAAAATAGAAGTTTATTTTCATCTGATGCTTTTTACTTCCTTGATGATTCAAAATGGCTTCAGTTTTCAAAATTAATAATATACCCAAGGTATCAGTACTGTCCATTATGCTTTTTAATACACACATCTGCAGGATTATAGTATAATGATCCACACTTTTGTATGGCCTCATCAGATACTCTATTAATTCATACAATAGACAATCAGATCTCCTTTGAGGCTTCATCTAAAGATTATTACATTCAATGGAAGTGTTCTACTGACTTCAGTAATCTTTGGATCAGGCCGTAGAACACTGATTCTACAAGTGACGCTGCAAGTATTTTATACTCTGGTTATTTACAGCTTTTCAAAGCAAATGCCCATTTTTATAGTTGACGATCTGCACACTTGTGACTGGTACCATTTTGGCTGACAAATTGAGCAGCAAAATTGGAGATCTCCAGAGCTAAAAGCACAGGTTGCTACAGACTATGTAAAGCGCTCAGGTGGTGGACTATCAGCTCCTATGGAAGGGCATGGGGGGATCTATAACACACACACACACAGACAAGGGGATGCACTGACACATTTTAAATGCCAGATTCTTCCCAGGATGCCTTGCACAAATACTCATATTCCTGGAGGAAATTCAATTACAAACTAGAATGTCCAAACAATGGTAAGATCTGATTTTTCAAAAATAGAGTCTACATTTATTCCTGCAGGTTGGTGGATGGCAAACAGCAGAATTTCCTTCCAAGCGCATGCCGGGGCACCCACACAAGACTTGCGCCTCACTTGTGCCTCAGACGTAAAGCCCACATCAGTATTCAAAAGAGGGTTTCCTCTCAAACTTACAGCCAGGTAGGTAAGTAGATGGCCAAGTTCCACTACTGACTTTTGTGAGCAACTGTGTGTGCAAAATAACTGCACACACAAAAAATGCCGTGTGCAAATGTTGACTGCCATCTCTTTAAAAGTCTCTCAGTTTATCAAAATGACGAGTGAAAAGAGATTCCTTAACACTGATGACAGGAGGATATTAGTCACTCATGGTACCTGTATCTCTGTATGTAATGCATTAGGAAAGAGAAGAAGTTCAAATCATCCTTGAGGTAGCTCTACTGACTAATGCCATTACACCAGGGATGAACTGCCCCCCTAAACTTACACAAAACAAAACCAGATACCACATCCTGCAGCATTAAGTAGTTAGGGATTAAAAGAAACGAAATAAAAAACTAGACCAGCCAGATGCTTTGATATGTTGATCAAAACTATGCAAACACCAGATTAATGAGCGTCATTAGGCAATGCTAACGTTAACATGAATGATGGCTTTAGAATAAATAATGCTTCAGATGACATCACGGAGGGCCCGGTCCTTTAATCACACACCCACAAATAACATGTGAGTAGTGCCACTAAAGTCAATGGGGCAACTTATGTGAAGAAAGCTACTCATGCAGAGACGCATTTCAGGATTGGGGCCTGAATTAGTAAACAGCTCGTGTTTACTTTGCATGCTTATGTTAAGTTACTGAAACATAAATTTTAACCTAAGTGTTCCAGATGCCATAACATAAGGGGCTAATGTAAGCCAGTGATGCATTAGGAGGAGGTGACTCCATCACGAGATCCTGGTGATATCATGAACCACGAGAGTGAAACAAGTGGTCTATCACTGTCACTGGTGCCATTAAAGGGATTAAATGCCTCTCTGCACAACAGCGGCTGCTTCATTTTTAAATTAAACATGATAAGCTCAGAGGTAAACTATTTGCTAAATACTGATTAAATGGCTGTAATCATTTGTCTTACTGTACCTGCAGCCTGGTAGAGTCTGTACAAGGAATTCTCTCCCTGCCCTACCAGCTGGCTCCCAAGAGAGTCGACCTAGTAGCAAGTTAAGAAGCTAGATTCTGAAGACATCAGGTGGGGAGGAGGTCAGCATGGTCTGGTGCAGCGGTTCCCAACCTTTTTTATACCGTGGACTGGCAAACCCATTCACAACCATTTGGTGGACTGGCAACATTTTATTTGCATAGTTGCATATTAATTATTGTTGCATATTCAGATATGCAAAGAAAATGTTACCAGTCCGCCAAACACCCAGCCTCCAGAGCTGCTGCAAACAGCCACCTTCAGCTCTGGCAGGCACTACATGGCAGGCGGCTGCTGCAGCTGAAGCTGACTGTTCGTGGCGGCACCCTGAGCCCCCCAGTGCCAACCCTAACCACTAAAGCACTCACCTCTCAACTACCCTCCAGCCCCAACCACTGACCCCGGAGTCTCCTACACCCAACACCCCTGGTGCCAGCCTTCAGAGCCCCCCCATCCCAAACATCTCAGTGCCAGCCCTCCACCCCTTAGGGGCCCCCACCACCAGACCCCAAAGTGCCAGCCTTCTGTTTCCAGATCCTCACTGCACCCACTCACCCCAGACCCCCCACAGTGCCAGCCCCCAGTCCCCAAAATTAGCCCTGTCCCCAGAGCCCCCCAGTGCCAGCCGTGCCCCAATAGCCCCCCCATTACTAGTCACACCTTCAGAACCCCCCCCGTGTCAGCTCCAACCCGTTAGAGCTTCCCAATACTAGCCCTGCCCCCAAAGCATGCCCTGCTCTCCCCCCCCCCCCCAGTCCTGCACTGCCTCTCAGCTGCCAACTGAGCACTGCTTCTGGGGTCACTCTTCTGCATCCAGGAGGAGACCCTGGCCCTGCCTGGTGCTGGTTGGCTGAGAGACAGGGCAGGACATACCTCTCCCACATGGGAGGAGAGTAATTGTGCGAGGGGAGTCACTGGGTGGTGTACCAGAGCCCCAGCTCCCATAGCTGCTGTGGCTCGGCACTGGTCTGTGGACCAGCAGTTGAGGACCACTGGCCTAGTGGCTAGACAACAACACTGGAAGTAACAAGATCTATTCCTGGCTTTGACACTGACTTTCCATGTGACTTTCAATGACTCATTTCACTGCTCTGTGCCTTTCCTACCCTCTGCAGGGAGTCAGATCATCTTCTGACAAGGGGTTATGTTGGGAAAGCACAAGCAGTGGGTTCATGACAGCTTCAAGAGCAAGAACATTTCCTATGGCTCAAGCAGATGTAGGGGAAGACCAGTTACCAATTGGGGAAGATCTGGCAGGTGATGGCCTGATCTGGCAGATCCACACCCAAAGAGAGAGCAATGGAAAGAGGAGTGAAGAGCTGATGTCCCCTCAGGGTGCCCAGGAAGGTTTTGGAGGCCCAGGGGCCAAGAAGACAGCAACATTAAGCAAGAACCCCAGGGAGAAGGACATGCACTAGTGGGGAGGCAGCAGAATTTACAAGTATCTAAAAGGATGTTACAAGGAAGAAGGAGAAAATTGTTCTCCTTAACCTCTGAGGATAGGACAAGACTCAATGGGCTTTAATTGCAGCAAAGGAGGTTTAGGTTAGACATTAGGAAAAACTACCTAACTGACAGGCTGGTTAAACACCGGAATAAGTTGCCTAGGGAGGTTGTGGAATCTCCATCACTGGAGATATTTAAGAGCAGATTAGATAGACATCTATCATGAAAGGTCTAAATGGTGCTTGGCCCACCATTGAGAGCAGGGGACTGGACTTGATGACCTGTCGAAACCCCTTCCCGTTCTAGTGTTATACGATTCATGAGAACAGCAGCCACCAATAAGCACAATAGTTATGATACAATAATACATTGTGGCTATGTCTAGACTGCTCTCGCTTGTGCAAAAAAATATGCAAATAAGGCAAAGTGTGGAATATTGCCATGACTCATTTGAATAATTAATGAGGCTCCGTTTTTGTGCAAAAGGCTTTTGCACAAAAAGGAGCTATCTACACAGCTCCTTTTTGTGCAAAACACCCCTCTTGTACAAGAGCCGTTCTTCCTGAAAAAGACAGCTCCTCTTGCGCAAAAGCCTCTTGTGCAAAAATGGATCCTCATTAATTAAGCAAATGAGGCACAGCGATATTCCACGCTTTGCCTCATTTGCATATTTTGTGCACAAGTGGGGGCAGTGTAGACATAGCCTTTCTTTTTGATGTTAATTTCAGATCCACATTGCTAATGGAGTTTAGATAAAAACTAACCCTTAACTTTAAGCTCGGTAGCATACGGATGCTGCTGGATTAGCTCATCTCTGCCAGTTTTTTTAGTATATCTACTGTATCCATCCGACATACTGTTACAATGAATGACCAGTCTGGGCCTTTTCTCAGCCTCTTCTTCCTTAGATGCTCTTCACTTAAATGTTTGATACGTGACATTGTTAAGATGCCTGCAGGAAAACAGTACTCCTGCTCATTGCTCTGATGTGATATTCTTGTTACGATGACAAATACCAAATGACTGTGTGGCTATACAGCACAGCAGCTAGCTTCTGCGTGCCTATCACAGGCTTCCCATGTATAAGAAAGCTATTTGCCACAACCGTTTGATCTAGCCTCCTAACGTTGATGGTGGCAGTGTAAACACTTTCCCTCTGTCCAATTTTAACCTCATTTGCTGAACTCAGCTGTTCTAACCGCAGAGCCACTTTGTTTTATTGCTGTCATAAAATATATTCAGTGGGTTTGGGTAAAAAACAAACCCCTCAACAGAATATGAAATATGACACGCCCCAGTCAAAAGAGGTTGAAAAGGGTCGGGGTATGTGTGAATATTTCTCAGCAGCCATTACGTTATATTGGACTAACTCATAAAATAGGACACGGAACAAGTTATAAAACCAAACACTTTAATACAGCGTGCCTTACTGGTCCCTCAACCAAAGTTAAAGAACATAGCAGCTCCTTTTAACATAATTTATTAACATCATCCCCACCAGTCCAGTTGCTTTCCTTAAAATGTGCAAATCTTTAACTTATCTCAAGGGGTTACTTGAAACTTGTGAGGGGAATGAAGTATTAATTAGAGAAAAGACTCTCACTGTAACCTTCAACACTGTGTGGCCTCTGTGAAGCAAGAAACAGCCTAGACATTTTCCAGAACTAAAGTGCTCCCATTGTATAGTTCCTTTGTTCACTGAATTCCATTGATTCTTCCCTGTCACATCTGATAATGGCTCTTGATTCCACTGAAAGAAAACTGTCATGGCTAAATGTACCTTGCCCACTTACAGAGTCTAAGCTATTAACAGGCTTGTTATCCTTGAGAAGTTTTTAACTGAAATTGTTCCCCGTCCACTCTTCAGCATAAGCAGTGATGAAAACTTTTCAACAGATGCTAGCAAAAATAATAATAATAAAAAAAAATGCTGTGGCTTCAGACCATCTGCAAGGATTAAATATTCATGATGAAGGAACATTTCTGCACTTGAGACAAAGGAAAGTTTTCTTTCTCTATATCTAAAAACATTAAATTTACCAAGATATCAGTCCCAGCTGTTTTCATCATACCTTGTCTGTCAGAGCCATGTGAAAGCCATTGCCAATTAGTTATTTTTTTAACAAACCTTTGAGATGAAACTAATGTGATGACGCTAGTTTATATATATATATATATATAAAATATCAGTTTGATAGCATTTCCTGCCTGCTTTTCTAGAACTGCTTTCTCTCAACAGGGGAAGTTGGGAAGAGTCAATGGACAATTCAATCCATCCTTCAGTGGCCAGGAAGGGCCCAAGACACTAGGGCTATGTCTACACTGGCACGATCTTGCGCCAGAGATATGCAAATGAGGCTAAGAGCGGAATATCACCGAGCCTCATTGCCTCTTGCGCAATGTGGCTACACTGATTATTTTCAGGAATAAAGGCATTGCGCACGAGGGTTCTTCTTGTGCAAGAAGGGACAGTGTAGACAGCTCCTTCTGGCGCAAGCGCCTGTTCTGCAAAAATGGCGGTTAATTAGATATGCAAATGAGGCTAGGCGATATTCCGTGCTTAGCCTCATTTGCATATCTCTGGCACAAAATCGCGCCAGTGTAGACACAGCATAGGAGTAGAATTCTACAGGATTCTTGTGCCACATTGGGGTGTACACAATATATTTTAAGGTAACTTTTATTTTGACACCCTGGAACAGGTTGCTCACAAGCACTAAACAGGAGCTTTGCCACATGTCCTAAGTAAGGGACAGCGCCGGGTTGTGCTGCTTCCGGAACAGACTTGGAACCAAATTGTCTCTCAATGAAATGAGAAGTGGGACGTGGAGGTTGAGGCAGCCAAGTCCATAGCTCGAGCAGCACAGTCACTTGTTTAAAGGGACAAATTCATCTGACAAAGCGATCATGCCTCATAGGTACAAATGGCAAGCTCAGTATCTGACTCCTCATCACTTTGAGTTGACCCTTACGCTGTGACTGCCATTTGTGACGTGTCAGCGAGACAAATCAGCCTTTCCTTCAACAGCTCAGCATCCATTCCTGAAGACCGAGAAGGCAGAGCGCACAGCTCAAAAGCCATTGAAAGATGTTGCCAAATGCGGATGGAAGCACAGAGGTTGCTGGAATGAATGCACAGGGATGCATGGGGCACTGGAACAGGATCCAGAATACCCTGTGATCCCCCCTTGCTTTCCCACAGGCCTCAGAAGTAGAAGAGCAAGAGGCGCTCTGTGGGATAGCTACCTAGAGCGAACTGCTCCAAATCCTGCTGGAAGTGACACAAGTGTGATCACACTACTGTGCTGGCACCTGATAGTGTGAACACACAACAGCGGTTTCCCTGTTGTGCTCTGTGAGCAGCGCTGAAACTAACAATGCTTTACAGCTGCCCATGTAGACAAAGGGCTGCTTCAATGAAATCAATGGAAAAACTTAAATGGGAGTTGGATTGGGCCATAAGCACCTCTTCGTTTGGCAGATTATACCTGCTGAATGCTGCAAGATCTTTGGTTTCTTAATTCAGCTTCTCATAGCCTGAGGGGTTGAGTTATGTGAAAAGCATCACAGTTAGTGAAATACTATGGAAAACTAATCCAAGTCACTGGTGTATTAAAAACATGTACAAATTCACCACAGTGGCATTCATAAGATACTGGGCTTTTGCTGCGGAAGTGTGTGTTATACAGTACATTGTGATCAACTATTACACAAGCAGTGCCATAAAAGCAAATAGAAGTAAAGAAAGGAGACTTTTCTATAAACAAAGGTATAATTGGGGATAAATTGTTTGACCATCAAAACTGCATTGCTCAGAAAATAAAGCCATCTGAGCATAGCAATTTGCTTCAATAAGTGTTAGCTATGTGCTGTAACATCTGAACAGGAAATAACATCTGATGGATTCTGTTTATATGGCAGTTTATCTCATGAAAATGCCTTGGCCCTAACATCTGATCCTTCTCTGAAAAATCTTTTTCCTAAAAGAAGCCAACCATGTTCTGAAAGATTCAAAGTTCTATTTCTGGAATTCACTGAGTGCTGGGTTCTGTTTCTTTTAAAGACCTCTGCTGGATATTTTTAAAGAGGGGGTGAAGTGTGATTAAACGGATTCCTCTCATTTAAACCATTTAAATAATGAGCATTCGCAGGGAGTATAATCACAAGCATTAAACATTTGCATGTTGTTACTGGCCAAAACATAAACACAGTTTGGAAGTGCTGGACAAGTACTTCCCATTTATATTCTGAAGTGCTCATTCAAGGTGAGGAATGACAGTTGAGCTGAATCCTTCCACATCCAGGCAGTTAATGTGCTCTCCTCAAGTTTATTCATCGCACAAAACTCCACACAGTTGTCCTAGCACTACAAACACAAACAGCCTTTATTAAAGCAAAATGCAGGACAATGTAGCACTTTAAAGACTAACAAGATGGTTTATTAGATGATGAGCTTTCGTGGGCCAGACTCACTTCCTCAGATCAAATAGTGGAAGAAAATTGTCACAACCATATATACCAAAGGATACAATTTAAAAAATGAACACATATGAAAAGGACCAATCACATTTCAGAACAGGAGGAGGATGCAGGGGGGTGATGTAGGTGATGACAAGTGGTGTTCTATTGACAAGTAGTGGTGTCCAAGAAAACCAACAATAGAACACCACTTGTCATCACGTACAGCCCCCAACTTAAACCTGTCCAACACATTATCAATAAACTACAGCCTATACTGGAACAGGATACCATACTCCAAGAGGCTCTGGGAGACAGACCCATAGTCTCCTATAGACAACCACCTAACCTCAAGATGATTCTTACCAACAATCACAGGACATACCACACTAATACCAACCCTGGTACCTTCCCTTGCAACAAACCCCGTTGCCAGCTTTGTCCACATATTCATTCTGCTGATACCATTATTGGACCTAACCAAGTGCGCATCCAGAAATATAATCTATGCTATCATGTGCCGAAAGTGTCCGTCTGCTATGTACATTGGACAAACATCTCAGACACTTTGCCAAAGGATTAATGCCCACAAAACAGATATCAGACAAGATCACAAAGAAAAAACCGTTTCTTGCCATTTTAACCAGAAAGGACACTCTCTCAATGACTTAACCACCTGCATTCTGCTACAAAGACCTTTTACATCTGCACTTGAAAGGGAATCCTCTGAACTGTCATTCATGTTAAAATTCGACACTCTCCGGGAAGGAATGAACAAACACTTAAACTATCTTACCCATTACCAAGATAGCTTCCCCAATTATCACCTCTAATACCATTAGCTCACAGACATCCCACTCTCCCCACCTCTAATATCATCAATTCACAGACACTTACCTTCCTTCCTTCCCCCCCTCCTGCATCCCCCTCCTGTTCTGAAATGTGATTTGTCCTTTTCATATTTGTTCATTTTTTTTAATTGTATCCTTTGGTATATATGGTTGTGACTATTTTCTTCCACTATTTGATCTGAGGAAGTGGGTCTGGCCCACGAAAGCTCATCATCTAATAAACCATCTTGTTAGTCTTTAAAGTGCTACATTGTCCTGCATTTTGCTTCAGCTACCCCAGACTAACACGGCTACATTTCTATCACTAGCCTTTATTAGTCTGCATGGTGTGCGCTCAACAGTCTCTCAGAAGTCAAAGTAACTAACTTTTTAGGGGAGGAGAGTGGGGAAAGGGGTGAGTCAACTTAATTACAAGATTGCTCAAGCTGTAGAGTGAGATTTAATAGGCTACAATACACGGAGTTCTTCCAAACGCATTTGCGGAGGATTAACATATTGGTTATATTGTTGTTAATGTTCAGTGTGGCCTAAATGATCAATTGTTGTTTTCTTGATAGCCATGGAGGCAGCATGAATGAAAATGCAAAGACTGTTGTGGGAGAAGCAGACAAAAGTTTATTCAAGGCTAGTGTTGGCAGAATGGAAAGATGCGGAGGGAGAGTGCTGGGGGAAGGCCAAAACCGTGAAATGAAGGGCAGAGCTATGTAGGGCTTTGAAGGTGAGGATAAGAAGTCTGATCTGGAAAGCACTCTAGGGAGAGGAGCAGAAAACCCAACAAGAATCTTCTCTCACAGGTTTCTCTGCATCTTTCAGTGGTGGGGAGTGTCTCCTGAAATGAGTCTTAGGCTACATAAACTGAAGTGATATTTGATCCGCTACAATTAGATATTTGATCTGCTATCCTATTGCAGATAAATATTAGAATAAGCATTGTTCGGCCATACAAGAAATGGTAACTTTTACCTGTCTTCCCCAGTTCAGACCTACCTTGGGTAGGATTAGGAATCATGGGGAGGCGGAGAAATGACTGGGAGGGCAATCCCAGAAGATCAATTCAATTCTCTTGTGGCAGACACTTAACAAGCTCTACAAGAGGAGACAAGCATTGGAAGCACTTTGAAACAGCTGTGTCTATTTTGACAAATTAGGGCCTGTTCCTGTTAAGTACTGAGCATCTTCTGTCAAGTTCCATGTCCCCTTAGCTCCTGTGGAAGCCGTGGGAGTTGAGGGCACCTAATACCTCACAATATCTGACCCTTTAAACTAGAAAAGGGTTTGGAGTAGATCCCCTTGCACTGAATAGCCTTTATCAATTCTTCGGACGCCTCTGTGCTAGCAAACGAAAATGCCCTGAGGTTAGAGGGAGTGAGGGCAAGAAGGCAGCACTCAGTTTGCAAAGAAAGTGGTGCCAGGGATCAAAATGGTGGACTCTGCACAGCCTGGCCTCAGGGGATCCTGCAAGGTCATGCCATGCACCACTGACAGAAGAGTGCTGGGACTGAGGCCTGTAAGTAACAGCACACATTAAGCTCTGCAAGAAGGGCAAATTCATACAGAAATGCAAGTCAAATCCTTCGGGCAGGTGCCTTCTTATATAGGGGACTGGCTAGACTATGGCCATATACAGGCCTGTCAGCTGGACGGGGGGGGGGGGGGGGGGGAGGACAAAGGAGGCAGTTGCCCTGGGGCCTGGTGATTCAAAACGGCCTGGGGCTACTGGCCACCACTGCAAGGGCCACTGTGGCTCGAGTACTGGATCTTTTAAATCGCCCCTGGAGTGCTGCACCGCACACTCCTGAGGGCTCTCAAGACTGGGGGAGGGGTAGTGCAGTATGCTCCTGGAGCAGTGGGGGCTGGCTCCCTCCAGCCCTGCCCCTTCCACCCAAGGCCCCGTTCCTCCCGGGAGCACAGAGCTGCCGTCTGCTTGCCTTGGGGCCTGGCAGGTCTGTAGCCTCCGCTAGACATATACATATCCGCCTGGCATTAAGAGTTACCAAGAAACTAGGTTCTCTCCTCTGCACAATTTTAGGTGTTTGCTTTCTTTAAAAGAAATGTAATGTCTGCCGAAGTGTTCCTGACATTCTGTATCTATTGGGGGATGACCCCCAAACCTTACAATAGATCTTTCTGTGATCCACGGAATGACTGTAGCACTTTCAGAAGCAGTTGACACAGATCACGCTTCAATCTCCTTTCCCAGGTGCTGGATAACCTGCAAGCGTATGACACCGGATACAAAACCAGTTATACCCTACCTATAATATTTTTTGATCATGCTTGTTGATCTTGCATATTATGCAGTAACAACAACACAGTCTTTACTCAACACGCAGATCAGTGCATCAAATGTTTATCTTTATTTTAACAGCCCCAGGCTGCTGAATGAGGAGGAGGGGTGGGAAATAAACCTGTCACAAAAATGCATGCAAAATGTTTTTTTTTTTTAAATTCATGCTCAACCGGCAATGAAAAAAGGACTTATGAACTGTTACCTTAAGCAAAGTTAGAACACCTCCCTCTGTTTGTCCTAAAGGATCTCCTTAGGCATTTCAGCATTGACAATGAGCCAAAAATCATTTGCTTCAAATTGTTTCTGACAGGGCTCATTGTCCTGGTAATGGCAGAGTGTAATAATAAAACATTACCTTTTCACCTTCAGAGTAACTTCCTTTATTGCAAGGAGAGCTGTGTTTTGAATGGTAGATTTATGAACAAAAAGGGATCCTGGGACTTAGTCCTCAAAATGCCCCACTAGCATACACATTTCTTTCTTTCAAATATGTCTTTAGAAGTTTAAAAAGTAATGCACAGAAATGATTTCCAGAATTAACAACCACGCCAGCGGCACTACGTCCAGCCCACGTCCAGCCTTGGGAGCCCCGTAGGTGCCAACTGGTTGTTAGGGCTGGAAGAATGACACTTGGGTGGATGAGCGGGGGAAGATATGGAGTAACTGAACAGGGGTCTGGGTAACAGGCAAGCCATCGTGGCAGCTTTGCCACAAGGCCGTCAACACGCGTTCTTCTCAACCGATGAACGGACGTTCTGCCGGCTTGCCCTGAACCCAGCAGGGCTCCGCTAGAGAGAGCAAAGAGCACTTGGGATTCTGGTGACCTCCAAGCCTCACAAGGGCCAAGGACACCAGGAAAAAGGGGGAGAAGCCTGTCCTTTTAGGTAGCTCTGAAAATGTTTATCTTCATTTGTGAAAGGCAGTAACGCTACGAAGAAAGGCTGGTGAGGACAGTTCCATAGATGGCAAAGTGAAATAATGCAAACAGTACAGAGTGAGCCCAGGGCACTTGTTCTAGGAAGGGAAGGGATGCTAAAGGAGCACCGAGTTGCCTGTGTGGTTAGACTATGGAATCCCATTACGTTATCCATGGTCCCCTTTCCCTCCTCCGCCTCATGACACTCTTCTGTTTAGCCAGCCAGCTCTTTAGAGGGGAGGGCTTCTTCCTGTAGTTGGGAGCAGCTCCTAGCACAGTGGGGCCCCAATCTCCACTGAGGCAAGGGGAAATGGGAAGTACATGCTGATATACTAGGTTACATACTGTGCTTACACAAAGTGCCCAGGGTGGCTGCGGTTTTGCATATGCTCCCTTTCACACAAAGCCATCACACAGTTCTGCTAAATCAGGTGCGGGGAAACTTTTTTGGATGGAGATTTCAGGGGCCACACACAAATGAGAAGTAAAGTGAGACGCCCCTGACTGAGAAGGAGAAAGACATTCTCCTTGCACACCAGAGCCCGGGGGGGCCCAGGCTAGTAGATTTTGTGGGCTCCAGCCCTGCAAGCAGGTGGCAGGGGGCTTGGAGCACTAGCATGGGTTCCCCAATGCTGAGCCTTGGGGGCCAGATCTAGGCAAGCTGGGGGCCACATCCAGCCCCTGGGCCTGAGGTTTGCCACCTGGGTGCTAAATGCAAACTCATATAAGGAGCACTTACCAAACTGATAGAAACTGATAGAGACCAGAAGCTTCAGGATCTCTACCAAGCATTTATAAATCTCAACTACCCACCCAGAGAAATAAAAAAGCAAATTGAAAGAGCCAGACGAATACCTAGAAACCATCTACTTCAAGACAGACCCAAGAAAACCAACAATAGAACACCACTTGTCATCACCTACAACCCTCAACTTAAACCTGTCCAACACATTATCAATAAACTACAGCCTATATTGGAACAGGATACCATACTCAAAGAGGCTCTGGGAGACAGACCCATAGTCTCCTATAGACAACCACCTAACCTCAAGATGATTCTTACCAACCACCACAGGACATACCACACTAATACCAACCCTGGTACCTTCCCTTGCAACAAACCCCGTTGCCAGCTTTGTCCACATATTCATTCTGCTGATACCATTATTGGACCCAACCAAGTGAGTTATAAGATCAAGAACACATATTCCTGCGCATCCAGAAATATAATCTATGCTATCATGTGCCGAAAGTGTCCGTCTGCTATGTACATTGGACAAACATCTCAGACACTTCGCCAAAGGATTAATGCCCACAAAACAGATATCAGACAAGATCACAAAGAGAAAACAGTTTCTTGCCACTTTAACCAGAAAGGACACTCTCTCAATGACTTAACCACCTGCATTCTGCTACAAAGACCTTTTACATCTGCACTTGAAAGGGAATCCTCTGAACTGTCATTCATGTTAAAATTCGACACTTGCCAACAAGGACTTAACAAGACTTTGAACTTTCTCACCCATTACCAAGACAGTTTCCCCAATTATCACCTGTAATACCATTAACTCACAAACATCCCACTCTCCCTACCTTTAATATCAGCAATTCACAGACACTTACCTTCCTTCCTCCCCCTTCCCACCCCCCCGCATTCCCCTTCTGTTCTGCAATGTGATTTGTCCTTTTCATATTTGTTCATTTTTTTTAATTGTATCCTTTGGTATATATGGTTGTGACTACTTTCTTCCACTATTTGATCTGAGGAAGTGGGTCTGGCCCACGAAAGCTCATCATCTAATAAACCATCTTGTTAGTCTTTAAAGTGCTACATTGTCCTGCATTTTACCAAACTGAGTCACTCCATCGATGTCAATGGCACTATTTATATGAGTATAGACTACTTGTGGAGTAAAGTTTTGCAGAACCAGCCTCCACACCTATAGATCTGACTCCTTATGAGGTGTTCAAAGACAGACTTCCAATTTGTTATCAGTCTTTATTCAAGGGCATCTAATGTGCCATCACCATTCAGTGGCACTACAGAGTAATACACATCATTGCATCCTCTCAGAATGTAATTCTCTCCCTCCCCCCGAATTATTGTGAGCTCTCTGGGCAGGGTGGCATGCATCTGTAATACCAGCTACTTGGGAGGCCGAGGCTGGTGGATCACTTGAGCTCAGAGGTTCTGGGCTACAGTGTGTTATGCCCATCAGATGTCTGATGCCACCGAAAGCCTGGCCAGCAGATGGCTGAAGGAATAGCTAGAACAACACAAATGTTGTGATCGTCAGCCTCTCTGTGAGGGCTGATGGACCGACCAATCAAGGGGATTGTGAGCTCTGTTTTAGCTACTTGGTAGTAGGTGCCTGAGAAGTATTTAAAGATATTCTGAAGTACAAAAAAAGAATTATACATGCACAGCATGTGCGCACAGCGAAACATGCGTCAGTCAATATTAATAAAAATTCCGCAACCCGAACTACCCCTCAGACACGTCTGGGTATATGGATAAGCCTTCCAACATCCTCTGTACTTCAACAAATAAACATTCCGATCTTGAATTCACTGCCATTCTTTAAAAAAATATTGTGTTTGCCAGAAGTACGTGTCCTGGCCTAATAAATAAATCTTTCCATCTAGCCTAACTTCTGCTTAAAATAGACTCGAACAGTTTTGAATACAAGACTCAGGGGATTATGAGGTGGGATCAGAAGTAAGCCACCTGTCAGACAGGATCAGAATTTAAGGATTTTCCCTCCCTTTGCTTTGGATTTAATCAGTCACTTAAAAAATAAAAGAATTTCATATGTTGCAATGTGCCCTGTATGGTCTTGCTTTTGAGCATGTATACAAAGAAAGGTGGGCTCATGGCTGAACGACACATTTTCAGAGTCATTATCTTCCTTTTCAGCTCCAGCCAATAATGAAGCAGGATCCAGACTCAACTATAGTTCATTCTTTTCAGCAGTGTTTATTTATAAGGGGGACCCAGGGAAATTCCCTGCCCCCTCTAATTTCCCCTTTTGTACATTTTCTGGAATTTACACAATCTTTTGCTAACTGTATGGTACATGGATTTGTATATGCCACCCCCCTCCCTCCATCTGTGACTAAATTAATGTGTGGCTTTCCTCATCAACAGAGTTCAGATAACATGGCCAGGTTAGTGAGATGATCCTTGACCTTATTCTTCTGTGAAGACTAGATTGGGCTTAGACTACATATCAGTGCAGGGTGGGTACCAAGGGCTAAAATCTGGGCATATAGGAACAAGCAGGATAACCAACTATAATATGTAACCAACTGTGATATGTAACCTATTGCTGAAACAGCCCTGTGAACCAGATGTCTGGGGAGTAGCTAATGTACTGGCATTTTTAAAAAAGGGCTCCAGAGGAGACCCTGGAAATTTCAGGCTGGTAAGCCCAACTTCAGTTATAGGCTAATTGGTAGAAACTGTGGTAAACAACAGACTTATCAGACACACAGATGAACAGGATTTGTTAGGAAAAAGTCAACACAGCTTTTGTAAAGGGAAGTCATGCCTCACCAATCTATTAGAATTCATTGTGGGAGTGAACATGCATGTGGAAAAGTGATCCAGTCGATAAAGTGTACTTGGATTTTCAGAAAGCCACAAGGTCCCTTATCAATGGCTGTTAAGGAAAATATATAATTATAGGATAAGAGAGGGTGCTATTGGGAATCAATATTAAAAAGGATACAATAGAACTGGAAAAAATTCAGAGAAGAGTAACAAAGATGATCAAAAATATAGAACAGTTTCTAGACAAGGAGAAACTAAAGAGATCAGGACACTTCATTATAGAAAAAAGATGATTAAGGGGGGACATGATAGAGGTCTATAAAATCATGATTGATGTGAAAAAGTGTTATTTATCATTTCCCACAATATAAAAACAAGGAGGTCATCAGATGAAATTAACAGATATCAGGTTTAATACAAACAAGAGGAAGTACCTTTTCACAGATGTCATAATTAACCTGTGGAACTCATTGCCACAGGATGCTGTGAAGGCCAAAAGTATAACTGGGTTCAAAAAGAACTAGGTAAGCTCATGGAGGACAGAACCACCAATGGTGATTAGTCAAGACTGTCAGGGATGTAACCCAATGTAGGCACAACCCTAAATCTCTCAGGCTGTGTCTACATTGGCACCCCTTTCCGGAAAAGGGATGCTAATGAGACCAGTCGGAATTGCAAATTCCGCGGGGGATTTAAATATCCCCCGCGGCATTTGCATGAACATGGCTGCCGCTTTTTTCCGGCTCGGGGTTTTGTGGAAAATAAGCCCTAGTAGGAATAAGGGATCTTCTGGAAAAGGGCTTATTTGCCGCAAGATCCTGTCTAGACTCGTGCTTTTCTCCGGCAAAACCCCGAGCCGGAAAAAAGCGGCAGCCATGTTCATGCAAATGCCGCGAGGGATATTTAAATCCCCCGTGGAATGTGCAATTCTGAAGTGTCTCATTAGCATCCCTTTTCCGGAAAGGGGTGCCAGTGTAGACACAGCCTCAGTGTCAGAAGCAGAGAAGAAAAGACAATGGTGGATCACGCCAAAATTGCCCTGTTCTGTACACTTGTCCTGAAGCTGTAGCACTAGTCATGAGTGGAGACAGGGTATGGGGCTAGATGGACCATTGGTCTGACACAATATGATTGTTTTTATGTCTTTAAGCAACTGCTTTCCCCAACAGCACAGCCCTAGGAGCATCTTTTGCTGTGGGACTTGAGAGGCAGTTGGTCCTGTTGTAACAACTGGGCCTAGAGATTTACCTTGTTAGCCCAAATGTAAAAAGTAAGTAAAAGTTCATCAGACAAACCTATCACAGCTAAAGCTGATGGGGGAAAGGTATGAAAGGGAGATGGACTGAATTAGTCCAAACAGCAAGGCCACCTGGTAAAGCTCCAAGCTGGTGCTAAGATCATCCCAGGTAGACAAGAGGAGTGTGGAACCAGAAATCAGTGAACCAAAACTGTTGTGTCAAAAATTAGGCCTAACTAGTGGACAAAATAATGAGGCAAAAGGGAAGACTGAAAGAATTGGGCTTGTTTGGTTTGGAAAAGAGAAGACTGACAGGGGACATGACAGCAGATTTTCAAATATCTAAAATGGTCTTACAAGGAGGAGGGAGAAAAATTGTTCTCCTTGGCCTCTGAGGATAGGACAAGAAGCAAGGGGCTTAAATTGCAGGAAGGGAGGGTTAGGTTGGACATTAGAAAAAACTTCCTACAGAGTGGTTACACACTGGAATAAATTGCCTAGGGAGGCTGTAGAATCTCCATCACTGGAGATATTTAAGAGTACATTAGACAGACACCTGTCAGGGATGGTGTAGATGGAGCTTGGTCCTGCCATGAGGGCAGGGGACTGGACTTGATGACCTGTTGAGGTCCCTTCCAGTTCTAGTGTTATATGATGCGATGATTCTATGATTATGTCCACCATTCCCTTAATGGGGCCTTGAGAAAAGAGACTTTGCGGAGAAAAACTGGCTGAGTGAGCTTCTCTGCTCTCGCTGCCACCCCCTCCATCTCCTGGGTCCCTGGACCTTTTTCATCCTATCCCTAAGAGCCCTGCCAGGGAGAGACAGCAGTTGATATTTCCACCTATACTGGCTTCAGCTAACCTCAGCCACCATGGGGTACGTGACTTTTCCATGCCCATCTCACCCTCCTCCTAGGTCATTTTTCTTTCCAATTTAATTTCTTTTCCCTCCCATCTCTCTCCTTTTCCCTTTTGTTTAAGAGTCTGGCTTAGCTGGCCAACTCTGCATATTCTGCAACGCTGCTCTAAGCCTGTGACCAGAAATAGGCCGCTAAAAGCACCTCCTTACACCAATGATCCTGGTAAGAGTTTGCCGGGTCTCCGAGTAGCTGATAAGAACATGTGCTGTGCCAGTGTTTTTCCAGCAGTGAGACAGCAGGCGAGAAAAGCTTCAGTTTCTATCTTTGCAATATTTGTGTGCATTTGTCTTATTTTGCCTGCTCAGGAAATCTTTAACAACGACAATGACAGCTTCAGTCCATCTTAGCTTGCTTATCCCTTCCTCTAAAGGACAGTTAGCACCACCTTTCATACCACCTAAGAGACTGTCAAACAGGGCGCTTTCCATCTAAAACCTCTCTCCAGCTAAAGAGATAGGGAACAAGGGATTGTTCTGTCTCTTTAATAAAAGGCTGAAAGGATTTAAATGGTGTTTGCCATGGTACTAAGCAAGCTGAGGCCCCTGTACATGACAGGGGTGTAACCGATTAACGGATAAGCAAAATCTTATAGGTTAATGCTATAGACTACACACATTCCTCCACCCCGTACCAGTAAATTTTTTAGCAGGCTGGCCAGTAGACGAGCTCAGTCCTGGCTCGCACTGGCTTTGGGACCTATCCCCGCTGCAGCTCTGCATTTAAAGCATATTAGGAAGTAGGCAGCCTGGCTCGGTTCTGGCTTGTGCCGGAACTGTGTCATAGGCAGCAGTGCAGGGCAACAGGAAGCTGATCTACAAGGGGAGCTGGTTTTTGAACTGGCTCCCTGTCGCGGGGTGCCCCCACCCGGCACTGCTCGGCCCTGGAGTCGGGCAGTAGACTCCCAGGCCCAGGGGCTTAGTCCAGCACAAACACAGGCCTAGTCCACATTCTGAGTGGATGGGGTAGGAGGGTCTGGCCCTCCCTCTCCACTGGACCCCAACCCAGGGCCCTATTAGAGGTGGGTGGTTCCCACCACTGGCTCGGTGGGGAGTTCTCCCCGAAATGCACCGAGCCCACTGGGGTGTTCCCTGCCCCTTGCCCTGGGTTGCTTCCTATCCCAGCTCCATGGCCGATGGAGACTCCACCTGCAGACGCTGGGCTGGCAGCGGCCGTGACGTTGGCAGGTCCGGCGTCTGGGGCAGCAGCCAAGGAGATGTCCACCACGGCGGGGTGGGCGGTCCCCCGGGGTTGGCGTTGCGGGCGTGTTCGGCCCAGGGACAGTAGCGGCAACGGCGGCAGTCCCGGCGGCTCTTGCTCTGGCGGCAGGTCCAGCTGTGGCT
Organism: Pelodiscus sinensis; assembly: GCF_052426305.1. Classification (NCBI taxonomy): domain Eukaryota; kingdom Metazoa; phylum Chordata; order Testudines; family Trionychidae; genus Pelodiscus; species Pelodiscus sinensis. The sequence goes on from NC_143062.1 coordinate 1,480,258, forward strand.
CTGGAGGTTGGGCAGGAGCTCCTCCCACCCCAGAGGCCACCCACAACTGAGCTGTTCCTCTGGCCTTTATACCTGGCCTGCAGTTGGAGCACGCCCAGCACTGCTGCAGGGGCAGGGCTAGCACAGCCCAGCAGGCCAGCTGGCTCCCCCCTTGGCCAGTGCGGGGCTGGACTGCCCCATCACACTCCCCACGTGGACCAGCTCCCACCTGGCACTCCACGCTGCTGCCTCTGTATCAGAGGCAGCAGCACAGAGTGGCAGGAGGCTCCTCGGGAGTGGGGCTGGAATGCACTGGCTGCCAGCCCCACCCTCGGAGACTATAGACTAGTCAAGTAATGGATAAGAATTCATGAGGTTACTCAACTATTCAATTAACCGATATTTAACGTCTCTAGTACATGAAACCTCACACCTGGTTTAACTTTGTTTAAAGACTGGAGAATGATTGGGTTATGGGAATACCTTTGCCCCTTTATTCCATCTAAGGGTACATCTAGACTACGTTTTTCTTTCGAAAGGAGATATGCAAATTTGGCACTAATTTGCATATCTTCTTCAGATTGCTTTTTCAAAAGCGTTTTTGTTCGAATGTGAAAGCAGTTTAGATGGCTTTTTTTAAAGACCCCCCCTTTTTCAAAAGAACCCTGTACACCTCATTTTTGAAGGAAGAAGGGTTGTTTCGAAAAAGGAGGGTTCTTTTGATAAAACCCCACCTAAACTGCTTTCACTTTCGAAAAACTGCTTTCAAAAAAGCGATCGGAAGAAGACATGCAAATTAGTGCCGAATTTGCATATCTCCTTTGAAAAGAAGAACTTAGTCTAGATGTACCCTCCACTAATACAACACTCCTTAGCCATTGGTCTGCACCCCCTGCTCCAGATTTTCAGAAGTCTAAACACTCCATTATGTCTTCCACTCTTTGCCCCACATTTACACATAGTTATTAAGAAAGCAAACTTGCCCACCCAAGGAAAGGTGCATTTGCCACAAACCCGCCCCGCCCCCCCATTAATCAATGAGCTGTGATGTGCTTTTGTTTCTTTAGAGGAGCCAGTGAACATTATTATTTCTCTGAGTGTTCCAGGAGAGGATTGGGCACCGTACGGCAGCTGCTTTGGGAGAAATTCAGGCCTGGGAGTGTGGCGGAGTCCCCCCTGCATAAGGTAAGTGGGTGCCAGAGACTAGAATGAGGCTGTCATGTTGTGGCAGGCTACTGGTGTCATAGTGCTGTACTGGGGCTGCATAGCACCCAGACACTCAAGGAGCTGTGTGCTTGTCTGCTTGCTAACGGTGTTTGGTTGTGATCAAGCACCCAGGATTACTGGGGAGGTGATGACAACTTTTCACTGGTCTGGATTGCACCCCAGAGTGTGATTTTTTTCCTCTCTAGTAAAACTCATCACACCTCAGATCTCAGTTACTGCTGTTGTGACATACATGGTTAGCTTCTGCAGGAAGACCATTAAACACATTTTGGAGGATGTCTCGAGGGTGTGAATTTCCAAGACAACAGCATCTAAATTCTGGTCATAGATGTACATTATAATGCTTCATTTTCAAAACATTTTTAGCAAGGTTAGGGTGAAAAAATGTGAAGAGTTCACATGTATTGGTTACTGTTGAGTACCAGCCCTATAATTTTCTGAAATTGCAAACTAATTTAAGACATAACTCTAACCAAAAGCCGTAGTTCAAGTTGTTGCTCATTGTTATGGCTATTAAACGACTGTTATTCATAATATAAACCTACAATGTTTTGGATCCTATCTCCTTTTGTAGTGCGCAATGCTCCAAACAGCTGTTAAACAGCACAAAAGCATAATCCATCAGCACCAATTTGAATACTATAAACATCCTATTTCCTTGAAGACAAACATGGCACAGAATATGAACTACAGTTGCCTATAACATTGGCATGATATAGTCCCTTATATATATATTTTTAAAGCAGCACTGAAAAGTTTGAATTTTAGCCAAACTTCAAAGCTGGCATGTGACACAGCTGTTATGTTGTTTTCTGGCTTGGTGGATCCCAAAATGTGGAAAAATATTTAAAATTCCTAATTCTTGCATTGATGTTGGCTAAATAATCATCCCCAGGTTATACATATATTCTGAAGCTGGAGGCTCAGGAAGATGAGAATTTCTGCTGTTCATAGACTGGTTCCCACTGGCAGATTTTAGGCCCAGTTCCTGAAGAGATAATAGAAAAGTGAGCTAATTGAATGTAATGTTTATATTGTTATATCACAAGGAGGCTTTGAACCAGATCAAGGATCAACAAGCAAGGTGCTGTGCAAATGCAGCCTGTTTAGCAGAGACAAAGGCAAAAATAGTGTTCTTTCTTCAAAAAAGGATGGGAGAGATTCCTGCTAGCTGGAATTACTAGCTGGAAAACCTAACTGCAATCCTCAATAAAATGGGGGGACAAGCATTAAAACTGGTGCTGGTCTAAAGCAGAAGCTCCCAAACTTTTTCACTGCATGGATCACATCTTTATACAATGTATCTTGGACCTCTTCCCATCCCATTGCCAGCTGAGTAATGTCCTGTGGCAGCTAAGGCAATTGCTTGTGTGGGAAAATAATAAGTCTATTTAAAAAGTAATTGCTCAATGTAAAAGCTTGTATAAAAGGTCTAGATTGTGCAGTTTAAGGCCAGCTGAGAGGAAGAGGGGTACAACAGACTGGCACCCCACTAGGGGAAGGAATGCTACCTTCGGAAGACAGAATGCTTCCTAGAACTCCCTGGCATGCACAGACTACATAGCCACTCCTAAAACCTTGCTCTTCAGCTGGGTTCTTTCTGTACTTTGAAAGTGACCAAAGCAGGAGGGAGGAGAAGATCTGGTCTTAAGAACCAAGCATACTGTGGCTTCAAGACTTTTAAACTTGAATCTAACCAAAAAAAAGTTTTCCTTTTGGAAAAGCAGGGCTATTTTAAGCACCTTTAGACTTCTGTGACTCTCTCGGTTTCAGACAGGAACGGGTGGCCACAAACTATTTCATTCACAGACAGCCAAGAAGGTGGCTTGGGGTCAGATGTGACGAGGCCTGGGTTGTAATGCTGACCTCGTTATGTTTTTTCCATACTCTGTCCACTTTCTGTTCACAGTACTTCCTTGTTTTAGATCAAGGGAAACAGCAGCAGCAAAGACCAGAAGTAAAATCTCCACGAGAAAGCACATGGGATGGACGTGTCTCGGTAACTGGCTACGGGATCCTGAGAACAAAATGGCTGCTATCTCTTGGACAAACTGGACAAAATGACACAGCCAGACATTTGCCCCAGGCACATGGGCAAAGGAGCCACTGGCAAAGGAGAGAAGCAGAGAGACAATGGCTCAGGCCCCAGGAGGGCAGGAAGGCAGGAGCAGAACAGTAGGAACTCTTGCCTGCTTTCCCCCAAAACAGCCCCTTGTGGAGAAGAACTGCTATTAACGACCATTTCCTACATGTCTTGCAGGCCCTTAGCCCCAGAAGAGTCCATATGTGTTTGTTTATGGGAGGTAGGAAGACCAGAATTAGTTACCGGGACTGAGGAAACCAGTCATTTATTAATTATAGTGGTGGAAGATCCAAAGTCCAGTTTTGATTAGTGCGGGCAGAGGGACAGTCATGTATCATGGGTCGCCTCTAGGCACCAGCAAATCAAGCACGTGATTGGGGCAGCACATTTCCACGGGCGGCACTTCCAGGTAAGCAGCTGCCCCCGGCAATGCCCGACCCCACCCCGCTGATTTTAAAGGGCCACGGGAGACGCCAGTACCCTCTGCGCAGCACTGGCACCATGTGCTCCCAGAGCGTGCTGGCCGCCCTCTGCCTCCTGCTGCTGCCCGGCTCCGCTGCCTCCTTCAGGTCAGCCCTGCCCATGGAGGACCGGGGCGGGTTCACGCGGGGATGGCCCCGGTGCAGGAAGCGTAGTCTCCCCTCCGGCCAGGGCCATGGCAGCTGCAGGGGGGCCAGACACCCGCTGGGGCCCCTGCGCCCTGGGCATGGCCATGCGGACCGTGCTGGACAAGGCCCTGCAGGCACTGGAGAAGATTTTAGTGAATTATTAAAAGGCTACGCAAGTATAAAAACCAGAAAATTCAGTTCATATAAATTCTTTTAATTTATGAGAAACTGGGTGTACTGGAAGACACTAAGGGTATGTCTACACTACCACCCTAGTTCGAACTAGCGGGGTAATGTACGCATACCGCACTTACAAATGAAGCCCGGGATTTGAATTTCCTGGGCTTCATTTGCATAAGCCGTCCGGCGCCATTTTTAAATGCCAGCTTGTTCGAACCCCGTGCCGCGCGGCTACACGCGGCATGGACTAGATAGTTCGAACTAGCAAGCCATTCCAAACTATCTGTACACCTCGTTCCACGAGGCGTTTTTTGAAAATATCTGGCAACTCTACCAACAGGCAAGAAAATCAAATATTTTTCCAGGTCTGTTTTGCTTATAGAAATCAATACTGCTCTGGTGCAGTGCATGGCAAATGGCATACACCCTGCTCCATTGTATGTCTACTCGCTAAATCATACTTCCCAACAAGAGTTTCAGGTCACAAAGTGGATGGCAAATGTACCTAATCCATCGCTTCTTGGACATGAACCTTGGATCCCTTCTTGTGCTCAAAGCAGAACCTCAGTTGAGTGCTAAAAGTAGCACTGGAGGATATTGTGGCAGTATAGGTACAAGCCAGGAGATATCTGAGCTACAATGAAATATTGTAAGATTAAAACTAGGATGACAAGAGTTTCAATTTATCTAATTATTCTGGATAGTTCAGTAAATCACCCCAGAAGAAGAAAATTACCAACCAGTAGACTTTATTATAACCCAATGGCATGTCCAAAGTTTATGTACCTTTACCTAATAGCAAGTCAAAAGCCCTCTCTAATGTGACATGATCTGTGAGGAGTAAATTGAAAAATATGGCCACATATTAAAAAAAAAGAAAAGCTTGCATTAATTTATTATTGGGTCTGGTTACCTTGTACCAGCTAAAGCAACTTACAAAATCTTACTCCAGATGACCAAAATGAACAAATAATATTGTATATGCATAGCATAATGATACATGTCTAAACTGATAACATTGAATGTATACCCTAAAACCAAAAGGCATCAGAAGAGTCATTCATGGAGAAGATATGGAGACATGATGGAAAAGAGGAAGCTGAATCGTTGAGTCTAGAAGAGGTTTTTGACCTCTGATTAGAGGCAGAGGGGGTGGATTTACCTGGCTTGCACTCTTGTTCAAAGGTGTGCAGTAAGAATGTGTCCAGTCCAGTCCCCGATACTGAAAGCCTGGGAAAAACCTGATTATGGAGGGAATGGCAGGAATTCAGGTTACAGATATTTTCTCTTAGGCCTGGTCTACACCACAAAGTTAGGTCAAAGATAGCCACATTAGGATGATTTATAACTAGGGCTGTCAATTGATGTGCGTTAACGCCTGCAATTAACGCAGGGAAGGATTAACCTTGCGCTGCCCTTTTGAAGCGCCACTGCTGCACTTCAAAGGGCAGCGCTGCACGGAGCCCGGGGTCAGCTGGGGACATGGGAAACGCCGGGGCAGCCTTTCCAAGGGGCAGAGGGGCACTGAACCAGGGTCAGCTGGGTGGGAGCCTAACCCAGAATGCAAATGGGTAGCAGGAACTCTGGGATGGCTATTCACAGTGAATCGTTATTAAAGGCAAAGGTAGCCATGCTACTGGGGATATACCCTGTTGACTTTCTGTGCCCAGTGAGAACATGCACCTTCAACTTTGTAAATTTGATTGCTAAAATGTTGATCTTAATAAATTCAACCTAAATTTGTAGTGTAATTACTATGGTCTGGTGAGAAGAGTAAGCAGCAGGGTATGCCAGAATTGGATGAAAAATCCCAGTGTGTCTTCTTATTTTCTTTCTAACATTGATCCTTTACCACTAGGATATAAATCTGACTATAGATCAGTAAACTCTCATAATACCTTGTAGTAAAGCAACATGTCCCCTGAATACCTTAAGAAATAATGTTTGTATGTATATAATACTAAAGGATTTAGCTGAGTCGCTAACTCAAGTAATTTTGTTCTTTAGAAAATAAAATGAAAATGTCCATGCTTCATTTAAATTATTGCTCTGGGGTGGGGTTTAGATAAGGGGTTCAGTAGAAGGCTGCCCCGGGAAGAAAGGACTCCCCCAGCCCTCTCTCACTGCAACAGCTCGGGGCCAGATGAGAAGTGCCTCTCCATGGCCACTGAAGCTTCAGCAGACCCAGCTGGGGGAAGGGTGCATGTCCTCCAGCTGGGGCAGGTCCAGGTTCACCTGCGCTTCCCAGCCAGAGTGAGGAATGCAGGAAATTGTGCACTTTTCCTTCACTCCCTGATGAAGGGGACCTGCCAGCAATATCTCCGTATCAATCTGGGGAAGTGGAGCATCAGTCCCCCCTCTTCCTTAAAGGGCTCCTGGGGGGTGGGAGGCTTGGGGTTGGGTCAGTCAGGGACGGGGAGAGGGGTCGCACCCCCAGGCAGTCCCTTTCACCTGCCTGGTGATTCTGTCTCTTTTCCGTTTGGGGTTATGAGAAGCAAGCCTATTCCAGGTACATCCCAGTTTCCTGTCACAACCACACCCTTAGGGTATGTCTACACTAGCTCGTTAGTTCGAGCTAGGTAGGGTAATGAGGGCAAGCGGAGTTGCAAATGAAGCCCAGGATTCTCGTGGAAGAAGAAGGAGTAACAATAGTTTGAATTAGGATCTTTAATTTGAACTACCTACTCCGTGCCGTGTGTAGCACAGACTAAGGGGGATTTCAAAATGGCGGTGCCCGGGCTTCATTTGCAACTCTGTTTGCCCTCATTACCCTACCTAGCTCGAACTAACACACCCTTACTTGCTTTAAGTTATGATAAGAGGAAGCTGTCTACTGAATTTGGTGGTCCAAGCTCTTACCGTTTAGGAAGAGTTATTGAAGAAACAGACAAACAGACAGACAAACTCTGTCAAATATATAGTAGATGGCACTTGACAAGTTTATTAGGACTCAGGAGTTCCTGATTTCCAAACCTATGCTCATGTCCCTAAGCCTACTGCCTCATCAAATAATGGGAAATACTAACCTTTACAGAAGTGTGCAAAATGTTTAATTACAATATTCTTGACATGCACCTGATTGGCCAAATTTTCAAACAGTTGTCTGCATTTTTCATGCACCCAGTTGAAGCATGTAGAAATCCCTGTATGTGCAAATCAGGTTTTCTAACACACATTTATGTCTACACCCCAACCTGTGCCTGCACCTTAGAGTATTTGCAGAGAAGAATTTTGTAAGCATGCACAGCGAAAAATTTGGCTATCAAAATAACCTCTGATTATTAAATTATGATTAAATTATGTTCTCATCCCAATTATTTACTTTCAGTAACTATGCATGTTTTTTTCAAATACTGGCTTGGTGAGCTGTACTTACTCAAAAATAGAGGTGCAATGCCATATTACAATGCAGTGCATCCTGTTTACAATACAAGGGAATTAGCCAATCTGTTTGTGTATGCATGAGGTTAGCTGGTCTACTGCTATAACGGGAGTGCAAAGATTATGGTTTCAGTTTGCAATATATTTAACTTGTTTGTTTTGAGGCTAAATTACCAAATCTTTTTAAAGAAAAAGAGAACCATTCTTAATGGGTCCTTTGTAATTGGACACTAAACGTTAGACCTGTCCTTCAAATGTATCTTGAAGAAAGGCAAGCTACAAGTGTTACACTTGAAAGGAAGTTTGTAGGGTCAACTAAAAAGAAAGTTAGTATGACAAGAGATTTAATTAAAACTGAAGTTACTATCTAGAAGCACCAGTTAATGCCAAAGCAATGCCCATGCACAGTTTTGTGTGTACGTGTGTGTGCCTGTATTAAGAGACAAACTGCATTTGATTCAGTGTTTGGCATGGAGAATGTACATAGTGTTTAATGTCACATTGTCAAGATGACATTTTAGCATTATACAGTTATAACAGAGTATCATAGCTATGCCCAACTATGTAGAACTAAATGTAAGCAAAGCTTTTCAAACCTTCACAAAAACCAGCGGAGGGACTTGTGCTCTTGAGCCTCCATTCTAGATTTGCTGTTTCACTATTCTTGAGTTTACGAGCTTTGGCCTAGATTCTGCCTCCTTATCTGTCTTTGTGCTGAGCAGTTTACTCCATGAATGGACCCAATAAATTCAATGGGACTTGTTCTAGCATAAAAGATGAGTCTCTATGAGTAAAGGGTAGAAGAATCTCTGCTTGAAATGCACATTTGAGCACGGGCAATGATAAAATGAGCACCAACAAAACTAGAGTGATTCAGCTGGGGTGAATCAGCACAGCTCGAAGGGCACTAACCTTTAGAAAAATCAGTGGAGAGGGATTTGTTTCAAAGAGGACTGAATTCAAAATGGCAGCGTCTCTGGAGCCTGAAGTTTGTCCAGAGGAAATACAACAGCTCACACTTAAGTAACACCATATGAATCCTCTGGAAGGGATTTGGGAGGGTTAATGGAGGGGAAAAGTGGAATGCATGTGTAACCCACATGCATGTGTAACCTACCTACAGCGTGTGGGGTACTGTCCCATTTAGTCAGACATTTAGAGAGACTAATGAGCCTGCTCCACAGCCTTACCAGTGAGCTAGTTGGCATTTAGCACATGCCCTAGCGCACACGGTGTTAGCCGCTAAAACTGCAGGTTCAATCCCACCTGCCAACAGCATGAGACAGCTGCCTTTACACAAGGGCTTCTTTGGGATTTCAAGTGGGATGTCTCCAAAGCTCTGGATGTGCTTCTTCAGCTACAGGAAGTATGTAACCTGCACACCTTTTAGGTGTGCTATACTGTCCCATCTAGTGGCACAGAGACCACTTACAGAGAGAACTGATGTGTCTGCTCCACAGCCTTGGCTGGGAGGCAGCTGGTTTTTAGCTCACGTGGTAGAGGCTCATGAGCTAAACTCCAGAGGTCCCATGCTTTGATTCCGCCTATTGGCATTATATATGTTCTTCGAAGGAAGAAAATTGTGCATTTAATATGATGGCTTCACAATGTTTAGAAACATGAATCCAACAGAGTAAGTAGGGCTTTTTTTAAATTAGGAGTGCAGAATTTTATTATTTAAAAGGTTTTATAAATGTGTTCTAAATAGACCATGGAATTGCTACAGCAATTTTTTTCTGTTGGAAAGTGCTCAGCCATTTGGTTTTTATTTCTGCAAAAACGAACAAGCCTTTTGAACACACATTTGATATGCTTGTTGATGCATCACGAAAAGGAGATATGCTTTGAATTCTGCTTAAAAACCCCTTGTAAACACAAGGCTTATGTATAATTGCAACAAAATACCATCTCCATATAGAGTGCTTTCACATGCAATTTCCTCTCTGACTACTGCATGTAAACATAGTTATTGTATTTGGGAAAACTCCCAGGTCTTAAGTACTGGAACTGGGATCAATATCTTAACAAATGCAAATTATATTTTAAAATGTCTCTGTTTTGCAACAAGATGCTTGGATGGTAACAGAAAAAGAAACACTCACAAATGCACTCTCAAATATAGGAAGGTTCCACTGTCTCATAATTACATTCACCACTGTCTTATGTCATAGAATTTCTCCATATGTAGCAGATATATTTTCCAGATTAAAAGAAAAAAAGAAAAAAGAAAGATCTCTATTCCAAAAAACGCAACTTTGGCAACAGGAGCACAGAACTTAAAAAGTCATAAAAATGTTCAATATATACCAGGCTTTATAACAGGCATGCCAGACCAGGGGAGGACATTTCTGGCACCCACACTGCCGGCCCCACATTCCGCTCTGCCCTGCCCTGCCCTATCCCACCCCACAGGCTTCCTAGCTCTCCCTGCAGCCCAGCTGAGTCGTATGCTGGCTCTTGCCCCCCGCTGCAGCCCAGATGAGCTGTGTGCCAGGCTTCCCAGTTCCCTCCCACCCCGCATCCTGCCACAACATGCCGGAACTCTCTGATCCTGGAATATTCGTGGTCCTGCCGGACCATGGATGTTGCCAGACCAGAGAGCTCCAATTTATAGAGGTACAACCTGTAATTGAATTGCATTGGCAAGTTTATTTGAAGTCAATTGACACATTTTTTTGGTTTTCTTGTAAAATATTTACAAGAATGCCAAATCACTGAGTGTGTTTTCAAGGTATAATTACTGGGCATAACTTAGCTGATGCTTTGAAGCAGCATGAAAAGTCACACGGACGTTTTATGGCCTACTCCAAATGGACAAAAGTTTAGTCCAGGCTCAAGCTAAATAAATGCAGTGACACAAAAAACAAGGGCACTTTTAATGCAGAGATCTGACATTGGAGGAATGTGCAGGAGTGTCTAATCTCAATTACCCTCTTCCTCGTAAAAAATCATTTGGCTTTCTGGTGCTGGTTGGATAAGCTGTTCACTGAACATATGGAAACAGGTTGATGTTATGTGTGAGTGCCTGTGCCAAGTAGTTCGTAAAGAAGCTATGAGTCATTATTGCATCAAAAGAATTCAAAACTAATTAACTGGCCTGATGGCAAGAAAGGTACTTGATAACATATCAATGTGGCTCGGCAAAGCACAGAACTACAATATAATAATGGACTGAACTCCCAACATTAGTCTCAGTGAATGTATGTCATTTACAATAAGATTTGTAGTGCAACAAAAATGATTAAAGGTCTAGAGAACATGAGCTATGAGGGAAGACTGAAAGAACTGGGCTTGTTTACTTTAGAAAAGAGAAGACTGAGAGGGGACAGGATAGCAGTTTTCAAGTATCTAAAAGGGTGTCACAAGGAGGAGGGAGAAAAATTGTTCTTCTTGGCCTCTGATGAAGCAATGGGCTTAAATTGCAACAAGAGAGGTTTAGGCTGGACATTAGGAAAAACTTTCTAACTGTCAGGGAGGATAAACATTGGAATAAATTGCCTAGGGAGCTTGTGGAATCTCCTTCCTGGAGATATTTAAGAGCACATTGGACAGACATTTATCAGGAATGATCTGGACAGTGCTTGGTCGTGCTATGAGGGCAGTGGTCTGGACTTGATGACCTATCAAGGTCCCTTCCAGTTCTAGTATTCTATGATTCTATGACGATTTGTTGACAATTAGGATGGCTGGATCTCTTTGTGTCTCCCCCGTCTGGACAAGGCCTCACCCAAATATTCATAAACAGTTCTAACAAGGATAAAATAAAGCTTCAGGACTGCCGCTGCCAACGCTATGACAATGGTGTGAATATGAAGGAAAAAACAAAGGCCTCCAGGCAAGGACCTTTGGGCTGAAACCAAAAGCTTTCTTTATGCCTTGTGACTGCCATTCCTTCCACTGGGTTGTGTCAGCTGCAGTGTGTGCAGATTCAATATCCCTCTTTGGAGTAATGCAAAGGACATAGTTCTGTTTTTAGCATCAGCTATCTGGTGGAAGATCGTCATGCACAGTGTAACCAATCTAACTGTGAAGCTGCTAAGGGACACTTGCTGGTAGAACCGCATTCACAGCTTCAGGCCAAGTGGCTGAGGTTTATCATGTCGTAATGGAACTGGGTGCAGTCAAGTAAAGACGAGACTGGAATCTGACACAAGGCGCAAAGCCCGGCAAATCAGATCACTGACTTCAAATTTCTAGTCTCTATTGTGGTTTGGCACTATCCCCTGTCCAAGTAATCATGGTAAGCAAGGCATTGCAACTTCTAGTTGATGAACATCACAACTGCTACTACTTTGTTGAGAAGTTGCCATGATTTCATTGTAGCCTGGACAGACAACAGATCCTGTATTTGCCTTTACAGCTGTCAAAGAAATGGCAGAAAACTTAAGAGTTGCACCCATCTTCAGCAGAGATGGAAAGTAACTAAGTAGAAATACTTTGGTACACTACTCAAGTACCTTTTTTTGGTATTTGTACTTTACCAGCACAGAGCTAGGTAAGCACCCCCCACTACCTCTCATGGCCAGCCCCTGCACCCCTATCCCTCCCCTGTACCCCCACCTCCCGCCCAGCTCTCCCAGCCCCGGTCCACTCCTGCATCCTCCCACCCTTCCAGACACCCTACCCTCAGCCCACTCCTGCACCTCCCTCCTGGCCAGAGCTCAACTCCCAGCCTGCTCCAATAGCTTACCTCCCACCAGACCCCCGCCCTCACCCCCATCCCTATCCCACTCCCTGGCAACCCCCCCTGGGCACTGAACCTCTCCCTTTTGGCCTCACCCCAGAGCCTGGGGGGGAGCTCATAAAAATCTACTAACCCTGGGTCCCCAGAAGAGTTAATCTGGCCTACTGGAAGCCCTGAAGCTTGGTCCTCTTCCTCTCCTCTCCTCCCTCCGCCACCGGGAGCTGGAGTGCCAGGGGAGTGAGGTATCTTAGTTGGGGGTCACATCAGTGAGGTTTTTGGGTTTTCGGGGGGGGGGGGAGTTCTTCTCACTTGTGTGGGCCCTGATTGATTTTTCTGTAGATCAGTGCCCCCCCCCCCCAACCCAAATAATGGTGCCCTATGATAATTCAGGTGGTTAAACATAGATTTCCATAGGACAACTACTTTTTACTTCTGGATACTTGAATACAATTAAGATGTGATACTTTTGAACTTTTACTCAAAATAGCTTTCCAGAATGATACTTTGACTTTTACTTAATTACATTTTTTTCTTGAAGTAACAGTACTTTTACTCAAGTAACATTTTTGGCTACTTTTTCCACCACTGCTCTTCAGGGAAGCTTGTATTCATCAGAAGAATAAATAGTTTGCTTCGGGAGGCAGATGAAGTGACAGGAAAATTCAAGAGGGAAGGGTTTTTTGCTTGCTCACTGACACTGCTTGATTGTCTACTGAAGGAAGGTTTGGATAAATGGAGTACCACAAAAAGATCCAGGGGAGGTATGAATTTAGCAAGCAGCTGGTGGACAGGAAAGCACTCTTGAACCATTCGACTTTCACTGTATGTTGACACATGGAGAATGTTTGGATATTGATAATAAAGATCTCTGTGTCAAATGAATATGTTGGATTCATAAATACAGATTTATAGACCCTGGCATGCAAATGCACAGTCTTAAATGATGGGGATAAATCACACATGCAAAACATGCACCAAAATTGTAAAATGCGCAACAAATGCAACAACAATAAGGTATCTGATTTAGTGCTGGCCTTGAAAGCAAAAGCTATGGCTGCATTTCCAGAATGGTACTGTATCTATTTATCCAGTGAGAAAGAACTTGCATACCTCATGCTCTTAAGTTATGTGATTGAAAAGATACATTTCAATGAAGGCTTCAAGGAAATGAATAGCGTCAGGGGAGCATTTTTTGAAGCGTAGAAAAATCATTGTGTTCAGGTGCTAAATTCTGTCATGGCAATATAACCCATCGAGGACTCACAGTCTCTATTTGGAAACCCTTGTGCATGTTTTACATAAAAAAAGGTGAAAGATGAATTATTTTTAACCTATAAATGGTTTAAATAATTTAAAATGGGCACACAAGCTGCAATGCTGCTTTGACAAAAGCACTCAGGGGGGCTAAGCCAGCGTGCCAAACCTTTTGATGGGATGCAAAAATAATTCCCACATAGGTCAAATTCTGCTACCCTAATATAAGCATAAAATAGTCTTAAAAACAATTAGTATTTGATGCTGCTCCCCGCCAGGCTCTTCATATCTGTCTGCTCGAAGTTTTCTTCCACTCAGCCCTAGTCTACACTAGAACTTTATATTGAAATAACCCCCTTAGGTCAAATTTATAAGTGGAGCGTCCACACTACCAAGCCCGTTATTTCAAAATAAGAGGCTGCTTATTTCAAAATCTGAACTCCTGCTTTCCTCGGGAAATAATGTTAATTTTGAAATAGTTATTTCAAAACAGTGTTAGTGTGGATGCTGTGGTGCTGCTATTTTGAAAGAACCACTCCTCAGAGTAATTTGAACTAATTACTCCCATTGCTCCCTGAGGCTCTAAGATAACGTAGGGCATCCACATTAATGGAGCCTGCCTTGGGCTAATTTCGAGGCTTCCCCGTACTGGGGACGCGCTAGTTCCATTTTGTAAAATCGGGAGTTAAGTCGAATTTAGTTATTTTGAAATAATTTCCTAGTGTAGACATGCCCTTCATGTGCTCTATAAGCCTAACTGACATCTCACTGACTGGCTGAATCCAAGCAACAGAGCGAGGGGAGGAACTTTGTGGGAGCCACAAAATGCCCGGGTTTCCTTAAACACAGAACTCCTTAAAGCCACCAGCCCTTCCTAACAATATTGTCCTAAGAGCACCAACAAAGAGAAAATTGAAGAAGAAACATGGCATCAGAATTAGTTCTGTGGACAGCAAGAAAAGAAGCTGACCATCTTGCATACTGTACAAACCAGGACGTTTTCTGACCAGGATGCTCCCTGCTTCCAAAGGGACCAAAAACGCCTTATTCTATATAAAAGTTTTATACAGAAATAGCTCATAAAGTTTACTCTTTTTATCAATGAAACAGAGATATGCACAGCTGTTGTTTCCTGCCAGGTATCAATTGTTTACATTGAGTTTGATAATAAACAACAGTGATTTTATTAAATATTAAATCAGATTTGTCAATTTTATGTGTGTTCACTTTTTTTTGATTGTATCCCTTTGGTATAAATGGTCGTGCCAATTTTCTTCCCCAATTTGATCTGAGGAAGTGGGTCTGGCCCACAAAAGCTCATCACCTAATAAACCATCTTGTTGGTCTTTGAAGTGCTGCATAGTCCAGCTACATCTCTATTACTATTCTACATTCAGGAGGTTACAATGATAGGTTACGTGCCCTGTTTTGCATAAAATATAGTGGAGTTATGCATATTCATATTCAAAAACATATTTCCATAAAAATATGTGGGCATAATGTCACTACTTCCACCACCTTTTTTTTAATAGTTTGAGGCTACATCTAGACTACATTGTATGAGGAATAACAGTTATTTCGAGAGAAGGGTTTTCTCTTGAAATAATGCGGCTACATGGGGGTTGCGTCTAGACTGGCAAGTTTTTCCTCAAAAGCAGTTGCTTTTGCGGAAAAACTTTCCAGCTGGCTACACTGGCAGCTTGAATTTCCGCAAGAACACTGACGATCTCATGTAAAATTGTCAGTGTTCTTGGGGAAGTACTATGCTGCTCTCATTGGGGCAAAAGCCCTCTTGCGCAAATGCTTTTGTGCAAGAGGGCCAGTGTAGACAACACGGTATTCTTTTGCACAAAAAAGCCCCGATCGTGAAAATGGCGATTGGGGCTTTCTTGCGCAAAACCGCGTCTAGATTGGCATGGGCACTTTTCCACAAAAAGTGCTTTTGTAGAAAAGCGTCCTGCCAATCTAGACGCTCTTTTCCGCAAATGCTTTTAACAGAAAAACTTTTCCGTTAAAAGCATTTGCGGAAAATCATGCCAGTCTAGACATAGCCGGGGTGTTTTATTTCGCAATAACGCGATTTCAAAATGGTGGTTTAACAGTTATTTCGAGAGAAGGGTTTTCTCTCGAAATACTGCTGCTACATGGGGTGTTTTATTTCACAATAACGCGATTTCAAAATGGCGGCTGGATGCGATTATGTTAATTAAGCACGGGATATTTAAATACCGCACTTCATTAGCAATTTCGGTACACTATATTTGCATCCCTATCTTGAGATAGGGAGCAAGTGTAGGCATACCATCTCTTAGTAGAAAAAACATAGGAGGACATGTAGCAGGAACACCACCTTGGCTTGAACCTCATATCCTTGAAACTGCTGGGGTAGCAGCTGACACATGGAGATGAAATTTACAGAGCTATGGTGAGTCTATCTCCTGGTTTAATTCAGTATGAGGATTTAAATGGACTTTTATTATAAAGAGTTACCATTCAAAGTTTATGGGCCAAATGCGGAGTAACTCCACTCCTCTCATGGCTGACTTACACTGGTGTAAATAAGAACAGAAATGTCCCTGTTTCTTTCAGATACACAATAAGGACTTACTAGCTATCCTGATTAATTTGGTATTTCAAATTCTGGAAACATGTATAATACACATTGTTACTAAAAGTGCAATTTATAAATAAAGTTGCAATTATTTAATGATGGTTGCAAGTGAAATAAAATAATGATGTCAATAAATTAGACTGGTTAACAAAAGAATAAATATATGGCTTGGTTGAAAATAATTAAACAAATACAGCTGCTCCCCGAGTTGCAAACGGTCGCGTTACGACCAATCGCACTTATGACCAAAGCTCCCATGGAGCGGTCATAAAGGCGGTCCCCAAGTTACGAACGTCACCCGCGCTTATGAACAGCGCGGTAACGTGTAACTCAATGGGGTCCGAGTTACGAATGGATCGAGTTACGCCCAAGTATTTGGTCCATAACTTGTTCATAACTCGGAGAGAGGCTGTACACAGATACCAAAAAAATCAGCAGCTGTTTATGAATTCCCTAGTATACTAGAAATACCTTAGTCCTCCTAAATTACTATGCTCTGTTTCTACTTATTTAGCACATTTTACTTTTAAAGCAATCCCTTAAATCTAAATAGCTGACCAAACAATGATTGCTGGATAATTATATCTGCCTCCAAACAAAAAACAACCAAACAATAGCTCAATGGTTTGTGCATTGGCCTGCTGGGGTTGTGAGTTCAATCCTTGAGGGGGCCACTTAGGGATCTGGGACAAACAGGAGTGGCCCTAGACGAGCTGCCAGCAACTGGCACTCTAGGCGAAATGCGAGATCGGTGCCCCCACCTCCAACGCCCTCAACGGCTGTTTATCTTGGCATCCTAGGCGACCGCCTAGCTCATCTGTATTGACAGGCCGCCACTGGGGACAAATCTGTCAGAGATGGTACTTGGTCCCGCCATGAAGACAGGGGATTGGACTTGATGATCTCTCAAGGTCCCTTCCAGCACTGTGAGATAGGTATATCTCCATATATTATTATTAAAAAAACCTTTCCTTCTATTCGATCTGAGAGATCATTGACAGGAGCATTCCTGTGTCATACCCAAATACAAATATAAATTAAAGTTGGGACAGTATACCATATAACTATGGTCTTCCTCTGGCAGATTTTATTTGGAATTTAAAACAGAGACACATTTGTTTATAGCCCATATCAGCCTAATATTGGCTCCTACATATGAAAATTCTCCTAGTTCCCATATGCTATCCAACTTTGCTCTCCTTTTAGGCCCAGTATTCAAGGGGTTAAATAAGCCTACCTTATTTTATCAATTGCTCATGTTTTAAAGCAGCCATAAGTTTATATTTTAGCTTTCTTCACATACCTTTGAACATATGACTAGTTGTTACCTTTATATTAAAGAAACGAATGTAATGAATGACAAGACTAAAACCAAATTGGTCCTTTTCCTCCCACTTTATACACATTTTTTGTTTTAAAATTTGTTTCTACTAGGCCCCAATTCATCAAAGTACTTTAGCATGTTAATGTCCCATTGCAATTAAATTTAAGCACATGCTTTGATGAATCCGAGCCATAAAGAAGAAATTATCAACTTTCCAGATCAAAGACTGCAATGCTCTAAGTGCTAGTAACCATGTGATCATGACTGTGTCATTCATACTACTTCCCCTCCCTGAAAGGAGAGGAGGAGAAGCATGTGAAGTGGATTTAAATATACATATATGTAAAAATGCAGCTAAACACACAGCATCTGATTCCTGGAATGATAAGGATAAGAATAGCTACGTTGCTTCTTCTGGATCAGATGAACACCCAGAAATACACACCTCAAATTTTGGCAAAGCCCAGGTTCAGTTCAGAAGGCTTTTCTCAAACTCTATTTAAATGTAACTAACAAAAATGTTTAAATTGCCTGCAAGCATGTATTTGTATTTATTTGTGAAAGTGGACAGAGGTTAAATGAAGGCTCCTGGATATCTTATATCTTTAGGTGTCTTTTAATAAAAACTAAAGCAATACTGTATGAGAAGAACTCCCATGCAACAATCATGTAATGTTTTCTTTGCTAGCCTGGGGAAACCTTCTCCCTTCCCTTATATTTGACACTTTCCCCTCTGATATTCTTTATTGGAACAATAATATTTTAACAGTCACAGCTTATAAAATGCTTGATTATGATCAAACATTTCTCCCCGGCAATTGCATATTGACAGAAGGGAAAAATTAAACTTCTCAAGAATGAGGTTATTTAGGGCATAAAATGCAAGGAAATAGGTATTTAGGTAACTGTGGGCATGGTTTTTATTTTCCCTAATTTTCAGATTACTTTCGATTAGGTCTCTTCAGAGTGGAAACGTCTTGATGTGAAATAGATACTATCTAAATCATTACAGCTCATTCATTGCCATGTGCCACCTTTTAGGGCAATTAAACCTGACCTCAGGGTTACCTAGCTGAACACTTGCTGACCTAGGGCATTTCCTCTGAATATGAATAAGCTTGTAATACAAATACAGTCAGAAAACAGAGTAGCTCCTGGCACAGATAATGCCCTTCTTAAACAGAACTGAAAGTCTGATGTGAACTTCATACACTGTTCGAATATAGAGTCCATTGATTCAGAGCGTTCTCTGCTGGGATCAGCTTCGAATTTCTTTTCAGCTGACATCTGGAGTCTATCCCTTCTAAACTCCCCTCAGACCCAATCCAAAAAGAAAACAGAAAAGAAAAAAAATGGTGCCAGAAATTTTTTTGGCATTCATATTTTCGTCAGTCACTAACATTTTCCAAACAAAACTCAGGGTAGTCTCAAAACTAGGTCATCAAGTGAATTCTTATTTTCAAATAGGTAGGTAGGTTCCCCTGCATCAAAATTCACTAAGTACTGAATTTATAGACCTTTGATCATAATATATTCACTAGGCAATTAACTCCCAATGTGTGTGTGGGTGATTTCCTCCCTGGAAATATGTGGAGGGCTGCCCAGCCAATCATCCTTATTTTAGTGGATTCTTGATTTGGAAGAATACATGTGGTAACTGCCTGTACTTACATTAAACAAAACATGAGATGCTGGTAAACAATTAAGTGAAGCTGTGTTTATGGAAAAATCTTTTCATACGCTGCCCAAATATGTAAAATAATAACATCAATTTCTGTTCAAATGGCAGAAAAGCTGCATTGCACTGTACAAAAACAATTATTGCTAGTGTTTGTTCACAAACTGTGAGGCACAATTCCAGTTATGCACCTCTGTAAACCCTCAACCGTTCTGAACAATTCCAAGAGATATTTCTGACAGTTTTCATAAAGAGGAGGAAAAGAGTGACATATGGAATTCTTTAGCATGGCAAAGCAACTAGTCATTAAGATGCTGACCTGAAATATAATCTCTGCGGTGATTTACTTGAGAAATGCCTGGGTCCCACCTGTGATGTTAAAGCTTTCTGAGAAATATTGCAAGATTCCTGATATCAGATGCTTTGCAATTCGTCTTAAGGAACATGTGTCAATTAGCATCTAGTTGGGTTTGTCAGCAGACAGTTGTGCCAAAGAGAACATTCTGCATGCCAACGACCTATTAGGCAATCGCATGTTAATTTTCCATTAGATTTAACAGTGGCACCTGTGCTTAAAATGATTATTTGACATGGAAAAGTTTGCAATGCCATAATTCTGTTTTAAGTGCTGAGGGTGGCCCTATCCCTTTCCCCAAAGACCCCCCCCCCCCGGGAGCCTAGAACCACCTTACCCCACTTTGCCCAGAAGCCTGGTGCATCTGCCAGCTCACCTGTCAACATCCCAAGGACTGCATGGTCCCAAAGGGTGAACTGCACTCTCACCATTATAGACAGTCCCTCCACTAATCAGCTGACCTGGGGACGTAAGAAGGAAGGAGGTGGGAAGGATTGTCCAATGGTTGGAGCACTAGCCTAGGACTTGGGAGACCCGCATAAATTTCCCTACTCTGCCACATACTTACTCTGTGACCCTGGACATGTCATTCGTTTCTCTGGGCCTCAGTTCCATCTTGGTAACATGAGGATAATAGCACTGTCCTGACTCAGGAGACAGGGTGGGGAGGAGGGATACATACATCAAACAGTTTGATGCAGTATGGTGAGGGGGGCCATAAATACCTTAGGCAAACAGACTTTGGGTAAGACTGAACTGTAGGTTCCTGTAGTGCAGGGGTGAGGAACCTTTTTAGGTTGGCGGCCGCTGATCCACAGAAAAATCAGTTGGGAGCCGCACATAAGTGAGAAGCAACAAACAAACAAACAAGCAAGCAAACAAACCCAAGCCCCCAAATGAGAAGGAGAAAGACACTTCCCACAATCAGAGCCTAAGGGGGGCCCAGGCTAGGAGATTTTTTCCTGATCTACACCTGGGAGTTATTTTGAAATAACTCGCCTTATTTCAAAATAACAAGCAGAGCGTCCACACTACTACGCCCGTTATTTCGAAATAACAGGCTGGTTATTTCAAAATAACTCCTGCTTTCCATGAGGAATAACGCTTATTTCTGAAATAGTTATTTCAAAATAGTGGTAGTGTGGATGCTCCACTGTTTCTATTTAAAAAAAACTACCCCCCAGAATCATTCAAAGTAATTACTCCCTAGTGCATCTTGGGGCTCTAAGCTGAGGCGTGCATCCACATTAAGGGAGCCTGCCGTGGATTAATTTCAAGGCCTCCTTATTTCAAAATAGTTATTTCTGGAGTCATCATTTCAAAATTAGTTATTTCAAAATAATGTCCTAGTGTAGACATGCTCTCAGTGTGCTCCAGCTGCACGGTGGATGGGCGGAGGGGCTGCAGCCCTGAGCCAGATCCAGGCAAGCCAGGACTTCAACCGGTCCCCGGGCCTGAGGATCCCTGCCCTTGCCGCAGTGCATGTGTGATGAGGACAGAGGACTTCAGCATTCACTCACTGAATAACAATTAGAAATCCATGCAAAAATCTGTTCTCCACACACCATTTAAAACAACAGCTTTCCCCAGTCAATGTAGCCTCACAACGCTGGTAAATACCCAGAACCACACATGCTTAGCATACTGTTGTCTGGGTCTTAAGGCTTGTCTACATAGCCCTGCGGCCTGTGAGAGTTGGGATGCTCACAACTGCCGGCGCAGATCCTGCTATTGCCAACAAAACGATACCTAGTTCTCATCACCATAATCCCATTTGAAATGTAGGTACTTTTTAGCCCATACCAGTAAGTACCACACAGTATTGTAACAGACCAGCTCTTCATTGCCCACAATGGTTCCTACTTGCATAGTCTGTACTGTAGACAAACCCTCAGACTCTGTTGTGAGCAGTTAAGAGCAACAACAGTGCAACAAGGACACAGCAAAGGCCTGTGGGTAGATGGAGATGCAAAGAGCAATAGTTTCTGAGGTTATGTCTGTATTGCAATGACAGGGTAGCTTGAATAGACAGGCCAAAACTAGCATTCATCTAGCTCAGCAGTTCTCACCCTGGGGGGTCAGGACCCCAAAGAGATTCGCCAGGGCTGGCCTCAGACTTGCTGGGCTCAGAGCCGAAACATGAGCCTCACTGCCTAGGACGGAAACCAAAGCCTGAGTCCCACTGCCCAGAACTAAAGCCTAATACCCAGCACCAAGGCCGAAGCCGAAGCCCAAGGGCATCAGCCTTGGATTACGGGGCTCAGGGTTTTGGCTTTGGTCCTCTGGCTCAGGAGGTGGGGGTTGGGCTTTGGCCCCGCTGCCAGGGGTAGTGGAGGTCGGGAGCGAGGGGGGGGGGCAGGTTTCAGACCAGTCTCCTGGGGTTGAACAGTAATTCTTGTTGTGAGAAGGGGGCCTTGGAGAACCCTGGTTCTAGCTAGTACCAGAGCAGTGGGGATGAAGCAGCACAAGCTAACCCAGGGTTCAGGGTGAGTTTGTACAGCCCATGCTGCCGGGTGCGCTACTCCAGCTTCATTACTTGGGTATCTGAGATAGCTAGATTAACACTAGCTTGAGCAGGTTTACACAAAGGGCAGCCACGCCACACAATGGCAGTACAGACAGGCAGTGCGTGGGGTGCGGAGAGGAACGCTAAAGAATTAACACAGGCTCCAGTCCTGCCACAGGCAGGCAAGAGGCTCTTCACAGCTCTAAGGGCTGGCCCATTCCAACTTGTAATTATTTAAGCCTCCAAGCCATTTGTTGGGTGCTTGAAGCTAAACTCCCTATGAAGTTTGTGACAATGCAGCATCCCAGGTTACCTAAATAAATATGGGAAGTCTGGCATCTTGTCAGTGTTTGCCTATGTCACAAAAGCAAGCTACCTGCCCATAAAATTGCCACCTCTTATGTCTTCTGTTTCTTGTTTTTGGCCTATTTAAAAACCTCACTCAAATCACACAGAATATACAGTATGACAGATCTCAACATCCCACCACTTTTATGGCTACACTCAGGCTCTGAGGGGAAAAAGTTCTGGTTCAGTAGTGGGAAGGACAGATACTGCATGAGTCATTCCCAATGCAATGTACAACGTCATTTTCTTATTAACAAGTAAAATCACTCACTCATTCTCCTCTCTTTGGATATGGAAAAATTTAAACCATTTTCAAACAAAGAAACAAAACAAAATACTACACCATGAAATGAAGATAAAATTACTCCATTAGTTTGGATAAAATGAGAACCGAACTCAAATGCTCAAAACTCAAACCAAACCCAGTGTGATTTTTTTTCCGAGGCTGCTTGTGTAGGTACTATGCTGTTTACTCAATTTTTTACACCACTTGATCAGCCCGGAAGGCAATGGACTTTTATCAACCCAAAAACTGAGTAAAAGTGGGGAACCAAGCCCACTGTTTTCATTGTCTTATGCTTCTACACTGCAAAGTTCCAACTGGGCATAGAAGCAGAAGAAACAAATAACTATGATAAATGCTATGCTTCTAGCCATGTGGTGTTTCCGGAATCATAAGAAAACCTGTTCTTCCAAGATTGCCAGACTTAGGAAGTTCAGAGTGGATTCAGAAAAGCATTCCAACTTGTGATTATTTCAGCCTCCAAGACATTTGACGTATTCCTGTCATTAGTTTTTAGAACGCTGCCACAGTACACAACTCTTATACCCAGAGAAAGATGCAACAAGGTATAAAGAGTTCATATTATATGTATTTAGCTGGATCACCAGAGATTTTAATGAAATCCACCAGGAACTGTTACTGCCCAGATGTACTTAATTGTTATATTTTGCAGTTTTAATGGTGCCTGACATCTTTAACCAATGATTTTATTGTATTATATAACAGTAATAACTGAGTGATTGTTACAAGATTGTGTGCCTGAAGGCTGGAAGTCTTATACGTTGACCTATCTGATTAGGACCATTTTGTTTTTCTATCCCTTTTAATTATGTATGTTAATATAAATACCATGTCGTAAATTACATTCTGAGCAGTGGGAGATTTCCTTCGTCTATATTTGTACTGTAGCATAGCTGTATTTAAAAAGTCCAGGCACAGAGCATGCTAGATTTCTCCAGTGCACTTATGCTTTTGCTCTGGCTCTTCAACAAATGCTGCATGCACTCAATGACTGGACTATTGCCTTCTGAAATACCAGCTGCATTCAAATCTTCTGCATGGTCTGTGCAATGCCATTTCCAACAGAGAGGTAAAACGAAGCGAAGGAGAAAGCCAGCAATTTCCATAGCTCAAAATGTCAAAGTAAGGGGGAAATTATCATTGGGCCTGATATAATAAAGATAAAACAATCACAATTCCAGATGGAAATATTATACTCGACTTGAAAATGTGTTTTCAAACTGGAGTGGTTGCTAATACCCAGGAGATTCAGACTGTACCATATTTATGAATGTATAAGAAGTCAAAATATGTATGTTGCCCTAAATTTTGAATAAAAACTTGGATCTAGTGTGTGACATTTATATCAGAGAGTAAACCACAGTAGTATGTATCTGTAAAAACAAGGAGGAATGGCAACTCCATTCCATGCACCTGACAAAGGGGTTTTGACCCCTGAAAGCTTATGTCGAAATAAATCTGTTAGTCTTTAAAGTGCCACAGGACTTATTGTTCTTCATGTCATAATAATCTGGAAATGCTAGTACATGAACAGTTGCTTTGGACCACAATCTACTTAAGGTGAGGGTCCTGCCTAATAGAATTTGAAAATTTCAGAGGGGTAGCTGAATTAGTCTGTAACAGGAAAAACTTAAAAAACAACAGATAATCTGGTAGCACTTTAAAGATTAACAAAACATGTAGATGGTATCATGAGCTTTCATGGGCACAGCCCTCTTCTTCAGATGATCGGACAATTTGAATTTGAAAAGTAATTTTCACTAGTTTCATAAGAAAGTCTCTGATCTACAACGCTGATGCCTTGATAAGTGTCATTCTTGCTGAGAAATGTACATAAGCCATCAGATTTGGCCTTGCATATAGACTGCTATGCTTGTTTGCTTTGGGTTTAGTTCACATTGATACAACTAGCTCTACACATACAAGTTAAATGAAACTTTCCGTTCCTATCTTCACCCAAGCTGTTGTAAGCCAGACACATAATAGACTCTGATAGTAACTACTCACACACACAAAGAGATTTTATGCTAGAATACTGTTTGCTATTAAATATTCAAAGAACAGACTGTAAATCCTCCCTGCTGTTTCCTATAATAAAATACCTAAGAAAATAGAATCGTTATGGGAGAACGAAAGAATTGTGACTAAATGGATTCCACACCTGGCTTAAGCAATATTCCATTCACATTGCCAGTTAGCACGATTCACATGTAACACAGGAATCAAACTGAATCACTACATAAATTAGCTGACACAGTGCTGAGAGTTATAAAATCTGCTGCTTCTCTTAAATTCCACCTGAATACAATTTAACACAATTTGGAATAATCTGATGAGCAATACTCTTTTTTTTTTGTTCTGTAAAACTTTTACTTGGGAGGGGGCAGAGAACAGCCACATTACACTGTACTCGGTACAATAAAATGTCACCCAGATAGGGATTTTGAAATTGCAGTAAGAGACAGAGATGAGTGTCATAGTACTTGGATGGCCAATGAGGTTAAAAACACTGATGCTATTCTACTTAAACACTTGTTTCTATGTATGCCATCAGGCCTGCTGACGGAGTAGGGAAGGGGGCAAAGGAGGCTGTTGACCTGGGGACTGGTGATTCAAAAGGGCCCAGAGCTCCTGGCTGCCATTGCTGCTACCACAGGAGTGGTGATGGTGAGAGCCCTGGGCTCCTTAAATTACTGCTGGAGCGCTGCATGGCATGCTGTGGTGGCTTTCAGGGCTGACTGTGAGTGGGGTAAGAGTGCCAGTGTGGCACGCTCTGGGTGGCTCTGCGGGCTGGCTGCCCTCAGCCTCACCCTTCTGACCGAGGCCCCACTGCTCTGGGAGCATGGAGCTGCTCTCCCCCCATACTGCGCCCAGAGGCCTAGCAAGTCTGTTGCCTGCTCCCCTTCTCCCCGTTTGCCATGGCAAAGGCTGATTGACAAAATATAAAGTTACACCTTTCCCATTAAACAGATGAATAAAATGGAAAATCTGTCATTTTAAAGCCACAAGTACACGGAGTATTTTCAAGCTGTGCGACAGATAAACTGCTTACGGGTATGAAAGGGCAAGAAAAGTGTAAAGAGGTTGACATTTCCTATCTAAATAGGGTTGCCAGGTGTCTGGTTTTGAACCAGACAGTCCAGTATTTGAGCTTTCTGTTCGGGAAACAAATTGAGAAAATAGAAATGAGAAAATACAAATGTCTGGTATTTTCTAACTAAGATGTAATGTAGATTGTGATGTAATGTCAAGTGTGTCTGGTATTTTTGTTGAAACCATCTGGCAACCCTATATCTAAACCATGTTAATGATGCCACTTAATGAACTACTGGAAGGCACTCAGATACCACAGTGGCACGGCATACAAAGCTGTAACACATAGTAAGAACTTTCAGTCTGTTCTATCTGATGACTATTTGGTAGTGAGCGTGAGGAGGCGTTTGATGGCCATTGTCCAATTCCTAGTAATCAGTTAGGTGGGCTGGTTTAGGAGAGAGGCCAAGGATTCCATGTAGTTACAGAAGAAATTATCCTTCCACAACTAAAAATGGTTTCCTCAGGTCAGAGGGTGAGGTGCATTGGCAAGGTAGTGCCAGGCACTGGCGATAGCTATGACCAATCTACACCTACACTGTCAATAAACAGAAGACATCATTCTGCAAAGTAGACAATCCTCTGCCTTTCAGAAACATTACATTAATATGAAAAATTAAAAGGAAAAAAAATGGCTAACCTAGGGGTGTCAACCCTACAGGATTGTCCTGGAGTCTCCAAGAGTCAAAGATTAATCGCTAATTAAAGATTATATCATGTGATAAAGTCTCCTGGAATACATCCAACCAAAGATGGCAATCCACTTTTAACAGTCTCTAGATCAGGCGCAGGGAACCTCTTTTGGGCTGGGAGCCGATGAACCACAGAAAAATCAGTTGGGGACTGCACAAAAGTGAAAAGCAACCCCTCCTCCCACAGGCCCAGGCTAGTAGATTTTGTGGGCCCCAGGGTGGGACCAAAAATGAGGAGTTCAGTGTGTGGGAGGGGGCTGCCGGGAAGCAGGCTTGGAGTGTGGGATCTGAGAGGGAGATGACGGAGGTGAGGTACAGAAGCGGAATGGGGGTGCGGGATCTGGGCAGCAAGGGAGCTACAGGCCTGGAAAACCAGCTCCCAAATGCTGACGTTGGGGAGCCCTGAGTCTCAGGGGGCAGATCCACGCAAGTGGCCCTGGGCTGTACGCTCCCTACCCCTACTCTAGATGCTTAAATTGCCAGAATTTGGGTAATGAGTGACAGGGAAGGGATGGATCAAGGAACGATTCCCTGTTCTCTTCATTCCCTCTGGGGCACGGGGCATTGGCCACTGTCAGAACACGGGGCTAGATGGACCTTTGGTATGACCCAGTATGGCCCTTCTGATGTTCTGACCCTCATTGGCAACACTTTGTGGACTCCCTTCTTATCATGTGGCTAGTGAGAATCAGGTGAAGTGCATGGGCAGGAGGGGACTTAGCAGCAGGAGCGATGGCAATATTGCAAATCATGTTACTGTAACTGGGAAGAATAATTTGCTCAAAAATAATCTAGAAAGAGTTTTCTCAAACTGCAGTAAAGCTGATGGGACTGGAACCTCCCCCCCTTTTTTTGGTTTTGTTTTAAATCAATTCTGCTTTCTTTATACAACCCAAATGTAGCCATACATTTAATTCACTGACTGTTAAAAGACAAAAAATCATCACGTGAACGTCATAAATTCTGTATAAAATGAAAGTGGCTTTTTTACTCTACTGCATAAGCAGTGTTAGTTTTCAGTGACAGAAAACATTGAAGGAGCACTCAACAACCTCTACAGTGCAGAAACAGTTTATGAAATAATAAACCTGCTGCTGACATAAAAATGTGCCGCCTGTATTTGTTAGTTAGGGCCCATTCTATGGTATGTGAAATCATCAGTAAATCATAGGCCAGTGTGGGCAATTTGCTTGTCTAATCCTATCTCTTATATAGTGCAGTGACCAGATCCTTATAAATGGTGTATGTGTTTTTCTTGTTGCATCTTTCCATTTCCTCAGAACTGATTTAGGAACTGTTTTTGAAGGTTCAAGGTAACTGATTAAAGAAAAATCAAATGTCATCAGTTTCCACTGATGGAATCAAGAGAAAACTACACTTGCTATTCAACTCTTTCTGCCATATCTACAGCTTTGCTCCAGAAACTCAGCACCAGGCAAACTGCATGAAGTAAACAAAATGCCTTCCCGGTAAGAAAACAGGAGGTTGTGTCTGTAAGTACAGCATCAAATAACTAGCTGGGGCCAAATAGTGAATCAATAGCTACCTGCAGAAATACATGCAGACTTTTTCCTTGCTCTTCTTTTAGAGAAAATAAGTAATGGAACTGCACTTTTATATAGAGTTAAAGAACAGGAGGCTTTTGCACACTGCAGACCAGATGCAAAGCCCTGATAGGTCTGCAGTTGCAGGTCTTATAGCTACACAAGAAGCAGAATCAAAATCTTAGCCCATTTATCTCAGTTATCAATAATAAGAGGGAAAAACATCTGTTGAAATATTCATTTTCTTTTGACTCAAAATAGGATCCAGTAAGGGATGAAACTCCAGACATGGGAGAGGTTTTCAGACTTGGCCTTGTAATTATTTAAACAAACGAACCAGCTTTGAGAGGGCTAACTTTTTTTAAAGCGTTGCCATTATATTAGTGAAAAAATACTTATATGTAATCAGTGCTGCTTAATCCTACTCACTCCCATCTGTGTCTCTTTGTAGCCTGACACCTCTCCTTTCCCGGGGCCATGGAAATTTAGCATTATTATTAGTGTAGCAGGACTCTCAGTTCAAGGCCTCTGGGGAGCAGCTGTCCCCACTCATTCTGCCCAGTGCCCTTTCATTCCACAGATTACATCTTGTACCAACAGTTTGTGTGTGGGAAAAATCAAAGATGTCAACAGCTCCTCCCAGGATCGTGCACTCTACATAAGATACCCAATCACAGAAATCTGCGCTTTTGACCTTTGAACTTGTTAAGCATAATTAATTGGGGGCCAGTTTTAGGAAAATCACTGCCTCCAGCGGGTACCTGCTGTCATTATTTTGTCTCTGTCAAGGCTTTACATTAGAATAATCACTGACATGCCAAAGCAATTAAAGAAATCTGTTGTTAACAGGCTGAATTGGTTCATTCCAAGGCTAGAGACTTCCTAATTTTTGGCATGTTACTTAATGGCACAATTTCTCTTTTTTTAAAAAAAATATCCTGGCTAAAAGATAGTAGCAATCCCCCTTCGTCCCCCTTCTCTTCTCATGTCCAACAGTTCAAGACTGGTTGACAGAAAATCCAAGAATGAAATTCCAGGACAGCCTGACACATGGGAATGTAACCATATACAATAATGAAAGTTAAATGCCTGAATAAAACCTAACAGACTAGAAAGATTTGATAATGAAAAGAATTCCT
Organism: Pelodiscus sinensis; assembly: GCF_052426305.1. Lineage (NCBI taxonomy): Eukaryota > Metazoa > Chordata > Testudines > Trionychidae > Pelodiscus > Pelodiscus sinensis. The sequence goes on from NC_143062.1 coordinate 1,509,248, forward strand.
TTAATATTAGTTCTTCATCCAACCAGATCACAATAAACCTATCAAATTACTTGCATTCAATGCCCAAGGAATGCATATCAGCTTTTTGGTTATGGCTACTGATGAGAATAGCGTTTATATTTGAACATCTTCTGTGGGTGTAACTTTGCACGCATAATTCATTGCAGACACAAAGGCAGTTATTTAGGTGTCTAGCTACTTGATTGTACCTGAACAACAGGAAGTGCGGTTGAAATCCTTTTAAAATTTGACCATAACTGTTCTAGTCATGTTCAAAAACTTCAGAGGAGTAGCTGAGTTAATCAGTAACTGGAAAAACTTAAAAAACAACGAATAGTCTAGCAGCACCTTAAAGATTAACAAAACATGTAAATGGTATCATGAGCTTTTGTACCGACGAAAGCTCATGATACCATCTACGTTTTTGTTAGTCTTTAAGGTACTCCTAGACTATTCGTTGTTTTTAAGTTGTTCTAGTCATGTTAAAGAACAGATTCCTAAAGTGGCAGCACTATTCTTCTGTAGCATCAATACACCCCAGATTTCTCCAGTCAAATGGCATTCTCTGCAAACCATCTATTAGTACTACTAGCCCTGGCAGCTATTAGATCTACCTCAGCTTTTCTGGCTTTCTCTGATTTAGTGACACTTGTTCCTTAACTTTTCTTATTGGCTTTTTCTCAAAAATGCTTTCTTTATATTGGTTAGTCATGGATACCTGCTTTCCCATCAATATATGCAGGACAGTAATGGGGCACTGACAGAAATTTCTCCTCATGGCTCTGCATGTGGCTGATCAGAAGTTAAAGACTGATCAGAACTTTCAATGTGGGCTAACAAGGCCAGCAATATAAACTGCTGCTATCAGGTCGCCAGAGCTAGGACAATGGTAGTTTTTTGAAATCTGGTGAAAATTCAGGAGAGCATGATAGCACAGAGCTAGATCCAAATAAAGTGTTGACAGGCTTTCTGCAAACGTCTCCAGATAATTGCTAAAACATCGAACCCGTTCCATTGTGGGACCCTTCCTGGGTTGTTTAACTTTAGGGGCCTATATACTTGACATCAAGATTCCATCTAAGCTTCGTGGCAGCACAGCCCTGCAGCTGCTTAATCAGTCCCACCAGTCAGGGAGCAGCATGTGCAGAGCCCTGAGTCCCTGACTGGGTGGGGCTGATTGAACAGCGGTGGGGTTGTGCTGCCGTGCAGCTTAGCGGGAACATTGGTTGGCATCACCACAATATCTGAGCACCTCACATCATTCTTGGATTTATCCTTGCAACACGTCTGGGAGTTAGGAAACAATTTCCCCCTTTTTGCAGATAGTGATCTGAGACACAAAGCAGGTGAAGTGACTTGTCCAAGGCCACACAGCAAGTCTGTGACTGATTTCAGAAGGGAATCTACCCCTCTTGATTCCAGACCTCCTCCTTAGCCTTCTCACCATGAACAACAACAACAAGCAATGGAGATTACCTCTGTAATAGCTTTAAATAGGGTTAAATGGGAACACAAATAAGACAACCAAACTTAATTCGACCAAGCTCAGCCCAGTTTGAACATCTCTTCAGAAGGACAGGGCTCGCTGTCTCACCAATGGTAGCTATTTGTTCTCTTTTTCCATAGTTTAGTTTTATACAACAGTGTTAAAGGGGAGCCTGATCCACTTCCCTTTAAAGTCACAGTGTGAGCTAAACTACAGTGGAAGGTCAAATTAAGATACACAACTCCAGCTACATTAATTACATAGCTGGACTCTGAGTAACTTAAATTGAGTTTCTGTGCCATCCACACAATAGGAGGTCGAAGGAAACAAACGCTTCTGTTGGCTTCCCTTACTCCTCATGAAGAGCAGGAGTACCGGTGCTGACGGAGGCAGTGTTGATTTTCCATGTAGTGAAGATGTGGCCTGGGTGGTCTCTCCACTGATTTCCATGGAAATTGGAGTGGGCATTATATGAACAGCAATCAAAGATTTCTCAGGCCATTCTTGATAACAGTTTTCAAATTGAGCTTACATTCAAACTCCAGCTGTATCATTTTCATCCTCTCTAATGTAATTGCAACTCTGAGCTAAAACCGTATTAAATTATACATAGTTCTCTAAATAATAACCTGTATTTGCAGGCAAGGCAGGTTTTAGTAACAGCAAATATTCAGTAGTGGTTAAAAGTTCAGAAGAGACAGCATGAGAATATCATGTCAGATTGTTATTAACGCCTTAAATAATTATATCCAACTGCACATAAAAACTAGGTTCTCTTTCCCCACACATACTTTTTTTTAAACTTAGAGACACCGTTGTTGAAGACCTCAGACACAGTACTAGATAAACCTGCCAAATTCAGGCAATAATTTAAGAATGATTTAAGCACTTTGTTCCACTTTTTAAACAAAGACTTCCCTTACAGTTTGGCTAGTAAAATGCCACTTACTACCTAGGTCACGTAAAAAAATAAATTTATTGAGCTTTTATGAACAGAATGCTGTGGTGCTATCAGTCAATCAACATTTCAGCAGCTTCCTGTTACTGACTTGTTAGCAGGTATTTTGAAAGATTTAATGGCGTGATGTTATCAAATTGTAGTACAGAACTCTGCATGTTGTGACTGAGTTGATTTACTAAAGCACTGTATCCTGGTTTCAGTGCTGAGAGAAATAATCTTCAGTTTTTCATGCAGCAAACTAAAAGGAGTTGTCGAGCTAGAATGAACAACAAAAACAGATATTTTGTAAGGGAAATTTAAGTTTTTGCTCCTTTGTTTTGTCTAATATTACTAATGTTTTGTCTATCATGCTGTAGGGCTCTTAACACAAGAATGAAGTACACTTGGCTATACTTGTCTCTTGAACAGTCAAAGGATTTATCTCGCTACAGCAGTAGTTAACTATCACTATTTTGAGACTACATTACTTTTAGGCTATGTCTAGACAACAAGCTTCTTTCAGAAGAAGCTTTCTTCGGAAGAGATCTTCCGAAAAAACTTCATCCAAAAGAGAGAGTCCACACTGCAAAAGTGCATTGAAAAAGTGATCTACTTTTTTGAAAGAGAGCATCCAGACTGAATGGATGCTCTGTCACATGTAAGCTGTGATTGCTATGGATGGAATGTCCACCAGGGCACCTGTGCATTTTCTTCTTTCCTCTTCTTCCAAAAGAACTCCCTCTTCCCCATCCACACACGCCTTTTTGAGAAAGAGGTCTTTCGCAAAAAGGCTTCTTCCTCATAGAATGAGGATTATCAATGCTGGAAAAATCCAATTTTTGATTTTCTTGCAGAAGAATGCAATTGCAGTGTGGACGTTCCTCAAGTTTTGTCAGAAAAACAGCCATTTTTCCGACAAAACTCTATAGTGTAGACATACCCTTACTTAGCTAAGGGTATGTCTAGACTACATGCCTCTGCCGACTGAGGCATGTAAATTAGACATACCGACATAGTCAATGAAGCAGGGATTTAAATATCCCCTGCTTCATTAGAATAAAAATGGCCACCACGTTGTGCCTGATCAGCTGTTTGTTGGCACAAAGCAGCAGTCAAGACAAGGATCGGTCGGCAAGGAAAGTCTTTGCTGACCGATCCTGTAAACCTCGTTGCACGGGGCATAAGGGATCGGTCGGCAAAGGCTTTCCTTGTTGACTGATCCCCGTCTTGACTGCCTCTTCGTGCCGACAAACAGCTGAGCCAGCACGATGCAACGGCCATTTTTATTCTAATGAAGTGGGGGATATTTAAATCCCCGCTTCATTGACTATGTCGGTATGTCTAATTTACATGTCTCGGTCGGCAGAGGCAAGTAGTCTAGACATACCCTAAATGTTCTTATTTTGGAGTCTTTGCACAGGCTGCCAGAAAACTATTGAATTGATTTACTTCTGATACAGGACTCTTCCTAGTGTGAGCTCCTCCTCCGTGTCTGTACTCTGATCCATACAAGATCAACACCAACTAAGAGACAAGAGGAATAATCAAGCCTTTGTGGCACAACAAGACAGCCATGGCACATGCCCTCTGGGAATTTGGGGTCAAGGAGGTCAAGGGGCCAAGAGCTAGGAAGGGATCCTCTATAGGGTGGATTTGTGAGTTGAAAGGGGTATGTGCATTATAAAGAGATGAAAAGTGAACTAACTAAGATTTCTTGTAGACATTAGATCAAGGGACATTACTGGTTACTAAAACCTACACTAACTAAAACAAGTCCTAAACAAATTGATATAAATATTAAAATGTCTTCATAGTTCATATAACCTCTTATACAGGTTGCACTTCTAAAAGCTGGGATTCTCTGATCCGGCAACATCCGTGGTCATGTATGACCACGGAGATTGCTGGATCAGAGAGTTCCAGAATGCTACAGGGAGATAGAGGTCTAAGAGCTGGTTCAGCTGAGCTGTGGGGGAAGCCAGGAAGTGGTGGGGGAAGCAAGGAGCCTGAGATGACCTCCCCTAGCCTGGAAAAATCACTTATCTGGGACCAGTCAGGTTCCAAGGGTGCCGGACCAGGGAGGTTCAACCTGTACTTGTATGCACATAAAACCACAAAATCACAAGCACATTCCAAGAACAACTTTAACTTTCACTCTATATTCCTGCTCAGCCTGAATTTATAGAACAGAGACACCTCTACAGCTACACAAATTGGATTACAAATAGAGATTACATACATATTATTAACAAACCATTTCAGTTTACATGTCCATCATAGAGTAGAAGAACTAATATTTCACCTTTTACCTTCATAGTGACCAAAGATTCAGATCTTTCTCAGGCACTATTCCTGTTTGAGGTTCAAAGCACAATCTGACCTATTTACTGTCCCTCTGCAGATTGGAAATCTTAGTACATCTTCCCTCTTTACCAATGCAAATCAGAGACCCTGAACATCCAGATACAGATCACATAAACTCCAGGGTGCCGTTCATGGGGAGCTAGGGAGGCAGAGTCTCCCCCCCCCCCCCAATGTTGGAACCTCATGATTTCCTACTTGAGGTCTGCTTAAAGCTGAATGCTCTGACTCCAGAAGGGGGGTGGGGAGGAAAGAGTAGGAATGAGTGTTGTGCTGCTGAGATTTGCATTTGGATCACTGCTGTGAAACTTACAAATGTTCTTGAAAAAGGGGTTAACAGGGACTTATTCAAAGTTGACTGCAAAGAGTTACAAAGGGATTTCACAAAATTGGATGATTGGGCAACACAAACGCAGATGGAATTCAGTGTTGATAAGTGCAAAGTAATGTACATGGAAAAATATAATCTTAACTATACATACAAAATAGTTGATACCACTTAAGAAAAATCTTGGAATCATTGTGGATAGTTCCCTGAAAACATCTGTTCAATGTACAGGGGCAGTCTAAAAACTAAAACAGCTAACAGAATATTGGGAATTTTATTAGGAAAGGAATAGATAAGACGACAAAATAGCATATTACCTCTACATAAAGTCGTTGTATTCCCACATCTTGAAAACTGTATTCAGATCTGGTCACCTCATCTAAAAAAAGATATATTGGATTTGGAAAAAGTACAGAAGGGGCAACAGAAATGATTAGGAGTAAGGAACAGTTTTCATATGAGGAGAGATTAACAAGAGTGGGACTATTCAGCTTGGGAAAGAAATGACTAAAGGGTAAGGGGATGTGTTTGATGTCTAGAAAATCATGAGTGGTGTGGAAATAAAGAATAAGGAAATGTTATTTACTCCTTTAGTAATGTAACACAAGAAGCTCATCCAATTAAATTTATAGGCAGCAGATTTGAAACAAACAAAATAAACTATGTTTTCACAATTCACTTGTGCAACTCTTTTCCAGGTGATGGTGGAAAGGCCCAAACCATAACAGGGTTCCAATAAGAATAAAACAGGTTCCAGGAGGACAGGTCTATCAATGGCGACTAGTCAGAATGGGCAGGGATGGTTTCCCTAGTCTCCGTTTGCCAGAAGCTGGGAATGGGTGACAGGGGATGGAGCATGATGTTTGTCTCTTCTGTTTATTCCTTCTGAAGCACCTGGCATTGGCCACTCTTGGAAGACAGGATACTGAGCTAGAAGGACCTTTGGTCTGACCCAGTATGGCCACTCTGATGTTCTTATATAGAGCTGAAATGTATCTGCTCCCTTGCTGTAACCCACTAGACCCTACTCCCCTTCCAGAGCTGAGTCAGAGCCCAAGGGTCCTGATAGGGTCTGTGTCTGTCCACAGAGTTAGTAACAAAGTAAGAACATACATTACAATTTTAAGACTACTCAGTGTCCCGTAAGTGACTTGCCACAAGATGTCAGAATATGCTATTGTTAGAGCAGAGTGGGTCTAATATGTATTTAATTTTCTTTCTTTTATATAGCAATTAGATACAGTGCTCCTGTCAGATAACTGGTAAAAAGTAGTTTTCCAGTGCCTTGGTAGTGAGATAATGTGTGTGTGTGTGGGAGGGCGGATGAGGTTGGTTTTGCTCCTCCCCATTTGGTGCTTGTACTGAGCATGCTCAGTAACATTGCTGAAGCCTCTGTCCTCAGTCCACTCCCCCATGCTCTCACTCTCTTCCCCCCATCACAGCATGCACAGGTCGCCTCTCCCCCACCAAAATCTGAAATGGTGCCCCGGATGAACTGTAATCTTTTACTTCATCCACTGTTCACATGAGTCACAGACTTCTGAGTATTCAATACATTAGAAGAGGTTAGTTTATTACATATTTTCTGAGGAAGACAGAAAGTCAGTAAAGTCTGGGGGTGAAATCCTGGCTCCACTGAATTCTATGGCAAAACTCCTATTGTCTTCAGTAGGGCCTGAATTTCACTCTGGTTCTTTCGATCTAAAGATAAAGGAAATTTGGGAGTCATGAGTCCTTACTGGGACAGTCTCTATCAGTCACTTGCTCCTTAAACCAGAGAACTGTTTGCTTAAGAGACTCAGCTGAACTCCAACTTTGGTGGTAAGCAAGTTAAACCGTTTATATGGATCTCTCAAGTATGGGTTACAATGTTGCTAATCCTCAACAGCTTTTAATAATCACTTAGAATGTAGCGAATAGGCTGTACTATAAATGTCTTATTAAATCTAAATTAAAGGCAGATTTGGAACATAAATGTGTAACTGAAATTTATGAGGGATTTTGTCAGAGAATATAAAAAAGACATTACCGAGAAGCTTACAGAATATTGATTTCAAAAACTAGTATAAAGTACTGCGTGTCAGCTGTGAATTGTTTGAAAATAGATCTGTGAATGTGTATCCTTTCTTGGAGGGGAGGGGTAACCATCCCAAATATTAATTTGAGGCCTGGGATTTGCAGGTCCATAGACAGAATGAGACCAGGGGTGTGGCTCAGGATCATGGCAGAGCCCGGTCAGCCTGGAAATCCGGATCAAGGATTCAGGCTGGCAAAGTCGGGCTTCATGTGCATTCACAGTTCATGTACATTTCCCCATCTCAGCGTTGTGATCTGAGCTGCTGGATCAGATCATTACAAAGACAGGGTCCATTTTCAAGATTTGGATTTGAAAGAAACACTACATTCTAGGGAGTCAGAATCCAGAAGTTTGGTCTTAGCTCTGTGAAATGAGGTAAGGAGATTCCAGACAAGAACGAGGCACACTGGGTCTGTATTTTGTTGCCTCTATGTCCTTGCTTAGCGGTTTAAGCATTAAGGCCTTGCACCAACAACAGACTTAATTTTAACCCCTGAGTAGACCACTGTGTTTAAAGTGCTTTGCTGGATCCAGACTGAAGTCAGGGTTTTTTTTTTTACAATTAATCAATCAATAAAGGGTTTAAAATTTCTGACAACTTTAAAAAAGCCTTTTAGATCCTAAAAATACAATGTATGTTAAATCAGCTAAGGAGCTGCTCAAGTGGCCTCATGACTTTGACTGTAAAAACTGACTTGGGCCCTGATCCAGCAAAGCACTTTAAACACAAGGTTACCTTTAAGCACCATGATTTCAGTGCTTTGCAGGAATGGGAACTGCAAAGTTAAAAGGAAGCCCAACGGAAAGATGCCCAGCCCATGCCAATTACGCTCATACTCTGGTAGTTGACCGTGGCATCTGCTAAGAAACAGAGGCCTGGCAATGTGTCTAAAGGAATTATGTCAGCCACGTTAAAGTTAAGCAGGGATGAAGAGATTTGGGGGAAAAGAACTACCGTATATACTCATTTATCAGCCCATTTGTTTATAAGCTGACCCCCACAAGATGAACAGATAAAAATGGCTAAACACTGTGACTTTTTCATAAGCCAACCTATATTTCAGTGGTTGGCAAACTTCGGCTCCCAGCTCACCAGAGGAAGCCATTGACACATTGGGATGTTTTGTTTACCTGGAGCATCTGCAGGCATGGAGCCCCTCAGCTCTCAGTGGCTCCGATTTGCCCACTGGGATGGGTTACCTAGGGACATGGTGGAATCTCCATTTAAGAGGTTTTTATATCCCACCTTGACAAAGCCCTGGCTGGGATGATTTAGTTGGGGTTGGTCCTGCTTTTAGCCTGGGGTTAGACTCAATGACCTCCTGAGGTCTCTTCCAACCCTATAATTCTATGATTTCTCAAAATGCTAGACCTTATCAGCCAATCAGAAAACGACAATGGACAGTAGCACTATGGCATGGGTGTCAGTCTGCTACTGTGTACTTTCATCTCTTCATGCATGCTGACCAGCGACCCTCCTTAGTCTCTAGCAAATCTGGCAGATCTAATGCACAGAAGTGATGAAATCTGTAATAAAATGTAAATCGCCTGTTCCTGCCATAGACATGCCAATCTACAGGGCTGCTTTGAAGTAAATAAATGAAGAATGATTAAAATTTGACAGTGATAAAGCAAGCGACGCCCTTCTATAAAGTCCTAAAAAATCTACAACTAAATTACTTTCTATGATTTTCATACGAGTATTTAGACTCAACAATGGTGAACTCAACGCAGCAGCTGGGAGCCACGGGGAACTCCCTGTGGCTCTCGGCAGCTGCGGAACTGCTCTGCGGATTATGAAGGTCTCCTGTGCTTGATAAATCAGAGAATGTATGCTGATGACACAATGGAGGCTGATAGTAAGGAATCAGTCTGAGGATGACACTACTGACATCTACGATGACAATGCAGGAGTCGCAAGGACTGAAGCTGAGTTTAATGAACTGTTTGGTGAACTGGAGACTGATCTGGGCTTTAGAGGATGTTAAGACTTTTAAAATAAGGGCATTAGAATAATATGAGACTTTAAAACATGGACTGTAATTCTGAAGATATGTGAATAGAGATTTTTCAGTTATTATTACAGATTGTTAGTTAGATTACATTAAAAAATCTACTAAAACATTTGTGTGTTTCTTGTGACTCGGGTTCACAGTTCCTAGCCAATGGGAGCTGTGGGAAGCAGCACAGGCTGAGGGCCATGTTGGCTGCCTCTCGTGTTGGCTGGGAATGGCATATAGCAGCCACTGGAAGCTGAGGGCCTCCGTGGCTGCGGATACTCCAGGTACATAAAATGTCCTGGCACGTCAGAGGCTTACCCTGATGAACTGGGAACTGAAGTTTGCTAGCCCCTAATCCACAATGACAATGTAGACCCATTGATAAGCTAACTTATGAATGAGTACATATGGTATTTCCTAATAGTTATTAGGTACATGTCTAAAATATCAAGCAATTCTGAAATTTATTTACATGGGACTGCGGCAAGTTAAACATGCCGGCTGTGTCTACACTGGGCCACTTATTCCGGAAAAGCAGGTGCTTTTCCAGAATAAGCTGCGAGCTGTCTACACTGGCCCCTTGAATTTCCGGAAAAGCAGTGACGATTTACTGGAAAAACTATGCTGCTCCCACTCAGGCAAAAGTCTTTTTTCCAGAAAACTGTTCCGGAAAAGGGCCAGTGTAGACAGCACAGTAGTCTTTTCCGCAAAAAAGCCCCGATCGCGAAAATAACGATCGGGGCTTTTTTCCGGAAAAGTGCATCTACATTGGCCATGGACGCTTTTCCGGAAAAAGGGCTTTTCCAGAAAAGCATCCTGCCAATGTAGACGCTCTTTTTCCGGAAATACTTATAACGGAAAACTGTTCCGTTTTAAGCATTTCCGGAAAAAGGTGCCAGTGTAGACAGAGCTGCCTAGTTTTATATGTTCACACCTGAAGAAAAAGAAAAAAAAAGAGAAGAAATAAAGTCTAAAACTTGCAGATGCTGTTTTACCATCACCACTGAATTGAATATGAGATATTGCTACTGAGGAGGTCTACAGTACTATGTAATAGGCAATATTTGTGCTGGTAATTGAATTTGTCACAGTCTCTCCTCTTCTCTCATCAAACTACACAAGATACTAGACAGCAAATGTTACATATCCACCAGCGGGGATACCAAAGGCAATAATTTACTCAGGTCTTCACAACTCACGAGTAACCTCAAGTCCATGCTAATGAATTGTATACAACATTCTCTTGAACTCTCTGTGTGGCATATATATTACAGAAAAACTATAGGAATTTTCAGAGAGTTTTAAAAATATTTAATTATTTGATTTAAAAAAATCCCTCTATCTCCAAAGCAATGTGCCTTTGTTCCCTGAGGGCTCACGAAGGAATAGAAATTTCTAAGATTGACCTGAAATAACTTGTTCTATGCAAAAAATCAGTATAGTTTTAAAATCCAGTATCTTGGGGCTTCCCCAATAAATAGATGCTGGTAAATTCTTCCTTCCTCAGATATAACTACGTGCCTAGCTCTGCAGTGTCACAAGACTTTTAAAGTCAATGCCCATCTTGTGTTTGGCTGTGGCACACTGAGCATGTTTCTCAGCCCTGAAGAAGAGCGCTCTGTAGCTTGGAAGCTTGACTCTCTCACCAGCAAAAGTTGTTTCAACAAAAGCTATCACCTCACCAGGCTCGCCTCTCTAAAGGCATGAATTTGTATATACAGCAAAGCTGAATACTACTGAATACTACTTGTGCTGCCTGAGCTACCCTAGTACTAACTGGGCCTTGTACCAGTGCAATTTGGGGGTGGAAGAAGGAAATATTTTTCTGACAGGTTTATTAAAACAAACAAAAGCAATTGCATGTGTGTCTGAAAATGCTCATGAGTTTGGACTGCTGGAATAAATCCCAGAGAAGATAGATTAGTGCAGCATTTCTCAACAACCAGGCTGTGGACCAGTTCTGGTCCCTAGGATTTTCCTTAGACAGATTAGGCAGGCAGCAACTTAGAATCAAAGAGGTTGAGAAATACTGGATGAGTATTTCCAGGTTCACCAGAATGTTGTTACAGGGCTCTACATTGTATTGCATAATTCTGCATCTTATTACATGGGTATGAAAGGTATCACTTAGCTATCATCTCTACATATGAAAGAGGCAGAATCTACCCCTTCCCTTCTCAGCAAATTAAAATATCAACAGAACAGAGACTACATAAATGTGTATAGAAAGGGATGGAAAATACAGGCAAAAGGAAAAGGACGAGGAAAGATGATAAAAGCAATTTTTGAATCCACAATTCCACCCAATTATTCATTGTCCCCTGCTCTCCACTGCAAGCTGAAATGGGAAGAAATAGAAATAAAGGCATAGGCTTCTTTTTGTAACTGTGTAAGTGGGCATCTCTCTAATCTCTCTAGGGAAGTGGTTATAGTGTCTCAATATTTTCTACGATGAAATCAGTTCTATTACCTATTTCTCATTAATTATGAGATTGATACAATTACAACTTCTACTCCAGCCCTGCATTTGATTAAAGACCCATGCATGTTCTAAGCAGTAACATTCTATAGAATGCCTGTGTTATTAAAAAAACAAAACAAAAGAAAAAAAAACAATAAATGAACTGTCAAAATGTTGGAACAGGATTTAAGAATTTACCAAAATAGGAAAATTAAGATTATTTTAGTTCAAATAAGTACCATTTTTCTCTAACTGATAGCAGATACGGCATAGAAACCGAATGTATTGCTTTGAAAAAGTACCATGCTTTATCGTACAATTGGTACCTTTCTTGGTTAAATGTAGCTGAAAAATTAATGGTCACATCATCAGCAGAGTTCTAGTATGGAAAAAATGAGAAAGTATTGCTGTACACACGCCAACTATTGCACCCTTGTATTCTAAGAGACGATTGGAATTGGCACAAATTATGGGGTTTGTGGACAGATTATGATGCTTGTTCGCTCATTGGTGAGCTGTCATGAGACTAGTCCCATTGATTTCAGGGGGACATGTGCAAGTAATTGCTCATCAGTGGGAGGAAGGAATGCTGGCTCTCTGCAAAAGCCTGACAGACAGGAGAATCTTGGTTCTTCATTCCAGCTGAGTCATAGACCCCCACATATAACAGCCTTCTGTCACGTGGTCTTCTTATGTCTCAATCAACTCAGCTAAATTAAAAATTAGCAATACACTAAACCCCAGATGCTGTATGTGAGCCAAGCTTGCCTGGGTAAATATACTGCAAACAATACAAATCATATTATTTCAAACTTTCCAAGAATGTGTATATATTAAAATATATACAACATTTCCCCTATATTTCCTGACAATTGGTTCATAGTCAAGAAGAAAAGAAATCCAGCAGATGGAAATTAATAATGCATTAGAACAAACACACATGCATTGTTTTCCATGTATGAAACCGACCTGATATGAAAAACCAGCTTGCTCAGACTCTGTGATTTAAAGAAGAGTTTTCTTAAATGGGATGATGATTGATGCTTTCAAAAAAAGAGCAAATACAAAGTTGCCTTCAAAGGGAAACCTCAAGAATTAGTAATAAATTCGGTGCACATCGTGATTAGTACTGAAGCTGCCATTTTATGAAAAGCATATTAAATAGGTAAAGACAAATTAATTTTCTGGGTTTTAACACCCCCTGAATTTTGGGAAACTTCTGATCTGTATTAGCATGATGTGCCTTGAGACCATTTCTACTGTGAACACTTTTTCAAAAGGACATTTTTTTTTCCAAAGGACCATAATCCTGCTCTGTACATACGTGCAGACTACCACGTGAGCTGGAAGGAGAGCGAATGCAGCCAAATGTCTCCCTCTTTCAGAGAGACAAGGTGGGGGAGGTAATATCTTTTATTGGACCTGATTCTATTGCAGAGAGAGACGAGCTTTCGAACCATACTGGGGTGTGTGCACAGTACAAGAAAACCCATGACTGGTTCATCCTGTAGCCTGAGCTCTGAGACCCACCCACTCTGGCAGCCTGCACCTGGAAATTTACTCAGCAATGAAATACAGTCTGGGTGTGTCTACACTGAACCGTTATTTCGGAATAACTGGCATTATTCTGAAATAATGCGAGCATCTACATAGCAATTCCGTTATTGCAAAATAATATAGAAATAATGGGTGGCTTATTCCGACTTCTGTAAACCTCATTCCACGAGGAATAACTCCTCTTCTGAAATAGCTATTTGAAAATAGCTGCAGTGTGGACGTTCCACTGCTGCTGTTTCAAAATAGCTACTCCCCATGGCCATTCTGAGTAATTTCTCCCCAGTGCTTCCTGGGGCTCTAAATCGAGACAGTGTGTCTTCATTTGGGGACTAATTTTGAGGCTTCCCTGTAGTGTGGATGCTCTATTTCAAAATAAGCTATTTTGGAATATATCTTCTGGAATAGCTTATTCTGAAATAAGTGTGCAGTGTAGACATACCCTCTAAGTCCTGTGATTAGGTGGCGAGAGCCAGACGTAGGTTTGTCTTTGCTGTGTAAACATATTAAGAGCTCTTCAGATTGGGGAAAGCTACTGCAGCATCATAGCAAGTGCAAGAAATTGTTTAGCATAAGTAGTTCATACATATTGGAAGGGGACATAACATTACCCAGGATAAAATCTGGACTGTTAGATGACTGTGTCATCCTCAGATCTCAAGCTTGGAGTCCCTTTTACACTGCTTCACTGTGAGAGTAACCATACCAGATCTGTTCACACCCAGACTCCAGCCTGTAAACTACTGCCAGCTCTACTGGACGAGTGCTATGGCTAGCCACTTTTGAATTATACTGCAGGATAACACCAGCAAATTCCTGGTCCAAGACTTTCCCTCTGAAATATGTATCTTGTATTACCCAGCCCTCTCTTGGACAGCACAAACTAATATAAAATCCATCATTTTATTAATTGAAAATAATATGCACAAATCTTATTTCATATGGAGTTTCCCAAACATTTCAGTCCAAGCAAACTGGTTTAGATAAAAGAATAAGACACATTTCTTAACTACAGAAAGTTGACTAAAAGTAATGAGGCATAAAAATCATGATTGGTTACAAAGAAACAAAAGGTAAAACACAACTCATATCTAATTTAACGAGCTAAGTGAATTCAAAACAAAAGTCTCTCACCACATGTTCTAGCAGTTTCCTGGCTGAATCTCTGACAGGATCAGGCCTGTCAGAGTGGGGGGTGGCAGCTGCCCCATTCCCTGGCAATTCAAGGGGTATAGAGCTCCTGACTACCATTGCTGGTACTATAGTGGTGGGAGTGGCCAGACCCCTGGAACCTTTAAATTGTCACCATCATGTTGTGCTGCAAGCTCTGTGAAGCTCTGAGGGCTGGGGTTGGGAGTAAGCCACACTCCAGGCAACACTGAGGGCTGACTGTCCTCAGCCCTGCCCCTTCATCCAAGACCCTGCCCCTTCTGGGAGCACAAAGCCAGCTCCACCTTGCCCAGGGACCCACGCAGGTTGTCAGCTCCCCAAGTCATGATCTCTCCCTCAGTCCAAGCGTGTTTCTTTGTCCCTTAGGTGGTGTGACTGCTGTGGGTAGAGAGAAAGGAAGGAATATTGGGGGCACCAGTTCCCCATTCTTTTACCTTTTCCTCTTTTTTGAGAATCATCTCCCACTGAGGTTCAAGAGACAGAAAGTCCACAGGGATGGGAACCTCTAGATATTTCTTTGCTACAATGTGAATTTCTTGCTCGCAATTTCTTCCCTGCCACAGAATGGCCACTTAACTAGGGGATGTGCCATATGATTTTGTTGACACCTAGCTGAGGCATCAGTTTGCCTTTTGTCTTTGAGGGACTGGTGTGTGGCTGCTTCCCCAGGTTTGGAATATGTCTTAATAACATCATAAAGCAGAATCTTATATACAATGTTGCCACACATATTTTACTAGGATAATAATGATCATCAAATTAAGAGTTTTCAGATGATGCCTTACAAGGCATAGTTTGTATGAAATGTACCAGAAGGGAGGAACATAGCGATACAGCCTGTCACAGGGACCATTCAAGGCAAAGTGCCCCATTAACACCTCTGCAGTCATAGGTCAAAGAGCGGGTTTAGTGGGTTACAGATTAATAAAACATAAATCCAGGGTCTGTTTTCAGTCCATATTTTTAGTGTCCAGCAGAACAATGAATTTATGCTCCCAGACCCATCATTTGAAAGCATTGTGCAGCTTTCCTGGGAGGATGAGGACTGATAGGTGAACTATAGAGTGATCACTTTGTGAAAAGGGCTCACCCACAGGTGATATGGTGTTTTTGTCTTTCCTATGTGAGTTTATTCGAGTGTGCAGTGATTGGTTTCACCCACCTAGTTGTGACAGAGGCACTTAGTGCATGAAGTGGATGAAGTTTATTATGTTGTGATAGGCATGTGTAAGACCCATGGATCTTGAAAGGTGTGCTGGGAGATATGTTTGCAGGTTTTGCACTGTTTTTCTGGCAGGATCTGGTGCCACGGTGAATTGGTGTGGCCCAGTTGGTGGAGAGCCTGCTGCTGCTGCTGAGCTTGGAGAGGTTTGAAGACCAGAAATGCAGGTTCAGGGAAGATTTCTTTCAGGATGGGTTCACATCAAGCATGAGTTGTAGCTGCCTGATGATACCCAGTATGGATTTCAGTGAGGGGAAGTAGGTGCCAACTAAAGGTGTGTGCTCAGAGGGGGGTTTCTCTTGAGGTATTCAGGTGGCCCCTTCCATGATGCGGTCTACTTCTCTGGTGGAACGTCCTTGTTTGGTGAAGGCAGCACTGAGTGTGTTAAACTGTATATTCCAGACATCCTCCTTGAAGCATATTCTGTAGTATCTGAGCATTTGGCTGTAGAGGGTGTTTGAGGTGGTTACTGGCTCTGTGAAGATGTGTGTGGTGATCTGTGGATGTCTTGTATATGTTTATCTTTAGGGTTCCATTGTTGAAACTGATTGCACACACACACACACACACACACACACACACACACACTCTCTCTTTCATACACACACACACACACACACACGCACACACACGACACAACACGCACTCACACATTTTGACTTTTACTACATGCAAATGAGTATGTGAAACTATTAGTGAAAATCTGGAAACAGTTATTAAAAGTTTGGCCCAAAGAGTCAACAAGTATCACTCAAAAGATAAAAAATTAGAGATAGAGCCCAATGCCATTGAGTTTGAATCTAGGTTGAAATCTTTCCCACATTTGGACCTAGGGTCTTGACTTTTAAGTGTGAATTTTGACTCAAACTCACCCTAAATTTGCAGACTTTGGGTCACGTATTTGTAAAAAGATGAATTAGGCTCTGTGATCCCTGGCCAATACCCAACTGTGTTTGTTCCTGAAGGATTTGGCTAGATTTTTGCAAAGTGCTTTTCACCATGGCTGTAAGAATAACTGTTGTTTACTGACAGTTTTAAAAGAGTCAAATGAAATATTTTATTTGATCCAAAATGAAACATTTTGTTTCATTTTCAAGACCTTTTAATTTCTGAGAATAAAAATGAAGGAAAATTTGAAACTAAAAGGAAATTTTAAATGGAACCATTTTGTTCAGAAAATGTTGAAACAAATCATGTTGATTGCTTCAGACTTTTAAACAAATTTTAACCAAAACAATGTGATGAAGCTGACCTGAGTTTGGGAAATGTTTCAATCAACCTCAATCTGCATCTAGAATTTTCCCCCCACCAGTATACAGAATACTGAATTTTCAAAAATCGTACCCACACCTGTGCACATCTTTGAGATCTGGCCATCTGTGCTTGCCAGAGGATATTCACCTTGCATCACAGAAAATCTATGCACAGTATAACTCAGTTAAAAACTGCCAGATTATTTGCCAAAGAATGAAATGCTGATTTAAAATGCATCACTTTGCAAACCAACATTGTATTAGGGTATGTCTACACTAGCCTCCTATATCGATCTAGGGAGGCTAATGAGGGCGACTGAAATTGCAAATCAAGCCCAGGATTTAAATATCCCACGCTTGATTTGCATGTTCCCGGCCAGTCACCATTTAAGAAATTGACTGGCCCGAAATAACTGCCCACGTCTACACACTGCAGTGAAACGGGATTCCGATTTAAAGCCCCTAAATTGAATTAGCTGGTAAACCTCATTGCAGGAGGAATACCAGCTAATTTGAGTTAGGGCTTTAAATCAGAATCCCATTTCGCTGACGCGTGTAGACGCGGGCAGTTACTACGAGCTAGTCAATTTCTAAAATGGCGACTGGCCGGGAACATGTAAATCAAGCATGGGATATTTAAATCCCGGGCTTGATTTGCAATTTCGGTCGCCCTCATTAGCCTCCCTAGATCAATCTAGGGGGCTAGTGTAGATGTACACTTACTGATCAACTCCATTTTGGTGGTGAATCATCTTTATTTTCAGCCACTAGCACATCGTTCTGCTATCAGTGCAGTTCATGAATGTTTAGATTCTTCAGTCTATGGGTAACAATTCCTGCAGCCTCTCAAATTTCCTAGAATAACTCAGAAAACAGTGGTGGAAAAAACTGAGCAAAGTGTTTAAAATGTTAAAATCTGACAGCTAAACAAAGAGACTGTTTTAATTACTATGGATGTATACAGCCCTGCAATTGTGGTGCTTATGGGTACGTCTAGACTACATGCCTCCGTCGACAGAGGCATGTAGATTAGCCAGATCGGCAGAGGGAAATGAAGCCGCGATTAAAATAATCGCGGCTTCATTTAAATTTAAATGGCTGCCCCGCTCTGCTGATCAGCTGTTTGTCGGCAGATCGGGGCAGTCTGGACACGCCGCGCCGACAAAGAAGCCTTTCTTGATCGGCACAGGTATGCCTCGTGAAACCAGGTTTACCTGTGCCGATCAAGAAAGGCTTCTTTGTCGGCGCGTCGCGTCCAGACTGCCCCGATCTGCTGACAAACAGCTGATCGGCAGAGCGGGGCAGCCATTTAAATTTAAATGAAGCCGCGATTATTTTAATCGCGGCTTCATTTCCCTCTGCCGATCTGGCTAATCTACATGCCTCCGTCGACGGAGGCATGTAGTCTAGACACACCATTACTGTCTAATATAAAGATGAAGGTCGTGTCCTCTAGGGTTTATAATACCATGAAGAGCAAGAGGAAAAAGCTGGTTACATGGTAAATTTCTCGTTTAATTGTATTTTAAATTATGAAATGTATAGCCCAGATGATTTTATGATAAAGCTAACTGTAGTAAACACAACATTTTTAATGAATGAGAAAAAGAGCAAATCATAAAAATATTTTCCTTTGCTTATATTTATGGTTCATGCATAAAACTGTTTAACAAACAAATTATTTTCTAAGCAAACAACATTGTATGAGAGCAGAATACAGCACACGGCTGTTATTTCCAACTTTTGCTATACTTAAATAACTGATTTCCTTTTGATGTATGAGAAAAACTATAATGATGCAATCTTGCTCTGGTACTTTAGTTAGTATAAATGCTGAGGCTTTACAAAAGTCATTTATCTTTCATAGGAACTTTTTGTTAGACAGCAACTCAGGTTTAAAAGTGTTTAAAGGGTCTTAGCTAATTGATTATTTTAGAGATGATTTAAACACAGGTGAAACACCAACAAAGACTTTTAAAGTAAGCTTTCTTAATGGATGAAAAACTATCCATCATACTGCTTACTACTTGCCTTCCGCCTTCCTCACCATCCTGTTAAATCTAATAAATTCTATTAAAGTTGTTAACATGTGGTATCTGTTAATGGAAAGTGTATGATATACAAAGGATGAAGGAGACCTGAAGCCCCCAGAAGTAAAGAAATATGAAATCTAGTCATTTAGGAGGTCAACACAGCAACTGGGCCAATGTTACAGCTCTAACTCAGGCAAAATTCTCATTGAAAGTTTTGGTTGTGTAAGGATAGCAAGGTTGTGTTCTGACAACGTACTAAATTAGGGCTCCTGTATTTCAAATGCTTCCTAAAACAAAAGTTGGGGGCAGAGGAAAAAAATATTTACTGCTAGCTTGGGAAGATAATGTGACATATGACAAATCTGGATCTCTTTTTGAGAGTTCTAAATTAATTGAGATTAAGTTAAATGGTTCACGTAGAAACACTGCAATCCTGAAACCTGTATGGCAAAGCCTGTAATAGGTGCTCGGAATGTCTGCTGGTAGCTGATTACAGACATCTTGAAAGAATTGCTCAAGCAGACCTTCTTGCAAGTTTGACGTTAGCATTCTGTCATTTGGGTGCTGCTTCAGAACTAATGCATTCATGCTAGAAAGTGGTTGATTGGAAGCTTCAAGGACCTGTGAGTAATCAAAAGCTTTGAACTCTTTGTAGCTTGTGGAACTGCTTTACTTTTGCTACAGGGACTATCAGAACATATTATAATGACCAAAACCAGCCTATGTAGTAACAGCTGCAAGTGTAATCCATAAATTAGCTCATTAATTCAAAGGAAAATATTTGCTGTTTGTCTTACATTATAGATAATGTATCTACTAATTAATGAAATCTAGAACTTTTATTGGAATACCATGAAAGTTAATGTTTTAAAATAATGTATGTGTGGGGTTTTTTTTGTGTCTTAGTGGGACTCCTGTTGAATTTATTCTCTAAAATCTATGTATCACAAGAAATTAAGAAATGACGATGAACCTAAATAGAACAGTAGGAGTAAGACTTCAATTTAGCAGCCCACTCCTTGGTCCAAAGGGTAATTTGAACCTCAAATCTGTTTTGTCGATAACTTTTTTTTTTTGCCCTACTTGACCTTTCTAATTCTTGGCAAAACATTCAGAACTTAAACATACCTCCTGATGTTATCTGTTAATACTCATTCAGTGCACTAAGACTCTTATGTTTGAACTAAAATTTAGAAACAATCAGAGAGATTAAAAAAAATTGCTATGGAGCAATGAGTATAGTAGAACCATGAAAATAGCACTGAGAGCTAGTATCACGGCCCTATGGTGATAACAGACACAACTTTATTTATTATTAATATTGTTTATATTGTGGTAGGGCCTCTTAGTCATGAATAAGGACTTGGCAAAGCACTGTACACACACAACAAAAACATGGTTCCTCCCTTCAGCTTTTGCAATCAAAGTAGATTATCAGATACATTATTGAGACACTCTCCAGTAGCTTGGGCTGACAAGAGCCAGTGTTGAATTTCTGGGTGACCCAACAGAATGCATTTTTTGTCCGAGCCCCAAACTGCGAATGATTTTTGGTGCCCACAAACTAAAATTCCCTTTTAAAATAAAAACAGAAGGTAGAAGAGTGGAATGTTTGAGCCATGGAAAACTTCCTGTGCTGCATGAGAGTAGAACCAGCTGTTTGTACTGGGCTCCGTGCAATGGCCCCAGAGTTTAAAATAGCTTTCAAAGAACAGTTCACTAAATATTGGAATAAGTTGCCTAGGGAGGTTGTGGAATCTCCATCTCTGGAGATATTTAAGAGTAGTTAGATAGACATCTATCAAGGATAGTCTAGATGGTACTGGGTCCTGCCATGAGGGCAGGGGACTGGACACGGTGACCTCTCAAGGTCCCTTCCAGTTCTAGTGAGCTATGAAATAAGGCAGAGGTCTGGGGAATCACTAGGCACCCATGGCCCAAGGGGGTACTATTTGAATAATGGTGAGTTAGGGTCCCACTCCCACTTGCTCTCTCATTCATTGCTCTACACCTCAACCTGTTTCTCAGTCCCTCTATTTCCTTGTCACAGATCAAGGTACTTCTGGGGCCTCCAATCCATCCTCAGTTCCTGCTGATGGGGGAAACGTAGTCCCAACCAGCCTGTGATGTTACACTCCACATTCTGCACAGTGCTATTATGATATAAATATGGCATAACTAAGATATGTTTTATGCAAGATGGATCATGTAAGGTATCATTGGAAAGGGTATGACTTACTGAGTATAATTATCCTATTTGTATGCATGTATTGCTTTTGTATTTGAAGTCAGGAATATTGACTATGTATCTGTGGGTGATACCCACAGCTAGCCCTTCAGATACAACAACTAAAAAGTCAGACAGGGCCAATGGCCCATCAGAAAAGGCAATGGCTCTATGAAAGAGCTTAGTCTTCTTGTGAATGCTCCAAACAGCCTGCGAGTAATGGCTACTATTGTCCTGCAGAGTTATGTGAATGAGTCATCTGATATTGGACCCAGTCTTGGAATCCCAGTATTTGCCCACTGGAAGACAACGGCTTCCTGCCATACTCAAAAACTATGTAAGGTAAGAGAGTGACATCATTCAGGTTATCCTCTGCCTCCCCACCCAAAAAGACATTGGAAAACCCCTGGAAACAAGAACTGAACTGTGAGAAGAACTGAACCTAAGCTAGAAAGGAATCTAGCCTATGAATGAAAATACCTGAATTTGCAAGCTGCAAGCCAGGGCAGCTGGCTTTCAAAAATCACTGTAATCTGCCTGAAACAATCTTTAGGTTAAGAAATTGCTATTTGTAGCTAATTTCTTTAGTGTATTAAGTTTAGTCTGCATGTTTTATTTTATTTGCTCAGTAATTCGTTTAGTTTTGTTTGCTATCTCTATTAATCACTTAAAATCTACCCTTTCTAGTTAAAAAAACTTGTTCTTGTTGATTCTGAAACCCAGCTTGTGCTATTCAGAATGGAGGTTGGAGTGGGGGAGGAAGAGGCTGTGCATATCTGCCTCTACATTGAGGGAGGGGCGGATTTAACAATATACCTTTTGGTAAGCATTCCAGTGGAGGTAGGCACCTGAGTGCTGGGGTATGTCCTTTAGGGGAAGTCTTCCAGAGCTGATGTCAGTGTTTGTGTCTTTCTGCAGCTGGGTATGGCTGTGCCTGTGTGTGTGCTAGAAGAGGCTTAAGCATCTGCCTTAGCAAGACAGAGTAAAAGGTGGCCTATGTTGGCAGAACAGATGAGCTTAGTGGTATCCCAGTACATCACATGGCATCCCAGAGTAGGGTAACAGGTCACACTTCTTCTCACTCCTGTGGCATCCCCTACCCCACACAAATGTAAAATAACCTTTTAAAAGTTTTTCAGAGTGGGTTTCAAATCCACAGCGATCCAGACGAGCTCCTGAGTTTGGAACGGATGATCTGCTAGGGAAGTCTGCATGGAAAGGAGCTTGGGGACCAATCATACTGGTAGCAACTAGAATGGAACTACTTTGCACTTTACTCTGATCATTTTCTGACATTCATTTTCATGCTCTTTGTTCTTACACGACACAATTTTGCACATAGTTCTGAAAACTGACAATGGAACTGTTTCAAAATTCAGCATCTTTCTGCTTGCCATTTAGCTAGGACTACTAGATTCATCTCAGATATAAAAATGACCCCAGTATGATGAACATGCTGAGGAACACTGACAACTATGACAAGACTGATCTTCGAGACAATGGCCTCAATTCAGCAACGCATTTACACACATGTTCAACGTTAAGCACTGTTGAGCTTCCCATTGAAGCTGAAGTTGAAGCTCTTAACCCTTTTGTTGAATCTATATCTGTAGTAAACACAAAGAAACCAAGCAGGGCAACAAAATGTTAAAACTCAATTTATTTCAAGCACTTGGGTCCTAATGCTCTGATCAGTTACACGAGCCTAAATAATGAGGGTCTTCATTGAAAACAATGAACTATTCTGCTATCAGTGAGTGATGAATCAAGCCCTGTATTTCTCTTTGGATTGCCTCTAATGCAATCAAAGCAGAAGATAGGTTTATAGGAAAGACATACATCAAGTATTTTAATTTTAAAACATGTCACTACATATTTATCGCCAATAAATTAGGCAGACCAATATTGCATAAACATAGAGAAACAGAAGTCTATAAATCTTTGCAAACTGGAATAACTGGTTTTAAGAAACATACAGTCAATATTTCATTTGTTTTAAACTGGAATTTAAAAATACCTTAAATACACAACACATATATTTTTTGGGGAAAAAAACCAGGCTGAGAACAAATGCATTTAGATCAGTGTTTCTTAAACTGTGTTCCACGGCACAGTTAAAGGGGCAGGCAACTTTTGTTTGTTTGTTTGTTTTGCTCAACAAAAAATGATTGTTTGGTGTTCCTTGCTTTTAAAAAGTTCAAGAAACACTGATTTAGATGATGGATTGCCAGCCTCCTGCAGAAGAAAGTTAGGTGGTCACTGAAATAGAGGGCTTAGAAGCATTGAAACAAATGGCACAACTCAGAAGTGATGCTGCAAGCTAAGTGGCTACACAGTCAATACTCTCCCCCTCCCCCGCCCTGCACACTCTCTATGGAAATTGTCTCTCACATTGTTTTTTACTTAGTATAAATGGCATTATATAAGATGTAAGGATGGAAGCAACTAGTTGACTGTCCAGTAAGCAAAAACTTATTGGATAGCTGACACACTAGTCAGCTAGTCACATCCCTGCACCACTTTGCTGCCTCTATCAGAAAGAGGCAGCATGGGGAGAGAGGAAGGGAAGAGGACAGGGTGCTCGGGGGAGCTGGCTTAAAAGCCAATTACCCCCAGCTCCAGCTCTGTGGGAGGGAGCAGAGGCGGTGTTCCACCTTGGAAATGTACTCAGAGTCCCCTGCTGGCCCCAGGCTCCATGCAGCCTCTCAATCTTTGAAACGCACAAGAGTGCCTACTGGAGCTCTTGTACATTTCAAAGGTGGCACTTCTGCCTTTGAAATGTAGCAGCATCCCAGCAGGCTCTTGCTGCACTTCAAAGCGGATGTGCCTTTATCAACTAATCAACTATTTCATTAGTTGATTAATCTAATTTTAACATCCCTAATAAGATGTATACCAACATG
Organism: Pelodiscus sinensis; assembly: GCF_052426305.1. Classification (NCBI taxonomy): domain Eukaryota; kingdom Metazoa; phylum Chordata; order Testudines; family Trionychidae; genus Pelodiscus; species Pelodiscus sinensis. The sequence continues at coordinate 1,533,263 of NC_143062.1, forward strand.
CCAAATGATGTTCTCCCTCACAAAAGAGGAAACTCCTGAACCCCAATAATCACAGCAGGAAATAGAAATAGCAGCAAGATGCAGTCTGGTTGCCCTGTTCTGCCACTGGTGTTGCTGACAATGTAGGAAACTAGTCATATGTATACCTAGTCATTTTAGTTTCTACTCTGTAGGGGGGGGGCATGCCTTATATTTCATACATATAAATGAATAAAGATCACTGTTCTTTGTTATTAATTTTCACAAAGATCAATTAACAGTAAGCAAAACAATCTACCGCTGTGCACGTGTGTGGAACAGGACATCTTAGTCACGGCTTGATTGTGCCTTGAGGGGACATCCCCACACTGTGATTCACTGCTCCACCGTGAGCTCTGCATAGCACCGCCCCCCAGCCGGAGAGCTCCTGGGAATGCAGGTGTTGTAATGCCCTGAGAAGATGCTGTGCAGTGTTACGGGCAGCTCCCCTTAGTGGAATGGGAAGGGGAGGGAAGAAATTCTAGCCCTGTCCCTCTTCAACACCATCCCAAGGCGTCTGTTGGGTTCTAGCCATGAGCCATGTTAATGCACAGGAAAGTAAAAGGAACATTTAGGCCTGTAACCCACATGAACGCACAAGCTGGGAAGACTCCTTCAACTCTCTTAGGTATCCAGGCACAACATGCCCTTGAATAATCACACATGTATGCAACCATCCTGTTTTCATTGTAAACCCTCCCACTGGAGTCAGTAGGAGACCTGCGTGTGACAGGAATGCAGGATCAGGCCCTCCAAAGGCAGCTTAATGCTTTGTTCTTAGCAAAAACACACTCTGAAGCTTCAGCTGCTAACCTGCCACAGACTACAAAGCTGTTGGTAACAGTTAGCTGCAGGGAGTTCTTAGTCAACTAGCCCTTAAGTGCTATGCATCTAGCACAGCATGCTCAGGGCCACATATTCATTAGGCACCACACACTTGTAACTAATGGAATGGCATGATAGATAACATATGTCTCAGGGGCCACACGTTGCTGTAGATTTTATAAATGATGTATGGAGGTGGGCTCTGAGAGAACTTTGTTAACATCAGAGCCACATAGTTAAAAGGGATATTGTCAGCTTGAAATTTGTTGATTAAAAATGATGTAGCCAATGGGTCTGCAACTATATCAACCCAGGGACAAACATCCTAAGCATGGGAGGCCCACAGTGGGTACTTCAATCACGATGCGTTCCAGTAGGAGCCAAATCTCCCTGGGGAAGTCCATTGTGCAAAGCCCACTTCTGTGGGCGAGGACTCTCACATTCAGTATTCCCTGTAATCTGGGTGCTTGTGCAGCCACTCAGGAGAGAGTCAAATGCCGCCCAGCTGATTAGCAGGGCACCCATGGCTACGTTTTTATTTTTACTAGTGGTGCATATTTATACATACCTCAGTGCACTTAAAAATGTATTCCACACCTGGATGGAAAAGACTAGAGGAAACATTGCCCACATTACTCCCATATTTCATTTCTGCTCTATACACCTTTCATGCCTAGACCAGGAATTGACATCAAACATGGTAGGCCATTACTAATACTATACTTGACAAGAAAGTTGGCCACGGAGAGAACCAGAGGAGCAGCATATGTCCCAGGGGAAGAGTAGTTGCAGCTAAAGAAATACTGCGTAAACAAAGAGCAAGGGAGAGACCAGCTGGTGCAACACAGAGTGGACAGTGAGCGCATTAGTGTGTTAATGGAGTGACTCAGAATGAAATGAGAGTAAATAAGTAGCATTTATATTGTATATTTTATTCAGCGATCCCAGACGAGCTCTAGAAACTTTACAAACTGATTAGAAAGCACTCGTTCCACTCATTACCTACAGAAAAATGTAGTACCTTCCTAGGCAAGGTAAAGTCCATTACATATTCCCCACAATACTGCAGAACCTAGGGCAGAAGACAAGACATATGCTATTCAGTTTACACTACCCCAAGAAACATGATGTTGTCCCATTTGGAATCTGACAGAGTTGGCTGGAATCTGACAGAGTATGACAGAGTTTGACGAAGGCCTGCATGAAGAGTAAGAGTGCTTTGGTCCAGAAGAGGATGACTGACAATGGCAAAGGTTTTGCAAGTTCTATGGAGAGAACCAGAGGAGCAGCAAATGTCCCTGGGGAAGAGTAGTTGCAGCTAAAGAAATACTGCGTAAACAAAGCAAGGGAGAGACCAGCTGGTGCAACACAGAGTGGACAGTGAGCGCATTAGTGTGTTAATGGAGTGACCCAGTTGGAGGCCAGGGTAGCATTGGAACTACTTCCATATTCACAAGAGGTGAAACCCTGGCTCTCTTAAAATCATTGGGAAAACTTCCATTGACTTTAGTGGGACCAAGATCTCAGCCTGGAGGAAACATGTCTGTCAGAGCAAATCAATTAGAGGCAGGGGGAGAGCGAGAACATGCGGTTGCACAACCTGCATCAAGTGTGGGATAGTTTTAGAAATAACATCTCTATGTCCCACGGTTGGGTTCATAGAATCATAGACTATTAGAACGGGAAGGGACATTGAGAGGACAGACAAAGCATTCCTTTCCTTAGATCCAGCCATCCTCATTGTCAACACGCCTCCAAACTAGAAGGGACCTCAAGAGGTCATCAAGTTCAGTCCCCTGCCCTGACAACAGCACCAAGCACTGTCTAGATCATTCCTGATAGATGTCCATCCAACTTGCTTTTAAATATCTCCAGAGATGGAGATTCCACAACATCCCTAGGCAATTTATTCCAGTGTTTAACCACCCTGACAGTTAGAAAGTTTTTTCTAATGTCCAACTTAAACTTCTCTTGCTGCAGATTAAGCCCATTGCGTCGTGTCCTATTATTAGAGGCCAAGGAGAACAATTTTTCTCCCTCCTCCTTGTGACACTTTCTAGATTCTTGAAAACCACAATCAAGTCCCCTCTCAGTCTTCTCCTTTCCAAACTAAAGAAGCCCAATTCTTTCAGTCTTTCCTCATAGCTCATATTCTCTAGACATTTAATCATTTTTGTTGCTATTCTCTGGATCCTCTCCAATTTCTCCACATTTTTCTTGAAATGTGGTGCCCAGAACTGGACACAATACTCAAATTAAGGCCTAATTAGTGCAGAGTAGGGCAGAAGAATAACTTCTCGTGTCTTGCTCACAACACCCCTGTTAATTCATCCCAGAATCATATTTGCTTTTTTTTGCAACAGTGTCACACTGTTGACTCATATTTAGCTTGTGGTCATAATCCCTAGATTCCTTTCTTCAATACTCCTTCCTGGACAGTCGCTTCCCATTCTTTCTGTGTTCCTAGATCTCATGCTCCAATCTGTAAGCTAACTGTGTAGGAAAGAAGTGGAAAAAGATTACTTATAAAAATAGAAAATTAAAAAATATCTGTAAGGACCAATACTAATTTTATCCAAATAGAAAGCTATCTCTCTAGATATATGTAAAAAAATGTCCTGCAGGATGACAGAGTGATGTCATCACGTCATCTCTGTCCTCATGATGCCGCCCACCTCTGCCTCTGTCCTCAGCTGCTTGCTGTGGTCAGCCTCGGCGCCGTCCCCTCCGGCATGGGCTGGTCCAGCTCCAACTTCCGCTTCACGCCCCAGGGGACTGTGTCACTGGGGAGGAGCTGCTACTGCTGCTGCTGGAGCTGGGTCCCCTCCGCCAACTGAGCCTGACCCCCCGGCCACACCGCATCCCCTGGGTGAGCCACCGCTGCAGCTGCACATGAGCAAGAGCTGCACACAGGTGCTCTGGGGAGGTAGGAGCCATGCAGCCTCCTCCCTCCCCTGTCTTGTGCACCCCCATCTCTGGCAATGAGTGTGATAGGGAAGAGGGTGCAGGATCTGGGCAGGAGGTGGGGTGCAGGAGGAGGTGAGGGTGCAGAGTCTGGGCAGGAGGGAGGGTGCAGGAGTGGGCTAGGGGTAGGGTGTCAGGCCTGGATGGAGGGTGCAGGAGTAGGCTTGTGAAGGGTGTGGAGCAGGCTGGTGGTAAGGTGTGGGGTCAAGGGGGAGGATGCAGGAGCAGGCTTGGAGGCAGGGTGTCTGGCCAGTGGGGTGGGTACAGGAGCAAGGGAGAGTGCAGGAGTAGGCTGGTGGTAGGGCATAGTGGTTGGGGGGGAGGTGTTGGCGCACGCAGTGGTTGGGGAATGTGTGGCACGCACAGTGGCCAGGAGGAGGGATTGGCGCGCATAGCGCTGAGGGTGGGGGGTTTCGCATGCATAGTGGCTAGAGACAGGGGGTTGGCGAGCCCAGCGAGCTACGGGGTGCAGCCCCCTAGTAAGATTTAAAATGGAATTGTTGTTTTGACAAAACTATTGCCCCTCAGTCAGCAGCAGCACCCCTAACTGTTACTACTGAGCACTGGCTTGGTTCTTTTACTTTCTACAGTGTTCCACTGGAAAAGTTGCCATCGGACAATGTTAATGTCTAACTGGACTCTACTTCCCCATGTAGACATGGCGTTTATGCCTTTTCAACCCCATTAGTCCAGTGGCTTGGACCAGCACCATGCCCAAAAGAAAAACACTTTTTAGGAGCAGTGCTTTGTTTGCAATACATGTGGAGCCAACACTTGTGGGATTTCATTGCAACTTCTAATGATGACCAGGACAGTAATACTTGGGCTACGTCTACACTGGCCCCTTCTTCGGAATAGCCATGCTAATTTAGAACTTTGGAATAGGGAAATGCGCGGGGGATTTAAATATCCCCCACGGGATTTAAATAAACATGGCCCCCGCTTTTTTTCCGGCTTGGGGAAAAGCCAGAAAAGAGCGTCCAGACTGGCGCGATCCTCCGGAATAAAGCCCTATTTCGGAGGATCTCTTATTCCTACTTTCAAGTTTCATTTACACTTTCAAGTAGGAATAAGAGATCCTCCGGAATAGGGCTTTATTCCGGAGGATCGCGCCACTCTGGATGCTCTTTTCCGGCTTTTCCCCAAGCCGGAAAAAAAGCGGCAGCCATGTTTATTTAAATCCTGTGGGGGATATTTAAATCCCCCGTGCATTTCCCTTTTCCAAAGTTCTAAATTAGCATGGCTATTCCGAAGAAGGGGCTAGTGTAGACACAGCCTTGTTGTTTAGCTTGGTTATAGCAGCTGTGTAGCAGAAGTTGTGTGCTAAACACTGCAGTTAGGAAAGAGACTATATATTCATTAAAATACTGTATGCTTCTGGCAGAATAAGCACTTCATCACGGCCTTAGGAGCTTTATCATTAAGATGCTGAGCACTCTGGCCCTGCTCCAGCAAAACACTTAGGCACAGGCCTAACTTTAAGCATGTGAGTGGTCCTATTGATGCATGCCCTCTGGGGCTGAACGGGCAAACACTCACTACTGAGTAGTAAACACTTTACAGGATTGGGTGGTATGATCATGATCCAGGAGACTGAGCAGCCAGGAAATTGTAATAATTATTGTTTAATATGAAAAAGAATTGTTATTTACCTCTTGTGTATGGCTTTTTCCAAGCAATTTGACTTCCATCTTGTAAGGCGTGCAACATTAAAAATTGGGGACTGCAGATGCTATTGCAATTTGATTCCCTTCTGAAAACTTCAGTTTCACCTTCTTCAGAAGCTGAGTTGATGGAAGCTTTTGGGAATGAAACTTTTTGGGTAAATTGTCCTAGCTCTACTGACTTCCAACTGAGCATCTGTTCCATGGTGCTTACTCTCCATTCATTTGTTTTACAAAATAAGCAAAAGCTTGACTCCAGAAACAAAATTTAATTCAAGGATAAAATGCAATGCTGAAAGCCGACAATATTTACATTTAACAGATTGTAGCATTTTGGTTTTCAAAAGCCCCAGTCCAAGGTAATTAAAACTTTGGTGGCCTTTCAATTTTTTAAATTGCAAATAAAGGATAACAAAACCTAGAGAATTGGGGCCTTTCTCCAGCACATGTGGCATGAAAAGTCCATGCTGTCATGGTTTGACAGGTGTGTGCTGCTAGAACTGCTGTTGCGCAGAGTTACTCATGAAATCTGAGAGTGTTTGTAAACAGTCTGTACTTTCTCAAAAGTACCCTAGAGATTTGTTACAGGAAGTTAAATTGCTCAAATCTACCTAATTTGGCACGATACGTTGAAAGCATGCTTGAGTGATCATAATTGCACTGGGACTGACTTCATTTAGCAATCTCTGGGCATACCTTTCCAACAACAACTGCAGGCGATATAAATTCAATCTCTTGTTTGTTTCTGAAAGTGATTAACCTAAAAAATTTGGAATTTAAACACTCATAATTGCAAAGTGTTATTTATATTCAATTTTGATTTATTTAAAAATAAACGCTGCCCCCTTTCTCTTCAGGATTCATTCAAGTTGCTTTAGAGAGTGAAAATGTCATCAAACCAAAACATGATGAGGGAAGAAAGATAATTCTTGCAGGTGGTGAACACTGTCTTTACAAAAGCACTCTTCCCTGAAAGGGTGCACTGTAAGATGGTAGTTTGCAACAACAGCATAAAAGTGGTTAATGTTGGTCAAACATAGACATTATGCTATTAAATGTAAGAAGTTATCGTACACTTAACTAACATTCAGAGCTGCTTTAAGCTGTTCAGAAACAAAGATTAAGGCTGAGTTAGGTTTCCAATTTTAATTCAGGGTGCAGAGTAACAAAAAGCATGCACATTGTGGGCTAATAGAATTTACTTTAGTTTTGAACACAGTGACTATTGTTGCTTCACATTATGGACAAAGCTGGATAAATGCTGTTAAAAATTTTACATGGATATAAAAAATTTAAACCAAATCACTTCATGTTTGGTTGTCTTTTTGTATTTGCTATCTCCAGATATTTTAGGGGTAAACCTACTAAGAAAACAATGAGTTTAAACTGACTATTGGAAAATATTGGATCAAAGGGAATTTTTAATTCTTAAATGCAAACATATGCATGGGACATCTACTCTAGAAAAGAGTCTTGCTCATTAAATCAAACAATAGAAACAATATCACGTGACTTCTGTATCAATACAAACTGCTTGAATCTTGATATAGAATGCTCCCCATGAAAAATAAATAAATACATTCAAGACATTGGGAGAGTACTCACACACAATCACAAAAACGAGGCAACATTAAATAAAAACAGTGTTTCCTAGAAATTATTTACCTAACTCTAATAATGAACTGATCCATATTTAATTCCTTTATTTGTTTTAAAATAAAAGAAGAAATCTATTTTGTGGTTTATTTTCCAAAGGCTATGAAGTGTGTCATTATTTACAGAGCCATAAAAAAAGGGTGGTTTTGTAAAACTGTATCAGTCAGGTATCTGGTTTGGAAAAATAGAACCAGGGACATAAAGATGAACAGTTTTGGACAAAGTCCAATTTTTTGTTCAAAACCACACAGCTGTAACTGAGATGTTCCAGGCTTCAACTAAATCCATGGTCAAGGACTGATAGCCTATGTCTACACAGCAGTGTTATCTTGGAATAACATCAGTTATTCCAAAATAACATGGTGCACATCTACACAGTACGCCCATTATTTCAAAATAAATTTGAAACAATGGGCTTCTTACTCCGACTTCTGTAAATCTCATTTCATGAGGAATGAGGGAAGTTGGCAAAAGCGTGCTCTATTTCAAAATAACTCTTGTGTTAATTGTGTTTTGGTAGCTACCAAATAAGTTGCATCGTTTATTTTGAATCTAGCCCTGCTGTGTAGATGTGCCCATAGTGACCTTGAAAAAGAACTTGAGAGTTGTAAGACGAAGGGTCTGTCTTTTCACTGTAAGCACACCAAAGCTTATGGCACTCTCTTTGTTTTGGGCAGCCTGTATATTCATGTATAACATTCCCGGGCAATCTAGAACAGGGAGGAGCTGTGCCACCATAAGCAACCTTGGGTGCCTCACAATGTTTCACGGCTGTAAGCTCTCATCCAGGCTGCTCACAAGCATGCAGGTCACACTGTGGCTACGTCTAGACTGGCATGATTTTCCGGAAATGCTTTTAATGTAAAAGTTTTCTGTTAAAAGCATTTTCGGAAAAGAGCGTCTAGATTGGCACGGATGCTTTTCCGCAAAAGCACTTTATGTGGAAAAGCGTCCATGGCCAATCTAGATGCGCTTTTGCGCAAAAAAGCCCCGATCACCATTTTCGCCATCAGGGCTTTTTTGCGGAAAACAAATTTGAGCTTCTACACTGGCCCTTTTGCGCAAAAGTATTGCGCAAAAGGGACTTTTGCCCGAACGGGAGTAGCATAGTATTTCCGCAAAAAGCACTGATTTCTTACAGTAGGAAGTCAGTGCTTTTGCGGAAATTCAAGTGGCCAGTATAAACAGCTGGCAAGTTTTTCTGGAAAAGCGGCTGATTTTCTGGAAAAACTGGCCAGTCTAGACACAGCCCTTGAGTATCTGCACATACCTACTGTCGGCCAGTGCACTCCAGTCACACTCTGGTTTCCACCAGCCTTGGTTACCACTTGCAGTGTCACCCCAATATCCCAACATGTGTTCTGCACTGTCCATCCCTCTCATGGTCTGTGCAGATATAGTAGGTTCATTGCCCCTCTAAGGGGTCAAAATACAACAATTTGCTGCTCTATATGGAATTACCGATACAGCTCATAACACTGGGTTAGCTTTGATTAAAGAATAAAATCAGTATATTTAACTACAAAAAGATAGGTTTTAAGTGTGTGCAAGTATTAAGGCATTAAAGTCAGACATGATTGTAAGACAAGAAAGATAAAATGCTTCCTATTACCACATTTAACAAAGTAGATGTACTACAAGGTGAAATTCTTACCACATGTTTCCAGAACATTGCTGACCAAACCTTCATGCTGGGATCTGCTCCCAAGGTTCAACAGCTATTTTTTTGTCTCCTTAAGTGAAAAAAAGAGAGATGGATAGGAAGAGAGAATGTAGGAGTGGTTTTGCCCCCTCACTTTTCTAGTTCACTCACCCTTTGAAAAGCAGTTTTCTGAGAGTGACATGTAAGTTCTTTCCTGTCAAGAGTAAGGAGACATGGAGGAAGAGGTGTTTCACTGTTACTTTCACTGCTGTTTGCTAAGATGCAGATCTGTTTGTCTCTTTGCTTTCCCCTCCTTCCAAGCTAAAGAACAGTCACTTGTTAGGTAGTGGCTCATCAGCTTTGATGACACCAAGCTTTGGACATCAACTTAACCTGTTTCTCAAAGACAAAAGACTTCTCTTGCTTCCCAGACTTTCTTTGGTAAAAATACTTCAGTCCTGATTTCAGCTGAAGTTCATAACGTTGCATATAATGCTGCTATATACACATTACCATGATAATTCTGACCGGTCAGTTGTTAATTTTCATAGGATACCTTTCAAAGCATATTTTGAACAAAGACAATTCCAGTAGTGCACAGGGTGTGAATACAAAGTGTGCATTTGATCAAAGCATATCAAGCTGTTTAAAGTTTCCATAGTTGTGACTCTCACATGGTAAGTGAGCACTGCTCGTATTTGTATGAGCAATGTGTGGGTTTTCACTCTGCTATGGGTGTCTCTCTTTAACTGCCCTCTTTAATTTGGACTCCTCCTCTTCTGCTATATATGTAATTGTTTGATTTCTGAGATCTCTGTACAGCAATTGAAAGGATTCATGCAGCATCCCAAGCACTTCAGGTCGCACCACCTTACTTACAATAAAAACAGCCCTTTCTGTTGTTCTTACAGATTGGGAAAGAGGCAGAAAATACTGAAGGTTATATCAATTTCCCCAGCATTGGTCTGTTGGCAAGGGCTAAGATTTCCCCCAAAGACCAAGCTACAAGGCCATCTCCCCAACATATAGCTACATAAGGAACGTTATTTCCAAATAACTGACGCTATTCTGAAATAACAAAGAGTGCGTCTACGCAATAAGCCATTATTCTGAAATAATGTCGAGCTAGAGGACTTCTTACTCCGACTCCTGTAACCCTCATTTCTCAAGGAGTAAGGGAAGTTAAAGGAAGAATGTTCTTCCTTCAACTTCTTGCAGTGTAGACAGCACCAACAGCTGAATTAAGCTATTTCGACTACAGCTGCGCAATTGCCGTAGCTGAAGTTGCATAGCTTAATTTGACTTTTGCCCTGCTGTGTAGTCGTGCCTTATGGGTCCTGGAGAATCTGTAGCTGATCAGTGTAGAATATCTGTGTCTCCTCACAGGTTCTGGAGCCCTGGTGGAAGCAATCAGTTTTTAACCAAGCCAAGCCTCTGTTATAGTTATCAAGAACTTTGAACAAGGATGGTCCAGAACATTTAGCTCAACCTCATCTCAGCATTAATATGATTAACATCATATGACACACAAACTTTATGACATTCTATACCTTGGGGGTGCACCCTATAGCCCCCCATATTTCTCATCTGTAGATAATTGCAATATTGCACAAAGCATGCCATGTGAGGTATCAAAGGCAAGGTTATGATTTGCCCTAAATCATTTCTCTAGCTGTCTATGTATATCATCATTTGGAAATTATAAGAATTGTACTATATGTTTTTCACAAAAATAAGTGTGGGTTTGAGAGGCATCCAGATACTAGCTCTACAGAGACAATGACAAGGAGGTAACCAATTCCCCTGACCCCCACTCCCATGGGTAATGTTGAACAGACATCACTAGCCATTGTCCAGCAAGAGAGCCACAATATGACTCACCTTCATGAGGTCACCCCCAGGGAATTGCTCAACTTTGCTTAGGGACTCACCAAGGCTCACCAAACATGTTTAGACTTATATTGTCCAAGGGTAGAAAAACCAAACACAGGGGCCTCGGTTGGGCCTTTTTCCTTCACCCACCTATGCTGCAAGCAACCAAGACACTGAGAATACAAAAGGTTCCAACTAAGGGGACTGGCCCAGATTTCAAGGATAAAATCTGTGTATTATGGACTGCAATATCCAGTGGAGTGAGAAAAGCTGCCTGATCTAGTTTCTGCCTAGAGCTGAAGAGTTTAGACTACTTGTTTATATTTTCTTTTCTTTTGGTGACTACTCTGATGTTTAAGCTTAACACTTCCAATCACTCAAATTCCATCTTGGTAGTTAATAAACTTCTTTTACACTTTATCTTTACCAGTGAGTGTGTGTGAAGTGTGTGGAAATCTGCTCAGGTTTTTAAAAAACTGGCATTTCTGCACTTTCCATTGATGAAGTAAAGAACCGATTAATGAACTTGTGCTGCTCAAAATGAGCAGTGCAGGGTGGTGTATTCTTGGAGTTCAGTGCTGGAAGTTGAGGGGGCAAGAGGTATTTGGCTGGGGCCTTTCTCCGTGTGACTCATGAAGGTCTCTGGGAGCATTCATGCAATTTAGCCGGATATGGTGCTCCACATGTGGTTGTGCTGAATAAGAACATAAGAACATAAGAACGGCCGTACTGGGTCAGACCAAAGGTCCATCTAGCCCAGTAGCCTGTCTGCCGACAGTGGCCAGCACCAGGTGCCCCAGAGAGGGTGGACCGAAGACAATGATCAAGCGATTTGTCTCCTGACATCCCTCTCCAGCCTCTGACAAACAGAGGCCAAGGACACCATTTTATCCCCTGGCTAATAGCCTGTTATGGACCTAACCTCCATGAAATTATCTAGCTTCTCTTTAAACTCTGTTATAGTCCTAGCCTTCACAGCCTCCTCTGGCAAGGAGTTCCACAGGTTGACAACACACTGTGTAAAGAAGAACTTTCTTTTATTAGTTTTAAACCTGTTACCCATTAATTTCATTTGGTGTCCTCTAGTTCTTCTATTATGGGAACTAATAAATAACTTTTCTTTATCGGCCCTCTCCACACCACTCATGATTTTATAGACCTCTATCATATCCCCCCTCAGTATCCTCTTTTCTAAACTGAAAAGTCCCAGTCACTTTAACCTCTCCTCATATGGGACCCGTTCCAAACCCCTAATCATTTTAGTTGCCCTTTTCTGAACCCTTTCCAAGGCCAAAATGTCTTTTTTGAGGTGAGGAGAACACATCTGTACACAGTATTCAAGATGTGGGCGTACCATAGTTTTATACAGGGGCAGTAAGATATTCTGGGTCTTATTTTCTATCCCTTTCTTAATAATTCCTAGCATCCTATTTGCCTTTTTGACCGCCGCTGCACACTGCGTGGAAGTTTTCAGAGAAAACTGTCCACGATAACTCCAAGATCTCTTTCCTGATTTGTCGTAGTCAAATTGGCCCCCATCATACTGTACGTATAGTTGGGGTTATTTTTCCCGATGTGCATTACTTTACACTTATCCACATGAAATTTCATTTGCCATTTTGTTGCCCAATCACTCAGTTTGGTGAGATCTTCTTGGAGTCCCTCACAGTCTGCTTCTGTCTTGACTATCCTAAACAGTTTGGTATCATCCGCAAACTTTACCACCTCACTGCTTACCCCTTTCTCCAGATCATTTATGAATAAGTTGAAAAGGATTGGTCCCAGGACTGACCCTTGGGGTACACCACTAGATACCCCTCTCCAATCTGAAAATTTACCATTTATACCTACCCTTTGTTTCCTGTCTTTTAACCAGTTCTCAATCCAAGAAAGGACCTTCCCTCTTATCCCATGGCCATGTAATTTACACAAGAGCCTTTGGTGAAGGACCTTGTCAAAGGCTTTCTGAAAATCCAAGTATACTATATGTACTGGATCCCCCTTGTCCGCATGTTTGTTAACCCCTTCAAAGAACTCTAACAGATTAGTAAAACAGGATTTCCCTTTACAGAAATCAGGTTGACTTTTGTCCAACAAATTATGTTCTTCTACATGCTTCACAATTTTATTCTTTTCTATTGTTACAACTAATTTGCCCGGTACTGAAGTTAGACTTACCGGTCTGTAATTGCCAGGATCGCCTCTAGAGCCCTTTTAAAATATTGGTGTCACGTTGGCTACTTTCCAGTCATTAGGTACGGAAGCCGATTTAAAAGATAGGTTAAAAGAATGATAGCATTGGGAGGGTTTGTTGCTGGTCATTACCAAGGCATTGTAATAGACCTCCCAGGCTGGAGCGAGTACAGAGGGCATAAGGCCCCACGGCCCCAGACTGCACCACATGAATCCCATCACAAACATCCTGAGTTGAACCCACAGAGTCCTGTCAGTACATTCAGCATGTTAATGAAAAGGAAATACAGTATGGACATATCTATTACATCTGCAGTTACTGTTCAAATCCCGTAGCCCAGCACTGCTATATACCTAGCCAGCCGCGTGCAGCCAAGGCTGTGGCATTTCATTGTCTTTTGTGGCCTGTCTCTCAGTGAAGCTAGAGGCATTTTGCTGCCCACCAGATTCTTTCAGGGACATGCCACAGCTTACAGGTGACATGACTAAGCCGAAACAGCCCATCCGCACTGCGTGAGTGACATGCCCTTTGCTGCATTGACAGCACACTACACAGAGCTCCCTTATCTTTTCACAGGACGGAAATACAATTTCCATTCAGCTGGGTTCTCTCAAAAGGATGATTCTAAAACATTCAGATACAAACAGGTCATAGGACCTGAGGACTCTTCAAGTCATCTTTGATTCAGGTAGTAGAATATTGAATCCAAATTCATGGCACTCTCTGCTATGCTTGCAGGTGGCCCTTGTTAACTCCAACCAGGATAAAAGAGGAGTATAGAGTTTCTACAGGATTAAGGGCAGAGGAATCTAAAATCATCCAAACTTGAGGAGAAAGTTGAAGGTGCAGTTTACTTTGTGGTTATTTAAATTACCAATCAAATCAAATCCCCAGGAAAAGTGTATGTTTGGACTACAAATAATGTGCGTAGATTCGGTTTTGAACAGTGTGGAACTTTCATTTTCAACTGCTCAAATGATAGTTTCCTAAGATGTTTCCTTCCCAGCAGTGCTACCTTTTACCTGCCACATGAGTTAGAGAGTTTCACTTATTTTAAAATCACCAAACATATCTTATTCTTGGACTTGTGGCCAAATGGCCGGCAAGGGGAGCCATCACGAAAGTTCATCGTGGCTGTTTATAATACTGGAAGAACATTGCTGGGTTATTGTTATGTACAGTCTACATGTGGCTAGCATTTTTTACGAGCTAGTCTAATCTGGTGCAGTGTAAGAAAATATTGATTTATTGGGATAAGTAAATATAGGCTAAGACTATTTATAGCTAGTTGTATCTTTTAGATGCTATTGTGTAAACAATCCTTTCTGTTAAAATTAAAATACCACTAATCTTGCTGATCCCTATTATAATTACTATTAAATGTGCACCACATATGCCGCCATGACGTCCATCTTCTAATTTTCAGCCAAGTTGTCATGGGATCCTGAGCTAGAAGCTGCCCTGATATGTCAGGTGAAGGAGGTGAACTTCAGAGAAATTAACTCAGATTTGTTTAGAGTACATTAATTTATATTCCATTCCTACTTGAGCTTGAAGGGGTTGGTTTGTTTGTTTGTTAGGAAAGGGCAGGAGTGGAAGATGCACATTCCTCCTAGCCTTTCCCCTCCTAAATAACCCCTCCCTTACTCCTCCTAGATAAAAGTTTCCATGTGAGAAAAGAGATTAATAAAAGGGGGGAAAGAGGTTGGTTTGGATGAGTCAGAGAGAACAGGCCTCACAGAAAAGCATTATTAAGCACTGTTTCTGGGCCCAGTCTTTGAATACCTTTCTGCATAGAGCAGGACATGGACTCAGATCAAATATATTCTAGATATGGAAGAATCCAGATTCAGAAATCTTTCTCCTTCTAAATAATTCTTGGTTTCCAATTCACGCTTCTCAGATTCATATGTACTGTCTCAAATTCCAAATGTCCACACGTGAACCTCAATGCAGGAGAGTTTTCTGATCCGACATCTTTGATTAGAAAAGGAGATGACCTAGGCCGAGATAAGGCTAGAGGAATAGGGCAGGTGGAATTTGGAGAGCAAAAGTTCCAATTTAAATGCTGTGACTGAGTATATAGATACAGTTTTTATGTAATAATCAGTTCAATGGCTACCCACATCTCAGCATTTTAACTATGAATTAAAAATGTAGATGAAAAATTGCCTGACTTTCCTTTAATTAAAGTAACAGAATCCCTTTACTTAGGAGTGGAACCCACATTCCCCCTCCCCCATTTTAGGGAATCAATTTTAAGAGAGGCTGGAGGAGGAGTTAAAGGGCGCCCGGCGTTCATACTTCTTTCCCCAGAGCTAGCTCAATTACTCATTCACAATAAGAGCCTTTGGGAATTCAACTTACCACAGAACAACTTTCAAGTGGGGAGAGATAAGGAAATCTAGAGGACTCTTTCTGTCCCTCTGCAGACAAATAGATTAGTGGTTAAGGCTCCAGCACTGGTTAAAGGCAAAGACTAATGTGTAGATGAAATAGATCTTAAATCATTTTGATATATATAAGTGTCACTCTGAAGAAGATCTAGAGAAAACAAAGTATCACTTAAAAAAGATATTGCAAGCAATGGACATAATTGGTAAATTTAATTTCTTTCCACCTATCTGTTTGGTTACTGTACTTTGCTGAGTAGTTGGAACTTATTCTTCATTTTTTACATGATATTACACAGTTTCCTTGAGTGAAATAATTTTTATTTAATCACACTAAATATTTTGTCCAATTTTAACACCAAACCTCCTCCTTCACCAGACTCCAGAACAAAATATATTTTCTCTCTGACCTGGTGCCTAGCAACTCAGACTTCATCAATAGGTGCCTGATGGAATGTACAGAATCTCGGAGAAAATCGACTCAGTCGTGGCAGGAAACCATGTCACAACTGTTAGGGAGGGGTGTGCAGGCTTTCTAGGAATGGCGGGCAGTGAAGAAAATATTTGTAAAATCATGAGTGGTGTGGAGAGGGCCGATAAAGAAAAGTTATTTATTAGTTCCCTAAATAGAAGAACTAGAGGACACCAAATGAAATTAATGGGGAGCAGGTTTAAAACTAATAAAAGAAAGTTCTTCTTCACACAGCGTGTAGTCAACCTGTGGAACTCCTTGCCAGAGGAGGCTGTGAAGGCTAGGACTATAATAGAGTTTAAAGAGAAGCTAGATAATTTCATGGAGGTTAGGTCCATAAAAGGCTATTAGCCAGGGGATAAAATGGTGTCCTTGGCCTCTGTTTGTCAGAGGCTGGAGAGGGATGGCAGGAGACAAATCGCTTGATCATTGTCTTCGGTCCACCCTCTCTGGGGCACTTGGCTACTGGGTTAGACAGGATACTGGGCTAGATGGACCTTTGGTCTGACCCAGTATGGCCGTTCTTATGTTGAACATCCCCCTTTCCCCAGCTTCCTAAATCCCAAAGAAAACATCATTCAGCAAAACACTGAAACTCTCGAGTTTGCCATTGATCCTGAATAGCTCTGCAAATAAGGGTCATAGAACCATAGAAATTGTAGGGCTGTTAAGGACCTCAAGAGGCCATCTAGCCCACCCCTCACCTCACTAAAGCAGGATTAAGTAGGCCTGTCATCTGGGGACTGGATCACCAAACGTAAAGGGGTTACAAAGCCTTTTTAAACAGTATGCATTTAGTAAAGGCTGAGGAGCAATAGCTGTAGCCACTAAAATTGGTTATCCAGGTAAAAGTAACTTTAATATCTTAGAGGTACTGTCATATCACAGTTCCCCCACCTGGAGGGGGAGGCTCAGAGCAGAGGGTTGGGGGAGGGTTGCTATACAACAGTATTTGGTACAGGAGGAACTCAGGGAGGGGGCAGAATGACCAACCAGGACTGCCCTAGCCTCAAGCTCTCTCCCACTCCTCCCTGCACAAACACACCTCAACCCCCTGCCCTGTGGCCAAACAGGAGCTGGGTGGGCAGTGGCCATATGCACGGGAAAGGAACTAGGGATGAGGGGTGCTGCAGCAACCCCAGACTCCTGGATCTGTGCCTGGGATCCTGGAGGCCAGCACCACACTCCTGGGACTCTCCTGCCACCCACGCACCTGGTGCTTTGCTTCCAGCTCTGCACTTGGTGAGGGGGCGCAGGACAGAGCGAAGGCATCTGGCTCAGAGCCCTGCTCCCAGCTGGCCATTTTTTTACCATCCTCTGTTTTCATTTTTCAATATACAAGAGACATCATTTACAATTAGTCCATTTATTGCACCCTGGGATTTGAAGCATTCTCAGTAATTAGAATGGGGAAATGGTTGCAAAAGTATCTGAGGAGGACATAAGATTTTAATGGTGCTGCTCATACTTATTTAGGGTGATATTTGAACTGCACTACATACATAGATCTCACCTACTTCATATTCACAGCCAGAGTAAGGCTGCTGATCTTTAGATCAGTTATATTTTTACTCTGATGATAGTAAGAAAAGTCGTATTAAAGTAAGATTGTTAGGCACCGTACATACACATAGTAAGAAACCTCCGTGCCTGAGCAGTTTGCAAGTTAAACAGACAATTGACTTTTCAAAGGGTAGGAAAACATGTACATTTGGCCTCCCTTTACAGATAAGCAATTGAGCAAAGCGGAAATTAAGGCCATGCTTACACTGGAAACATAATCAACCTACGTTGGGGAGCCAGGAGCCTACAGGAAGCAGCACAACTAGCAGTGGGGAGCTAAACAGGAGCAGCCTGGTTGGGACTCAGCAGTCCTGGGGCAGGTTGGCTCTAGCTAGATTCCTGCCACTTGCCCCGATGACAGCCCAGCTTTCTTGTCAATTTCACAACTGCACCATGGAATGACAAGAATGACAGCCAACAGCTGATATAAATCATAGAATCCTAGGGCTGGAAGAGACCTCCGGAGGTCATTGAGTCCAATCGCCTGCCCAAAGCAGGACCAACCTCAACTAAATCATATGAATAACGCAGTGACTACAGGAACTCTGAGTCACCTAAGTGAACATGTAAGCCCTTCACACCTCTCATGGAGGTGGAGTTATTCAGTATATTATGGCACTTGCATCAGCGGGAGCAAGGCTATAGTGTGTACACTGACATAACTGGGTCCACATAAGCTGCCTTATGTCAAGCTAACTCTGTAGTGTAGAGCAAGTGTAAGCCACTCACCTTCTAGGTGCCATATGCTGCCTCATATAGTAGCACCGAGACCACTTACAGAAAGAATAACGAGTCTCCTCTACAGCCTTAGCTACAAGCCAACTGGCTTTTAGCCCATGTGGTAGAGGCTCATGCTCCACGCTCCAGAGATCCCCGGTTTGATTCCGCCTGTCAGCGCTCCATAAGCCTAAGTGACTTTGCCTCACACCACACAGAAACTCTGTGGCCAAACTGGGAACTGAACCCTGATCTTCTGAGTCCCAGACTAGTTCCTTAACCACAAACATCATTCCTCTTCTATACCTATTATGAAGAGTGCCTGTCCCTCATCGTTATCATATAGGTAATGTAGGTTATAAATTCCATCTGAGGTTTGCTTCTCCTTGATTCAGACATAAATCACAGAGGGCACAACAGCAAAGGGACAGGAAGAAGATGGAAAATTCCTTTTAGGAAACATCCATCAGAAGCGATAACTAACTCATCAGGATGCATTTCAAGTTCACATACTTAGCTTAAGTGTTTGGGACTCGTGGTTATTCATTGCACTTCAGATAGGAAACCATGATTCAGTAATTTACTTCGCTTCATGCAGACACCTACTGCAGATAAATAGCCTTGCAACAGAATATTTGCACATCGTGGAAAACTTTCCACATTCAATCAAATAAAAGATGATTTATCCTGTCGAAAATGAACAGATCCAGAAGCCCCATTGTTCTCACTCCATTCATAGTACTCAGCTGTCAACAGCACCATTTAGGTGGGCTGCAGCTATTAAAGTAACTGTAGCTGTCATCAAAGTGAGTTAGGGGCTTATCTGACCATAGCTCCCTTTCATATTTGGTCTGCAGTTCAGTGTCAGCCTAGCTCATTAGTGAACAGCATGATGGGAAAAGTGTGCATTAGCAGCTCCGTAACATGCTCTTACCCTGCATACAGCTCAAGGGACTGTTTTATTTTTTAAATCATAAATGTAATATTTTAACAGTTTACACTCATTATAAAGAAGAAAGAGACAATATCAGGCATACCCTAAATTGCCAAAAAAAGGCCTCCATACCCTGAGTCCACATGTCTTCACTTTCAATTAAATGTCGGCCCAGACGGTAAAATTAATAGCTATGAATTGATTATAATCTGACAATCGGACAACTAAACTGGTTTCACAGCAACTGCAAAATAAATGTACCTCCCTATTTCGCACCTACATTAAAAAAAAAGCTAGTAAGCGAGTGCCTAAAAATACCAATGCTGGGTGATTGTAAAATACAAATGTTTACTACGGGCCTGATTCTTCTCTCGGTGCACACTGCAGGGGGAAGGGAAAGGAAATCAAAATCAGGAGTCATGCAAAAGAAGCCAATGGAGTTTCCAGTATTACAGTTCTCTGCTCCTGGTGGCTGGCTTATACAAACCTCTGCCCCAGTACGAATTAAATCAGTTTAGGGACTAGAGTCCCAGGAGATGTTTGGCAAAGCACTCTGCTTATAACATGTCCCCTATGGTGGGGAGAGGGTGAGACAGCTGGCCAAGAAATTTCTTCTCCGCCAAGAAATTCTCTCTCTCCTGGCAAATTCTTGAGCAGAATCTGGCCACATTGAGGTGCCTCAGTGGTGTGAAAGGGCTGGCCATAAACACATAACTGGCCAACAGTGTCACACTGTAAATAGTTCTGTAATAGCTTTAAATAAGCTTCCTAGATTCTGTTGTTTGAGGGGGAAGGGTGTTTTGTGGGTGGCTGGTCACTCTGCTTACGCATTATCTGGCACCCTGGCATGGGCAAGGAGTGCAGTAGTGACTAGAAATTGCCTGCATATGGGGGATGGTGAGAGAGAGAAGTGTCCAAAGAGCAAACCCCTTCTTCCCTCTATTGTGGTCTCAGGGTGCTGAGTTTCTCTGACCGCGTCCGAGTTTAACATCCTATCGCCAGCACCACCAGGATCGCAAAGTGCTGCCTGCGTTCTGTCTGCACGCGGAGTGGACAAGTATTTACCATTTCATAAATCACTTGTGATTTGCCGCAGTGGAGTGATTCCACAGAGTCAATTCATTTCCTTCCTTTAAAGGTGTGAGGCCATTCATCATTTTCAGGAGAGTACAAAACAGCACATATAGTCCCCAGCCCTTCCCCCCACCAAACGGAGACAAAAAGGAGGCTATCGTGGAAAAAGGGTATGTGCACTATGTGTTGTGTTTAAGATCCATACTGCCCTCTGCCATCCTAAAAAGGAGAAATGTTCCTATTAAAGCCATTGACTGTTGCACAAATGTTTCAAACCTCTGGACATGGACCTGAAGTGTCACTGAAGTACAAGCTGTAACTGCAGTACCTCACATGCTGTGTGATCAAAGCTTTTCAGAATTCCTTGATTCCAAGGAAGAATTCCAATTTGTAATCTCAATTTTCCCCTGTATTTTGTCTGTTCCATCCCTGGAAATCCTCATCAAGCCTGGCTGGCTGCTAATTGGTGGCTGAGCTCAACAGCACTCTCATATGAAAGGACAAACATAGCTTTTATGGGCCACGGACCCTGGATTCTGGCCCGTTAACCTGCCCTGAATTACCTAGGCATGACACCACTCTATACTTCTTCTGTTGTGTCCAGTTCCACTGGACTTTTTATTGGGGTGGAGGGGGGGGGGGGAAGAGAGCGCTGTAGTATAGTTAAGGAATACAGGCTAAACACTGTTCAGGCCCATTTAGGCTACAAGACTCGGCAGTGTTGTAACTGTCTCCAGGGACACCAAGGTTGTAGCCTGTTCCCGTAATATGGGAAGATTTACACTGTAAATAGGATCTAACAGGCAACACTTTTTAAATAGTAGTTTAACCAAACACTCACAGAAGAGGGAGGTCATGCAATGGACAGAATAGCTCCATTGGTGATGTGTACCTATTTATAGGGGGGGGGGGCATTTATTTTGAACTCCTTCCCCCATAAAAAATAAAAATATAAACTCCGGCAAAAATCTGGGCGGAGGAAGGCATGACCCCACACGTTCCTCCACACATTGCATCTGCATGGGAGTCTATATAAACGGCATAAGTCCATGCGTTCGATTCAGTATTGTATCAATACATAGCTACCACAGGGTAATAAGATGAATTTTCCCCAAGAGGGTCTTCTGCAGAGTCTCTCTATTCCACTATGGCCAAGTTTCGGGGCTTGTGTTCATATATGTCTGGCAGTGATAATGCTCCTACCGGTGAAGAGCCCTGTATCTAGTAATGCCCCCACCAAAATCATTATCCTCTGGAAGGGAGGGCTCATTTAAACAAACAGCAGCCAACCTTAGTAAAGGAGCACATGTTGCCTGACATTAATAAGGTGTTCTAGACCTGAAAGACCATAAAAGGAACATGTTAACTAGGTGTTATAACAAGGGGATATGAGGGGGCACAAGCTGTGTAAAGGTCAAGTGCTCTCCAAGAAGCCTCTGCATTAAAAGTCTCTCACGTGTGCCTCTCAGTATGGAGCGTCCCCTCGTTTTCCTTCCCTTTTCGAATAGGTGGACGTCAAGAGTGAAGTTGGACATTCTAACATTGCATACAATGGAGGGTGGTGGGGTGGCAGCACAGACAGCAGCAGTGGAAAAGGGAAAAATGGGGACTGATGACAAGGGCAAACGATTACTATCAACATTCATTTAGACTGTACATGCTTCGCAAACACAACATGAGACATTCCCTTCCATGAGAATTTACAATCCAAGGGCCCAGTTCTGTACAGGCATAGGAAGGTATTTAACATGATCCACATAAGCAGTTAAATGCAACTAAACTTGTGAATAAGCATCTGTAGACTTTGGGTCTGTGGGCCCAATCCTGGAACACCTGCCACCAGTTGTTACTCCTGACCCTCAGTAATGATGGCAGGATGGAGCCCTAGGGCAGATGAGGTGAACCAAAGACAGGGGTCATAGGCTCAGGGGAGGAACATGATTGGTAAGGAAATATTGCTGACCGAGGCAGTCGGCTGGAGAAAGAATGGGTTTAAAGAGGTAGCAGCTGAAGATGAAAATCAGAAACAGATTTAGCACACGAGTGAATTCCTAACTGAAAATACAGGCTTAAGAAGATGTCCACAGTCTTGCAGGTAGGGGCACACTTTAAACCTAATTCTCAAAGCCTGGATTTTTGGTAGTCATTTTTATATACAATGTTAGTTGCCATTTCATGGCATTTCTTTCATGATGAGGTGGTTTTATTTTAAATAATATTATTAATGGAAAGAAGAAAAAGATGGTCAACAAACCTCACACACCACTACCTCCAGAGGCCCTGACCCTGCAAGGGCTGCTGTGCTCCCCCCAAGTGATGTCACATACAGAATTGGGGCCATGGTTTGTGTTTCAAAGACTACAATATAACTGATGCCAGGCCCCGGAACTCAGTAACTAGCCTGAGCTCATATATAGTAAGGCTGCATGCAACACAGATTTATGTTCATGTTTTACACCCAAGCTTTCTCTGCCTGGGACAGCAGTATGAATAACTTCACATAATGTTTTTTTTTTTTTTTAATGAAGAGTGCCCAGCTAAAGAGCTGCACATGGTATTATCCCCCAGGCTTTGACACTGTCATTACAGCCTGTGATAAATTAGGGCTGTGCATGAACCCAGAGAGCGGCAAATTAACAGTTAATTAGGAGTTGATAAATAGCAGAGTCACACAAGCCCTCTGAGTTAGCTTGTTTTCAGCGGCTGCCCTTTTCTCCTATCTTGAAACAGCAAGTGTTTATGTGCTTGTAACAAGTGCCTGAGTGGACTGTTATGTCTGCAGTTCGTCACGCATTTGGATTGCTCTCATATGTTCCTCCCACTCCAGTTCTTCAGTACAGGTACAGATCTCTCAGTGGCAGAGCAGCTTTATCAATATTATCCTCAAGATAGATGCAGTGTTTCTCAAAGTGGTCCATGAAACCACTCTGAGAAATCTGCTAACTGGCCGCTCCGGTTTATTTACCCGCTCCGCAGCCTCGTGACTCTCATTGGCTCCAGTTCACCATCTGCAGCCACGGGGAGCAGTGAGAAGAGGCCGCCATTTCCCGTAGCTCCCCTTGGCTTCAACCTGTGAACTGGAGCCAATGGGAGCTGTGAGGCTCTGTGGCTGTGGAGCTGGCAAATAAACACACCGGAGTGGCCAGTTAGCAGGTTTCTCAAAGTGGTTTCATGGACCACTTTAAGAAACACCGAGATAGAGAGCTGAGGTTGTGTTTTAAGGGAGGAATTATATCGCTGGGTCTGCAGAGTGGGGGAGATTTTCTACTCAGCATCTTAGCAAAACTTCAACTGACTTTGGTTGAAGCAATGCTGCCTCCAAGTTTCCTCTTCCTTGAGGTCAGGGACAAAATCTTCACCAAACTACATCAGATGAAATCCTGGCCTGATTACATTCAATAAGAGATTTGCCACAGAATTTCACACTCCACGCTTGACAATGGGAGCAGAATCCAGCTTCTCCCCAGCACAGGAAGCCCCTCAGGACCGCAATGTAAAAGATGTCAGGGGAGGATGAAGCAGACATGAATGTTGCACAGATTCTGTTGAAACCCTTCTCCATATGCTTTGAGGGAGCCCTTCTTCACACTGAAGTGGCCTCACTGTCTAAGACGGTATTCCCTGACTTACCGTTCTGAAACAGCTCTGTCAGGGGGATATGACAGTAGTCCCACTCAGGAAGAAAGATGAGGATAGGTAGACAGCTGCAAGGGATGCAGGGAACTTTTACATCAACAGCCTATCCCTGAATGACTGCTCCAACATTCCACATAGCAAGTCATCCTCCTCCTCTACCCAGCCCAAATCCACCTTCCTTCTGGAGTGTGTGTTCAGCATGCAGCCAGGTTATGAGGCCTTCTGGAGTGCAAATGCCCCATATTGCCACTTCAACAGATTTCTGTCCCACAGAGAGGGGGATAGTCCCAAAATATTTACCCTTAATGTGAAGGATTTTCTTTTTAAATCATGGAATAAAATTCAGTGGTCAGAGTTGGTGATTTAATGTTTTGTCCATATAGAACCCTTCTGTTTAAAAGCAAAACAAAACAAAACAAAACAAAACAAAAAACAAAACAAAACAAAACTACGAAATCCCTTAAGAGCCTTAAAAACTATTAAATATACCTTTGGTTCAAGTACTCAGATTAAATTAGAATCACTGTGGCTTTCACACATATGTTTCAATGAATTTAATAGATTTGTTTTCCCTTGGAAAAACTAGTGTCACTTTCGTATGAAAACATTACTTCTCTCATTAAAGGCCCATTCAGTTAAATACAGAAACTTACAACTAAATAACTTATTGCTCCAGCTTAAACCAACAAAAGCCAGAAAAATTCAAATGGAGAGAACAACACTGTGTCCTTACATAGTCTTGATTTGTAAGGGAAAACCGGCACTGCTGTAAAACAAAACCAAAATATTAGGTTTAACTTGTGATTCAGTCTGTAGCTTTTGACAGCTTATACTGGCCTCTTGTTGCTATTTAAGCTGTTTACTGTATCAGATTTCCTTACTTGGATGTGAGAAACTAGAAGGGAAAACAAACCATTTTAGAAAACTTTATTAAAACAGCTATCAACCTAAGCCCGTGGCGAGTAGATTTCAGCCACTCACCCTGTTCACCCGGTGGCGCGTGCATGCGCAATGCAGGTCTTGCGCATGCGGAGTGCGTGGCTGGCGAATAGGTTTCGTCAAACCCTGGATTAAACTATATTATCTGTGTTTGTAGTCACTCACCCCGGTCTACTCTTGGGAGTTATTTCAAAATAACCCCTCTTATCTTGAAATAATAAGCATCCACACTGCCAAGCTCATTATTTCGAAATAATGGGCTGGTTATTTTGAAATCTGTCCTCAGTGAGGACACTCTGCTGCTGCTATTTCGAAATAACTACTCCCCAGAGTAATCTGAAGAATTACTCCTCAGTGCTTCCTGGGGCTCTAAGTCAACGTAGCGTATCCACAATAACAGAGCCTGCCTCGGACTAACTTCGAGGCTCCCCCATAGTGGGGACATGCTATTTCAAAATAGTTATTTCAGGAGATACTATTTCAAAATAAGTTATTTTGAAATAATTTCCTAGTGTAGTCCTCACACAACTACAATTGAGGTCATTTTTTTAGTCTGCCTATTGGGTAATCCAGCACTGTGTATGTATAAACAAAGTCTACAGGACAGACTTCTGGTCCACCAAGTCCATCTTGTTGATGCATCCAATGAGGAGGGAATGAAGTCTGTGGGCCTATTAGGGGTGGGATGGGCTCAAAGAGAGCAATAGCCATGGTCAGTGGGTTTTGACTATACAGAGCAACCCACTCTGAGTAGTGAGAATGGGGGTGCTACTGCAGCTCTCAGGAGATTTTCAGGAGCCTGAATAAAGCTCATTTATTCAGGTGTTCCCAGCAATAGAGGATTTGTCTTGACGTGACTGTGTGTCTTGACACTCATCCTAAAATAACAATCCAGTATTGGGATTTAGAGTATCCCAATTTGTTCAGCTGGGACAGAGGAATGCATCCCCTGAAAACAGCAAAGCTAGATCTGTATTGCTCATACAACAGCTGCTTAGACTCAATTCATATGTACTTTTAAAGAACATTTTGAGGCATTTACTTTGTAGAGAAATATGTATCAGTAGCTTGGAACACATAAAGCTGATAACTAGGGCCCTGATGCTACAGCTGGCTTCACCAGCATTCACAAAGAAACCAACTGGACTCCCTGTGGACCTAGGAACCCGACCCCACACAGCCAGTTGTGGGACTGTTGCCTAGATGTGAAATCCATGCACCTCATGAAAGCAAGACAAACAAGAAATGAGTCAAGATATAAATGTTTTACTTGAAAGCACAAACTGTACAGGGAGAATAACATGAGGGAAAAAAAATAATCCTCTCACATCCTGGGCAGTGAACTGAAGAATTGGGATAAAGTCTGTAAGAAAGGAACTGCATCACAGAAGCGAAAAAATCACTTTGTGGATTTCGGGGTGGGAGGAGGATTAGGACCTAAACAAGTTCCTTGTTTCAAAGGAATATTTTGAGACAGTGATCTGGGATCCACCTACAGTTGAAAAATAAGAATGAAGGTTCTGATACAAACCTATTGAAATCAAAGGGATTTTTCAATCAGGCCCTTTAAGAACTGTACAAATAATGCAGAGATAACTTTTAGCCTATTTCACTGCACACACATTATGATTTTCTCAGTTTTGTTCATTATTTGCTAAATATTCCTATGAATAATTATGTTTGTAGATTCCCTGCAAGCAGTGTGTTCCCTTTCCCTTTCCTCTCCCCCTTCTCCTCCCCCTACGGAGTGTGTGCTGTTGCTGGCAAGTGGAAGCTGTGAGCTTCTAATCAGGGTTTGAAATCTAGAAGCCTCTGCTTATTCGTTGAGACTTAATCGGGGGAGGGGCTATCAGGCAGTCCAGGGCTTTATAAAAGAGTGAGTCAGCAACCAGGGAGCTTGCGACCAGGGACTGCAAACAGGGAGTTTTGAGAGGGAGTTGGGAAGGGGGCGAGGTACACTTGCCATTCTTTAAAATCTTTTCACTACTCTCCTGCCCTTCAAGGAGGCATTGAATAACAACTGGGGAATCTCTCTGAAGGAAGGCAGGTATGGATCATGATAGATCTGCTGTTGTTACCTGCACAGCATGTGCCATGTTTGTCTTCCTCCCGGAAGAAAGAAGGGATTTCATCTGCACTAAGTGAAAGCTGGTCACCATTTTGGAAGAAAAAATGAGAGGCCCAAGTATCGACCCTACGTTCCATTAGAGAGGATGAAGACTTCCTCGATAGAAGGCAGCGTTTAATCCTGCAGGCAGAGCAGGCTGAAGAGCCAGTGAGGGCAGTACAGGTCAAGGAAGAGAACTGGCAGCATGTAACCTCTAGAAGGAGAAGGCGCCCAACTCAGGTATCCCCCGTTCCTGTAGAGGTAAGTAACCGCTTTCAGGCTCTCTCCACAGGCACTGCGGTGGAGAATGCTTTGGCAGGGGCCTCTCAGGGAAGAAATCAGAAGGCATGGGATGTGGAGTCCTAGGGATGGGGGTTCCACAACCACCCCCCCAAAAGAAGAAGACAGGTGGTGGTGGTCGGGGACTCCCTTCTAAGAGGGACTGAATCATCTATCTGCCGTCCAGACCTGGAATCTCAAGAAGTGTGCTGCTTGCCAGGAGCTCACATTCAGGATGTGACCGAGAGTCTTCCCAAAGTGATTGAACCTTCAGATCGCTACCCCTTCCTGCTTCTCTATGTAGGAACTAACAATACTGCCAAGAATGACCTTGAGCGGGTCACAGCAGATGATGTAGCGCTGGGAAGAAGGATCAAGGAATTTGAAGCACAAGTGGTGTTCTCATCCATCCTCCCTGTTGAAAGAAAAGGTCCAGATAGGGGCCGTCAAATTGAGGAAGTAAATGCCTGATTGCGCAGGTGGTGCCGGAGAGAGGGCTTTGGTTTCTTCGACCATGGGACTCTGTTCCAGGCACAAGGATTGTTAGGAAGAGATGGGATCCACCTAACCAAGAGAGGAAAGAACATCTTCGCAGGCAGGCTTGAAAACCTAGTGAGGAGGGCTTAAACTAGGTTTGCTGGGGGATGGTGACCAAAGCCCTCTGGTAAGTGAGGAAGTTGGATACCAGGAAGAAACACAAGGAGGAATGAGCAACAAGGGAAGACCCCTGATTCGGACTGAGAAGGTAGGGCGATCAACTGGTTATCTAAGGTGTTTGTACACAAATGTGAGAAGCCTGGGAAACAAACTGGAAGAATTAGAAGCCCTGGCCCAGTCGAATAACTATGATTTGATTGGAATAATGGAGACTTGGTAGGATGACTCGCATGACTAGAGCACTGTCATGGAAGGGTATAAACTGTTCAGGAAGAACAGGAGGGGGATAAAAGGAGGAGGAGTTGCATTGTGTGTAAGAGAGCAGTATGATTGCTTGGAGCTGCAGTATACAGAGGGAGAAAAGCCTGTTGAGAGTCTATGGGTTAAGTTTAGATGTGGAAGTGGCAGGGGTGATGTTGTGGTTGGTGTCTGCTATAGACCACCGGATCAGGTGGATGAGGTAGACAAGGTTTTCTTCAGACAACTGAGAGAAGCTTCCAGATAACAGGATCTGATTCTCATGGGGGACTTTAATCACCCTGACATCTGTTGGGAAACCAATACGGCAGTACACAGACAATCCAGGAAGTTTTTGGAGAATGCTGGGGATAACTTCTTGCTGAAGGAACCGACCAGGGGCCATGAGCAGCTTGACCTGCTGCTCATAAACAGAGAGGAACTAGTAGGGGAAGTAGAGGTGGGTGACAACCTGGGAAGCAGTGATCATGAGATAGTAGATTTCAGGATCCTGACCAAAGGAAGAAAGGAGAGTAGCAAAATACACACCGTGGACTTCAGAAGAGCAGACTTCGACTGCCTCAGAGACTGATGGGCAGAATTTCCTGGGATGCTTACATGAAGAGGAAAAGAGTCCAGAAGAGCCAGCAGTATTTTAAAGAAGCTTTATTAAAGGCACAGGAAAAAACCATCCCGATGTGCAGCAAGAAAAGCAAATATGGTAGGCGACCAGATTGGCTTACTGGGGAAATCCTTGGTGCACCAAGATTCTGTTCTAGGGCCGGTTTTGTACAACATCTTTATTAATGACCTGGATGATGGGATGGATTGCACCCTCAGCAAGTTCGCAGATGACACTAACCTAGGAGGAGAGGTAGACACGCAGAAGGGCAGGGATAGAGTCCAAACTGACCTGGACAGATTAGGGGGTTGGGCCAAAAGAAATCTGATGAGGTTCAACAAGGACAAGTGTAGAGTCCTGCACTTGGGACGAAAGAATCCCAAGCATTGTTACAGGCTGGGGACCGAATGGCTAAGTAGCAGCTCTGCAGAAAAAGACTCGGGGATTACAGGATTACAGTGGATGGGAAGCTGGATATGAGTCAACAGTGTGCCCTTGTAGCCAAGAGGGCTAATGGCATATTAGGGTGCATTAGGAGGAGCATTGCCAGCAGATCCTGAGAAGTGATTATTCCCCTTTATTCAGCTCTGGTGAGGCTACATCTGGAGTATTGTGTCCAGTTCTGGCCCCCCTCTATAGAAAGGATGTGGATGCATTGGAGAGGGTCCAGTGGAGGGTGACTAAAATGATTAGGGGGCTGGAGTGCATGACCTATGAGGAGAGACTGAGGGATTTGGGTTTGTTTAGTCTGCAGAAGAGAAGAGTGAGGGGGGATTTGATAGCAGCCTTCAACTTCCTGAAGGGAGGTTCCAAAGAGGATGGAGAGAGGCTGTTCACAGTAGTGACGGATGGCAGAACAAGGAGCAGTGGTCTCAAGTTACAGTGGGAGAGGTCGGGGTTGGATATTAGGAAAAACTATTTCACTAGGAGGGTGAGTGAAACATTGGAATGGGTTACCTAGGGAGGTGGTGGAATCTCCATCCTTAGAGGTTTCTAAGTCTCGGCTTGACAAAGCCCTGGCTGGGTTGATTTAGTTGGGATTGGTCCTGCTTTGGGAAGGGGGCTGGACTTGATGACTCCTGAGGTCTCTTCCAGCTCTATGATTCTATGATATCTAATCTGTGTGCCTGAAAAAACCACACACACATATAGCATGGCATGGTTTCTGAGGCTCTCATTCAGAAGCTGTGACGTAGCAGGAAGTGTGTTCACTCTGTTCGCTTTGTTATGTTGTGGGTGATTCCTACTGTCCTGTGCTGTTGTTGCTCTCTCTGTGTGTGTGCATGTGCCGCAGTTTCCCTGGGGGAATTGCACTGTGTCCAGCTGGGGATGGAAATGTTAGGTGTGGCTCTCACTGAGGGCAAGGCTCCCCCACACTGTCCCATCTTAGCATATACGCAACAATACCTCAGGCTGTCTTGTAACCTGAGCCTGGGTGGGAGGAGCAACCAGGTGACACCTTTCCCAGGAATCTGAACAAAGGAGGGGGCAGAGCTGCCTCAAGGCTGGGGGACAAGCTGCTGGGTGTGTGAGTTCTCTCTGTGGGTGGAGGATGCAAGGAGGGGACCCAGGGCACTGGCTCTGGGTCCTCTTCTCCCCAAGGTGGATTGTACTGGCTGCTTCTGGTTCCTGTGTTAACAACAAGTCTGTGCTACGCTGTGTCCCTGTCAATGAATCAACCTGTTCTACTTGCTGGCTCAGAGTCACATCTGGCTGCAGATGAGCCCGGTGACTCCTTCACACTCCGTGACAGAAGCATATTTCCAGCATGAATGTATTAATTCAAAATTCAATTTCCACGAATACTCACACTAAGCTCCACGTCTACAAAAGGTAAGAAAGGCCACATTGGAACAGATCTGTGTCCTATCTTCTGAGGGAACACACAGAACTTGGCAATTCTGAGTGATCCATCCCGGTCATTGAGCTGCAGCTTCTGGCAGATGCCACACCACAAGCATGGGGTTGTGTCCCTGACCACTGTGGTTAACAGCCACTAGTGGACCCGCGGGCTTTTTCGGAAAAAGCCTCATTCCTTGTAGAATGAGGTTTACCGCCGTCGGAAAAAGCCCTCCGTTATTTCAACTTTTTGTTGAAGTAATGCTATTGCAGCGTGGACGCGAGTATTGTTTTTCCGGAATAACGGCCGTTATTTCAGAAAAATGCTGCAGTGTAGACATATCCTGCTTTTCATCTCTTGCTTCTATTTGTGGAAAAGCAGAGGACTTTGGGGTCCAGAAGAGCTCCAGCGAGTACAGTCACAATCACTACAATGACGCAGCCCCTTTAAATCAATTAGGAGTCTTTCCATTAAGTTCAATGAGCTTTGGACAAAGCTTTTAAGAAATGTAACTGCAAACCAACCAAACCAAACCCTTCAGCTGAAGTACATTTCATTGGACCTTTCTTCTGAACTTTTGCAGATAATCAGTCAGCGAAGAGTCAATTCTAATAAATATCTACAACCCCCCCAAAACCCTCCTGTTGTCAAATATTGTTTTGCTTTGAATTTAGATAATCCAGTTTGTGGAAATGGGGACATTTTTGAATTTTCAGGAACTTCATCTGTAATTTCAAGCTTATATTGATTCTTCAGAACACGGGTTACTTCCTTGACCCCTCTGTGAGATTTGGCTTAATTATATGCCTGCAGTGGGGTGTGATCCTTTAAGGATCAAACTGTCTGTCAGCAGCAAACTTAATCTGCAGTCACTGTATTAATTGTGTATTCCCATGGGTTTAAGACTCTTCTGCAGTGCAAGCTTTAAGTGTGCGGGGAGCAACTGGTGGTTACATTTAACCATGTAATTTGGACTCCCAATTTAAGTAAAGGAAACAATAATGGTGGCCTTAATTGCAGAAATTACCACAGTTACTTTGAGTTTGACATGTGCTTAATGACTAGGCGGATGGAAACACTAAACCTAATGCTGCTTGGCAGACAATTGGAACTGATAATCACCTCTATAAAGCAATTGATGGTAATCTGTTATGAACAGATTCAGCTAATTCCAAGCAGAAGTGGTTTATTATGCAGTTTTAAGATTTAGCCTGCAGCAGTAAAACAGTAATGGAGATGGTATTCACGCACTGTTTTCCTTGAAAAATAAGTCCCAAAAGGGAAAACACTAATAGATACAATGTTGCTTCTATTGCTATTATTTTTACAGGAACTGCATATTTTTAACAATAACTCCCCACATTATATATAGCTGTTTTGGCCCCCCCCCCCCACCCGACTGCCACTTTCAGTGCTGCACATCTGCCTAACGACGTGTCAGAGTAGCGCTTGTAATCTAACACAAGTGTGATGTGTTTAAATAGAATACACTCAAGTATAAATATCTGACCCCATCTTCACCTCCTGTGGGTGAGTAGCACATAGCAGGCCAATGTACTCCATGGGCATAAGGCTCCCATTGGTGGGTGGAGAGAGGTAGAAGTGGACTCTAATTGTGAGGTTGAAATTAAATGGATAAATGTTGATACAAGTCTTAAAGTAACTTCAGATGTGAAAGGACCCATGTGGGTCTGATTCTTCTGCTTTCTTTTCTTCCAAGCAGGCCAGCCAACCAACCTTCTTTTTAGCTTCTTTCCAAAGGGTCAGCTCTGTTTGCTACACATCTTGGAGTCCCCTGATGTACCAAAAAAAAAAAAAAAAAAAAAAAAAATTCGGATACACAACCTCCCCTCCTCTCTCAAAAACCCAACTATAACAACTAGGTACTCTGTTGGGGTGTGGCCTAGCTATGAGGTAATAAAGAGAGAGATAAGGATTGGTATTTTCCCCTCTTTGTTAAAACTGAGAGCTCCAATTTTTTTTGGAAAGCTACAATGACCAGAAGTGTTACATATTTCACCCTGCTGGAATTGGATCATACCAGGAAGGGTGAGGCTGGGTGAATTTGCTCCACCTACCTGAAGTAGGTCAACTCACGTACACTCGCTGAATTGCCTTTTCATGTACAAGCTGCAGAGAGTTGTGTGGTTGTGTTGTGATATATGTGGTTTGTATCGGCAAGAAAGCACATGCTGTGTTCTGTCTTGAAAGGGCAACTGGGTTTCTCTTTCCTAGCAGAGGAACGCCCATTCACTGTTGGCTTGTTTTCCAGAAGTGCTGAGCACTGACAACGCTCATTCAGGGTATGTCTACATTGCAATCCCATCTCCCTGTCTCAGAAAGTCTCAGAGCCCAGGTCAACTGATTTGGTGCTGAAAATAGCAGCGTAGAAGCGCTTATATTAGAGCCCAAGTTGATGAGGATGGAGTATCTCAGAGACCAGGCTACAGAATGTCTACACTGCTGTTTTTAGCCCCATAGCCCAAGCCTGAGTCAGCTGACCTGGGCTCGGAGACTCGTTGCTGTGAGGGTTTTTTTTTTTGTGGCGTGGGCATGTCCTCAGTTGAGTGTGAAGCATCTTTACACACTCACAGCAGAATCAGGTATGTAGATAAAGCACCTACAAAGAGCTTAATTGCATATCTGGCCCTTTGTCAGCTCCATGTGTTTGTGTCACCATGGATATGTTCTAATTTTCTTTGCCGTTTTATGTTGCCTGGAGTGGTCTATTAAGTGCATGAAATATCATGCAAAAAGCTAGTACTGACCTTACACTGCACGACACAAACACAATACCTACCTTTTGCACAGCGTTTTTTACCTCTCTCTCTCAAAGGGCTTTACAGAGGTTGTTGGTGTCATTATCTCAATTCACAGATAGAAATTCTGAGGCAAGAGAGAAACTGACTGGACTTGTCCAAGCTCACCCCATGCGAGAGTGGTAGAACCAGGAACCGAAAGTAGGTCTCCTGAGTCCTCACCTAGTGTTTTCTCCATTGGATACCCTATTAGTCACCTGGAGATACAAATAGTTAGTAAACCACCATTTCTAACGGCTCTATGCTTGATCTGCTGGGCCACAGGCCATTTAAATTATTTTGGTGGGAGCAAGAGCAGCTCTTTAGGTAGAGACCAACAGCTCTGGGTAATATCTAATATCTCTGGAAAACATTTCCATGAATGCCTACATGATGATGGTCCATTCAAGCCATAGGGTACCTAAGTCATTTGGATGCTTTTTGAGAATTTTATCCTCGCCTTAAATGTATAATGTCTACATGGCATGATTGGATTGGGAGGAGGAAAACAGCCACGTGGCAAATGGTAAAGTGTTCTTTGGGAGGACAGAATCCGTCCAAAGCAACACTGCTGTGGTTTTCAGTGTCTGGCAGGACCGAGCACCCTATATTAAAACCAGCTAAAATTCCATCAAAGCTGAACCAGACTGCAAATAGTCAAAGCAGTGGGGCCTCACCAAGCATGCCGGGATGCAGCCTGTGCTGTAAAAGTGTAGACAGATGTGCTGCCTTATAAGGAATATGCTTATTGCATTAGGCAGCCACTGGAGTTCCCCACATTAGAGCAGAGAATCAGCATTGCATTCTTCCCCTAAGACAGGGCACTCACGGGTTGTGTGTTTCCTTCAGAGACTGAATGCCCTGTACCTGGTGGGAGGAGGTTACTGTCCTCAGATCCAGTAACAAAGGGGTGACAGCTCTAAGTAAAAATGTTAGGAGGGGAACTGCAACCCTCTACAGCAGCATATGTACACAATTAAAGCCACCTTTCAAGCACCTCAATTTAAATCCTTCTGCAGTTACTGTAAGATTCTCTGTTGGAATGTGCTCTATATAAGATGGGCATGTGAGCAGCTGTCTAGACGCTGATCCTCTGTCTCAAAGGCGAGGACACCATGGGGCTGATTTTCAAAGGCATTAAGTCAGTGGGAGTGGTGAATGCTCAAAATCCTCTGAAAACAAGGGCTGAAGTTCTCTAACAGCTATGTTGGGCAGAGAGGACTGGAATGAAAGTATATGCGGATTTTGATTTTAGTCTCTTTTTTTGTTTTGCCCGTTACAGGTCACAAAAAAAGCAAGAACATCACCAGCTGCAAAATTAAACATAACACCAAAGAGCAAATGCTACAGAGAAAGTGATGTGAAACAATAAAACATGATACTAAGTACAAATGTGTACACCTCAATCCAAGTTTTCTTTGTAGGAGAAGAAAAGGAGTTTTCCTGTCTCCAAAGGACTCACTGTTCAGGTACATAATGAAAGTGAAAGTGAGAATTAAAGGGGGGGGAAAAAACCCTTTTCTATGGGTCTGGAAACCTGAGAGTAAACATTCTGGCAGAAGCCCTGCCTTGATGTAGTTTGAAAAATACTATGGATGATTTAAAAAAGAAATAGATTTGGGGTTGTTTTGTCTCGGCCTCTATACCGCTTTTGTTCCAGTTAAGCTCCATTAATATTAAAATGAAGGGGAAAGTGAGAGTAAGCACAATGGCCACTAGGAGGCCTGGAGGAAAGGCCATCTATTGTGTCAAGCACTCAGGACACAAATGAGTAACTGACAACGTAAGGACCTGACAGGGATTTTTATGGCTTGTGCATCCATCTAATAATACAAGGATAAGAAACAGATTTTAAGACCAATAAGTGTAGCCTTGAACTATTATTTTAATATGGAAATAGTTTTTAAGAGAAGTAGAAAAAAGTAATTAATGAAAATAATTATGGCAGGAGAAATACCTACAAACTTTGGGTCTTATTTTGTAAGCAACTGTTCCCCTCTGATTCCTTCCAAAAATATTCAGAGCTGAAACTAAGGATGGAAGTATTCATCTCAAAAGAATAATTGAGAAAGTTATAAGCATGAGAAAACAGAGGGCTCTAAAGGAAATTCAAACTTACCTTACCTGAACTTTTGCAAATCACAATAATGAAAATTGAAACTTGAGATTATTTTGGTTCACTCAATTAGAAACTAAACAGCAAAAAAAAAAAAAAAAGCCTCATTTTAAAGAAAATATGCTTGTTTACAGGTTAGCCAAATATTTTCCATTTGGGGAAAAAAATTAAAGTACACTAGCTTTTAATAAGTTCTCAAAAGATGGAGGGTGCATTGAAATAATTTTTTCAGTCCATAATTGACATGTTAATGCAACCTTTTCTGGACACATCCTTACATTGCTCTTGCCAGCTCATAAGTATGTCTCACCTGTTGACAATGCACTGGTGGGAGAGAACCAACAGGGTGATTTTTCCAAATGAGTCCTCTCAGAGCTGAGCCTTTACATTTCGTATGTCTCACACACCAGAACAAAACACCCACTCAGATCCAAATGAAAGTCTGGTATGTTGCATGCATGCATGTATGCACACACCTGCTTTTCCGGCACACAGATTTCACTTCAATTGGCACAAATCAAAAGCAACTTTGCAAAATGAAAACCCCACTTTTTTCCTGCAAAACACCAGCACGCTTCACAACTCTCTGCACTACAGACCCAAGCATTAGCAGGCACAGACCTGCCCACGTTCCAAATAAAGTTGGCTGGCATCAAACCTGCAAGAACCCATCTGGTTGTTTTCAAACACTGATAAGCAGAGCCAATCCAAGCAGCTTTTGGACCCTCTGCAAAACCTGGAGACCTGGTTGCAAGTTTTCAGAATTCATTGCACAGCCCTGACCTGTGCTCCAATACTGTATGTTGTCTGTGGGAGAGTCAATCCCATAGAGGAGATCAGAATTGTGGGGGGATGGGAGAATGGGTAGGGAAAAACGGTCTTTCCAGATTTACCTCTCACCTAACAGCCATGATCAATAAACCTTCAGCCTCCATTACCCACAAAAGTCAGTTTCCCTTTGTTATTTTACCCTGTTCTGCTGTGTCAAAATTTTCACCTTATCAGCAGCAAGAAGGTTTACACTTAGAGAGTGGACAAAAGTAATCTGTAACTCCAGTATCAGAACAGATTCAGCATGTGAATGTACATACTGCCTTAGAACAGTGGTTCTCAAACTTTTTGGCCTGTGGCCCAACTTGCTCAACACAAACCTTTCCGTGGATCACCAGTCAAGCACCCATGATGACAAAATGGGTGCAGGATGGGGTAGGAGTGTAGGGTTTGGCTGGGAGCTTGGGTGCAGGAACAGGCTGAGGGTGAGTGCTCTAGACAGGAGGTAGGGTGCAGGAGCAGGCTGGAATTGTGGGGCCTGGCTGGGATTCTGGCTAATAGGAGCAGTCTCCAGTTGTGCAGTTTCCTGCACTGCCATTTCCCCAGCTGGGGGGAGGGGCAAGCAGCAGCGTGCGGAGCCGTTTCCTACCCCCATGAACTGCATCTAGCCTGCGAGGCTCGGGAAGCAGTGGGAGCATGTGGGGTGGAGCACCAGTGTGGGCTCCCCACTGCGGGGGGGAAGGGGGCAGAAGCGATCCCTGAACCAGTGGCTTACCTGCAAGATGGCCACGGACCATTAGTGGTCTGCAGACCACACTTTGAGATTCACTGACTTAGAATGCATTACTCACCCACTGAGAGGACACGGAGACAATGAAAAAAACCCTCAAGACCTGGATTTGCATTTAATTTAGATACAATTTCATTTCCCAATATGCTCTAGTGCTTATAGTGTACTTCTTTGCAAAGGTTTTATTTGTTTCACCTATGAATGAGCATCATTTTATACAAGTTTATGTTTCATAAGGAATATTTTGTGTATTATTTATTATAAAAATGTTGTTTAAATAGAATAAAGGTTTCTTATTAAGTTGAAAGAGTTGGGGACCTGTTGAGACAAAGTGGGAGACAGGTTGCTCATTAGAGAATCCACACCATTATATTACCATACAACTGTCAATCTATAGACAACTCCTGCCTTCTTCATTCCATGTGGCACTGAAGCACATTATTAGATTTGTTTTGCAGAAGCACCTCGGAGCCCCAATCATGTACTCTTGGATCTCTTGTCTCTTGCCTTATGATTACTTACATTGCAAGTTCCCTTGGGGAAGGGACCATCTTTTATACTGGTTTTGTACATTGTCTAACACAATGGTCTACACTGGCCTCTTGCGCAAGAATACTTGCACAAGAGGGCTTATCCCTGAGCAGGAACGTCAGAGTATTTGCGCAAGAAGCACTGATTTTGTACATTACAACTTCAGTGTTCTTGCGCAAATACTCACGGCCAGTGTAGACAGGCGGCAAGATTTTGCGCAAAAGTGGCCGCTTTTGCGCAAAATCTTGCCAATAT
This sequence comes from Pelodiscus sinensis, assembly GCF_052426305.1. Taxonomy (NCBI): domain Eukaryota; kingdom Metazoa; phylum Chordata; order Testudines; family Trionychidae; genus Pelodiscus; species Pelodiscus sinensis. Next base: position 1,570,829 of record NC_143062.1, read on the forward strand.
AGACACAGCCACAATAAATAAGACAAAAACCAAAGAAAACTGCGGGTGGACAGAGACAAACAGATGGGGGGAAAGAATTAAATTACAAGGTTTAATCTCTCTAGTCTGGCAGTCTCTGATCCAGCAACATCCGTGGTCTGGGATGATTTTAGTCCACTTATCATGGGTGTGGCCAAGTTGCTCACAATCCCATAAAGTTTGTTTACACCCAGCCACTAGTCCTGGCTCACAGTGTTCTTTGCTGTAATTTAGCTTTAATTTACCCCTAAATGTCTTTTAAGAGCCCATTAAGCAGTAGTAATTGTTGCTAATGCTGCTAGACAATAATGACCTCCCATTGTCCGGCAAATTCTCTGGTTTGGCACCGGTCAGGTCCTGAGGGTGCTGGACTTGAGCAGTTCAACCTGTATCAGTTTATACACTGCCCTCCACAATCCATTAGGACTGAAACCTATCCCCTGCAAAGACAGGAGATACCTCACCCCACCCTGAACCCCTAAACTCACAGATGTGGCAGCTTGTCTGAACCAGCACTGTGATGACCCTGTGGCAATCACTTTCTCTGATTTCTTCTAAAGCAAAACCAGTTTTCACTGGCAAAAATGATCTTTTCCCTTTGCTGCGAATGGCAGTTATGCATGTTATGCATCACAGAGGGAGTAGCAGGTTACAGATCAAACGCAGAGTGCCTCAGCACACTCGCTCTGAAACTTATTTGTAAGTGCTCAAAACACACTTGTTGATATTTATATCCCAGAGAGAATACTTGACCAGTGCAATAATGGGAGATGAGAATTTCACAGGCTCTTCTGGCTACAAGTCAGAATTGCAAGCAGGTGTTTAGGCTACCAAGCAATATAGCGCACGTCTACACAGCAGGGCTAAAGCCAAAATAAGCTACGCAACTTGAGCTATGTCAATTGTGTAGCTTAAGTCGAAATAGCTATTTAGGCTTTTGGCTCTGTCTGCACAGCAGGAAGTCCGAGTTAGAGCACTTGTCCCCCGACTTCCCTTACTCCTTGTAAAATGAGGGTTACAGGAGTCAGAGTAAGAAGTCCTCCAGCTTGATATTATTTTGACATGTCAAAATAACGGCTTGCTGTGTAGGCACGGACTATGTTATTTCAGCATAACGTTAGGCATAGAAATATGAAGATACGAAAATGTCAGCAAACAGTAATGGACATTCCAAAGTAGAAAGCAACAACAAATGCAACAGAGCCCAAGATTTAGGTTGGATTTTTTGCCAGTGTTAGGTAGAGATGGACCTTTCAAATTCCTCCAGCTATACTAAGTGCTAAAAAGACCCCCCCTCCCCAAATCCTAAGCCCCACATTGAATAAAATGTAAGCTTGCTCATAAATACAGATAGTCTCTAAAATACAACTCTTGTTTTATATGCTCTAGCCCTTTCAATCAACATTACGGGCTTCGGGTTAAATTCCTTTTTGTGAGAGGACCAGTCTAGGCCTATACGCTTGCATGTCAATTTGTTTTTCTCGGATCCTCCTAAGTTTTATTACAGCATCAATATTATATCCAAATAAATGTTCAAAAATAAGTCACCTTCCCGCCCCAGTCATGAAGAGGAGTTACAAATCATGCATTTAAAAAAAAACAGATCAAAACAGCAGTTTCTTTTTCCCCTCTGGTTTTGAGCATTTAGGATTTCACAATTTTAGACATCTCTCTGCAACCAAGAGGGCCTGCAAAGTAAACTGAGGTTCTCACATAAGTACCACCTCCGGGAGCTGGAGCTTTAAGATAAACATGAAATACTATCAATAACGATAACATTAGGAGCATTGGTAATGCTGCCAGGTTAAAAATGTGGGCATGAAAGGCCAGCATGACTTTTGGTTCCATCCATGTACATTGGATTCACAGCAAATCATCCTTAAATGACACAGAGATTGTTTGGCTAGAACTACAGGATTCCAGCCATGCGGTGAACAGAGCCAGTGGGATTACATTCTTTACCTTTTTATTATATACAGAACACTAGTATCTATAATGTTTTAAAGTACTTATATACACCATCGTCGGATATGATTTATTTGATTATAGCAGTAACATTTTAGTGCCATTTTATCTGCGAGTTCACGGAATGTTTTAAATCCCAAGCCTAATGGAAGCCCATCCATCACCACATTTTCAAAGCACAAATTATTTAAGTTTTTGTGCTACATGGGGCTAATCACTGCATAGAGATATGTGTATCCTCTTGTTTTGACTGATGTCATTCATTTTTCTTTAGGCTGCCCTGATTGATAGTCTAAGTGCTGAAGTTAACCAGACAAATGGATGTGCGCTCCTGAGGTATTTCCAGCCCAGCTGCCTTTTTAGCACTAAAAACTTCTTATGTCTGATAGCAGCTTGCAGCTGCTCCTGCTCATACAATTGAAATTACAGTTTGGAATGGAAAGTGACAGCCTACACTTTTTCCTCTTACATTAAGCATTTTGTTCATGGTGTCTCTCTAGGCAATTGGCAATTATAAATCAGCTGTATTAAATATATATCTCTATTTCAATGTGGTGGTTTGGTTTCCAAGGTCTCCATTAAAACATATATTACTAGCAGTGCTGAAAATCCATTTGCTGCTGTCCTATACAAATGGAAGCCAAAGATTGTGTTAGTAAGTCTGGTGCTTTTAATAATGGGAAAAATCCTCCAAGTGCCAAATATTGCTTGATTCAGCTTAGGGAGTCAACCAATCAAAGCAAATGGGCTAACTCTCCTCATTTAGACAAGCAAGACTTGGCTCATGTGCCAAAGTTTTGGTAGAGCGCAGGCTTCTTTTCACCATTCTCCCACAGCATTTGAAACCTAACCCGGACAGTTCCAACCTACACCACTGTCCAGATCTCTTTGCTCAAATGCTTCACATTCAACAGCTGACAAGTACTGTGAGGTTCTAGGCAAGTTTCACGGTGAAGAACTAAAAGGCAAGTTTTCATATCCAACATTTTTCATTCATATATTTTGCAGAAGAATACATGCAAATGCATTTGGGAGAAGTAAAAATATTCTTTCTAAAACCTTGTTTTTGGAGTGGTTTTTGCTTGATTCTTCGTTGCTCGAGAAAGAACAGAATCTTGTAACAGGAACAGTTACATTACAAACCTATTTTACTGAGTAGGTTCAGTTAAGCTAATGAGGGAGCTTTGTTTAATTTGTACAAAGCATGTCACTCTGTGTAATGGTTTTTAAAAGAGAGTTGCTTTTTCCGTTAATGGTGCACATTTCTGCTATGCAGTCAGGAAGCTGGAAATTAACACATGCTTTTTATATTAGCATCTTTTTTTTATAAGCCTCGTTAGCAAAAACTAAAGTCCAGGAAAGACCTGGATGCTTTAATTCACATTTACATGAAGTATCAAGGGTGCATTAAATTCATTCAATCTCTCATTGCCTGTAAGCAGTATGTTTATACTTTGAGGAGCCACCTATACTAAGTAATCTGGCTTTTGCTAATGGAATTCACCAAATATTTCCAGAAAAGTCACCGTCTAGCTGTCATCTCATAGAACTATTTCAATTTGGCTTGAATGTGAATTGTGATATTATTGTAAGAGATCTACCCTGTCAGCTGGGATCAAATGATTGCTGATAATTTATACATGTAAAACAATAGCACATGAGAAGACAAGCACAGACTAATTCCAGTAAAAACAACATATCCATCATAAATGATGTGGTGGAGTCTAATTTAACTACTTCCATTTTATTTGACCATGTCTGATCATTTAAAACAATTAAACACCATAAACCAAAACTAACACTGTTGAATACTCCGAATTTGTATAACTGTTTTATCGTAAGGCAACTGACCTAGCATTTCATTACATTTCTTAGAGACCAGAAAGAAGTTTAAATACTGTTCACCTTCCTCACATTACTGATTCCCTGGGCCTTAGGGGTAGTGGGCTGGCCGGGGAGGTGGGGGAGAAGGCGGGGAGATTGGGGGAGAGAGGCAAGAGGGGAGGTCTATTTCTGTGAGAGCAACAAGAACAGGACACAGCCCACAATGCATTTGTTATTGAGTCATTCTAAAGACCAATCCTGCTCCTCTTGGAGTCAGGAAGAATTTTGTCATGAATTCCAATAGGAGTAGTGCTCACGGGTTCTAAATGTCATAACTTTGACTTATTTAAACATTGATCCTGTAACCAAAAAGTTATTTTGCCATTGTTTTTCATGGAGGTTAGGTCCATAAAAGGCTATTAGCCAGGGAGTAAGGAATGGTGCCTCTGGCCTCTGTTTGTCAAAGGCTGGAGAAGGATGGCAGGAGACAAACTGCTTGATCATGGTCTTCGGTCCACCCCTTCTGGGGCACCTGGCACCTATCGAGAGACAGGATACTGGGCTAGATGGACCTTTGGTTCAGTATGGCCGTTCTTATGCTTTCTAAAACAGAAATATAACAATGACAATGAATTACCAGTAGTTTGGAAAGATGATTTCCATCACAAACTGAACTGGACTCAAAACCTGTGCATCAACATTCAGCTTAGAATGGACATTTAGCTACTGCAAATTCCAATATGTATCCTGAAACCTCATGTGTGTCAACGGGGATACAGGCAAAACACTGGACTAAGGCTATGTCCACACTGGCAATTGAACGACAAAATTCTACTTGGTAGGGGTGGAAATATTTTGTCAGCAGAAGAGACAACAAATGGTGGCTATACTGCCCAACTTTTAGTGGCACGGCAGTGTTGATATGGCTACATCATAAAGCCTGGTCTATACTAGACAAGGAAGGTCGGCTTTAGGTGAGTAACTCCAGGTACGCAAAACGTGTAGCTGGAGTTGGCTTACCTTAAACCACATGTTGGTGGTGGCCACACAGCTGGAGGCCAATGGGAGTAAATGCTCCACTGGCTTCCCTTAAGTCTTCACATAAGGATTACCGGATGCTGGCAGGGGCTGCCCTCAGTGTTCGATATATGGATCTATACTAGACCCACTAAATTGAATGCTAGAAAATGGACCTCTGGAGCATTGATCTTGTGATAGGTATAGACATGCCCTAAAAGCTGTGTAGTGTAGACAAAACCTATGGTGCTTTTATTCAAGAATCCCAGGGGAAAAGCCCATTTTCCTTTTAGAAACGATGGAGAAGACAATGAATTGGCAATCTTTCACAGTAATTTTTTTTAACATTACCACCTTCTATGAGTCTCAGAGGGGTAGCCGTGTTAGTCTACAACTTTAAAAACAACAAGTAGTCCTGGGGCATCTTAGAATCTAATATATCTATATCTATATCTAGTGCTTCGTGGTCAAAACCCACTTCTTCAGGTGAGATGATCTTGAGTGGAGAAAAAAAGGGGGGACCCTTCTCAGAATAAAAAGGAAAAGGAAGAAAAAAACATTACCTGTCAATTGTAGTCCCAGTGCTAATGAGGCTAATTGAGTGGGCTGGAAGTATCCCATTCTTAGCTTTTGATGTCAATAGGGTGTTGAATGTAAGTAAAGCTGGTGTTAACCAGTTCAAGTCTTTGTACAAGCCAAAGGATACAGTATCAAATTTGCATATGAAGGTCAATTCTGCACTCTCTCTCTGTAGTGTCTCATTTTCTATGAGAATTAACTTTAAAAAGTGAAGTTCATTTTCTAGCAAAATACAATATCTAACAAGGAAAAAGAGGGTCTTCGCATATTTTTTAGCTGAGGGAAATGGAGATCTTGTCATTCTAACTTTTGAATAGGCAGACTGTTCTCTGTTTTCTTTTATTCTTTCCTGGTTTTCTGGTTCCCAAACAATAATGAAACCTACTGATGGTGAAGAGGTTCTTAGAATAGGCACGGTCTTGAGAACACACACTTTGCAGTGAGCAATGCTACTCAATTATTCATCTCAGGGCAAAGGAAATTCAGAGAATCCTTTTGAACTGCTCACTTTGTAGCAATTTCTGCCCTCATTCCTACCCAAGCCATACCAGGAAAGCCAGTGGGGTGCATAGGCTCAAACAAGCATAGAATTCAGACCATGTGAATAGTGGTCTAATAAATAAAGTTTCCATTGCAGCTTCTGAAAATGAGACAGCACTACATATATGAAAGCTACATACATATATGAAAGCTACATACATCAATGTTTTAGTGCATTTGGCAGGTATATCAGACAAAGGGTCTAGACAGATTACAGTGATTTTCATTAAGGTAGACAAAAAATGATTAAATAAGTCTGAATAAGATGGCAAAGTACAGTCCTGTTATAACCAGTGAGCTGGTTAGGCTAGAATGCCAAACTAAAAATATCAAAGCAAATCAACAGACAATTGGCTTGTCTAGCTGTAGCTGTTCAGTGGGTTTCAATAGGCTTACACTTCCACCTTGGTAGGTGTACAATGGGAATTAAGGGCTTGATTCATTCCTACATTACTACATTGCACTGGTGCATAGAGTGAGGTATACAGCTAATAACAAGCCTAACTCCCTTACAAGAGCTGCTAATGCTACACTGGGAGGAGTGGTTCTGTACAAAGCATATTGAAATGACAGGCTCTAAAGCAGTGTTTCTCAACCCCCCCCTTTTTTTTATAAAGTATCCCCTTTAAAAAAAAATTATAAGTACCTCCAGTACCTCCAGTTTTCAAACACACAATTTTTTTTCTACCATTGCACCACATTTGTTTAAATGCTTAATCGTAGCCAGGCGGGCGATGAAATTTTTGGGTGTAAAAAGTACAAAAATAATAAAACACTAAAATTATTTTTAAAAATTCAGTTTTCCCCAAATTTCACTTGTGTTGACATGTCCCCCCTCCCCCGGTTTTTCTGAGTACCCCTAAGGGTACTCGTACCACCGGCTGAGAAACACTGCTCTAAAGCACAGCACACAGGGCTGAAAATAGCTTTCAGTAGAGCCCATAATGATTTAAGTACCCATTTTATAACTGAGCTTCAAAAATTCCCCAATATGATCACGGCTTTTGCTACACATTCAAACCTCAGGTGGAATCAAATGCTCTGCAGATCAAAGATTGCTCAGCTCACCGTTCCTGAAAGGAAATGCCTATTTCAAGCAGATCTATCCATTTCTTGGACAGCAAAGAGTTTTGTGATTAGCAGAGCCAGGCTGCGGACAGCAGAACTGGGGAGAGTGTAACTCCTTCCCCTTCTGCAAGGCTTCACATTTAGGCTGCAGGTAGGGAAGAGGCACCTTGCCTCAGTCTTCTAGCCTTAGCTAGCCAGAAAAGAAGAGCTGACACAAGGGGGAGCTAATGATCTGTTCTGTTCAGAGCTATATGTAACCCAAGGTCATGCCTCAAACAAAGGAACAGGTGGTTGGCTCAAAGATTTACACCACCATCTCCGGAAGCTAAGGCATTGGATTTGCCATCGCAAGATGGGAAGACCAGGCACATTTGTGGTGGGCTCTGATCTCTCTGGCAGCTTTTGAGGCCAGGAAGTCCCCAGCATTGATATAACATTAGCACAACCAGGAGTTTGCAGTGTTTGGCAGCCATCTCAAGACTCTCGGATGTCTCACAGCACTTCCGGTTTCTTTCCCGGTAGGCGGGGCAGCAGATTTTCTCAGGCTTATCAGGAGATGTATTTATGTCTATGGTGTCAGTCATCTAGGATATGTCTAGACTCCATGCCTCTGCTGACAGAGGCATGTAAAATAGGCTCCCCGACATAGTCAATGAAGCAGGGATTTACATATCCCCGGCTTCATTCAAATAAAAATGCCGCCGTGCTGTGCCGACTTAGCTGATTGTTGGCACAGCGCGGCAGTCAACCCTTTGTCGACCGCTCCTGTAAATCTCGTTCCGTGCCTCTGTTGGCAGAGGCATGTAGTCTAGACCAGTGGTCTCCAACCTTTTTACACCCAAGATCGCTTTCTAAATGACAGAACAAACCAAGATCTACTGCCCTGCCCCTTCCGTGAAGCCCCATCCTCTCTATTCTCCTCCTCTCCATCACTTGCTATCCCCAACCCTTATACTGCTGCTTCCCCCCCCCCCCCCAATTCTTCTGTAGAATGAGGTTTTTCCAACATTTGGCCTGTCTAGACTGAACCAAATGTCAGAAAAAACCCTTCTTTTGGAAGCTCCCTTATTCCTCGTGGAAAGAGGAATATAGGGGTGACCAAAAGAGCATGTTTGCTTTTCCACTAAAAGAAGAGGAAGAACAAACACATCCCTGGATGCAGAAGAGTTTTTCTGGGATATCTCTGGAATCCTGAAAAACTCCTGCAGTCTAGCCGGACCCCCGCTGGGTTGAGACAGGATGTGTGGGCTCTGGGGTAGGAATGAGGGATTTGGATGTGGGAAGGGGTTAGAGGTGCAAGCTCTGGGAGGAAATCTGGATGCAGGAGGAGGTAGATAAGGGAACACTGGCTCGGGGAGGGAGCGCCAGGCCAGGCAGTGTTGGGGTCAGATGTAGGGTTGGGGTACTAAGCAAGCCACAGACTTCTGGATGTGAGGGTTCAGGAATTTGGGTTGGGGTATGTGAGGGGCTCAGGGCAGGGGGTTCCAGGGTATGATCGGCTCAGATGTAGGGTCTGGGGGAAAGGTGAGTGCAGGAGTGTTATGATGCTGTGGCCAGATGGGGGCTTGGCCCCAACTGGGGGTTTGTTGGCCAGGCTACATTTTTAAAGAAAATACTGTCAAACACAAAAACTTTCTGCATTGTCTTTATTTCTGAGAAGGGCAGGGAACCTGTTTTGAGTCAGGGGTCACTGACCCACAGAAAAGTCAGTTGGGGCCACACAAGTGAGTTGCAAAAAAACCCTCCTCCAACACTCCCCCCCCCCCCCCCCCCCAAGCTTCACTATTGTGGCACCAACTGTGTTGATGGGAGGAGAGGACATAATGCTGGGGAAGGGTGCTAGTGGGTGCTTCGGTAGGGGACAGGGTGCCAGTGGGGACAGAGTTCTGCAGCTGGGGACAGGGTGCCAGTGGGGACAGGTTTCTGAGGCTGGGGACAGGGTGCCAGTGGGTACAGGTTTCTGAGGCTGGGGAGTGAGGAGAGGGAACAGGGGAGTGGGGAGAGGGTGCTGGGAGGGCAGGGGACAAGGTGCCAGTTGGGACAGGTTTCTGTGGCTGGGGAGAGGGAACAGGGGGCAGGGGGGCAGAGAGTCCCCTGCACTCGCCTCCTCCCAGGATTCTCCCCCCAAGGGAAGCTGGCACATGCCTCCTCCAGGGCTGACCTCCCTCCTGCGGTTCAGCCAAACCCCTGCGCGCGCGCCTGCCCCGGGGCCAAACCCCAAGGCCAAACCCCCCTCCTACGACGCAGGGAAACCCCTGTGCTCCACTCATCCCGCTTGCGGTGCAGGGAAGCCGCTGCACTCCTCCTCCGGGGCAGACGCTCCCTCCTGCAGCACGCCCAGCACACCACAGAGCTGTGGGAGGGGAGCAGCCAGCACACTTCCGGAACCCCCAGAAATGGCGCAAAGCTGCAGGCAGGACTTCCGTCCACCCTGCGGGAAGCCGGCACTACGGTGGAGGTAGGTAGTGGGGCTTCTTGGGGGTGGGGGGAAAATGGAGGGTGGGGGGCCCTCAACGCCTTGCGATCGACTGGTCGAGGCCTCACGATTGACCAGTCGATCGTGATCGACCACTTGCTGACCACGGGTCTAGACATACCCCTAGGGTGCATCTACACTACACCGTAGGTTGAAATAAGATACGCAATTTGAGCTAAAAATAACCTGCTATTCTGAAATGTCCCTTACTCATCATGGAATGAGGTTTATAGGGAAATCGGAATAGCAAGCCTGGTATATTTCGAAATAACTGGCTTGCTGTGAAGACACAGGATAGCTATTTCGGGATACCGGAGGTATCCCAAAATAGCACTGCAATTTAGACATAGCTCAAGAGACCCTGTGTCGCAGGGTGATGTGGCTGCCCCCACCCCCAGGGGGAGCTGTCTAGTCCCTGGGGTTCTTGAAATCCTGTCTCAACCCCATGTGTATAGTACTTCAGTGGTTGTCCTAAACCTATGGGCCTTTTGCTCGGACAGTGAGGTCTAGTGGTTGGAGTCAATAGCAAGAGCCCTTCTTGCAGGGGCACAGCGGCCTAGCAGCTGGAGTCAATAGCAATAGGTACAGGCCCCATGGATTGGCGACTGAGGAGGGGGTAGGGAGACCCAGGCCTGCCCTACTCCACCAGGTCCCAGCCCAGGGCCTTATTAGCATTGGCGCAGTCCACTGCTCGCTCAGCAGGGAATCCCACTGAAACACGTCGAACTCCTTGGGATCCAATGGACTACACCCTGGGCTACTTCCTACCCACCTCCCCTGGACTCCTTCCAGGGTCCTTCCTTCAGATCCTCGGCAGTGTCTCCGGTATCTCACTGGCTGGTGTCCAGGACTGGTACCAATAGCGGTTCACCTCCAGGAGCCCTGGCAGTATGTCCTTCCTCTTTGGCAGCTAGTTCAGACTGAACTTCTCTCCAGGCCTTTATGTCTGGGCTGCAGTCTGAGCATGCCCAGCAGGGCTGTGGGGGAGGAGGGGGGGACTTCCGCAGCCAGGGGAGCCTGGTTAAGCCTTGCTTCCCCAGTGCAGGGTTGGTACACCCCATCACACCTCGGAAGGCGTTTAAAAGTATATTGAATCCCCATCATCAAGATACTTACTCACAATCCAAGAGCACTGTTTGAAAAGTAACACAATGATGCGCTCTCACTTTTAGGTCCATATGTCTTTTCTCTCTTTTTTCCATCTTGGGAACAACTCCTCTTTCTCTCTGCACCCAGCGTCTCTTGCTTTCAGCTGCTGCCAGTCTCTACCTTTTCATTCCAACCTGACACCACTGTTTGATCTTGCAAATGAATGGCTGTTGGGGGAAGAATTCTTCCACCAACACCATTCATTTGTGAGAATTTGAGTGTTATCATTGGAGAAAATGAGGTTTGACAGTTTTAGCCTAATTCCTAGCATATCATTTTTAGCCTCACAGGGGACTAGATTCTGCCAGCCTGGCTCAAGAATATTCCTTTTTTCTGTGGCTAGCCCCATCAAAGCAGACTGAAATAATCATTGTGTGAGGTAAAAATTAACATATGGGTGGCAGAACTGGCAGGACGAGTATTAATTTCCCAGCTTTGCAGATCAGTAACAAGTATTTTGGTAGAGTTATATGGGGTGAACCTCACCAGAACCCCTCCATTTTGTGGCTCGCTCTAGCCAGAGTAATTAGAACCTTAACTCCCATGTGTTAACACTCAGAAATTTAAAATAAAATGACAGGAATATTCTAGTTTAAACTTTATGGGCCAGATTCTGGTGGCCTTATTATGGCTAAGTAGCATCTTATTTCCTGAAAATTCCTGTCTGTCTAACCTGCTCTTAAAAATCTCCAGTGATGGAGATTCCACAACCGCCCTAGGCAATTTATTCCAGTGTTTAACCACCCTCAGCACTGATCTACATTAGGGAATTATTTCAAAATAACACCCCTTATCATATATATATAAAACAGCCCAATGTCTGTAACTCTGTGACGCGGAAATGCTGGCTGTTCCTTCTGGGCGCCACTGTTGCCTCCCTGGCAGTTCCCTCTGGGTGGGGCTGTTGCCTGAGTCACGTCCTTCACCTCCTGCCATGGTGCTCGGCTGAGTTCTGTGCCGCTCAGCCGGGCCGCCCTGCCCCCCTTTGCCTCCTGCAGTGGCGCTCGGCTCACTTCTGCGCCGCTCAGCCGGGCCGCCACATGTGAGCAAGTGGCGAAAGCGACCGTTTGGGCTCCGTGCTCCCCATGCAGCACGGGGAGCGTGGAGCTCAAACGGCCGTTTAGGTTCCGCAGTCCCCCGAGTGAGAGGCAGGAGGGGGAGGAGAAGAGAAAGAGAGAGACGGAGAGAGAGGCAGGAGGCGGAGGAGAGCTGAGAGAGAAAGCGGGGGAGGCAGTAGGAGGAGAGAGAGACCGGAGGCTCAGGAGAGAAGACCGACGTGGAGGAGAGACCTGAAAATCCCGTCTTATGAAGGGCTAATTGGCTAGTTTCAAAATAATAAGCAGAGCATCTACACTAACAAGCTTGTCATTTTGAAATAACAGGCTGGCCATTTTGAAATCTGTTGCCCTGCTTTCCTTGGGGAATAATGCTTATTTCAAAACTTATTTCAAAATAGCATTAGTGTGGACACTCTGGTGTAGAGAATCAGCAAGTATAGTGCTTTGGCCGCGTGACAGGGCATCCCAAGGACGAAACCAAGCAAAAGTCCTGAGCCAACAATAACAACCTCTGCCTGGGTCAACGACCTTCGAGAATGCTGTGTTTGGGACTGTGAAGAAGCACAGTTTATGAAAAGCAGGATGTAGACTTTTGGAAAGTTTGAGAGGGTATAAAGATAGTTGTAATCTTGCAATAAAATGATTTTTTGCTTGCACCAGCCGGAGTCCGTGCCTTCATACACCACAAATGGTGCCCGATACAGGGCTTGAAGTGAACGAGTGATTCGAACCGGTGGTGTATCCGTGGCTGGACGGAGGATAAGTTGTTGAGAGGAGCTCCCGAAATTACTGACATCACCATTCGCAGGACGAACAGGTGAGCAGCCGCGTACAGAATAACAGTATGGGGCAGTCTGCCACGAAAGAGCAAAAACTGCAGCTTGAGATCTTGCAGCACATTGTGAAGGAACAGGGGTTTAAGGTTCCCCCTGTACAGCTGGTTCAGCTGTTGGTTTGGATACGAGACCATTGCCCGTGGTTCCCGGAAGGGGGTTCTTATGATTTGACCTTCTGGGAGAAGGTGGGCAAGGAATTGAGAACCTCTGAACATCTTGCATTATCCCTCCCAAAAGGGATCATAGTAACGTGGCAAACTGTTTATACAGCCATACGGGCATTGCATCCCGCCGAGCGGGTCCTGAAGGAAGCGTCAGCAACATTTGATCCCAGGCCATATCAGGGCCCAGAGGATCCCTTGTCCCCTCCCCCGAAATCCCCCCGGGAGGATTGTGAGCCAGTGTACGCCACGGTCCCGGTCTTCCCGGAGCCTGACGACTTGTGCCTCGGCCCAGAGGACAGTGAATCTGAGGACGGCGGGCCCGAGGACCCCTTTGACACAGGAACGGCGGCGGTCGGTGTAGGGCCTGACTCGTACCCGTTGCTTGAGCCCGTCAAGGCCCTGGCGGCATCTGCGCCGACGGCGGAGCAAATTTTACAGACTCAGAGGCTACGAGCTGTTTCTCGGTCCTCGATTGTAGCCCCTCCGCCTTTTGCCCCAGCATTAGCTCCCGCTTCTTCATACAGGTCCGCAAGCCACACGGTCGCTCCATATGGGCCCCCCCTTGGTGGCGCCCTCACATAATGAACAGGCAGGGGTTTTATCTGAATGCCGACGTAAGGCTCTTCGGCGAGGAGATGTGCAGCTTCTACAGGCTTTTCCAATTGTATATGCACCCCAACGGCCCGCCCGACATGAGGCTTTGCCTTATGAACTCGTAAAAGAGTTGCGCAAATCTGTGAAGGATTATGGATTACAGTCTTCTTATACGATGAATTTGGTTGTACCTTACTGAGCATTCCCAGGATGCACAGAAGCGGTAATGACTCCTGGGAGCCGCACGCCCCTGATTTGCCCCGCTGCGTGATAAAGAGGATATCAGCGGACGCGGCACCAGTTTGGCAGGCATGTTGTGGACGCAGACCCCTGGTACTCCGGGGTGAATTCAGCACGGTTGTGGATTAGGGCCCTCACGGTATGCTGTGGGATAAAGTGGACAATCGCACTGTCCCCTTCGGCCGGTATAATCATAGCCTTTCGTGGCATGGGGGAGGCTCTGCCGGTCCTGTGTTACAATTTATTACTAATGGGGATAACGCTATGGCCTCAACGTTACATAAGGGGGTGTGGCGGATAGGGTTAGCATTTATGGGTTATAGTTTAGGGAGTTTGATTTTAGAGAATTATACATCTTTTTTAGATTAAACAAGCCCAGTTGTTTCAATCTTTCCTCACAGGTTATATTTTCTAGACCTTTTATCATTTTTGTTGCTCTTCTCTGGTCTTTCTCCAATTTGTCCACATCTTTCCTGAAATATAGCACCCAGAACTGGACACAATGCTGTAGTTGAAGCTTAATCAGTGCAGAGTAGAGCAGAAGAGTTACTTCTCATTCCTTGCTTACAACACTCTTGCTAACGTATCCCAGAACTTTCTTTGTTTGTTTTTGCAACAGTACTACACTGTTGGCTCATATTTAGTTTGTGGTCCAATACGACTCATAGATCCCTTTCTGCAATTCTCCTTCCTAGGCAGACATTTCCTATTTTGTAGGTGTGTAATTGATTGTTTCTTCCCAAGGGGAGAACTTTGCATTTCTGTTTATTGAATTTCATCCTATTTACTTCAGACTGTTTCTCCAGATCATTTTGAATTTTCATCCTATTCTCCAAAACACGTGTAACCCCTCCCAGCTTTGTGTTTTTTGCAAACTTTGCAAGCATACTCTATGCCATGATCTAAATCATCGATGAAAATATTGAAGGGAATCATCCAGAACTGATCCCTGCAGAACACTACTCATCACACCCTTCAATCTGAAATCTATATATTGACATGGCAAATAAGAACAAAAGGAGTTATGACTAGTTGGTGTTAGCCAAATAGCAATATCCTTAGGGCTAGGTGTACTTGATTTGCATCACTTAGTCTCCCTAGAACATCCTTTGATGTTTCATTCTGATTGGCAAAAGCTGCTAAAAAGGAACATGAAAAAATAATCTCACAAAAAGGTTAGGTGAAAAACAAAACAGAGAAGATTTACTGATGGAGGGTGTCACAAAGAGCATTAATTTGTACGAGTTTCAGGGGTTCGGGGGGTGACTTTATTACACAACACAGATTCCCCTTCAGCTAGAAAACCACATTTTGTTTTTTAAAAAATTTGAAGCACTCTTGGGGAAAAAAACGGTTTAAATGATAAGCAATGAACATTCCCAGGCTCAGACTGATTCTGCGAGCTCCCAGGCTACTTTGAAAGCTTTGCTCATCTCTAGTCATGCATTAGATGTGCTACTTGCAGAAGAATGACCCAGTGGTTAGGGCGGCAGCAGGTTGACATCTATGACCTGGAATAGACCGTGG
Source organism: Pelodiscus sinensis (assembly GCF_052426305.1). Lineage (NCBI taxonomy): Eukaryota > Metazoa > Chordata > Testudines > Trionychidae > Pelodiscus > Pelodiscus sinensis. The sequence goes on from NC_143062.1 coordinate 1,585,884, forward strand.
GCTCAGTTCACAGGTGGATGGGCCCAAATTCCAGAATTAGGTTCCACTGGGATGGGTACCACAAACTCCCACTTAGTGACTGCTGAACCCTGTAGGCACTTCTGCATGGGCACACCAACTCCTCACCAGATACATGAACTGATTGGTTCATGAACTGGGGGATGATCGGTGTTCCCTCACCTAATTCTTCTGGTAAGTTTCAGAGGGGTACCTTAAAGATTAACAAATTTGTTTGGGCCATACATTTTTGTGGGCTATAGCCTACTTCATCATCAGCTGCATGAAGTGGGCTCCAGCCCACGAAACCTTATGCCCAAATAAATGTGTTAATCTTTAAAGTGCCGTCGGACTCTTTGTTGCTTGCGCTCAGAGCTCTCCTACTGCATCAGACCCTGACAGATGAGCCTACACAAAAAGTTAGGGGTGGGGCAGGAAGGGAGGACCTCACTTATAACCTTTTGCCCAGTGATTTGGCTCTCACCTGGGAGGTGAGGGACCCAGGGTTCAGTCCCCCTGCTGTAATCATTCTTTCATTATTTATCCACAGTGGAACAACTTCAACAGAAGAGATGGAGGAAGCTCCATAACAGAATATCCCCAACCCTGTGATGAGGGCCCTCACATGAGAGGTGGCAGATCCTTTTTCAAATTCCTCCTGCCCCTCTTGTATCTCAGGTACATACCCCAACAACTTGGACAGAAGTTAGGAGAGAGCTCATCCTCTCTCCTGCTCCTGGCTTCTTGCACAAACTGTGCAGGTGTCTGACTCCAAGAGAGGGTTTGCAGCTGATAGTCCCAAGCAGAGGGAAAACGTTTCCTGCAGCCTGAATGTAAGCACTGTCCTTGCCTTCTATTGGCTAACGTACAAGCTTTTGTGAATCCCATTCTAAGGCACCTCTCTCTTCCCTCAGTAACTCCAGGCCCAATTTTCTGTGTGAACATAGCCCGCCCCCTCCCCCCCCCCCCCCGAGCAAGTCACTTTGCCTCTCTGGGCTTCAGTTCCTCATCATAGAATCATAGAACTGGAAGAGACCTCAGAAGGGCATCAAGTCCAGCCCCCTGCTCTAGGCAGGACCAATTCCAACTAAATCAACCCAGCCAGGGCTTTGTCAAGCCGAGACTTAAACACCTCTAGGGATGAAGACTCCACTGCTTCCCTAGGGAACCCAGCCCAGCGCTTCACCACCCTCCTAGTGAAATAGTTTTTCCTAATATCCAACCTAATATCCAACCTAGACCTCTCCCACTGTAACTTGAGACCTTTGCTCCTTGTTCTGCCATCTGTCACTACTGAGAACAGCCTCTTTCCATCCTCTTTGGAACCTCCCTTCAGGAAGTTGAAGGGCTGCTATCAAATCCCCCCTCACTCTTTGCTTCTGCAGACTAAACAGACCCAAGTCCCTCAGCCTCTCCTCATAAGTCATATGCTCCAGCCCCCTAATCATTTTGGTTGCCCTCCGCTGGACCCTCTTCAATGCGTCCACATCCTTTTTTGTAGTGGGGGGCCCCAGAACTGGACACAATACTCCAGATGTGGCCTCACCAAAGCTGAATAAAGGGGAATGATGACATCTCTGGATCTGTTGGCAATGCTCCTCCTAATGCACCCTGATATGCCATTAGCCCTCTTGGCTACAAGGGCACATTGTTGACTCATATCCAGCTTCCCATCCACTGTAATCCTGTAATCCCCGAGTCTTTTTCTGCAGAGCTGCTACTTAGCCATTCAGTCCCCAGCCTGTAACAATGCTTGGGATTCTTCCATCCCAAGTGCAGGACTCTACACTTGTCCTTGTTGAACCTCATCAGATTTTTTGTGGCCCAATCCTCTGGATCTGCTGGCAATGCTCCTCTTAATGCAACCTAATATGCCATTAGCCTTCTTGGCTACAAGGGCACACTGTTGACTCATATCCAGCTTCTCATCCACTGTAACCCCCAGGTCCTTTTCTGCAGAACTACTACTTAACCGATTGGTCCCCAGATGGTACTATGCTTGGGATTCTTCCGTCCCAAGTGCAGGACTCTACACTTGTCCTTGTTGAACCTCATCAGATTTCTTGTGGCCCAATCCTCCAATTTGTCTAAGTCATTCTGGACCCTATCTCTGCCCTCAAGCGTATCTACCTCTCCCCCCAGCTTAGTGTCATCCGCAAATTTGCTGAGGGTGCAATCCATCCCCTCATCCAGATAATTAATAAAGATATTGAACAAAACCGGTCCTAGAACCGAACCTTGGGGCACTCCACTAGAAACCGACCGCCATCCTGACATCGAGCCATTGATCACTACCCGCTGGGCCCGGCCTTCTAGCCATCTTTCTATGCATCTTACCGTCCATTTATCCAATACACATTCCCTTAACTTGCTGGCAAGAATATTGTGGGAGACCGTATCAAAAGCCTTGCTAAAGTCAAGGTATATCACATCCACTGACTTCCCCTGTCCATCGAGCCAGTTACCTCATCATAGAAGCTAATCAGATTGGTCAGGCACGACTTGCCCTTTGTGAATCCATGCTGACTATTCCTAATCACTTTCCTCTCATCCAAGTGCCTCAAAATGGATTCCTTAAGGATCCCTTCCATGATTTTTCCAGGAACCGAGGTAAGACTGACCGGCCTGTAGTTCCCTGGATCATCCTTCTTCCCTTTTTTGAAGATGGGCACTACATTTACCTTTTCCCAATCATCCGGGATTTCTCCCGATCTCCACAACTTTTCAAAGATAATAGCCAAAGGCTTCGCAATGACATTTGCCAACTCCCTCAGTACCCTCGGATGCACTAAGTCCGGACCCATGGATTTATGCACGTTTAGCTTTTCTAAATAGTTCCTAACCTGTTCTTTACCCACCACGGGCTGTCTATCTTCATCCCATCTTGAGTCACCTATCGCAGAAATCCAGGAGCTGACCTTGTCCGTGAATACAGAGGCAAAGAAAGCATTGAGTACTTCAGCTTTCCCCACATCATCTGTCACTAGGTTACTTCCTTCATCCATTAGGGGCCGCACACCCTCTCTGATCACCTTCTTGTTAACATGCCTGTAGAAACCTTTCTTGTTATCCTTCACATCCTTAGCCAGTCACAATTCCATTTGCGCTTTCGCCTTCCTGATAACCCCCCAGCATTCTCGAGCTAGACCTTTAAACTCCTCGCTGGTCATTTGTCCAAGTTTCCACTTTTTGTAAGCTTCCTTTTTGTGCTTACCAAGGATTTCCCCTGTAAGCCAATCCGGTCTCCTACCATGTTTGCCTCTCTTGCTACGTGTCGGGATGGTTTCTTTCTGTGCCTTCAATAAGGCTTCTTTAAAATACTGCCAGCTGTCCTGGACTCCTTTCCCCTTCATGTTAACATCCCAGGGGATTCTGCCCAGCAGATCTCAGAGGGAGTCAAAATCTGCTTTTTTGAAATCCAAGGTGTGTATTTTACTACTCTCTTTTCTTCCTTTTGTCAGGATCCTGAAATCTACCATCTCATCTCATCAGCAAAACGGAGATCATAGTCATTCCCTACCTCAGAGGGTTATTGGGAGGATAAATCCATCCCAGATTGTGAGATGTCACATGCCTGAGATTGCTAGATCACTTTGAGTTGGATGGAGAAGTAGCTGACTAATGGCGCCCAACTGTAGACTGGCTGTGTCTTCTCATGTCACAAATATTACAACTGGCAGATCAGCAGATCTCAGGGGAGGTCCAAGCACACAGGTCCCAGTTCTTAGATGCAATAGTACCTCACTTCGAAAACAGTGCTATTGATGTCAACCTGAAATCATTTATGGAGTTCAGTGAGTAAGGGGATCACAATCTGGCACACAGGAAATAAGGGCAAAACTCCATTGATTTCAATGCAATCAGGATTTCACCCAATTGGTTTAGAAGATCAATAGTTAAACAAATAAGACCAAATCCTGCCCTCTGTAACATCTGAGCATTAGCTTCAGTAGGGCAGCCGGGGTGACATGCAAAGGGAAATGTAGGAAATGCAGCATTGTGATTGATATGCTGCATAACAGGGAACTAGTGTAAATCTTTCATCACCAAGGAAATATGCTTTGAATGTTTACTTTGAGTGATAAGCCTTATGGATGCCTTCTGAGCCTGTTTGGCCCTATAAAGGGAGAGAGAAAAACCACTAACCAAGAAAGCCAATCATCAGCAACGTAATGAACAGTCAGAAAAGATGTTGCCTGCCATTTTTGTTTGCAGTGATAAAAGGCACAACGGGGCACGGTGGGAAATAGAAGATTTAACTGATGCTAACCAAATCTCTGAAAAAATTATATTTAAAGCAACTGTGGGCTAGATGCGCAGCTGGTTTAATTCAGTGTAGTGCCATTGATTTTTCTGGAGTTATCACCGACTTACACTAGCTGAGAATTTGGTCCCAAACTGTTTGAAAGTTACAGAAGCATTAAAATAAAACTTTAAATTGATACACTTAATAAAGTTTGCACTATTATAAAGAGAAGTGTATAGTAATTAAACGTAGCCATCAGTCCTAATGGACTGTAACTGTCAGTAAGAAATAACTTATAACAACACTGTAGATGGCTGCAGTGTCTTATTACTGCTCTGCACTGAAGGAAATGCTGCAAGTTAAAAAATGTTTCCAGATTCCAGTGTAATTGGCAGAAGTTATTCCACCTTCCACATCACATTGATGAATGGCCACCCACTTGGAATATGCAGGTGATTGCCACTGATTTTACTTCCCTTTCTTTATAGCCTATGAAAAGTTTTGGTTCTGTGTATTCATTGTGGAAATTAAGCAAGTGGTCATCTGTCAGTTACACCAGCACACATCCAGAATAACTCAGCAGAGATCAGGGCAATTGCTTTGCATTTGCTTCAGGGCCGGGGGCCGAATGTGGCTCTGTGTCCACACAAACCATTTTCAACAGAAGAAATGTCTATAACTACTCTATAACGTGGGAGGAGGCAGCCAAGATAAGGGCTAGATTGTGGAGCTATCAAGATTCCTGAGTAAGGTGCAGACCCCGGAAAATATTGTGACTCCAGTTCCCTTGCTTTCCTCTTGCTTCATCTGAAAACTGTGCAAGCTTTACACCAGGCACTGCTTATTTCCCCCTTGGCATCAGTTCAGTTGTGCCAGCTGTCATGTGGCAAATGGAAGGGCAAGGCTCTGTTCACACCCTGCCCTGTGCAACGGTCCAGGAGGATACAAGGCATTTCCATGCAGTGAAATGACTGTGAGCAGACTTCATGGAAACATGAGCTATTCAAACTTTGTTCATCGTATATACACTAGCCCAATGTCTGTGACTCTGTAACGCTGAAATGCTGGCTGTTCCCTCTGGGGGGCACTGTTGCCTCCCGCCGTGGTGCTCGGCTGACCAGAAGTCAGCCGAGCGCCACGGCGGGTGGCAAAGGGGGGTGGGGCAGTGACGTGAGGAGTGACAGCGGCTCCAGGCCCCGCCCCCTGGCTGTGAACGTCACCGCTCTGTCCCCCTTTGCCACCCACCGTGGCACTCAGCTCACTTCTGCGCTGCTCAGCTGGGCTGCCACGGGACAGCCCAAACAACCGCTTGTTCCGCTTGCTCCCCCGCGGCGGCCCGGCTGAGCGGCGCAGAAGTCAGCTGAGCACCATGGCGGAAGGCAAAGGGGCGGGGTGGTGACATGCGGCGTGACAGCAGCTCCAGGCCTTGCCCCCTGGCCGTGAATAGACCCTGGCTGGGGGGGAGGGAGAGGGAGAGAACAACTGGGAGGCTACAGGATCAGTGTTGGGGTGAAGGGAAACGGTGCAGGGGGGCAACTTGAGCTCACAGGCAGCTGCTTAGCCGGGCTCCCGCACGGGAGCAAGCGACACAAACAGCCGTTTGGGCTCCGTGCTCCCCATGCAGCAGGAGGAGGAGGAGGAGAAGAGAAAGAGAGACGGAGAGAGAGGCAGGAGATGGAGGAGAGCTGCGAGGGAGAGAGGGGGAGGCAGTTGGAGGAGGGGAGAGAAAGATGGAGCGAGAGACCTGGAGGCTCAGGAGAGAAGACCGAGATAGAAAGGGAATAGGATGTGGAGGAGAGACCTGAAAATTCTGTTTTATGACAGGCTAATTGGCTAGTTCAAAATAACGACCAACTAAGTGTTTTGACACCTGTGACATCAGTGAAAAATATCTCAGCCCTACAACAGGATCTCTAGCCTTGGTCACAAAAGGAACTAACAAAACTGCAGCACCAGGACACATGATTAACATAGGCTTCTGATTTTTTTTGTAGGATTCTGCCGGCAGAAACAGTAAGTGGGACACTACACCACTAGATGGCATTGCTAGGTGAAAATGCCAGGATTTGTTTGGTTTCACGGATACTGTGCTGCATTTGCCTAGTAATCTGCTACAATATATGATCCCAACAACAGCATCAAAAACCATGGTGTTTTCTTCTGTAACAAAATGTAGACCTTTTTTTTGGGAAAAAAAGTTTAAAGCAATGTCTCATGATAGAGACAGGACTGACTTGTAATTTGGGAACTGGTAGCGTCCTTTAATATAAATAATCAGAGAAGCACTAAACGCAGTACAATACCTACAATAACAACGTATATATCGGGCTTCTCATCTCCAAAGAGACATCTTACAACATTAATTAATTCAATCCCATGACATTCTTGTGCAGCTGTATTATTAGCACTAGTAGCAATAGGCATACAAATGGGGGAAAAAGGAGACAGACTGCTATGTGACAGAGTCCCAGATCCTCAAAAGTATTTAGGTACCTAATTGACTAGAATGAAACTGAGATTCCTAAAAATCTTTGGGATATGGGCTCCAGGAAGACAAATTCAGAGCTGGGATTAGGACTCCCAATCTTGTGCTCACACTAGTACACCATGAATCTGATGAAGTGGGTCTTTGCCCACTAAAGCTTATGCTCCAATATATCTGTCTATACGGTGCCACAGGACTCCTTGTTGCTTTTGCAGATCCAGACTAACACAGCTACCCCTCTGATACAGTAGACCATAGAATATATGACCAATCAATTAATAATTGATGTACATATAAATTTGCAAGAAGACTAATGTAAAGGAAAGACAAGTATATTGGCTCTCTCTCCTGTACATATGGCCTTTTAATTTCTTTTTCTCCTTGAAAAGTGAATTTGTGCTCTGGATTATTATTATTTTGATGGCAATAAAGCAACATCTCTAAAGCCGTTAATGTTCCATAGTTGTGATTTTTATAAATCATACTTATGTGAACTATTTACTAGCATTCGTTTCTGCAGATAATGTCAGAAACCTCTTCCTGAGTGACTTCCTTGCATCTCTATTGTTGTCTTTTCTCTGAAATGTACATATATTCCACCAGGGAATATGTCTCTGTATTCAGGCAGGGGACATCTGCTGTTAAGCTACAATACTATCATGACAGCTTTCGTATCTTTCAAAAAACAACTTTGGGATGGTTCCGTAAGTGATTATAATGTTGCTTTATTAGTCAAATATGCAACTTCACAGCAAACTATGGATCAGAGCCAAAGCTCAATGAAGTCAAGGAAAAGGCTTCAACAGGCTTCAGCTCAGATCCTAGGTAATATTAACCCATGCCACCAGAAAAGTAGGACACATTTTTAAAAAATGCTGCTGTATTTATATCACATGGCTAAGTTAATGCTGGCTTAACTTCTGTCCCCATTTATTATGAGCACATCAAACTGGACTTCCACTGTACACTGGCTTCCCAAAGAATACTATGTTAAGGTGGGTACATCACTGGCTGAAAGACTGTACTCAAAGAGCAGTTACCAATGGCTCACAGTCCAACTGGAAGGGTGTATGTAACAGAATCCTGCAAGGGTCTCTTCTGGATCCAGTATTATTCAATGTTTTCATTAATAAGTTGGATAATAAAGAGGAGAATATGCTTAGACAAATTGTGGATGACACCAAGAGGGATGGTTGCAAGCACTTTGGAGGACAGCAGGAGAACTCAAAACAGCCTTGACACTTTGTTCTGAATCCAACCAGATGAAATTGAAAAAAAAAAGTACAAGATCTAGCACTTTGGAAGAGAAAAATCAAATGTGCAACTACAACATGGGAGATAAGTGCTGGTAATGATGAAAAGGGTGTGAGGATCACAAATTAATATTGGTCAACAATGTGATGAAGATGCAAAATAAAAGGCTAATGTAATAGGCTGATGGAAGAGGATTGTTGTATGTAAGGCACGAGAGGAAACTGTCCCATTCTATTGAGCCCTGTTGTGACTTCAGCTGGAGTATCGTGTCCAGTCCTGGGCACCACACTTTAAGGAAGATGTGGACAATTTGGAGGGAGTCCAGAGGAGAGCAACAAAAATGATAGAAGGTTTAGAAAACCTGACCTACGAGGGAAAGTTAAAAAACCGCGCCTGGTTACTCCTGAGAAAAGAAAGAGATGCGACCTTATCATAGTCTGCAAATATGTTAAGGGCTGTATAAAGAGGACGATGAGATTTTCTCCATGTCCAGTGTAGGCAGGATAAGTAATTGGCTTCATCTGTAGCATGGAGATTCAGGTGAGATATCAGGAAAGACTTTCTAACTGCATGGGTAGTTAAGTTTTGGAATACAGTTTCCAAGGGAGATTGTGGAGGTTTAAAAAAACCAGCTAAGCCCATGGTTCTCAATGAGGTGTAAGTGTATCCAAGGCGATACACTGAGGTCTTCCTAACCAAAGAGTACAGCAACTCATCTAGATATTTACATCATTTTACAAAAGGCCACATAAAAAGCAATAGTGAAGTCAGTACAAGTTCAAATGTCATAGTGACTTGTTTACACTGCTCTATATACTATACACTGAAATGTAAGTACAATATTTATATTCCAATTGATTTATTTTATAATTATAGAGATGAGAAAGTCGGCCATTTTCAGTAACCATGTGCTGTAACACTATTGTAGTTTTATGTCTGTTTTTTAAGCAAAGAGTTTTTCAGTGAGGTGTAACTTGGGGCTACAGAAGACCAATCAGACTCCTGAAAGGGTTACAGCAGTCTAGAAATGTTGAGAGACACTGTGTTACGCACATGCCTGCAGGGATGGTCTAGCTATGCTGGGTCCTGTCTCAATGAAGGGGGGCGGCCTAGCGGACCTTTGAAGCTCCCCCTAGCCCTACATTTCTATGGCTGTAATAGGTTGTGTGGCTGTAGTTACTGAGAGCTCTGCACTTGGCAGCCCAGAGGGTGTATATTCCAAGTTCTATACGGGGATTTAGATACATAACTCATTAATATTCATGGCACTCACATTATGAAATCTCCACATGCCATTCTGAAAACCTACTTCTTGGGCTGTGTCCAGACTCAGGGGTTTTTTCGGGAAAAGTAGCCTTTTTCCGAAAAAACTTCACCTGCGTCTAGACTGCAGCCGCGTTCTTTCAAAATTAAATCGAAAGAACGCGGCTTTTCTTTCGACGGCGGTAAACCTCATTGCACGAGGAAGAACGCCTTCTTTTGAAAGTGCTCTTTCGAAAAAAGGAGTTCTTGAATGCAAACGGGGTTTTTCAAAAGAGAGCATCCAGACTGCCTTTCGAAAAAGCGGCTTGCTTTTTCGAAAGTTCCGCTTGCAGTCTAGACGCTCTCTTTCGAAAGAGGCTCTTTCGAAAGTATGTTTCGAAAGAGCCTCTTTCGAAAGAGGCTTGCAGTCTAGACATAGCCTTGGTGTCCTGTAAAGAAATAAGGGGCTTAGTCTCCCCTTTCTTCTATGCACAGACATTAATGGTAGCCCCCCCCCCCCCCATGTATCCAGGGAGGGATAATAAAAAACCTCTTTAGTTCTTCATCAAAGCTGAAAACTTTAAGATCCTTGTAAGTAATTAGTTCCCCTATTAATTTGTTACCAGTTCAGTACCAGAAGTCTCTGGGAACATTCAATTCTAGAATCTATGCCAGTGAATTCAATTCAAAGTATTAAGAAATGTACTGGCCTTTTAAGAGAACCATCAGTTAACTGTTTTCAACATAATCCAGGACATGAAATCACTAGTCAAATAAAAACAATTGCTGGTAGCTTTAGCACAAATATTCTGTGGTGAAGAGCAAGGAATATAACATTTTAGGCCCGCCGCCTGGCTAAACAGCATGGTGGCAGAAGTGGGTTAATATTATAACAATGTTATTTTCAGGGCTACCTTGGTGAGTTTCAAAGAAAATAGGAAGAGTCACCAAGCCTAATCATTTCTATCATTGCAGGCCAGATTGCAATACCTTTATTCACTTTGAAAATGCCTTACCCCATGAGTAATGCCAACAGAGCTACCAATGGAGTCAAGTAACTCAGTATGAGTAAGAGTTTCAAAGTCTGGCGCCATTTGGGTCAGCCATCATTTCACAGTTTGACAAATAGGCCAACCAAAGATCCCCACCATGACACATTCTGAGGCAAACCTGGCATGAGGGATTAGCCTGTTCTAAAAATTATAACCTATTTTCACAGGTGGTAATTTTACAATGAATAAATCAGGACTATCTTTATTGTCTTGTGTATAGGATTGCTGCTCCTGTTTTGTATTTCTAATCACACTGTATATTAGGCTATGTTTACACAGCAGCATTATTTCAGAACAACTGATGTTATTCTGAAATAACAAAGGGTATGTCTACACTACCACCCTACTTCGAACGAGGTGAACAGATAGTTCGGATTAGGAAGCCTAATCCGAACTATCTAGTCCGTGCCGCGTGTAGCCGCGCGGCACGGGGTTCGCACTAGCTGGCTTTTAAAAATGGCGGCGCCGGCTTTATGCTAATGAAGCCTGGGAAATTCAAATCCCGGGCTTCATTAGCAAGTTCGGTATGCATACATTACCCCCCTAGTTCGAACTAGGGGGGTAGTGTAGACATACCCTCACAGTCTGCTTCTGTCTTGACTATCCTAAACTGTTTGGTATCATCTGCAAACTTTACTACCTCACTGCTTACCCCTTTCTCCAGATCATTTATGAATAAGTTGAAAAGGATTGGTCCCAGGACTGACCCTTGGGGTACACCACTAGTTACTCCTCTCCAATCTGAAAATTTACCATTTATTCCTACCTTTTGTTTCCTGTCTTTTAACCAGTTCTCAATCCAAGAAAGGACCTTCCCTCTTATCCCATGGCCATGTAATTTACACAAGAGCCTTTGGTGAGGGACCTTGTCAAAGGCTTTCTGAAAATCCAAGTATACTATATCTACTGGATCCCCCTTGTCTGCATGTTTGTTAACCCCTTCAAAGAACTCTAACAGATTAGTAAGACAGGATTTCCCTTTACAGAAACCATGTTGACTTTTGTCCAACAAATTATGCTCTTCTACATGCTTCACAATTTTATTCTTTACTATTGTTTCGACTAATTTGCCCGGTACTGAAGTTAGACTTACCGGTCTGTAATTGCCAGGATCGCCTCTAGAGCCCTTTTTAAATATTGGTGTCACGTTGGCTACCTTCCAGTCATTAGGTACGGAAGCTGATTTAAAGGATAGGTTACAAACTACAGATAATAGCTCAGCAATTTCCCATTTAAGTTCTTTTAGAACCCTTGGATGAATGCCATCCGGTCCCGGATATTTGTTAACATTAAGTTTTTCTATTTGTTCCAAAACCTCCTCTAATGACACTTCAATCCGGGACAGTTCCTCAGATTCATCACCCACAAAGGACGGTGCAGATTCAGGAATCTCCCCAATGTCCTCAGCCGTGAAGACTGAAGCAAAGAAATCATTTAGTTTCTCCACAATGGCTTTATCGTCCTTGATTGCTCCTTTTATAGCTCGATCATCTAGGCGACCCACAGGCTTTTTAGCAGGCTTCCTGCTTCTAATGTACTTAAAAAACATTTTGTTATTTCTTTTTGAGTTTTTGGCTAGCTGTTCCTCAAAATCTTTTTTTGCTTTTCTTATTACATGTTTACACTTGATTTGACAGTGTTTATGTTCCTTTCTATTTATCTCACTAGGACTGGACTTCCACTTCTTAAAACATACCTTTTTGTCCCTCACTGCTTCTTTTACACGGTGGTTAAGCCACGGTGACTCTTTTTTAGGTCTCTTGCTATGTTTTTTAATTTGGGGTATACATTTAAGTTGGGCCTCTATTATGGTGTCTTTAAAAAGTTTCCATGCAGCTTTCAGGGATTTGGCTCTAGTCACTGTGCCTTTTAATTTCTGTTTAACTAACCTCCTCATTTTTGCGTAATTCCCCTTTTTGAAATTAAATGCCAGGGTGCTGGACTGCTGAGGTGTTCTTCTCACCACAGGAATGTTGAATGTTATTATATTATGGTCACTATTCCCAAGCTGTCCTGTAACGGTTATATCCTGGACCTGATCCTGCACTCCACTCAGGACATAATCGAGAACTGCCTCTCCCCTTGTGGGTTCCTGCACCAGCTGCTCCAAGAAGCAGTCATTGAAGCCATTGAGAAATTTTATCTCCGCTTCTCTTCCTGAGGTGACATGTATCCAGTCAATATGGGGGTAATTAAAATCCCCCATTATTATAGAGTTCTTTATTTTGGTAGCCTCTCTAATCTCCCTCAGCATTTCTATGTCAGTATCGCTGTCCTGGTCAGGTGGTCTGTAATATATCCCTACTGCTAATTTCTTATTATTGGAGCATGGAATTTCTATCCATAGCGATTCTATGGAACATGTTGATTCACTTAATATTTTTATTTCATTTGATTCTACATTATCTTTCACATACAGTGCCACTCCGCCACCCACCCGGCCTGCTCTATCCTTTCTATATATTTTATATCCCGGTATGATTGTGTCCCACAGATTTTCCTCATTCCACCAGGTTTCAGTGATGCCTATTATGTCAATCTCCTCATTTAATACGAGTTGCTCTAGTTCACCCATCTTATTAGTCAGACTCCTAGCATTTGTGTACAAGCACTTTAAAAATTTGCCACTGGTTATTTGTCTGCCCTTCCCTGATGCATTGGATTCCTTTGTATGCGATTGTTTGTCTGCTCTGGCCCATGGTTTGCCCTCTCCCCTCCTCTCTTTCTGACTACAGCTTAGAGACTCTCTATCAATGGATTCTCCTCTAAGAGAAGTCTCCCTCTGATTTACGTGCATCTCCGCACCAATCGGCTTTCCCCCATCTCTTAGTTTAAAAACTGCTCTACGGCCTTATTAATGTTTAGTGCCAGCAGTCTGGTTCCACCCTGGTTTAGGTGGAGCCCATCCTTCCTGTATAGGCTCCCCCTCTCCCAAAAGTGTCCCCAGTTCCTAATAAATCTAAACCCCTCTTCCCTACACCATTGTCTCATCCACACATTGAGACTCTGAAGCTCTGCCTGCCTACCTGGCCCTGCGCGTGGAACTGGAAGCATTTCCGAGAACGCCACCATAGAGGTCCTGGATTTCAGTCTCTTTCCTAGCAGCCTAAATTTGGCCTCCAGGACATCTCTCCTACCCTTCCCTACGTCATTGGTACCTACATGTACCACGACCACCGGCTCCTCCCCAGCACTACACATAAGTCTATCTAGATGCCTCGAGAGATCCGCAACCTTCGCACCAGGCAGGCAAGTGACCATACGGTTCTCCCGGTCATCACAAGCCCAACTATCTATGATTCTAACGATCGAATCACCCACTACTAACACCTGCCTCTTCCTAACAGGCATTCCCTCCCCATCAGAGGTATCCTCAGTGCGAGAGGATACCGCAGCATCCTCTGGGAGGAGGGTCCCAACTACAGGATGGTTTCCCTCTGCTCCCATTGAATGCTCTGTTCCCTTGAGACTTTCATCTTCCTTAAGAACACTGGGGCTCTCAGACTGGAGGTGGGACAGTACTACAATGTCCTGGAAAGTCTCATCAACATAGCTCTCTACCTCCCTTAGCTCCTCCAGTTCAGCCACCCTGGCCTCCAAAGCCCGAACTCGGTCTCTGAGGGTCAGGAGCTCCCTGCAACGGGTGCACACATACGCCACCCGCCCACAGGGCAGGTAATCGTACATGTTACACTCGATGCAATAAACAGGATAGCCTCCACTCTGCTGCTGGGCTTCTGTCTCCATGTTTGTAATGAATAAGTTTAAGTATAAACTGGGATTCTTTTTAAACTTCTGGAGAATAGATTATTCTAAGAGTTAGGTTTTAAAGAAGGACAGAAGTCACTAGTGCCCTCTAAACTCCCTCTCCAAACTCTCCTGTTAGCTGTTCCTGGTCGCGCTCTCCCTGGTCGCTGAGTCACAGGCTTATATAGCTCTGGTAGCCCCTCCCCCTGCCTGAGGCTTGGCCAATTAACAGAGGCTTCTAGATTTCAAACCTTTTAGAAGCTCCTTCAAACAAACAAACCAACCAACCAAACAAACCAAACAGACAAACACAAGCTCAGCACACTGCAAATAACTCCCCCCCACACAGAAACACACACTCCAGACAGCCACTTACCACAAGGGTCCCATTTTTACTCCTCTTTTACCTGGAGAACTCCCTCTCCAAACTCTCCTCTTAGCTGTTCCTGGTCGCTGAGTCACAGGCTTATATAGCTCTGGTAGCCCCTCCCCCTGACTGAGGCTCGGCCAATTAACAGAGGCTTCTAGATTGATACTCACTATCTGTTTGCCTCTTTCAGGTGCCAGCTCTGGGCTCCTAGTATACCACTCAGAACCTTCTCAACAGCATTCAAAGATGGAAAATCATCAAGGGTGTAGTAAAGGAAACAGAAGAGTGTTCCGGGTCAGTTAAGTAATGCACTATTTTACATATTAAGCAAGGATTATTTCTTAATGCATAATAGTCAACGTGGTGATTTCTTGCTTAACAATACTCTTCCTCTATCATCCTCCTAGCCACTACTTTTCTTTTTTCCTCCCCAAATGATCACAACATTACCATACATATCCTTAAAAGAAAGAATAAGTGGCTAATAGATTCACGTGAACACCCAATATTACTGTCTTTCCTGCTCCGGCCCATAATATTTTTTTGGCTTCAATGACATGACAAAGGATGGGGAGACAATTATCTGCCAAGAGAATAGCTGGTATATAGGTTGTTCTTCATTTATTTCTTCACTATAGTGTGCTATGAAAGCATCCTAGCAAGCTCTTTGCACTATTTTTTATTTACCCTAAATTAAATGTATACACTCAAACTAATCTGTGGAAACCATATAATCATTTATTGCACTGCCTTTCTGAAATTAGATCAAAACAGAACTATGAAAAAGTGCATGAGGATAAAGCTTATGAATTTTATTTTATTCACAGGGTCATCCATGTGTACTGAGCGATGAAAGAGTTGCCAGGATCAGTACACCATTTCACAGAAGAAAATAAATTAGTAAGCAAGAAAGTATGCATTGCTTGTCAGTATTTAAGTTAAAGCTGCCTGAGGGCAGCCTTTACTTATGTACCTTCCTCGATGGCAGATTTTCATTTTTAACACACCTATTTGAAGCACTGAAGCATAGCACGCTTCTTATTGAATTGATTTTTATCTTGGGTTTAAGATGTTGAAAAATGTGTAACGGAAAGTATCTTCACCTAGTAGAAATTAGTCTGTAGGTTTCAAGTCCAGTCCCAAGTCCTATATTCACAAGAGCACTTTGGGCACATGCTTAATTTTACGTGTTAACATGAAGTCCAGGCAACTTAAGCATGTGCTTAAGTGCTTTGCTGAATCAGATCACCCGTGAAAAAATGTGGGATTTGATTCCATATGGGTAGAAATGAGATCTACCTAACCAAGCAGATGAAGAGCATCTTCATGCACTGATTCACCAACAAGTGAGGAGGACTTTAAATTAGGTTTAAAGGGATCAGAGGGCAAAACCCCAGAGGTAAGTATACAAAAGCAACCTTAACAGAGTACTAGATGTTGGGGGTGAGAGCAGGAGAGGGAAGGAAAACAACAATAGTTTCATCAGAGCCACAAGATAAATCAGAGAGAGAATCTGCTTAAAATCTTACTTGCCCATAAAGATAATTAGGATAAACAAGCAAGGAAGTGTCTCTGGGTAAAGATAAAGGGATTAAAAATTAGGGTTGATGTCATGGTAGAGAGATCTACTATAGATAGGGCCCTAACAAATTCATGGTCCATTTTGGTCAATTTCACAGGCATAGAATTTTAAAAGAGTCAATTTCACAGTTTCAGATGTTTAGCTCTGAAATGTCAGTGTTGTAACCATGGAGTCCTGACTCAAAAGCAGGTTTTCAGAGAGTTGTAAAGTTATTCTAAGGGAGTCTTCCCTTTTGTGCAGATGCTGGTGGGAGTGCAGCTTTCAGAGCTGGGCGGTATTCTCTATCTCTGTATCCAGTTTTGGTGCATGTATCATTCTTGTATATGAAGTTAGAAAAATGAAGTGTGAGTCATTACCAGTGTCCTGGAAGCCTACAGACTGGTGATCAATTCAAGGACTTTTAAACTGCCTTGTCTGTCCTGTAAGTCCAAAGGTGGTTGGACTAGAAAGACATGTGACCATACCACCTGGTGCTAGAATCCATTTTGAACCTGGTATTTTTCCACAGACAAGGGAGGATGTAAAATAAAGGATTCCTGCTTTGGAGAGTCTATTTAAACACTGGAAAGCAATCCCTTTTTGTCTTCGGCTGGCCTGGGAAACTGCCTGGGACACCCAAAAAAGATACAAAGAACTTTAAAGAGGGCTGGAGACCCAAGTCAAAGTAAAAGAGTTTGTCTCTGACTTGAAGATCATGCCTGAAATAAGGACAGCTCTTTAGGGTAAGAATTTGCATGCAGTAAGTTTCCTACAATATGTCTACACACAGCAGTGTTATTTTGGAATAACTAACATTATTCCAAAATAACAAAGGGCACGTCTACACTACAAGCCTTTATTTTGAAATAATGTTGAGCTGGAGGACTTCTTACTCCGACTCCTGTAACCCACATTTTATGATGAGTAAGGGAAGTCGAAGGGAGAGTGTTCTTCCATCAACTTCCTGCTGTGAGGACAGCGCCTAAAGCTGAGTTAAGGTATTTCGACTTAAGCTACTCAACTGACATAGCTGAAGTTGTATAGCTTAATTCGACTTTTGCCCTGCTGTATAGATGTACCCTTAGTGAATTAGAACTAACTAGGTGTTTTCTTTTCATTTTAATTTAGTAACTAACTTTGATCTGTCTGTTTTCACGTGCAACCACTTAAATCCGACTGCTTGTACTTCATAAAAACACTTTTGCTTACTATCAGGCCCAGTGTAAATAATGGTTACCTCGGGGGGGGGGGTGGTGGAATGGAAGGGGGATGGGGAGGAGACCGCTGTGCACACCACTCTTTTATTGATAAAGGAAGTTTACCTGATAAACTTTCCCTGTGTAAAACTTTTACACAACGATGGATTTATGGGGCAGGGGGAGGGTTGGTTCCATTTGGGAAGTGCTTTCTTGAGTGCCGTGCCTTAGAACTGCATCCACCCAGAGCTGAAGTGGTTCTGTGTCTGCATCGCTCTGCAGAGGGCAGTAACCCTAAATCTGTGCCTTGTCTGGGGGGAAGCAGAGGGTCTGGCACAGCAGAACAGGATGATGAGGTGCCTCAGAGAGCAAGAAGGTGGGTGTCAGTGACATGATCTGCATGCTAGGGAACAATTCCCAGGGGACTTCTGTGATTGTACCCCAGCACAAGAGTATTTTTACACTAAGTTTTCAGGTTGTTACCACTGAGGAAATTTACCAGTTTAGGAATAGGAGACATACCCAGGGACAAATGTTCTTCATTTCCCTATAGCTCTAGGATTCTGGCTTAGCTCATGTAAAGGCCCATCATATCTCTGGATATGTCGGCACTTGCTCCCTATCTCGAGATAGGGATGCAAATGTAGTGTACCGAAATTGCTAATGAAGCACAGATTTTAAATATCCCGTGCTTAATTAGCATAATCACATTTGGCCACCATTTTGAAATCGCGTTATTGTGAACTAAAAAGCCAATGTAGCAGCGTTATTTTGAGAGAAAACCCTTCTCTCGAAATAACTGATTCCTCATACAAGTCCTTCAACACTATAAATAGCTCGTTCAAAAGCCACATGTTACTATAGCACATTTATGGCCAACTGAAATGGATAGGAGGAATGTTGACCAGCACCCAGTGACTAAAGGCTTAAACTCAGGTAGCTAGCAAGGAAGTTGGCCTGGGAGCCAGGAGAACCAATCGGAACAGAGTACTGGAATTTGAATTGTATAAGGTACCTTGACTGTTTTTTGTGTGTGTGGGGGGGGGGGGGGGGAAGAATTAAACCAGGAGTTGAGAGAGACAGGATGGTTTAAAGCTAGGCCTCCAAGGAATTCAGGGCATGGAAGTGGACTGAACAAAGAGAAGATTGTGAGTAAGTAAAGGGGAAAAAAGTGAATCTAGTCGTGTTCAGGGTATTTTCCTTTATTTTATGGTTTGGTTTGAACTACTCTGTATGAATCTATGCCCTCTTTCCCCAGTTACCACCTAAACATTGTTCCCAGAGATTTTTTCTCTGTTTTAATATGTTTTCCTTGGTTACTAGATGTTACAGAGCAACTAAGTATGCATTATGAAGTTTATCTTTTGTATTGTAATAAAAATCACTTTAAGACAATGATTTCATTCTTGTGTCCTGGAAGGTATAGGAGGTCTGTCTGTGTGTATCTGCATGCCTCAGACTGAGAGGTCAGCCACCAGAGACTGCAGCTTGTTTCTTATTTATTTTTTCAAGCTTTTAGGGCCAAAGAACTTGGGGTACCCTTGGAAGGAGGTTCAAATTTTCATCCCTGGTTTTAGGAATAAAATCACTTGATGGTGGCAGTTTGTTTTGTTTGTTTCTTGTAGGGTTGCCTGGTGTCCGGTATTCTATCGGACAGTCCGGTATTCTATCAGACAGTCCGGTATTCTATCGGACAGTCCGGTATTCTATCGGACAGTCCGGTTTTTGCGCCCTCTGTTCAGTAAAAAAATTCAGAAAATACCAGACACGTGTAATGTCCAGTATTTTCTGTTTTTCTGGCTGGGCGCCAGACGGGGAGCCTGGCAGGGGAGTGGCTGGGAGGCGGGGCTGCAATTGGTGCTGGGAGCTTGTGGTAGTGTGCAAAAGCCTGGCAGGGGCTGGGGTAGTGGCTGGGACTCCCAGCCACAACCCCCCACCCGGCTTCTGCGTGCAACCACAGGCTTCTGCGTGCAACCAGAGGGACTCCCAGGCTGGGAGGCGGGGCTGCGATCGGTGCTGGGAGCCTCTGGTTGCGTGCAGAAGCCAGGTGGGGGCATGGGGAGTGGCTGGGAGGCAGGGTGCAATCGGCGCTGGGAGCTCTCAGCTGATTGCGTCTGAGGAGGAGTGATGCCGTGGGGAGGAGGAGAAGCCCTGTCCCTGCTCCTGAGCGCTGTTCAAGCGCGTTGTGGCACTGTAGTCCAGGAAAGAAGCCCACAGGTGCTTTGTAGTTGCATTTAGGCACCTTCCATGGGCTCTCAGCCAAAACTGATGGGGGTAGAATGTCTGCTTCTTCCCACTGGGACACCCAAAGACCTGGCTATGGGGGAGTCACCTTCCTACCCATGGTCCCTCTCCCCCTCCCAGCCCTGCCATTGAGTTGCCTTGGGGGTCTGCCTCTCTCTCCTCTCTGCTTTGGGTAGCAGGCGGCTGCTTTGCAGAGCAGGCTCTGCTGCGTCCCCGTTTGTTCCCAGCTTGCTGGCTCCTGGTAGTAGCTACACAGGATGTGTGTTTGGTGTGGGTGGTTGTGGGTTTTTTTTTTTTGCTCGACAAAGTTTTAGCTGTGTGTTCGGTATTTTTTGGGAGACCATCTGGCAACCCCCCCTACACACCACTAATTGAAGCTTGGCAGGGCATCATGAAACATACATTCCTCCATCAAATGCAATATGAGTAAGTAGCTCATATTCCTGTTCCAGCATATTTTTAAAGAAAATATATGAGGGAGACCATGGGGAAATCTTATGAGAGAGACAAGGTGAGCAAGGTACTATCTTTTATTGAACCAACTTCTGTTGGTAGAAGGAACAAGCTTTTGAGCATCACAGGGCTCTTCAGCTCTGGGAGAGAAACCAGAAAGCCTGAGCTAAATGCAGATTTAGACAGACTGCTAAACATGAGGGGCTAACGTTTTGTGGGAGACCACTTACAATGAAATTGGCAGTTGAGGGTTATATTTTTCAGAATAAGGGATTCCACATGTTGTAGGAGGCCACTTAAAACCATGTGCAGTGTTTCTCATAGCCTGGGATCCACAATCCTACAAGCAGCAGCTGGTGCCCCAGGCAGAGCGTGCGATCGGTGCCCCCGCCTGCAGGGCCATTAATGGACTGATGTCATCAAGGGCGCCCTGGGCGCCCCGTGATGTCATCATTGGGCACCCCAGGCAGTGGTGCCCTAGGCGGCAGCTGAGTCCGCCTATAGCCACGGGCCGCCCCTGCCTACAACTTGGCCCTCCAACAGAGGTGGGCAAAGGGGACAATTGTTCCGGGGCCCAGAGATGGACCCAGAGCACCCAGATACTGCTACTAGAGAGCCCAGAGCCCCTTTGAATTGCTGCCAGAGTGCTACAGTTTGAACAGCTCTGAAGGATGGGCGATGCGGTGGCATGGTCTGGGCGGTGCTAAGGGCTGATTGCCCTCGACCCTGCCCCTTCTACCCTCAGCCCTGCCCCTTCACAGGACACAGAGCCACCCCCCACCTCGGCCTGGGGCCCACGGTGGCTGTCAGCCCCTCTGCCTACAGCAACAGTGAAATCTTACGAGCAGACTGAGCAGTGTTGCAGAGTTCTAAAGAGTATTAGACACTTCTGTGAGATGAAATGAGAACATCCACGTTACACTCACTAGGAGAACAATTTGAAGTCATAATACTTCATGCTCAGGGCATACAATAAACACTAACAGAGGCTATGCAACTGTGGGCTGAATACCTTCATCTGAAGCATGTGATACTAATTACTGACCACTACCTGAGAAATTACTGGAATACAGAGTCCACAGACCTGATCCCTTTTAGGCACAATTTGAAGTTTTTTAAATTAACTCAGATCTCAACAACATTTTACTGCAACTAAAAATAATGCTAAAAAGTCTCAGAGTCTCAGTTAGTCTGTAACTTTAAAAACAATGAGTAGTCCTGTGGCACCTCAGAGACTAACAAAAATATAGATATATGGTATCATGAACTTTCGTGGACAAAACCCACTTCCTCAGATGAGCTTGAGTGGAGGAATAAAAGGGAAACCTTCAAGCTCATCTGAAGAAGTGGGTTTTGCCCAGGAAAGCTCATGATAGCGCTTGTGTGTGTGTGTCTGTGTCTATACAGCACGGTTATTTCAAAATAACTCATGCTATTTCAAAATAAGAGAGTGCACATCTATAAGCCCGTTATTTTGAAATAATTTTGAAATAATGGGCTTCTTACTCTGACGTCTATAACTCTCATTTTGCAAGGAGTAAGGGAAGTTGAAGGAAGAGCACTGAAGTTGTGTATCTTAGCTCAACTTTAGCCCACAGCATAGACGTACCCTTAGGAGCCACAGGACTACTTGTTAATAATGCTAAAGGCAGTCATGCTGCTAAATCACTATGCACAGTACAGAAAACATAGACTTTACCAGCATAATTTACAACAAAGTGAATGGGAGTTAGGCATGTTCTTAAGTGCTTTAGGCTCCAAATAAAACAAAAATTGATGACCCCTTGGAAATACACATTTATTTACACTTTTAACTGCAGTATAAACATAAAATAACATCTCCCATGTATCTAGTACTCAGCCTTTTAAAAAGTGCTGAAAAAAACATTCATCAATCTTCACTATAGTCCTAAACTAGGTGAACAGGAAGCACAAACTTAGAACTAAATATCTATATATTCTCACGAAGTCTCCCTTTAACTTAATGAATTTGAATGGCTAACAATCCTGGATTTTAACTGAGTCTATGCATTTTCAAGTAAAGAATTTGCAACTAACTGGAGTAATTGGTAAGCTCCAGTGTATTTATTATAGTGAATCAATGTAGTTAAAAAAATCCTTCCTCCATTTTATGTAAAAGATACATATATAAGAATCATCATCATAGTCTACTTTTCCATGGAAAGGTTATCTCCTCTCCCTCGTTTCCCCCACAACACACAACTGCATTTAGTAATGCTGGGCAGAGAGTCCAACATTTGATTTTTTTATACAGTGCTTTGCAAACTGCTGAAACATCTCACACTCTTGCCTAATGTCTAACATGGAAGGTAGGAAGAAGTTTTCCCAAGCCTCACTATATTATGTTTTAGACAGGGAGGAACTAAACTGGTACCTTCAGTCAAGATATTTAGCACCATGAGTAATAAACAACCAAATTGCAATTACACCATCTGCAAATGTCCTTTTCTAGCACTGAGCACATTCCAAATTGTCATAAGTGTCCTCACATTCTATGCTAATGACATTTGTATGCATGAATACTTATAATGGAGCCAAAAGAATTTTAACAGGGCTCACTATTAAAATCCTTTATGCAGCATTTTTCCTGATATAGTTGATGTTAGTTTATTACAGCGCTCAAAATAAAATTAACTGTATGAACAGCAACATCTTGCTGTGTAATTCAAATTAAAAGGGGATGGAGGAACATCAAGAAGCAAGGCAGATGTTACCTGGGACAGCAAAATAGATTTTCTCAGGTATTAAAGTATTGGATTTGATATTGTACCACATACATTTATTTAAAAAAAAATGAATAAAAACCACTATATAGATTAGAAATTAGTTAAAAAACCTCCCAGAAATGAGTAAAGGTCCAAATAGTCACTGCTTAGTACGAGGGATGATTAACATTGGTATAAGTAGTCTGGTAATGATTATATAATGAGATAGACTGAATTTACTTTATTGTTTCAGATTCACCAGTGACACCCAAACTGGATGAGAAACAAACACATTTCTAGTGGAAGCTGACCCGGAGGGATTAGAACAGTAACTTGGACGTATTGAGGTGAAATTCAGTGTTAATAAATGAAAATTCACTCAACTAAGCAGAGGAAATAAACAGATACAAAATGCTACATGGAAAGCGAAGAATCTAAACAAATAAAACTGGGTTGATGGGAGACAGCAGACTAGTGTAAATAGAAGCTTTCGATACTTACACTCAGCACGATTGGGAATAAATCCAATGCAATTCTGGGGTGTGCAGGGAGCATAGGAGATTCCAATCTAGAGCAGCTGTGCCATTCAGTGTTGTGGCCACATGTAGAACATGAACCAGAGGCTCCCATTTAGGACAGTTTTTAAATGGCAGACCCTCCCTACTCCACCACATTCCGACCCAGGGCCCTAGCAGCGGCAGCCACTGGGGTCAGCGGCGAATCCAATCTGAAACATGCCAATACACAAAGGGCTATCAGGTCTGCCTGACTATCATCTGCTTCCCCTGAGCAACTTCCAAAGCCCCCCTCCGTCTGTAGCTGACTCTCAGTCAGTGGCAGGTTCGCAGAGTGTGGGTACGAGGCATGTGGGGACAGGGGACGACAGAAAGTCTCCACTTCTGCCAGGTCTTCAGGGCCTAAGCATGAGAGCTCAGCAAAGGCCTCTGCTCCCTCTAGCAGCTGGACCCCCACTGAGCTCCTGGGCTGGGCTTTTATACTTCCTTCCCTACCCCTGGGCCTCTGTGAACTTAAAGGGGAAGACTCCATCTTGGTCCACAGTGGCTCAGAGAGCGGCCACCCCTGCTCACTACAAGACCTTAATTTTTACAACTTAAGACAGTAGTTTTAATGTTAATAAATACTTCTCTCTCTCTGTCTCTCTCTGGGACAAATCTTGCTGGCCTCTCCCACGGCTCTTTTATGGCTGTGAGACCTGTAGTAGGCTTGAACAGTATCTTGCTGTCAAGTGGTCCTGCTGACTTCAATGGGAATGTGTGTGGAATAGGATATTATTAACTGTGAACAAGAATATCACAATCCAACCTTTAATAAGAGACTAACTAAAGGTCAAAAATGTATTCCACGGATGGTTGGAAAAAATCCATACATGGATGGAAGAGATTAGAGAAAGGGTGGGCAATAATTTTGATGGGGAAGGACCACTCCAAGATTTTGGCACTTGGTCAAGGGCTGCACTTTTCTAGGAAGGGAGTGAGGGGTATTTGATGGAGGTTGGGTGCAGAAGGGAGTGTAGGACACTGGGGAGCAGGAGAGGGTGTGGAGTCAGAGGGAGTATGGGTGAACGAGGGAGCTGTGACCTGGGGCAGGTATTGGGGTGCAGATTCAGGGAGGGGATATGGTTGCAGGAGAGGATTCTGACCTAGAAGGGGGTGCAGATCTGGGAAGGAGTTGTGATTTGGGGGAGGGGAATGCAGAGAGGGTTTGAGTGGTGACCTGGGGCAGGAGTTGGGGTGCGGGAGGGGCGGGAGTGCCAGAGGCAGGCTCTGTCTAGGAGGCACTTATCTAGTTGGCTCCAGGTCATCAGCCCAGCAGGAGCCTAAGGCAGGCTTTCTACTTGCCACAGTTCCAGTCCACAATGCCTGGCTGCTCCCTCCATGTGCCTCTCTGTGCTGTGTGCCAGGGATGAGGGGGCAAGACTTCACATACTGCCCCCGCTCCCAGCCCAATCATTGCAGCTCCCATTGGCTGGTTTCCAGCAGGGGCAGTATGCAAAGTCTTTCCCCACTCCCCACCCAACGGTCATACAGTGCCTCAAGGACCAGTCAGCTGTTTTGAACAGTCTGGAACTGTGGCAGGCAGATAGCCTGCCTTGGGGTCCCACAGGCCAGATCAAAAGGTTTGGTGGGCCACGTATCTTGCCCACTCCCAGATTAGAAGGAATATTGTTTGAAAAACCATTATCCAAAGAAATATGTACACTTCCACAGAGATAGACACTGTATACCCATGGTAAAAACCTTGCCTCCGCTGAGGCAAAGCTCCCAGGGTACATCTAGACTACAAGCCTCTTTCAAAAGAGAGTGTCCAGACTACAACCAGTGCTTTTGAAAAAAGGCGTTCTTCCTCATAAAACGAGGTTTTCCATGGTCGAAAAAACTGCCGCATTCTTTCAATTTACTTTTGAAAGAACGCGACAGCAGTCTAGACACAGGGGAAATTTTTTCAAAAAAAGGCCACTGATTACACTGGAGTTAGGATTTCAGCCCATGAGTTTTTAACATGAGGGTTGCAAACAGGTGTGTCAGACTTGCAACAACTCTGTCCTTCCCATGTTATGAAAAAGCCTCTACTGAATAAACTGTTACAGTATAGCTAAAGTTGAGAACTAATATCCTCTAAACTATTTATTTACTAGTGAATAACGTCAAATTGCCTTGCTAAAAGAGCTATTAGGCTTTTCCTAAAGGTTTTCCTCCTGTTTCACCTGATTGGATTAATACTTTTTCTACTCATTGGTATGATGAAATTTCAAACACAATATAAAATTAAATGTGAAAGTATGTTCCAGCAAATGGTAAAAACACACAAATCCATCAACAAAAAGAGTTTCTTGTAAAAAATGTAACACATAGAGTACACATGAAAGAGCCAATATGTGGGTTTTTTTCATGTTTGAAAAATTACAATAATCCTTTTAGTGATTTTTTTAAATGTGTGGAGTACATTAGCCTGGATTAATGGATGGTGTTTATCATTCTTTGTATTGTGGTTTAGGAAATATTCTGGCAATGCTAGTTTTCTACAAATGGACTTAAAATTAATCAGGATCTATTTATGAAAAGGCTTAAACCATTATTAATACTCTGTAAATACTGATCCTCTTAGAGCTGACCCCAAGTGTCTACCATCTGCTGAACTGTTGTAATCACATTTCTAAAGTGCATGGTCATACTTAATGATTCTTCTAAAGAAAGAGCATCCTTAACTATAGCAGCAATGTTTTAAATTCCACTTGCGTAATGCAATAATTTCCAATTGTCCTTTGTTAAGGAAAAAACATATGATGGTGAGTAAAAGCTAATGAAGCAATACAAGGCTTTTTTATAATGGTGCATGGGCTGTGAAGGAGTTGTTCTCTTTTACATACCAACACTGACTAAAAGCATTAAAATTGAAAGCAAACATTTACATTTTCTTTAGTAAAGTGTGTTTGATGCTACAGGTTGAACCTCTCTAATCCAGCATCCTCAGGACCTGACTGATGCTGAACCAGAGAATTTGCTGAACCATGGGAGGTCAATATTGTCTAGCCGCATTACCAACACTTCCACTGCTTACTGGGCTCTTAGAAGACATTTAGGGGTAAATTAGAGCTAAATAATAGGACAGAACACTGAGAGCCAGGAGTGGTGGCTGTAAACAAACTTTACAGCACTGTGGGAAACTTGGCCACATCTATGATAACTGGACATCTGGCTAACTAAAATCATGCCGGACCACAGATGTTGCTGGACAAGAGAGTGCCAGATTAGAGAGGTTCAACATTTGTTATGCTTGCACAAGATATTAATAAACTGCTTCAGTAATTTCAAGAGTGTAATGCACATGAATTATATTGCAGTTTTAGCAAAGACAGTCTAATCAAATCTATAAATGCACCACACACATTTAACCTGAGATACTCTGCAAAATCCTTTCTAAGCCTGACAACACTGATCCTGTAAATAAACATGGCAAAAGGTGGCAGCTTGCAAATAATCAACGGCCCATACTGTATGAGTGGAAACCCAGGGACACTTTGTCCTGTGTCCAGTTTATTTATATATAAAGGACAGAAAATGCTATCAGTTTCCATTTTACAGAATTTCCTTCTACTCCTTTCTTCAGGAATTGCTCCCAGACTGTGTCTCTATTAAAATGGCAGGTGTTTGCACACAGTACTCACCAGTGTGTAGGATATGCACCAGAGGTAATAGTACGTAAACATTGCCTCTTCAGTCTGCCCCCTTCCTATTTTAATGGAGAAGCTGTGAAGGGGCTTCTGGAGGGAAGGTTAAGAGGTGGAAAAAAATGGAGGATGAAATGCTATGCCCTTTCTGCGCTCCTCCCTCCAGACATTCACAAGAGCTGTGTTCCCATTACCTTTCGAAATGAAGAGGACCTACTGGCCCATAGCCACTCTACAAGCAATCAAATAACTTTGCTAAAACTAATTTAAACTTCCCCTTTCCTTCTAAGCATTCTTTTAGTTGAGCTCTTGGTAGGAAAATCAACAGTCCTTGTAGGCAGAGTTTCACAAATCAACAGTGACTATAAAATACAAAAATATTCTGGAGCATCTCTCAAATATTTTCCCATGGAATGAGTGGCACATGTATATGGTTACATGAGACAGTAGAAGGGCTCTATCTGCATAAGATGCATAACTCACTCCTGGCTTCACACGCAGGGCCAAATCCAGCTGTCATTAACTGGTGTAAGGACTCTGATCCAGCAGATTTCAATGCTTTATATCAGCTAAGGGTCCAGCCATGTTGAGTAACACAGTCACCCTGGATCAAAGCTATTCACATTTTATTGCCTATGAGAGCACCATAGGATTGCCAATCTGGTAATATTTTAAAACCAGACATTCCAGAAGCAGTTCTGGAACCTCCCCTGTTCTACTTCTTCCCGCAAGGTCTGCCACTACCTCACCTCTTCACTTAAGGTTCTATCCCTGCCCCCGGACTCTGTTCTCCCACCCCCATTCTCACTGCTTTCCCCTTCTATTCTCCCGGCCCAGGTCAGGAGGGACTCACCTGCACAGCTATCACTGGGACCTGCAGCTCCCCAATGCAGTTACAGGTTGAACCTCTCTAATCCGGCACTGTTGGGACCTGACTGGTTCCGAACAAGAGAATTTTCTGGACTACAGGAGGTCAATACTGTCTAGCAGCATGACCAACACTTCCACTGGTTACTGGGCTGTAAGAAGACATTTAGGGGTAAATTAGAGCTAAACAACAGCACAGAACACTCAGAGCCAGGAGTGGTGGCTGTCAACAAACTTTATGGGACCCTGGGAAACTTGGCCAAATCCATGAAAAGTGGATTATCTAGCTAACTAAAATCATTCCGGATGACAGATGTTTCTGGATGAGAAAGTTCTGGATTAGAGAGGTTCAACCTGTTGAGTGTAGCCTCAGCTGAGTAGGGACTGACACAAGTCATGAACTGGTGTCTCCCCACCATCCCAGACATTGTGGCTACATCTACACTGGCATGAATTTCCGAAAATGCTTTTAACGGAAAAGTTTTCCGTTAAAAGCATTTGTGGAAAAGCGCGTCTAGATTGGCAGGATGCTTTTCTGCAAAAGCACTTTTTGCGGAAAAGCGTCCTTGGCCAATCTAGACGCGATTTTCCGCAAAAAAGTCCCGATCGCCTTTTTCACGATTGGGGATTTTTTGCGGAAAAGAGTACTATGCTGTCTACACTGGCCCTTTTGCGCAAAAGTCTTTCGGAAAAAGACTTTTGCCCGAACGGGAGCAGCATAGTTTTTCCGGAAATGCACTGATGATTTTACATGAGATCGTCAGTGCTTTTCCGGAAATTCAAGCGGCCAGTGTAGACAGCTGGCAAGTTTTTCCGGAAAAGCAGATGATTTTCCGGAAAAACTTGCCAGTCTAGACACTGCCTGTATGTCTGGTCAATAGATCTGACAGGACACTGTCAGGTTCCCTTTTCAGCTGGACTTTCTGGTAAAAAACCAGGCACCTGGCCATCCTACACTGTCATGGTGACTGACTGATCACATGGACAAAGACAAGCCCAGTCGTTTTTCTCCCTGTAAATCATTTCCACCCTCATCTGTTCTTTGCTCTTTGAGTGCAGAAGTTATGTTACCCTACTTTGGACTTGGCATTAGCTCACAGAGAGCCTTGTTACACTGAATGATTTGAACTCTTCCAAGGTTCCAATTCAACTTTTTTTGTTCTGCTTACAATCTTCAGAAACTGTTTTTTTCTGCAGAACTTGGCTAGCAGTTTGTTCTTTTTATATGGGATGAAGGAGAACAAAGTCAGCTGTGTATCTTTCTTCCTCCTGTCCCCAGTTCACTTCTTTCATTGTTATTAGGAGACCAGATATTGTTTATATTATTATGGGATATATTCCAGCAGTAATTAGCCCTCTTTAGTAGAGTTCCATCTAAGTTTGCAAATAAAAAAAGCATTTCATTTTTATAAGCTGAAAATATTTTTGGGAAGTAGATTAGGCATAGTTTTATTCAACGCTGTCTCATAAATAGCCCTTATGTTGTGTGAGGTGCTCCCAGTGATTTCCATGAGATTTATACTCATGGAATAAGAAGAGACAGATACTTCTAGCTACCTCTAAATCAACCCAGCAATTGCTCCTGATTTAATATCTGTTTTTATTTCCTCAAATGTTAGTATAAATTACTTTTCTCCTCATATTTTAAAAAAATCCAAAGAGACTGAAGGACTCAAACAATTGGTAATAAGAGACGGAGTTTTTCAGATCTAGGTCATGGGGTGAAATCTATCAACAGCTGGCACTGAGTGAAAATGGTTCTCATGTGATGGCTGTATAATGGCCTTATGTGAAATGAGTTTGTGCTGTCACAACTCTGCAAAGCTTGCTAAATCTGCCTCACACTCGCTTTGACAAAATAATTTGTGGAGTCTGGATGGCTTGATTTCAGTGTTCAAATGGACCTAAACATTCCAAGCAAAAAACTGCCAAATGTCCAAGTTTCACTGGTGTTGCCTGAAGTTATGAGTTTTGTAGTTGGCAACTGTGTCACTGCATGGATCCACAGACTACTCATTTGTGAAGGCAGGGGATGCATTAGCTGTGTGATGTGGAAATGCAGCCTGAAGACAACAGCAATAGCTTAGAGCCTTAGGCTATGTCTACACAGTGGAGCTATTTTGGGATACCGCTGGTATGGAGCTATTTTGGGATACCTCTGGTATCCCGAAATAGCTATTCTGCACCTTAAGAGCAAACCAGTTATACTGAAATATAACAGTATCACTATTCTGATGCCCCTGTGAACCTCATTGCACGAGGGATAAGGGACATTTTGGAATAGCGCCTTATTTTGAAATAACTTCGAAAGAAGCTACGCAATTTGTGAGGTACAGGTGCTGTGTAGGACGCACTCTTAGGCTGCGTCTAGACTGGCATGATTTTCCGCAAATGCTTTTAACGGAAACATTTTTCCGTTAAAAGCATTTGCGGAAAAGAGCGTCTAGATTGGCATGGATGCTTTTGTGCAAAAGCACTTTTTGAGGAAAAGCATCCGTGCCAATCTAGACGCGGTTTTGCGCAAGAAAGCCCCGATCGCCATTTTCGCCATCAGGGCTTTTTTGCACAAAATAGTCCTCCCCTGTCTACACTGGCCCTCTTGCGCAAATACATTTGCGCAAGAGGGCTTATCCCTGAGTGGAAGCATCATAGTATTTGCGCGAGAACACTGACAATCTTACATTAGATCGTCAGTGTTCTTGCGCAAATTCAAGCGGCCAGTGTAGGCAGCTGGCAAGTTTTTCCGCAAAAGCAGTTGCTTTTGTGGAAAAACTTGCCAGTCTAGATGCAGCCCTCAAGAAGATCCCTTAGAACTCTGCAACTTAAAGATTAGGGGGAGAGGGAATTCCCTACAACAGAGACAATATATTCCATTTATGTGGCTTTCTATCTGATTCTCCTCGCAAAGAGATTAGAAGGGACAAACAATCTTGTTAACCTAAATTCTTCTTTGCAATGGAGGTTTTATTTTTTTTAAAGAGGAACTCACTGGAATTCAATCAGTTGGGAAAGAAGTTTGAGGAGGACATAACTGTAGCACAGCCTTTTGAAACACTACCAGCAAGCTGCCATTTTGCTATTACTTGAACTGATTACTTCAACAAATGACTAGAATAGTCTGTATTTCCCAGGTTACTTCCAGAGCAGTAATCAACCCCTAGGAAATCGAAATGAACCAATCACTAACAATGGACATATCCATGGAACCTGCTGAATTTTCATTAGTTACAGACATTCTTCCACCTATTATCAAATCAGTGGAGGAAAATAATGGTTTAAAGAAGTTTAGAAACATTTCGCAAACTGCTAACCTAGAAGGAAAGCAGTGGCAGTAATTTACCATCAATTTCTTACAAAATTACTAAAGAACCCAAAATGCAACAACCCAGATTCTCCCAGAAAAGTGCCAGATGTGGAACATATGCGCACAAAGTTAAAGGTGTTGCTCAAAAGACTTAGGGTGACAGAAAAGTACAATAATATGCAAGACATAAAAACATAAGAATGGCCATACTGGGTGAGACCAACAATCCATCTAGTCCATTATCCTGTCTGTGGACATGGCCAATGCCCCAAAGGAAAGGAACACAATAGGTAATCCTCACGTGATCTCTCTCCTGTCACCCATATCCAGACAAACAGAGGCTAGGGACACCATTCCTACTCATAGTGGCTAATAACCATTGATGGACCTAACCTCCATAAATCTATCTAGCTCTTTTTTGAACCCTGTTAAAGTTCTAGCCCTCACCACATTCTCTGGCAAGGAGTTCCACAGGTTGACTGTGTGCTGAGTGAAGAAAAACTTCCTTTTGTTGGTTTTAAACCTGCTGCCTATTAATTTCATTTGGTGACCCCTAGTTCTTCTATTGTGGGAATAAGTAAATAACTTTTCCTTATTTGCTTTAGCTACATCTAGACTGCAAGCTTCTTTCGAAAGAGGCTTTTTCGAAAGATACTTTGAAAAAGAGCATCTAGACTACAACCAGTACTTTTGAAAAAGCAAGCCACTTTTTCGAAAAAAAGCACCCAGGCAGGCAGTCTGGATGCTCTCTTTCGAAAAAGCACAGTTTGCATTATATAGCGCCTTTTTTTGAAACAGCACTTTTGAAAAAAAGGCATTATTCCTCATAAAATGAGGTTTTCCACGGTCAAACAAACTGCTGCGTTCTTTCGATTTACTTTTGAAAGAACGTGGCAGCAGTCTAGACATGGGAAGTTTTTTAAAAAAAGACACTTTTTTCGAAAAAATCCTGTAGCCTAGACATGCCCTTTGTGGAGTCATTGTGGATAGTTCTCTGAAAACATCCACTCAGTGTGTAGTGGCAATCAAAAAAATAGAATGTTACGAATCATTTAAAAAGGGATAGAGAGTAAGAGAAAATATCTTATTGCTTCTATATAAAACCATGGTACGCCCACATCTTGAATACTGAGTACAGATGTGGTCACCTCATCTCAGACAGTTTGACAGAACTAAAAATTAAATGGCATACAGATGTAATATACAATATATCAGTATATATAATACATTGATTATACATTACATTGTTTTTCATTTGTTAAACTTGCATTCATTTAAAAAATAAATTTAGGATCCACTTCATTTTTTGGAACAGGAACATTTTTTGGAACAGGAACATATAAATAGCACATAGAACATATAAGTTAGTAGATGAGAAAATACAAAAAGCCTTTCATTTATTCCTTGGGAGCAGAGGATCCCAATTTCCTTAGCTGGACTGGAAAATGATGTCTGTTTATCACCTACACATTTTTTCTAATGAAATTAAAATATACCACGTCACTACGGATTTGAAGAGCACTTTGAGATTACATTTTGTGACAAAAACTGTGAGTGCCTATGATTTTTGATTGATTCCCTCTGTATTCATGATGTGTTTGCTGATGAATTATAATGTTTATAATAATATAAAGAAATATTAATGTTTCAGTATCTGGGATACAAATTTATGCCAGGGAAAACTAACTCACTTTGGGGGAAAAGGTGAATTCCATTTGTAAATTCTGACCAATAGGCTGCAATACACATTTAGGCTCTGCATGCTGCCCCAATCCATATCAAAATTCTGTCTCAAAGGGATACATTTTAGGCTCTTACCTTTGCAGTACTGTACTCAGGCCACTGCCAAGGTACAGAGGGGAGGGGGACAAAAGGGGCACTTGCCCTGGGGTCTGGGGGTGGCTGGAGCCTCTGGCCCCTTTCAGTTGCTGCTGGAGCGCTGCACCCTATGCTCCATGCAGCCCTGAGGGCTAGGAAAAAGGGGCGGCGGTTCAGCTCTGTACTTTGGACAGTGCTGAGGACTGGATGCCCCAGCTCCACTCCTGCCCAAGGCCTTGCCCCTTCCAAGGCACAGAGCCGAGCCCCCCGCGTGCACCGTGCTCGGGGGCCTGCAGAAGTTGTTGCCCCCTTCCCAATTGTACTGTTCCACTAACCATCGATGGGTGACGAAATACACCTCTTGCAGGACAATCCTATTTCTGACTTCTCTATGCTCCTATCTCTGTTGCTCTTACATTATCCTTACCAGGATGTACAGCATCAACTATTCTGCACACCAGTCTTCAAAGTGCCAAAATACTTTTCTAAGGTGATTTCTACAGCCAACCCCGAGGCAGCGGCAGCAGGAGCCAGGCGGCAGCAGGAGTACGTGGGAAGCATCTGAAGCCAATGAGCAGACAGTCAGAAGGGAGGGAATCCACACAGAGCTGCAAGAGGGGGCAGGGCTGAGTGATCAAGAGCATGGGGGCTGAGGAGAGCTGGAGAGGGCACTGGGCCAGGCTGGGGAGGAGTGGAGGGAACAAGAGGACAGAAGAATGAGCAAGGTTGAGGGAAGGAATCTGGGGCTTGGAGGTGCCCCCCCCCACTTTAAATGGCACTTCTCAGTCCTCTCTGACCGCTCCTAGCGGTTGCTTAGGGTGGCCAGGTGCCTGGTTTTCAAAAGGAAAGTCCAGTTGAAAAGGGGACCCGGCAGTGTCCTACCAGCCCTATGACCGGATACCCAAAGTCCAGTTATTTCAGGCGGGAGAAGCAGGGAGGTGACAGGCCGCTAACCAGGCCAGCCCTTACTCAGATGGGTCCATTTGCATGAAGCATCTCCCTGCCCTAGCGCCACAAGCGAGTCCCTCTCTCTGGAAAGAAAGGGAGGGGAGAGGGGAATAAATGTGAGCGATGGGGGCAGAGGCTCTTACATTCCTGCTGTCCAGAGTCCAGTTTTATGGTGAGAGTTAGGGCCATCACATTTGGTATGAAGTTTCCTCCTCTCCTAACTTAAAGCAAGGCCAGGGTTTGGCTGTGCTGAGACAACCGGAAGACCTGGGAAAAAGACAGTTTTCCGTAATATGCAAAGGGAGGGGCTGCTGTTGTGAGGGATGCGATATAAGAATGGACACTAGGGCTACGTCTACACTGGCATGATTTTCCATTAAAAGCATTTTCGGAAAAGCGCGTCTAGATTGGCAGGATGCTTTTCCGGAAAAGCACTTTTTGCGGAAAAGCATCCGTGGCCAATCTAGACGCACTTTTCCGCAAAAAAGCCCCGATCGTCATTTTCGCGATCAGGGCTTTTTTGCGGAAAACACTACTGTGCTGGCTACAGTCAAAAACAAAACAAACAAACAAAAACATTGCAAAGTGCAAACATGTGTAAAAGCCAACAAAAAAGGGGGGGAGGGTGGCCAAAAAATGTTTTGCTTGGGGGCGGCAAAAAACCTAGAGCCAGCCCTGGGAAAAACGGGGGTGGAGCTGATGTCAGGGTGTCCCACCTCCCCCCACTCCTGTACCCTGTATCCACACAGAGAGAAGGGGATGGAGAGAGCTTAGCAATGCAAATCTCTGTCACTCTTATAGGGTACGTCTACACTACAGCACTAATTTGAACTAACTTAATTCGATTTAGTTAATTCAAACTAAGCTAATTCGAATTAGTGCATCTAGACCTAAAAATTAATTTGAATTAGCGTTTTGGCCAGTACGGCCATTCTAAACTCAGGGCTCAGGGTCGGGGGTCTCACTGGACCACCCTGATTTTCATGCACACCGGCTCCTGGGTGGCCAGGCTGGCAGCTCTCCTGCCCTAGACGGCCACTTTCCTGTGCCTAGTGCGGAGGTCATGGATGAGGTCCACGATGTCTGCACTAGACCAGGCGGGCGCCCGCCTCTTGCGAACCTGGACAGGCTCCCGGCAGCCTCCAGCCTGGTCCCGGGAAGAGGTGGAGGGCTGGGTGGCAGCAGGTGGCTGGCTCGAGCTGTGCCAGGTGCAGGGTCTGCTGGCTGGGTGCTGGCAGGCTTTCACCTGGCACGGGCACCGTAGCCAGCCTGTGCCCCTTTAAGGGGTCCGGGGCCGGGAGGGGGGCAGAAGGGTTTCCCTGGTGGTGCCCAGACTGGCCACCAGGGAAAGCTGGGGAGGGCTAGCCCCTACTAGTTCAAATTAAGTGGCTACACAGCCCTTAATTCGAACTACTTAATTCGAACTAGGCGTTAGTCCTCGTAGAATGAGGTTTACCTAGTTCGAATTAAGTTCAAACCAGCGGTTCGCATGTGTAGCGCCAATCAAAGTTAATTCGAACTCCCATAGGGAGTTTTATGCCTGTTACTTTCTGGTCCTGAAAAAGAACTGAGGGTAAAGACCAATTTTTAGTCCTAAGATTCTTAAACTATAATCAAATGTGTGCCTTTCTTTCAATGTATGCACAATAATTCTTTCATTTGTTAACTAATGATTCCATATTTATAGGTCATAAACGTAAATGAAATTTTCAGATGGCGGTAACATTTTAGATTCAAACACTGTTCACTCTGGAGGCCGTCTAATACTTTATCATATAATGCTTAGCAGTATGCCATTTTTTTTATTAAGTGTGAGATTCTGCCTTCTGCCAAAATCTCAGTTACTCCAGCTGATAGGAAAAATATTATGCCTGGTGACCTTAATGCAGTGAACTCCAGCCTTTTTAACCACAAGATCAGTTTTTCAGTTTAAGTGCAATGTAACATCTACCTCAAACCCAAATATCCTTGCCCCGCTTCCTTCCTCCTTTCTCTGAGGCCCTGCCCTACTCCACCCCTTCTCTGAAGCCTCACCCTGCTCACTCCATCCCCCTTCTTCCGTGAATCTCATTCACTTTCACCAGGCTGGGGTAGGGGGTTGGGGTGCAGGCTCTGGTCTTTGGCCAAGGGGTTCGGAGTGTGGGAGGGGACACCCTGAAGGTAGGGAGGTGGGGTGGGTTCTGGAGTGGCCTAGGGGATAGGGCATCAGCATCTAGAGCACAGGGTGGTGAACTAGAGTCTCCTCCATTCCCCACTCCACCCACTCGGGCAGGGCCCGGAGAGCCAACACCAGCTGCCCCAGGGATGGAGCTGGCCCCTGCTTTTGTAAAACAGGATAAGGAGCTGCTGAAGGTCAGGCGGTGGAGTGGGATCTCCAATGAACTCGGGGATAGGGCATCAGCCTCTGGAGCACAGGGTGGAGGGCTCGATCCCAGTCCCCTCTGTCCACTCAGGCAGCAGTTGGGCAGCCAACTCCAGCTGTCCCAGGGATGAAGCTGGCTCCCGTATTAGGAAGGCAGGATAAAGGGCCTAGGAGATGGGGCATTTGTCTGGGGAGCACAGAGCAGTGGGTTCAAGTTCCATCCCACCTCAGCAGCCCAAGTCCAGTCCTCTCACCCTGGGAGCAACCAGACAGCCACCACAGGATAAGGGACCCTCTGAAGGTAAGGAGGTGGTGTGGGTCCTGGAGTGGACTAGGGGATAGGGCATTTGCTAGTGGGGCGCAGGATGGTGGGCTGCCATCCTGCCCACCCAGGGAGGGGCCGGACAGCCAACACAGGCTGCCCCAGAGATGGAGCTGGCTCCTGTATTAGGAAGGCAGGATAAGGGACCCCCTGAAAGTAAGGAGGTGCACATCAGTGGCTCCATGTGCTGCCCCTCATCTTACAGGCACCAACCCCCCCGGATTGCAGCCTACGGCAAGTGCAGCCGGGCTGATGGCCGAGTGCTGTGATGTGCCCAGTGTGGGCACTCAGGGCACTCCAAGCCAGGACTGCTTTGCAAGCGGGGAACCCTGAGAACTGTCTGTCCGGGGTGGGGGTCGGGTCCCTTTAAGCACGGCCCTCGGCTAGCCTGAGACAGCAGCTCCACGCTCTAAGTCCTCATCTGATGCCCTGCCGGCACTGCTTCCGGCCATCCTTAACCCCAGTTCAGGGTCCACTCAGTGTGGACATGCTAGTTTGAATTAGCAAAACGCTAATTCAAACTAGTTTTTAAGTCTAGATGCGCTAATTCGAATTAGCTTAGTTCGAATTAGTTAATTTGAACTAAGTTGGTTCGAATTAGTGCTGTAGTGTAGACATACCCTATCTTAGCAAAATAGGAATTTGTTTTACAGTGCCCATTTGCATAAGTGAAGCGTGTTATGCTTTAAGAGGTATTCTTGTGAGAGGTCCTTGAAGAGGAACAGGGAAGAGAGATCGGTATAGGGGAGGGAAGAAAAATGGATAGCATTCCCTCGTCTTACAACCTCCAGTGCCCCTTTGTCCAACGTGATTCTCCCTCATGCAGAAAGAAAGTGGGAGAGAGAGTTTCCAAAGAGTGGGAGATGGTTAAATGGTATATAGCAGGGGGTGGCCAAATGTACGGACCTACCGAGCTGTATATAACAATCTTCTGAATAGGGACAACTGGTGAGGAAGGACCTAACTGGGGAGACTGGCCACATGACTGTTCCCCCATGTACCTCCTCCCCAAGCCACCTGGGGAGAGCTGGGACAATGTTCCCTCTGTCCCAGGTCCTACCATTGCCCCGCCAAGGTTTGGGCATCCTGGCCACATAACCCCACTGCCCAGGTTCCTGGCCACCAGCCTGTTGCCCTGTTGCTCAGGGTCCCAGCCACTGGCCCCGTTGTTCCCTTGTGGCTCTGCTTCTAGCTTCAGGTCTCACTCGGTTGCCATCCCTGTGCACAGCGCTACTAGCCCTGGCTCCCGCTTAGCTGCAAATGCAGGGTCCTAACTGCTGGCCCCAGTTCTAAGGGACAGTGAGGGGCACAAACAGAGATGAAGGAGGCTACAACTCAGCATCTCCACTCCAAAATTTGTTCCCACACCACTGCTCAACTGTTTCTTGTATGCTTCAGATTAGGGATGTTAGCAGCGAGCTGGATAACCAGTTAACCAAGAAGTGTTTGCTAATGGTCCCACTTAACTGCAACACCACTCCCCCCCCCCCCCCCCCACGTGCTCTGCATTTAAAACTTGGACTAGTAGTCTGGCTCAGTCCCAGCTCACCAGTCTGAGTTTTAAATGAAGAGCACGTAGGGGAGCCACCTGCTACCCCATACTCTTGCCTCTGATACAGAGGCAGCAGCATGGGGCAGCAGGCGGGATCCGGTCCATGCAGAGAGCAGGTTTAAAAACCAGCTCCCGCCTACCACCCTGTGCTGCTGCTTCTGTATCAGAGGCAGCAGTGGTGCAGCAGCAGCCCATGTCTGTGGGGGGCCTTAGCTCCCCATGGGCAGAGGCTGCTCTGGCATCCCAGTCATAATCAGCTGGGGAAGCATAACCACCTCAGGTGGAGGAGAAAATATTTGGGGAATAATGATTTTATCTGTCCTGGTTTCCTGCTCCTTAAACAATTCTTGTGCATGAGGTGATAGAGTTTGAGGAGCAGTTGGTGTAGGGAGTGTTTCCCTCTCCCCTACTTCTCATATTCCCCACAAGAGAGACTAGGAGCACGGGAAAACTGCTATCAACATGCAGACCAAGGATCCCAATATGGCCAAAAAACATGGATGGGGGTGACATGCACTGGTGCTTGAACCAGGTTGTGGGAACCAGGGCCGGACTAAGGCATGGGCTAGCCGGGCAGCTGCCTGGGGCGCCAACCTATGGGAGGCACCTGATGGCAGCTGTAAGGGGTGCACAGCGCCCCTTATAGCTGCCAACAAACGCTGCGCGCCCGGCGCCCAGAATGCGGGCTGCAGCAGCTTCCAGCGGCCACCCTGCAGCAACCGCCTGGGGCGGGGGCCGCGTTAACCCCCACAGCACCGGCCAGCAGCTCCCTTCCCCCTGTAGCTGCAGGGCCATGCACAGCCAGGCTCGGCCCACCCCGGGTGGTCCCAGGCTACACGCCAGCAGCGGTAGCCGGGCTGGGCCGGGCCGGGCATGTGCGTCCTGCCACCGCCAGCTCTGTGTGCCCTCCCCCACACACTGGGCAGGGCCACGCATGCGCCCTCTCACATGCGCCGGTGCGGGAGCAGGGCCGTGCATGTGCCCTCCCACAACCCATGGCGCAATTAACTTGTATGCCCAGGGCACTAGAATGGCTCAGTCCGGCCCTGGTGGGAACACCAGCCCCTTTTTCGCTCAGCTCCCCACTAGTGTCAAAAGTGTCTACGTGGAAATCCAGCCATCAATATTTTGTGAGTCTGCAAGTTTTCCCTCATACATCTTCTAAACATATTAGCTGGGAAAAATCCATGCCCAGGGCATGGAAAACATTTTAATGTAAAGTATTTGGATCTTCACAACTTTCTCTGTGTTAGCGGACTTTGAAAATTACAATTAAAAAAAATAAATGCAGTTCGAAGCCCTTCTTGTGGTCGGCATACAGGAATGATCTGCTAAGCTGAGGATTCTGCATACCTAACAGATGGTAGCAATCACTCTGTGCACATACAAGTCGGATGTTTGTAGGTTTACAGGGCTCTTTGTGTGTCTAAAGTGTGTATGTAAGGTGCATTCACAAATACATTTGCTTTATGCATGGAATAGCTCATGTCTAACTTTGAAAACATCTGACCCAATATGACTATGTGCAAAGTCAAAAAAGAGAAATATTAAAAGTAATGATTCTCCTGTGGGTCCCTTGCTCCCATGAATTTAGCCCTTGAAAAAGAAGGTCAATTGCCTCCCCAAAATACTTTGGGACCTTGCAGGTATTACTGTAATCACTGGGAAACAATTTGTGTTCATTCTTAGTAATGACAGTGAATATCCCAGTTAAACCCAGTGGTTAATGGTAGCAACAGTAGCAGACAGATCTAATAAATTTAGAGCAGATAAACTATCTGATTTATTACTAGGAGAGGATCACAAACCAGTGCAGCATCAAATACGAGTCTAAAAGTTGTATAATATGTAACTAGGATAGTGAGGTTCAAGCAACTGATAGAGCTGACCTACTATAACCTTCTCAGTAATGTGTCTCTAAAATGGGAAATTTGATTCAGATCACTAGTTGGCAAGTGTAGAGACAGTGTAGAGAAAGTGATGCAAATATCTTTGCTCCTCCCCCCCCCCCCATCAGAAAACATGAGCAATGCCAGCTGCCATTAATAATACACTCCTAAGAAAGATTTTTAACGACACATAATAAACTCCACGATATTGAGAGGATCCATTCCTAGCAACCCAGGCAGAAAAAAACTGTTAAAGAGGACATTTTTCATAAGGATTGTTACAGTGTTTACATAATTATGTGGCTCAAAACCTATTTAGGAGTTTACACCTGTGTTTGCCCATGAATGTGTATTTGTTGACAGAGCCATGACAAACTGTTATTCATCTTCCATAGGTGTTAATGTCTGTGCAAAAGCAATTAACATAACATCTGTCAGATCTACAAAACAAGTTAAACCTCAGACCTACTTTGTTCACACAGCTTGTCTGCTACCTATAAAGCAGTATTCAAAGCTGCTCCTACTGCATTGTCCTTTGGTTCTGCTAGAGTTCACTTTCCTGGGAAAAAATTAACATCCAAGCCATCTTTCAACACTCTATTGTCACTCCTTCCTTTGCATTAGTTCACTTGCATGCCTTTACCATTAGAAGCATCCTTTCCATAGGATCTGTTTTGTTAGCTTTGCTACTAAGCAGCTGATCAATAACTTAGTGTATGACCAAGTACTCAGGTGAAGATATTGGGGAGAGGGGTGGGTGTAGAGGGGTGAACTTTTAAACATGATAGCTTAATTTCTGTATTTTTTCTTAAACAGTTGTTGAAACAAACTGTTAAATTAGCTATGCACAAAAATTGGTTGGTTAAATATTTGACACCTTTCAAACTTTCAGCTTACCAATGCCTTAATCTGGGGAAGCTAGCTCTTTAATTCCTAATTTCCATCTTAAATATAATAGTCATAAACAAGAGACAGGATCACAGATTTGAATTTCAAGTGAACAAAGTCAGGGATTATTTGGCTCTAAAGTTTTGATTTGCTCCATTGCACAAGGAACAGCATGAAATTCAGACCCTAAATGCAGGGATATTTTAATCAGGTTCATCATATGCAGGCCTGTACGCAAGAATTTCTGTGTTTGGGGGGGGGGGGGGTCCAAATCATGGTAGGGTCTGGTGGCTGTCCCACCCCAGCTTCACTCAGGGTGGGGGATCAGCCCCAGTCTTCCCTGGCTGGCTGGAGTACGGGGGAGGAAGGCTGGGGCAATGAGCCATCCCAACCTTATGCTTACTTGGAGGACCAGGAGGGTGTGTTTGCACCCTTCACACACACACCTCCCCCACCCCCGCGTATGGGCCTGATATGCACATATATACATAGACACATACGTAGGCAAACAGAAAATGGATGCACCTGGTAGCCACTACATAGTTAATGTTGCATTATAAAGAGCTTAACATGTGGCATAAATGCCCATTTTCCTCTAGAAGTAAGTGGCTGTTGTCGGCAACATTTCACTCTGGGTTTATTCAGTTTCCCTCCAGAAAATGTTTAATGGGAACCGATTGACTTTGGGTTGTGACTAAAAATATTCACTGGCAGTCCTGCTGTTCATTGTTGATGCATAGTCAACAACAGAGTTTTAAAATACGTATGGCTTACCTACACAAACCTCAAAGATGGACCTTGAAGAATACTGGTGCAATGGAGAGGGTGGTTTGTTGTTTTAAACCCACAGCCCAAACCCAATGATTCTGAATTAAGGGTCATTTTAGTTCATTCACATTAACACATACATTATAACAAAGTTAATATGCTGTGCATACAAATGTCACTGATGAAGATGAAGTGAAAACTAACCTAATTAACGCAGGGTGGGTGTAGACACAAAATTAGGGCCGAGCGCATGGAAACTTGATTGATGGAGGGACAGGGCACATCCACCTTTGATTAATGGGAGAGGATAGACACAAAGAAGCTTGACTAAGAATGATGGTAGAATGACATGGCACCTGCAAAGCTGACTGGTTGATTTGTGCATGGAAGGAGCGTGAGCGTAGTGACACTTGCAAGGCTGAGTGGTTGATGGGGAGGGCAGAGGATAGGGTGATGCAGAGACAAGCCCGATGAAGAGACATGCATGGGACCCTAACTGATGGATGTCTGATGCCTAAATAGAGAGCATTTTATGCTAGTTTTTTTATATTATCCAGTGATGCCCACAGTGCAAAGGGTATTTCTGTTCCCTTTGAGGCTTTTTATACTACACGAGTGGTATCAAGAGGCCTTATACTAAAAGAGAATCATGCCCAGCTCATTTAGTGCAAACTTTTCTCTTTTCTAGGATTGGATTATACTGGAAACTCAAAGAGCAACAAAGCCTGTAACTCTCAGGCTAAATTTTCATCCCATACTAAGCTCTTCCTAGGATCTTTCTTAAAGAATCTTTGTCTCTAACTCCCTTTGCTTAGAAGGCCACTCCCACTCATACATCCAGGCAGGGCTGGATTAACATGTTGCGAGTCCAGTGCCAAAGATATCTGTGAGTCCCATGCAGTCGTTATCGGCCCTGGCAGAGGTGGGCCTGGTGTGGCAGTGCTATAGAATATCAGGGAGTGAGTGTTAGAGGCATCTTTTCCATTTTGATCACACACCTCTGCAAGATTACACGTGCTGCTGGTGTTTCGCACTGAGCAGTCCATCCATGTGGGATTACCATGTCCACAGTGAGCAGAAATTTCATAGTGATCAGAAATTTCCCACGGTGTATCTCCTTCCTTGTCCAGACATTCTACAGCCACGTTTCCAGAACCATCCTATTTCGCCAGTCACTGTATTTGGCCCTGGTCTCAGCTCAATAAACTTCCACAGCCAGCAGCTATCTGATCCATTCTGATAAATCCCTTTCCCCACACCAGTAAAGAGGAACGATTTTCAGTCTGTGTGATTGGACAAGATCTGGATCCGTATTGTAAGATTCTTCCACATAATGAAGATAAGTCAGGGTGCCGTTGTTGTTCTTTTGTTGCACAATTTGTTTCTGTGTGGAAGTTACCAATGCTACATTTACTGTCTTCTTTTTAGAAACAAAAAAAAAAAGCCTTGATAATGGTGACTGAAAATAGCAACTCCAATCCCATTTAGCACCGGGGAGATGCCAACATTTGTTGCTCAGTTTTATCCTACTTTTACTACAACAAATTACCGTGGATCAGCATTTGATTTTGGGGACATGATGTAACAGCAGCTCACATTAAACTGTTCAAATCTGGAAGGCAGGTGCTAGGTTCCCTGGAATGGAAAATCCCAGGCCTGCTTCCATGGCTGTAAACAGAGTCAAATCATCCTGTGTACCTGGTATTGTACCTAA
The DNA here is from genome assembly GCF_052426305.1 of Pelodiscus sinensis. Taxonomy (NCBI): domain Eukaryota; kingdom Metazoa; phylum Chordata; order Testudines; family Trionychidae; genus Pelodiscus; species Pelodiscus sinensis. The sequence goes on from NC_143062.1 coordinate 1,629,078, forward strand.
AGCTGCCCAGGTTCTCTAGTAGCGCCTTCCCTTCCTTACTTACATTAAGGTGGGTGGTGTAAATGTGTAAGATCTAGTCCTTTAGAAAACACTCTCTCTTAGGCATTGCTTCCAGGGGGACTGTATTTAACAGTCATGGAAGACTGAATGTCAATGATGCAGAAAATATTTGTTAATTTAGCATGTAAAATCCTCCCATAATTATTGCTTAAAAGCTAGGGGTGGGTATTTGTCAGAAATTAATCTACACTATCTTATGATATGGTTTGATTAAGTTAGATAAGAAGGGCTACGGAAAGAATAGGATGCAGAACTTTCAAAGAAGTGCTATAAGTCAACTGCAGCCATTAACAAATAATATTCCTTTATCTGAAATATTATGAGTCATGTCATATTCCTATATGACAATTTGTTATTTTCAATCATTTCCAAATTCTACAACCGAGAACAGAGTTCATTTTTTTGGTAATGAGCATATCATGCTAAATAAATATATAAGAAAAAACTGGACCCACTATTTACAATCTGTGCAAAGTGAGTGTAAATTACCACCATTCTGATTTACAAATGTTTTTTACGCTCGTTTTGCAATAGTCTCAATTACAATACCAGGTGCAGGGCAAAACAGAGTCTGTCCCATGTTGAATTGAAATGGATTCTATTTTATCTAATTAAATATAATTTCCTAGAGGTAAATGAGAAATAAGAGATTCAATAAGGTAAAATAAAATGTTGCACAAGCAAAATGAGCTCAACTAATAGATTGAAATAAAAAGTTATGACTTCTGAGTTGCACAATGTGCCTGTAAATGATACTACTTGGCATGAAGGAAAAATTGTTTGAAGAGTTAAATTGAAAGGGGGCACTTTTGGGAGGAAAAGTGAATGTTAAACTGAAATTTGATTATTTTGAGGACTATAATACTGGGGCAGCTTTCTACACAAAAGATTTTTTTAAAGCTGAAATGCATTATTGCCCGTGTCATCTATGTGCAATATTTGTAAGGTTTCTGAATGATAGTGGTGCAGCCTTTGACATTAACAGTAGTGAAGACTTAGAGGGTTAATATTAGTCCTTCATTTCTGGAGGCATGCCTTCCAATTTAGGCCAAGTCCCAAGTGAAAATGAGTATGGCAAAACACATTTTATCTACACAAAACAAAATCTCTACGTAGACTGGCATACATCTCCTGGATTAATTGCTTCTGCTCAGAAAGTAAGACCTGAAAACGCTGTCACTCGAGGCTAATTTTGCAGTGCACCAAAAGGCATATGTGGGGGAAAAAACACTGCCTGCCATACTATGCATGGACCTTGCAGTGTTGTTAGTTTTATGCAGTACTATCCAAATTACAGAAAATCTCTGAACAATAAACAAGCTAACAAACAAATTATCCCCTTACCGGTGTGAGACCCTCAAATAAAAACAAGGGAGTAATTTCTTGTAAATCTGACTCCTTTTGACTCTTTCTGGAATTGTTTTGGCAAGCTGAAATACTGAAAAATTTAAAGGTTCTTTTTCAAAAATGGAGTAAAAAATATCTGTAAAAACTAGGGATGAAATCCTGGACACACTGATATTCTGGGGAGTTCTGCTGTTTACTTCAGTGGAGCCATGACTACAGTATATCCTAGGTTCATTTGGTCACATTTCAGTTGTCGCGTCTGCATTATCGACATTTTAAGGAGGAAGTAAACATGTCTTTCTTTTTTCAAAGTGTATTAAGAAATAGCTGTTTTGGTTTTTTTTACGAAGAGACAAAACTGAACAAACATTTTAAAAGAGACGAATTCACTGCCTGAATATTTAAAAATTGGACCCTGTATGCAGTTAAAGATTTATCTTCTCTATCACAATACTTACATTTGAAATATTACCAAAAACCCAGAGCAATTTTTTTCATTCAGCTTTTAACAATTTAATGAGACTAAGAGAAATGCTAGGGAAATCAGCCAAAACACCAAAATGAGAACAATACTTAGAAAATAGTTCATTTTAGAAAATTCTCCTCCTAGAAATGCCCTTGAGAAGGAGGGTGAGGGAAGGGGGAGTCATTTGTCCAATTCTCAGAACTACTGCAAATAAATCCTCCAAGTCCTCTGGTAAGAGAGTAGAGGGGCCCACAAGGTACATTTAGAACAAAAATATAAATAAATGGCCCTTGCCAAAAATGAGACATTTCTGGGTTTTTCCCCCTATGCTCTTTACTCTCCCTCTAAAATATTATTGACACTCCAAAGAGCTCCCAAACAACAACCCAATCAAAGGCACTTCCATCATAACCCCTTTTTATCCTTTATGTCATTTTTCAGTCAACATGCCAGTGACTATAGTTCTATGGAAACATGGGAGAATACCACAAAATGTTTTCCATGCATATCTGCCTGAGTTTAAAAACTAGCTTGCTTTGGCTATGTTCATCTCTCTTTGCTGTTTGCTTGCCATGAATGTTTGGCCAATTGTATTTGACTCATACAAATGCTTTCAGGAAAGTGAATTTTTCAGCTGGCATATGGGAACGATTGCATCAGAAGTGATCTATTTTATAGAGACTGAGACTTTGTTTGACATACAGTGCATTAATGGTAGCATACAATTATAGATCTAAAGTAATGCTATTGCAACTGAAGGTTCCTATTAATGAAGTTGGGACAGACCACAGAGCACCTCTCTACTTTAGTTCACAGACTCACCGCTCATGCAAAATTATACCAGCAAATAAAGAAAACGAGAAAGGGCCACTTCTGTACTTTCCAAGGTTCCATTCTGCAAACACAGAAGTGATTAAATTAAAGGATGTGAGTAGAGCTGCTGAAATCTCACAGGCTCAGCAGTCTTCCACATATTACCATTTACACCAGGATCAGAGCCTTAGAAAATATTTTGCACAAAGTGTATGCCTAGAACAGCCTGTGTTTCCACACATGGAAGTTTTGCAATTAAGAGATGCACTAAAATATAATTTGATTGTCAACATGCAGATATGCTCAAATCTTCAGCTCCTGCATAAAAAAATACGCAGAGAAGATTAATTCTTACAAATCCTCACCTCAAATGGGTGGGCTCGGGGCTAAAGAAAGGTATTGCTGGGTCATGGATCCACAAGAAACAAAGTCCACCCTTCTTGGGAGTCCTTGCCAGCTCCATAAAAGGCTCCCACGCTTCCCTCACATTCTACTCCCTCAGTCTTCTCACACACAGGATAGCAGCCCCACCAGTGTCTGGCCACATTCCCCTAGCTAGCAAACAAACTGCATTGGGCTTTTATGCAACTGAAGTGAATCACAGTCCATGCAGGATCAGGGTTGGGTTGTTTCTATAAAATGCTGTGAGCAGCATTAACTAACCCTAGGCTCCGGTAGATTTTAATCCCAAGAGTTTGAAGCGTCTTGGATTCACATTGCTCTCCTCCCCTGTATTCCTTCTATTTTTGGTGACACTAGTTGGCGATGTGGATCTGCTGCAGGAAGGTGGGGGAACATTTTGTGCATCCCCCTTTCTCCTGCACCTGGTCCCACCATAGCTCCCCCCCCAGGGAGATTTTTTTTTCCTTCACGTAGAAATCGTTTCCAGCCCTTACAAACTTATTCTGTTTTTGACATCAGCACAGGTCTGTATTATTAATTCATCACAATACTGACAGCTGCCTATGCCTTTAACTCTTACTTGACACTGTAGCCTCTGATATGGAAAGGCAACCTGCTTTTGCCCTTTAGCACACAGTATATGGTGAGAACACATGCATCCAGAACCATGCACGAAGCGCTCCCTCCCCTTGCATTTATATGTTGTAAATGGCATGCGTCCCATTGATATTAAGACGTCTATGCTGCATGGCTAGTTCAGGATACCAGAGGTGTCCCGAAAGAGCTATCCCGTGTCTACACAAGCCACCTGTTGTTTCAAAATATTTTTTGAAATAACAGTCTTGCTATTTCACCATCCCGGTAAACCTCGTTGCACTAGGAATAAGGAATGGCTCAAAATAGTGTGTTATTTCAAAATTTGGCACTGTGTAGACGTGCCAAATTTAAAAATAGCCTATTTCAAAATTCATTCAACATAAGATATGCAATTTACGTAGCGCAAATTGCGTATCTTATTTTGCGTTTAGGGTGCTGTGTAAACACATCCTAAGAGAGCCAGGATCTATCCACAATGACTCTGAAGGTGGGGGGTGGCTAAGGGAGCAGTTGGCATTCCAGCCTCCAGTAGGTGTAACCAGTGTTCCTAATTCTGAGTGTGATATCAGCTCTGTACTTTATTCTAGGTTAAATTATCTGTCTTACTTGTCAGCATGCTGCATGACTGAGGAGAGTCTTGTTCTTTAGGGAATGCTGTAAGTAAGAGTTGTCTGCATGATCTGCAGGTGGTGAAGAGAAGCGCTGTCTCTTTTACGGCACGTCTACACTGCAGGGTTATTTCGAAATAACTGATGTTATTGCGAAATAAAGTGTGCATCTGTGCAGCAATTCATTATTTTGAAATAATTTCAAGATGGCAGGCTTCTGACTCCGACGCATGATAAACCTAATTTCATGAGGAGTAAGGGAAGAGTGTTCTTCGACTTCCTGCTGTGTAGAAGCACCAAAAGTCGAATTCAGCCATTCTGACTTCAGCTATACAAATTAACATAGCTAAAGTTGCATAGCTTAATTTGACTCACCCTGCAGTGTAGATGTTCCCTTACTTCCTTAGGGAGGGTGTTACAGAACTTTGAATCTGCTGCTCCTTTGAGTAGGTAAATCCTGATAATATAGTTGCTGGGCTAGATCATCAGCAGATGCAATTTACACCCACGGTGACACGATAGATAGCGGGGATCTGTGTACAGGCGTGTGTCAGAGGGATCAAGAAATTTATTGGTTCATTTTAGAACACATTACCGTAGCACTTATAACATGAAATGATAAGAAATTAGATTGAAACACTGACTGTAAAATGCTGCATCACAAACCTACATGTATTAAAGGAAAAAACCTCATCATCAAACCCCTTTATGCTCCAATACTGCAAAGATTTACATGCGCTTTACACACCTGAGTAGTTTCTCATTGACTTTCACATAACTACTCCCATATATAAAGCACACATGTAACTCTTTGCAGCATCAGGAGCTTATTGTTCAGACTGAGCAATCAAAGATAAAATATGAATAATAATCAATTCTTGGATTTTGGAAGCACTTTCTAATCTGAAGCCAATGCTGGAATTTCTAGGCAAGCCAAACTTGGATTTCTACATGTATTTTAACAATCAAGACAGGCTTAAACTGGAATGTGTTGAATTAATATATATGATAATGAGCTGATTATCATCAGTGTGAAGAATATATGGAGACATGAATCAAAGGCAATAAAAAATGTATAACACTGTTTTAATCCAGCTTTATTAATTATAGTATTTGCCTTTTAAAAATCCGACAGTTGCTAAAGAAAGCCTAAAAGTTACTTGATACAGATGTGAAGGATATGGATAAAATTACCTTGTAGAAAGACATACTGTCTGCCTATTAGCTGCAATTTATAAGACTTTGAAAAAAAACTCATCTCTGATATTAAGTACATGAGGTAAGCTTTGAAAAGTAATGACACTTAAAATTAAACTTGGAATATATAAAGTACCTGAGAAATTCACTGTAATTTCTCCCTGAATGACTTGAATGCTGTCTAGTTCCTACATGCTATAATTTTGGGGAAAATATTTTTTGCAAATGATGGGAAGTCAGTAGTTACAGTTCCTGCTTGCTGTTGACATTAGGTGACTGTTCATAAGCCCAGAATACCACCTACCTCAGCTAAATGGTATCTTTATTAAATTAACAAAATAAAGTTACAACGTGGGTATAAGAAAAAATATTAACTTTGAATTTGGGATTATAATTGGAAAACTGACCTTTGGAAAATATGTAACCACTACAGCCCTGAACTCTAATGTGAAATGACAACTTTAGGATCTAGAAGAATGGCTATATTATGTAGTATATAAAACAGGGCAAAAGTAAGAAATTATGCTTTTTTATGCTTCACTTGGATTCAAAATTAAAAAGCCCTGAAGCTTTCTATGGCCTTCTTCATATACCGTAATTCATATTATCTGTCCTCCAGCTGTCAAACACTTTAAAGTGCATTCAATAAACTAGCATTTTGGTTCATTATATTGCTGACTCCATAGGCATTTATGACAGGTACTGTAAATAATAACGCTTTCCTTAACTATCTCTCACTGTCATGTTATTTATCAACCACAGAGCTCAATCTGTTACTGTATATTGGAAAATTAGATAGAAAAACTTTGAAATATGTACAGTTTAAATCCCAAACTACCTTACACTGGTAATTTTTGATAAGTTTCTGTAAGATTCATTCTGAAATTAAAGATTTAGTTTCCTTTATCGACGTAGTCTACATTAGTAAAAATAAACTATTATTGAGTTTCAACATTATCATTAAGGGTATGTCTACACTGCAACACTATTTTGAAATAACTAGCGCTATTGCAAAATAACTTAGTCCAGGTCTACACAGCAGGTAGTTATTTCGAAATAGTGTCAAAATACTGTCAAGCTGCAGGACTTCTTACTCCAACTCCTGTAACCCTCATTGTACTAGGAATAAGGGAAGTCAGAGGCAGAGTGCTCTATTTCGACATAAGTGCTGTGTAGACGCTCCCTATTTCAAAATAAGTGACGCAATTGACGTAGCTCAATTTGTTTTCTCTGTTACTTTCATGTACAGGTCAACATTTGTATGTACTGCATGTGTACTTCTCTATTATTATTAGCTGAATATCTAGTTTTATGTGCACTGCATTTAATGGAGTTTTTCTAAATACATTTGGTCCTCTATATACACAGCATGATGCATAATACAAAAAGTTTTTACTCTGTGGACTAATCTTGGCTATTCCCATTTAGCAACTCACTAACTCACTTCCACATGAAAATTTGGCAACTTTTAATTAGATTAACAAGCCACTTTGAAGTTTGCTTTTAGCAAACATCAGAGGTGTCAAGGTTCCTGCTGGAATTTTGTGGTTCAGCTGTACACAAACACACATGGATTAGTTACATGCCATGTAAATGTTTAAGGAGGAAAAATTCAACTTGGAAGATGCAAGGGCCATCATTTGGCTACAGAACATAAAAGAGTGGATACAGCAGTGAGAGACCAGGCAGGGGAATGGAAAGGTGTTGCCAAGCTAATCATTAGTGGCTAATGCAAGTGAGTGGAGAATTAGCTCATGGGATAAACTTGGGCATGAGACCCAGGAGGGAATGGTACCAACTGAGGTTGATTTGGGTAGTCTTGCATCTCTCTCCGAGTGGGGTGCTCTCCTGCACTCTATCATCCCCCTACAAAGGGAGGGTGGAGGATCCCAGCAAGGACTGAATCCTTAGTTGAAGGCTTAGAGTTTAAACTCCCCTGCCTTTTGTTTCAATCCAAGTGTCACTCTATGGGTACGTCTACACTAGCCCCTTAGTTCTACCTAGAGAGGCTAATGAGGGCGACCGAAATTGCAAATGAAGCACAGGATTGAAATATCCTGCACTTCATTAGTATGTTCCTGGCTGGTCACCATTTTAGAAATTGACTAGCCCAAAGTAACTGCCCGCATCTACACGCGACAGTGAAATGGGATTCCGAATTAAAGCCCTAAATCGAATTAGCCGGTAAACCTCATTGCAGGAGGAATAACAGCTAATTCGATTTAGGGCTTTAATTAGGAATCCCGTTTCACTGCCGCGTGTAGACGTGGGCAGTTACTTCGGGCTAGTCAATTTCTAAAATGGCAACCAGCCGGGAACATGCTAATGAAGCATGGGATATTTAAATCCTGCACTTCATTTGCAATTTTGGTCACCCTCATTAGCCTCCCTAGATCGAACTAGGGGGCTAGTGTAGACATACCCTATGAGACTCAAAGAGCTGTGTGTGGGGGAGGAGAGGGGGAGATAGGAAGGGGTAATTGTGTTCACAGACTCTGTATTGTTTTGTAATTATTTTAATAGAGTTATGCCTGCCATCATGGGTGGTTGATGAAGCTTCCACTTGGGGAGGCAGTAGCTTCCTAGCCTAGGCCCCACTCCCTTCTCCTCCCAGGTCCCGCCCCATTCCCTGCCCAGGTCCCGCCCCTTTCCCATTGTCTCCCTCCTCTCTTCCCTGCACAGCCTGTGTTCCTGCTCACTGTGTGCTTGTCCCCTTCCAGTCAAATCCCTGAACCCAATCAAATTATTTTTGAAAAAATCCTCCACTTTTCTGCAATTTCTTTCTCAAGAAAATGGAGCATGTGTTGTACCATGTGCCAGATATGCAGAAGGTACCTAATGAACAGCACTAAATTTGGAAATAAGAAATGTCAGCCTCAGTTTATTATGTAACCTCATAGCTGACATGCAGGCAGCTTGCAAATGCCCCCAAATGCCTCTCACTGATCTTGGGGAACATAGAATGGCAAGCACCAATTAAAGCTAATTGAAAAATCTCTGTCCTTTCTTCACACAATCAAACAAGGTGTCAAGCCTTGCCCTCAGTTGGCATTTGTCCTGTCAGGAAGGAAATTACTAGAATCAGACTGCAAACGTTGCCACCTCATTTTCACTTCTTCACACAAGTAAGTTGAAGGCTTCATATGGGGGCTGCAATCCAGAGATTCAGTCTAAGAATGGTGTGTGTGGTTCACCCAGGGAGAGATGGAAATAGCCCCAAAGGGGTGCACAGATGATGAACTGAAAAGGGTCAAAAGCACAACTCACTCTGTAACAAACTGTTACACATAGCGAAGATACCACACCACAGAGAGATGAGTGTTTTCAAGTAAACAGCTTACAAGTGTGGTCACAAGACATGAACAAGTTCTTAAATGAGAGACAGCCGCTTGAGTTGGCTTGTACGCGAAAGTGTTTTACCGCTGTTGAACTTCTGGCTATAGTAGCATAACAGCTGACAGTACTGGCAAAATTCAAGAGAAATTATAACTGTTACAATAATGTTGCTGGTTAATGTGTGATACAGAACTAGGATCAAGTATGTTTATTTAACACAACAGTGATAGACCTTGAATTTAATTAGTTTGATTTAGTAGTAAACTAGCATCCCATGTTGAATTTGTTCTTATACATTTGGTAAAACACCATAATCTAATCAACTTTGTTTTGCTTTCTGTGGTTCCCTATTTGCTTTAAGTTCTATTTGCTTAATAAAACTTACACATTTTTTATAATTATCCAGTCTTTACTTTCACTAAGGAAAGTAGTGAGAAACGTGGTAGATGCAACTGGATAATTAAAATCCCCTGATCAATGTGTGTGTGTTTTAATGTACCTTTTTACACGATGCATTTTAAAAATATGCTCTGTACTGGAAACAGTCTCCCAGCCTCCCATGAGACTTAAAATAACAATTTTCCGAAATCATTTTAGTATATATAAATGTTTCTAATTTATAGATGCTAAAACAATGCATAAAAGTCAACCACAGTACTTTGAAGCACTGGGTAATGTTAGTTGATTAAATGTGTGTTCTCTCTCTTCAAACAATATTTGTGTTTTTACTAATATAAAGGTATTACCTGCCTTGCGTTTTGCTTAATGGGTCTTTCAAAAGCTTTTTACTGTCAGAAAGACAGGAAAAGTAAGGCTTGTTAAATATCTACACATGCTCAAAGAATGCCAATCAGATATGTTGCTCAGGGATTACTGTTGTTTTTCTCATCCCTTTCTTGCTGCCAAGTCATATCTATGCACTGGGGGCTAACGAACAACAACTGCACACTCCTTGCTGTTTGGTAACAATTTAAAGGGCTGGCGTCCATATCACTTTGCAGCTTCGCTCTGACTTGGTTGTTCTACGCTACAGGTAAAAGTGTGACTGTAGCACATGAAGTCAGTCACATGTAACCTCTGACGTAGCTAGCATGGGCAACAACAGTAGTGTAAATGTGGCTTTGGCACAGGTTACAAAAGAGAGGCCAAGCCTGCCATAGAGCCTGGGGGCACGTATGACTTGCTGTCCCTTGCTGAAGCCTGGGATGCCATATCTAGGCTATCCGTGCTCACTAAATTAAAGCTAACACAGTTTTGCCTATCAGAGCCATCCTGTCCATAGGCAGTTTTGGGTGACTGCCCCAGGCCCTGCACTTTGGGGGAGGGTCCCGTGGTGGCCACTTCAGCCATCCTATGGACAGGTCCCACAAGGCCCAGGGCGGCCTTGGGGATTACCTGGGGATCCAGGCATGGGGCAGCAGCAGGGGTTCCTCCCCCCCCCTCCCCGTAATCACCATGGGAGTTATAGGAACCCAGCAGACTGTTCCACTCTTCCGCTCATCTCCCAGCTCTGCTCCACTCAGCCGTGGCCCTTGCCCCCGCCCGCTCCCCCGAGCAATGCAGGGCTTGAGAGAGCAGAGGGGAGCAGGCTGGGGCAATGGCACGCTGCTTTCCCCCACTGCAGTGGGCTGTGAGATAGCTGGCAGAATGGACAGGCTGCTGGGTCATTTTGGCTTCCGTTGCCATGCTGAGTATGGGGGACCCGACCCCACCCATAATCCCCTGGGTCATGTAGCTCAAGAGAGGGGGCTTCGAGGAAGGGATACGATGGGGTTAGGAGGGGTGGATCAGGGGTGGGAAGAGATGGGAAGCGGGGCAGGAGCCCTGGGCCCTGCACCACCCTAGGTACAGCTCTGGTGCTCACATACCATCACCTGGGATAGGAGCTGTGTCGGCAGACATGTATGTTTAGCTTGCTAGAGCTAGCAACTAAAGGCAGCAATGGGGCTACAGCAGCAGACAGCAACTCATGCTACCAGCTGGAGCACAGCACAGAGTGACTCCCTCCGCCCTGCTGAAGGATATACTCAAGCCACTGGCCTGAACCTCGACAGCCACACTGCTACTTTTAGGCACAAACTCGAAGGGAGCTAGCATGGGTATGTCTCCACACACTGAGAACTATGCTGCCTAGCTGCTATGCAGACATACTACCCCATAATAAAAATAATCCAATGGAGTAAAGAACCCAATGTTCTTTAAACCATGAGGCGAGCTGATCCAAACCTTAACATTTGTTATATGCCTGCTGGGTAGTTTTCTGTTCATTATTATCATTGTACAATTCAGAACATGTTCTTGTTTCAACCTCCTAGTCCCTTATGCAGTACAAAACCTCACCTGCACCCAAATAATCTCTCTTCACCTCCCACTTAATAGTGCAACTAATTTTCTCTGTGTCCTTTAATTAAAATCATGTCAGTAGCATATATTAAATCAAGTTGCATTTCATGTTTAACTTTCAAAAGTACCTTTAAGCAACCCATATTTTGGTGAACCTAATTGCTTTAGTTTTAAGTAATATTAGTTGCAGAAGTGCCAGTAATAACCTTTAGCCCTGGCAAATTCTCCCTCTACAAGACCTCAATCACACAACATAAGCAGCTATAAAAGAGGACTTTTTAAAGCTTTACTCATAATATGTAGCACATGCATGTGGCATCATGCCATACAGCACTGAATGAAATATGAGATTGATCCGCAATGTAAATTAGGCCTACGTATAGTAAATTAGGACTATTCATCTGAACTAGATGATCATTTGAAGGAAGGGGAAAAAGGAACATGATTTTTAGGAGCATTTATTTAAACCATTTTCAACAAGAAAGTGCTTTTCGTTATTATTTGTATACAACTGACATTCCTGAATGCAGCAGACCGTAGGATGGTACAAATAATTTTGATAAAGATGTAGCAGAAGGTGTTGGCAAAGAAGAAAACCCATGACTGAAATAACCCATTTGTTCTACTTTAGGGGAAAGGAGAGATTCAGCCCTAAAACCCAACAGTTGGTAGGAAATAGGTTTTAAGTTAGCTACTGCACTGACATTATAGCAGAAATTGAAAGCACGGCTGGAAGAAAGGGAGCAAAAGAAACTAATGTATAACATGGCTCTCTCCCACACACTGCAACTAAGGACATTGTCAAATAGCTTAAGTGTAATTTATGGGATATATTTCCAAGATGTCTTCAATTTAGCCACTAAATTTGGGCATTCACAGGCAAGGTACATTCTTCAGTACAATGAATAAGGGGGGTTAATACCAATGTGTTCAGCATAGACTTCTGCATCTAATTTTGTGGCATTTCAACACAATTTGTCAGAAGAATACACCACACGCAGCAGCTATTTCCTGATCAGTGAAAACAAAGATGCCGTGGCCTAACCTGGAGGTAAGCACATAGATTTCAGCGGCTAAAATATTCAACAAGAGTAGGAAGCATAGTCTTCTAGTCAGACAAAGATGGTAAATTTTCCTCCCCATGGATACAACCTATTTGTTCTGGAACTACCATATTAAACTCAAAAATATCGCACAATATTACAGGAGGTAGATTTATTTTCCTGATTGCAAACATGACTTCTTTGCTGTTTTGCAAAAATATACAATTGATTACTGGAAAGGCAAGCACAATAATTTGAAATATGTTACAGAACATAAGAATACCACTTTGGAAGAAAGAAGGAAAAGAAAGAAGGAAAAGAGGATGTAAAGTTACTTGGCCTTTAAAAAAGAGGCAAGGGAGACCATCTGACTCATTTCCTCATTGACAACCATTCGACAAGTCTAAATATATTAGAATGAAGCAAAGAATCTAACGTGTAGACAGAAAAACTTTACGCCAGAGAGCCCTTCTTAATACAAAAAATTCACTACTCTGTTACCACAAACATTGGCTGGATAGAATGCATACAAGGTGAAATCCACAATCACAAATGGAAATACAAAAAGGCCCAAATTCTTAAGTAACATAATCTCTTGTAGAACTATTACTTATTTCACCAAAATATTTGAATTTCCTTAAGCCAAGTCTTTCCCAAAAAGTAACATAATCCTTCTTCAAAGAAGCAATTGCCACGTGCAATTATTTGGGAGAATTTGAGAGGTTCATAAGAACATTATGCATACAAATTTTATTTAAGAACTTTTAGGAAGTTTGAAGTTATGAAGAAAGACTGATCACAACTGAAAAGCAATTTGTGACTATTTACAGCCCACTTATGAATGTTTTCTGATCCTTAGAATGAAATGTTTACTTTGGCGGTCATGAAAACTGATCAGTAGCAGATATCTCTAAATGTTAGACGTTCTCTAAATATTGAACAACTACTTATGTCTTTTTAAAAATAACACCAGAATCAAGTAAAAGCTTAAATAACCTAATTATTTCCATGATGATCTATCATAACCCTTACTTTTCCTGCTTGCTTTTGCTAGCTGGCACGCCTTATAGAACCTGATTTAGGCCCCAGCCCTTGAAAGATTTACATATAAGCTTAACTTTAGATACATGAGCACCCCCCTTTAATTCAATGGAATTAATCATATGCTTCACATTAAGCAAATATGTAAATGTTTTGAGAATTAGGGCCTTAAACATATAAAACAGATAAAGTTCAAACCATCATCATGTCTGTTTAAAAAGCTTGTTTAAAATTTTGAGAGGGGTAGCTATGTTAGCCTATAATTATAACCTGTTAACCTGTAATCAACGGGCAGTCCTGCAGCACCTTAGAGATTAACAAATATATATATATATAGTATCATGAGTTTTCGTGGGCAAAACCCATTTCCTCAGATGAGCAGAGGAAGTTTGTGTTTGTCATCCACTAATTATGCATAACTAGCCAATAGCCCGTCATAAGACAGGATTTCTGGGTCTCTCCTCCACATCCTATTCCCTTTCTATCTTGCTCTTCTCTCCTGAGCCTCCGGTCTCTCTCTGTCTCTCTCTCGCTCTCCTACTGCCTCCTCCGCTCTCTCTCTCTCAGCTCTCCTCTGCCTCCTGCCTCTCTCTCCATCTCTCTCTTTCTCTTCTCCCCCTCCTGCTTCTCACTCTCGCTCCGCTCTTCTCCGCCTCCTCTCTGTCTCCTCCGCTCTCCTCTATCTCCATCGGGGATGCATGCTCGTCCAGGTCCCACCTCCTGGCCATGTATGTCGCTGCCCCACCCTCCTTCCCCGGCGCTCGGCTGACTTCCGAGCCGCTCAGCTGGGCCGCCGCGGGGGAGCAAGTGGCGCATGCGTCCGTTTGGGCCCGGACTCCCCATGCAGCACAGGCCGCCCAGAGGGAACAGCCGGCATTTCAGGCAACAGCGCCACCCAGAGGGAACAGCCAACATTGCAGCATTACAGACTCTCAGACATTGGACTACTATATATATATATATAATGGGCCAAATCTTGATAACCTTTTATGCACTTAAGGACTGTGATGTTCCCTCTGTTTTTTCTCCTCCAGACTAAACAAATTTATTTTTTTCAGTCCTCCCTCACAGGTCATGTCTTCTAGACCTTTAATTGTTTTTGTTGCTCTTCTCTAGACTTTCTCCAATTTGTCCACATCTTTCCTGAAATGTGGCACCCAGAACTGGACACACTACTCCGGCTGATGCCAAATCAGTGTGGAATACATAAAGGTGCCAACTTCCCCTCTAGCTGGCCTCCAACTCTGCTTCCAGCTCTATCCCTACTCCACCTGTTCCCCCACGTCTCTGCCCCTTTTCCCACTCCCACTCCACCCCTATTCCATCAAGCCCCTGCTGCACCTCTTCCCTGCCTCCTTCCTCTCCCTCCAGGAGCATCCTGAAAGCCACAATAAAGCCATTTTATGGCATTTGGGAGGTGCTGGGAGAGAGGGGGAAGAGTTGGTCAGCGGAGCCACCATCCGGTGAGAATTGCTGGGGGGAGGCAGGGGAGGTCAGAAGAAAAGCTTGGCTGCTAAGCACCTGCTAATTTTTGTCCATAGGTGCTCCAGCCCCGGAGCATCCATGGAGTCGGTGCTTATGGCAGAGTACAGCCAAATCGCTTCATGGGTCTTGCTTATAAACACTCCTGTCAATCTGTTCCAAAATGATGTTGGCTTTTTTTTGCAACAGTGTCACCCTATTGACTCACATTTAGCTTGTGGCCCACTGCAATCCTGGGATCCTTTTCAGCAGTCCCCCTTCCTTGGCCGTCATTTCTCATTTTGTGTGTGAGAAACGGTTTGATCCCTTTTAAGGGGATTGGCCCTGGACCCCCACTCATCCACCCCTCTCTGCCCCTATCCCCACATGTCCAACCATCTTCCACCCCCCTGCTTCCGGTCCTCATGTGCCCTGCATCCCCACTCCCATTCAGCCTTTGGCTCAATGCTGCCACCCCACTGGCTCCTGAGTCCCTCACCACCTGCCTAGTAAGTCACCTACACTAGGTCTTCTGGACTCCGGTCTAGGTGACCCTCCCAGTAGCCCCATTCCCCCAATTCTGTGTGTTTCCCCTGCCTTGTGGTCCAAGAACTGTGAGGAAAGCAGCCTCTCCCTCTGCCTATCAACGGCTGGCCATTCTGGCAAATGAGCCAGATGCCCTCTGTTCTGGTGCCACAGCAGCTCTGGGTGGGAGAAAAGTGTAGCTGCAGTCCCTCTCCAGCACAATGTGTTTTCTTTAAAGGAAAGAAATCTTCAGGGAAATAAATTCTGCATGTGAGCAGTGGCACAGAATCCTCCGAGAGTATATTGTTTAATATTGTTGTTCACTTTGAAATAAAAAAAAAGTTTAAGGCACAAAAGCCTAATTAGCAAGAATGCACGTGGGCTAATCAGTTGAGAGTAAGCTCATTATACTTGCTGACCTTACAGGTACTTTGTGGGGGTGAGTTAATGCTTTCAAAATTTACCCTGTCAGGCTCTTATTTTATAGATGCTTTATTTCAGAAGACAAAAAAATTATGTTCAAAATTGTTTCTGGAAAAATCATCTGAGCAAGCCCAGGGCTCACTAGGCTGGCTGAGTACAAAAGTGCATATTACTTTGCCATGTGCACTTTTGGAAGATTTGGGCAAAGATTGGAAAAGAACAGTCATACAAAATATGTAGGGGATTTTGCCTTCCAAATTACAACTGCATTTTACCCACAGACATATAGAAAATGCCCTTTCATTAAAAAAAAAAGTATCAATTTTTATCACCACATAGAAAGACATTTTCTATCCTAGACCCCAAACCCGTAACTGATAGCACAGGCAGACTGCTGCAGCATCATGAAGCCTCATTGATGTCATTTTGAGTTCCTTATACATGGAAAAGTCCACCAGTACACACTATCAATGGCTACATTCAAAATATCCCCCACCCTAGCTGGAATGCACTAACTAGAGCAGGTCTGGGCAATAATTTAATGCCGGGGACCACTTCAGAAATTTTTGAAGTAATACTTCCCTACTTCCCCACCCACAGACCCTGATTGGTCTGGGACAGGGGGAGCACATGAAGTCTTTGCCCCCCTCAGAGGTTACCCCTAGGCACCCATGCCCCTGGCAGTGGGAGGAAACTTCACATACTCCCCCTTCTCCCCCAGGCCATTCAGGGCTTGGGGCCGGGGGAGCACACGACGTCTCCTCCCGCCCTGCCAGTCGCGCGTGGCACTTCAAAGCACTGTGTGCTCCTGGCACGGTGGGGCAGGGCGGAGGAAACTTTGTGAGCTTCCCCCTGCCCTCAGGTCCTAATTGGTCTGGGAGTGGGGGAGCAGCAGAGCCTCTGCAGGCTGGATCAACCTGCTTGGTGGGCTGGATCTGGCTTGTGGAGGCCCTTTTGCCCACCCCTGAACTAGAGTAAGCCAGCAATTGCAGTAACCTTTTCCAAAGCTCGTCACCTAATAAA
Organism: Pelodiscus sinensis; assembly: GCF_052426305.1. NCBI lineage: Eukaryota > Metazoa > Chordata > Testudines > Trionychidae > Pelodiscus > Pelodiscus sinensis. The sequence goes on from NC_143062.1 coordinate 1,645,763, forward strand.
CCATCTTGTTAGTCTTTAAAGTGCTACATTGTCCTGCACTTTGCTTCAACTACCCCAGACTAACACGGCTGCATCTCTATTACTTTTCTAAAGGAGAACTCCTTAGAATAAACAGGGAGAAGATACACAAGATTAATAAGAACTATAATATTTCTGTAAAATATCATCTCTTTGAGCCTTTATACCATTGAAATGACATTCACAACACTGACCCCACCCCTTCTACTCTGAAGCCAGATAACCGCCCACAAATCCCTACTCTAAATCCTTACAACCCCTTCTAAAAAAAACTCAAACCCCCAACCCAAGCAGCTTTCTGACTAGTTCACAACACTCCAGGCACTTTGCTATTGATTTTGCTTGGATGGCACTCAGATACTCTTCTAACTGGGGATGGTATAAAGCCTTAAAGTAGATAGAAGATAGTTTAAACTAACCCAAAACTCTATCTCAAGTTCCAGTTCTATATTCCTATGTAATAGTTTGCAGAAAATATAATTGTTGATTACCATTGTAAATAGAACAATTAGTCCAGCATAATATACTTAAGCCTGAAGTCCTCTGATCTATTCTAAATAGGAATTTTCATTTGTTTCACTCATTATTTCTACTCATGATTATTTTGTTTTGCTTAGGTACTTTTAGCAATCTGCCAACAGCATGTCATTTAAAGAGATGTATAAAACTGTAAAGTAATGTGCCTGATGTAAAGTGGTCTTTTTATAAATTTCATAATTATATTCATTTCCTCAAAAGTTAAAAATTAGTTTTTGCACCGGATAACAGATTCAACAGCGTTCAAAATTATAAAAGAGACAGCTTTATTCATGTTATTTACATTGCACAACAGCTTAACCTGCAATTACAGAGAAGTTTTCTTTAGCAGAGACCACAGCAACTGGAAACCACATTAAGTTTTGCCAAGAAAATTGCTGCCCGCTCCAGTTAATTACTAATCATATTTTTTGGCAGATTTTATCTTTGCAACCAATTTTCACATTAGCAGCTTACCCATTTTTTCACTATTACTTACCTGTGTTCACTATTATCTGGGCACAAGACAGCATGATTGGTGCACCAACATAGATTGCAAAATTTATTTTGGGGGCCTACAAAGGAATCTGGGTGTTCTGGTACCTCTAATATTGGTACTCCGTGTTACTGATCCCTCCAGCCTTGTCTTCTGCCCCGCATGAGAGTAGCTCATGAAATCAACTGGCTATGACATTTTAGAGTTTGAGAAGGTTATTGAATATGCCAGTCTCTCTGATAGCCAGCTACTCCACTTTGCCACTAACACTTGGGGGAAAAATGTACTGATGGCTAGGAGGAAACGTTTCTTAGGATAGAATTGGCCCTGTGATTTCAAATTACCACATCTCAATCTAGACTCAAATTTTCAAGGTGACAGGCTCAATCCAACTCTCATTGGAATCTGTGAAATAGTGATAGAAAGGTAGCCGTGTTAGTCTGGTGTAGCTGACACAAAATGCAGGACAATGTAGCACTTTAAAGACTAACAAGATGGTTTATTAGGTGATGAACTTTCGTGGGCCAGACCCACTTCCTCAGATCAAATACTGGAAGAAAATTGTCACAATCATATATACCAAAGGATACAATTAAAAAAATGAACACATATGAAAAGGACAAATCACATTTCAGAACAGAAGGGGGACGAGGGGGAGGTAAACGTCTAAATCATTAGCTCACATTTACCTCCCCCGCCCCCATTCTCCTTCTGTTCTGAAATTTGATTTGTCCTTTTCATACGTGTTCATTTTTTAAATTGTATCCTTTGGTATATATGGTTGTGACTATTTTCTTCCACTATTTGATCTGAGGAAGTGGGTCTGGCCCACGAAAGCTCATCACCTAATAAACCATCTTGTTAGTCTTTAAAGTGCTACATAGTCCTGTATTTGGAATCTGTGAAAAATCCCTCTTGACTTCAGTTGGAGTTGAATCAAGCTTCTGTTGTCCGATTTTCAAAGCTACTCTTCTTATTTAGGCTGCCTAATTCAGACACCCATATTTAAATAATCTGGCCTAATATTCTTGGGGATTCTAGCAGAACCATAACTGGTAGGTACTGAGGGATGCTTCCATGGAGTTTTTAGAAGTTACAGCACTGATACTGAAAGGCATGGGGGAAAAATAAAAGGAGAAATTATAAGAAACCTGGGAGCAACTCTGAAGAGAGAAGAGAAATTGAAACTTTTAGGGAAAGACAAGGTCATGTGTAAGTGAGAGTGGGAAACAAACAAGAGCAGGTTATTAGCAGAAATTAAAAAGATGGCTTCAACCTCCCAAATTGGAATACAGATCTAGTTTTAGGTTTCAAACAGTCTGCCGGTTGGGAAGAGTTTGAATCGTTCTGCCCTTCTCCAGCAGATGTTATCAGGGAAGCCAATAGTTTCCGAGGGGCCTGCAGGGAAGGTGTGTGTGAGGGGCGGCTCCGTGCCCCCAGAAGGGGCGGGGCCTTAGACAAAAGGGGTGGGACTGGAGGCAGGCAGCCCTCAGCACCGCTTGGAATCGGGAAGTGTCTCTCCCATCCCCCCAGAGCTGTGTGGAGCAGCGCTCCAGTGCCCGTTTAAACGGCCCAAGTCTCCAGTCGCAGCCAGGAGCCCCGGGATCCTTTGAATCACTGGGACCCAGTTAAAACTGCCCCATTTCCCTCCCCCACCGCAGGCTGGAGATTATATTTTCACATTTCTTTCCATTTCTCATAATGTGTCAGAAACTGTTGGAATTTTTCTAGAACTATTCAGAATACTCAGGTCCGAATTGAGCAAAGCCCTTAAGCACGTGCTTAAATCCCATTGATTTCATATGGGACTTCATCAAACGCTTAAGTGCTTTGCTGAACCAGCGAACAGATTAGGCTTGAATCCTGGAAAGAAAGGCTAGAGTCTAATGCTGACATCCAATTCAGCATTGCTTCAGTGACATCAGCAGATCTCAGGCCATGAGTAAAATCAAGCACCCGCCTAAGTGTCTTCAAAATCAGGGCCTTAAATTGTAAACTCTTGGGTGCAGGCCTCAGGCCATTAGCACATCCTAGGCACTACTAGAGAAGAAATAGCAGCAGCTGCTGACGCAGGAAAAAAACTATTTTGGTGAAAGAAGAATGTTACGTCCCACAGAGAACCACTGCAAAAACTAAAAGGGTGATATAAGAGGATATCGTATGGAAAACAAATTAGAACTTGCAAACATCTGGAATAGATGGAGATAAAGTTCAACAATGCATTTAGAAACCAAACCAAGACACAGGAGAAATATGGAAACCAAGGACAGGAAACATTTTAGTGTACCACATCATTTATGAATGGCCTCCATGCAATTAATATAATGGATTAATTATTTTGCAAGGCTATAGTAATACTGCATTTAATTTTGTTAGACTTCCTTCACCATAAAAATCTATAAACTATTTTTTTGTTGTACAATCTTTTGTCAATTATTTTATTTTCCTTGTTGCCTAATTTTACATATACAAGTCTAAATTTTCTGCTAATGGAAAAAACACTCCAAACATAACTTTTACTCATAAGGTATTCAATCAAAATTTGAAAAATATTCCACCTTTTAAGATTTACAAAATACATGATACCAGATGTTTTAAATATCAGATAAAAAAAGCCACTTTTGAGGATGTTTTGAATGTAGCTTATATTTTACTAGAGTATTTACCTGCTGTTACTAAAGTCCTTAACTGAAATAATTTTTGTTTTTCTTCGTTTAAATCATTGCTTCAGGGAGGGGGTGGGCTGGGGATGAGAGGCTCCCTGGGGAAAGAGGACAACCCCAGGCCTCTGTTACCATAGCAGCTTGGGGCCTAGTGAGAAGCGCCTCTCCATGGCTGCTGCATCTAAAGCGGGCACAGCCGGGGGACGGGTGCATGTCCTCCAGCTGGACAGACAGACAGACAGACATGCAAACAAACAAACTCTCATAAATATGGTAGATACCTGACTCTTTCTCCACCCCACTGCTGGCCTAATGGGGTTATAGCTCTCCAACCCCTATATCTGGCCCCTTGCTGCTGCCAGGTATAACTCTCCCTGCTAGTAGACCCCTTCTTTTCCATTTTATGAGAAACAATCATATCCAAGCACATCCCATTGTCCTAGCACAACCAAAACTCTGACCTTGCTTTAATTTATGACAAGAGGAAATTTGGTGCTTCTAGCTCTTACTGTTTTAGGAGGAGATCTTGAACAAGCAGACTCACAGAAAGACACACACATACTCTCTCTCTCTTTCTGGGTATGTCTACACTACAAAGTTAATTTGAACTAACAGCTGTTAGTTCAAATTAACTTTAATAGCGGATATACATACATACCGCTAGTTCGAATTTAATTCGAACTAGCAGAGCGCTTAATTCGAAATAGGTAAACCTCATTCTACGAGGATTAATGCCTAGTTTGAATTAAGTAGTTCGAATTAAGGGCTGTGTAGCCACGTAATTCGAACTAGTTGGAGGCTAGTCCTTACCAGGTAGTCCTGGTGGCCACTCTGGGCCAAACCAGGGAAACTTTTCTGCCCCCCTTCCGGCCCTGGAGCCCTTAAAGGGGCACAGTCTGGCTACAGTGCTCGTGCCAGTTGCAAGCCTGCCAGCACCCAGCCAGCAAACCCTGCACCTGGCACGGCACGAGCCAGCCACCCGCTGCCACCCAGCCCTCCACCTCTTCCTGGGCTCAGGCTGGCGGCTCCCAGGAGCCTGCCCGGGGCCACAAGAGGCGGGTGCCCGCCTGGTCTAGTGCGGAGATTGTGGACCTCGTCGAGGTTTGGGGGGAGGCCTCCAATGTCCACGATCTCTGCGCTAGGCACAGGAAAGTGGCCATCTAGGGCAGAGTAGCTGCCAGCCTGGCCACCAAAGGCCACATGCGAACCCAGGAGCAGGTTTGCATGACAATCAAGTTGGTCCAGTGAGACCCCTGACCCAGAGCCCTGAGCTTAGAACATAAGAACAGCCATACTGGGTCAGACCAAAGGTCCGTCTAGCCCAGTATCCTGTCTGCCGACTGTGGCCAGCACCATGTTCCCTGGAGGGGATGGACTGAAGACAATGACCAAGCGATTTGTCTCGTGCCATCCCTCTCCAGCCTTCCACAAACAGAGGCCAGGGACACCATTCCTACCCACTGGCTAATAGCACTCCATGGACTCAACCTCCATGAATTTATCTAACTTCTCTTTAAACTCTGTTATAGTTCTAGCCTTCACAGTCTCCTGTGGCAAGGAGTTCCACAGGCTGACTATGTGCTGTGAGAAGAAGAACTTCGCTTATTAGTTTTAAACCCGCTGTCCATTCATTTCATTTGGTGTCCTCTAGTCCTTCTATTATGGCAACTAATGAAGAACTTTTCTTTATTCACCCTCTCCACACCACTCATGATTTTATAGACCTCTATCATATCCCCCCTCTGTCTCCTCTTTTCTAAGCTGAAAAGTCCCAGTCTCTTTAGCTTCTTGTCATATGGGACCTGTTCCAAACCCCTGATCATTTTAGTTGCCCTTTTCTGAACCCTTTCCATGGCCAAAATATCTTTTTTGAGGTGAGGAGACCACGTCTGTACACTGTACTGAAGATATAGCGTCCCATAGTTTTATACTTCCCCTCCTCCTTCTTCCCCTGGCTTCCCCCTTCCAGCTCCCTCCTCCCAGGTTTCCCCCTCCCATCTTCCACCCTCTCTCTTCCCCTCTCACCTCCTTTTCCCTGTCTCCCCAGAGGTTAATTCCCCCCCCCCCCAGTTTTGTTAAATAAAGAGAGTTTCTATTTTTGAACACACGTGTCCTTTATTTTTCACATCAGGAAGAGGGGCTAGGGAGGGGTAAGTGGAAGGAGGTGAGGGAGGAAGAATGGGGCACGAGCCCCCAATGGGGAGGACTGGGGTGGCTCTGCGGGCTTCTCAGGGTGGAAACTCTCCTGCAGGGCCTCCTGGATCCTGACATCCCCCCGATTGGACCCCCCCTGCATGGCAGCCTGCGGCAAGTGCAGCCGGGCTGATGGCCAAATGCTGTGATGTGCCGAGTGAGGGCACTCAGGGCACTCCAAGCCAGGACTGCTTTGCTGTCCCTCATCGAGTTAGACAAGCAAGCGGGGAACCCTGAGAACTGTCTGTCCGGGGTGGGGGTCGGGTCCCTTTAAGCACAGCCCTCGGCTAGCCTGAGGCAGCAGCTCCACACTCTAAGTCCTAACCTGATGCTCTGCCTGCACTGGGTCCGGCCAGCCTTAACTTCGGTTCAGGGTCCACTCAATGTGGACATGCTATTTTGAATTAGCAAAATGCTAATTTGAATGAGTTTTTAGGTCTGGATGCACTAATTCGAATTAGCTTAGTTCGAATTAACTAATTTGAATTAAGTTAGTTTGAATTAGGGCTGTAGTGTAGACATACCCTTTCTCTCAAATATACAGTCGATTTCATAATTTATATAATGTACAGTACAATATATGTTCTTTAGCATACAGGATACAGCTATTTTTCCAGTTGTGTTGTTATAAATTTCAATAGCTTTTCCAGTTCGTTTTGCACAGTAGTGCTTTAAATCTCTGGGCTATTTTGAAGGCCCAGAGAAGTCATTACAACACCTCAGCTTTCACCCTTTATGAAATGTGTCAGTAACTCCACTTACTCTGGAGGCTTTTCCCTTTTACATCTGCCTCACATCCTGTTCTACTTCCTGAAGTATTAATTTCTTGTCCAGCTCTCCCTGCCCCCCATGTTCCAGGAATTTGACAGTCATCAGCTGGTACTTCCTAGCTCAGGATCACACTTCCACTTCCACGTACATACATAAAGACCCTACTGCCTCCCCACCTACTCCGTTGGTATTTCTGGTTTCAAAGCAATAGTTGTTTCAATGCAGCGTTTAAAGATATGGAAGTCTGTTACTGTCAGCTCCCCTATTTTCATTACTTTTATTTAAGCATAATTTTATTTCTGATCAATAGCCAAAGGAGAAAAAATATTGGTAACAGCTTTATAACTAGGGCCCTACCAAAAATCACTGTCCACTTTGGTCAATTTCACAGTCATTAGTTCATTAAAAATTTCATGATTTCAGCTATTTACATCTGAAATGTCATGGTGCTGTCATTGTATGGATTCTGACCCCAAAAGGAGTTGGAGTGGGGGTTATGGTAGGGGGGGATTGTGGTACTGCTGGTGGTGGTGGTGCAGGTGCTGGCTCCAGAGATGGGCAACCAGAAAGCAGTGGCTACTGACTGGGAACCCAGCTCTGAAGGCCGAACCGCCTCCAGCAGCAGCACAGAGGGAAGGATGGCATGGTATGGTGTTGCTCCCCTGACCTCTGTGCTGCTCTGCAAAGCAGGGCTTTTAGCCAGTAACTGCCACTCTCTGCCCCTTCCCCCAGCTCTGAAGGCAGCAGTGCAGAAGTAAGGGTGTCATGGTATGGTATTGCAGCCCTTACTTCGGTGGTGCGGCTGGCAGGGCACTGCCTTCTGAGCTGGGCGTCTGGCAACATCCATCGCTCTACAGCCACCCAGCTCTAAAGGCTGTGCAGCAGTAAAGGCAGTAGTTCCACAATCCCATAAAATATCCTTGTGATCAATATTCCCTCTAATCTTTTCCATCCACATGCAGATTTTTCCCATCCATGTGCAGAATAATGTATATGTGCACTGAGGCATGTATGAATGTGCACCATCAGTAGAAACAAAAAACCTAGTAGTGGGCACTCTCCTAATCAGCTGAGCAGCATGTGAATCTTTTCTGTGCAGCCACACAAACTCACAGCTTACAGGGAACACTGTTCAGGACCCCACTGCAACTTCCTTTTGGTCAGGACCCCCAATTTGAGAAACACTGGTCTCCCCTGTGAAATGTGCATAGTATAGAGTAAAAGCTCACAAAAGGCCAGATTTCACTATGCATTATAGAATCATAGAATCATAGAGCTGGAAGAGACCTCAGGAGTCATCAAGTCCAGCCCCCTGCCCAAGGCAGGACCAATCCCAACTAAATCAACCCAGCCAGGGCTTTGTCAAGTGGACACTTAAACACCTCTAGGGATGGAGATTCCACCCCCTCCCTAGGTAACCCATCCCAGCGCTTCACCACCCTCCTAGTGAAATAGTTTTTCCTAATATCCAACCTAGACCTCCCCCACTGTAACTTGAGACCATTGCTCCTTGTTCTGCCATCCCTCACTACTGTGAACAGCCTCTCTCCATCCTCTTTGGAACCTCCCTTCAGGAAGTTGAAGGCTGCTATCAAATCCCCCCTCACTCTTCACTTCTGCAGACTAAACAAACCACCATTTGCTTGCTGTTTTTTTTCCTGTAACAGACTACCGTCACTTAGCAAATATGCCCTGCACCCAAATATACCCCACATTTTTTTCTATTTGAGTAAAAAAAAAATCTGTATCCCCCGTACACTAATATAACCCGCGGGGTATACAAGACTTTTTCTGTGCCAGAGGTATATTTTCTGGGGGTATATTTACGGTGCGGGGGGGGTTAGCCACTCACCACCCCAGGTTCCAGCGCAGCCGCCAGCCTCCGGGCGGGGGGGCGCTCATCCCACAGGTTCCTCCGCAGCTGCAGGAAGGGGCAGGGAGAGCAGGACCCACCAGCCTCCGGGGGGGGGGGGGGGGAAGCGCTCACCACTTAGCTCCTGCGCAGCTGCAGGAAGGGGCAGGGGGGTGAGCGCTCCCCCGCTAGGGCTGGTGGCCAGGAACTGGGGGGGTGAGCGCTCCCCCGCTAGGGCTGGTGGCCAGGAACTGGGGGGGTGAGCGCTCCCCCGCTAGGGCTGGTGGCCAGGAACTGGGGGGGTGAGCACTCCCCCGCTAGGGCTGGTGGCCAGGAACTGGGGGGGTGAGCGCTCCCCCGCTAGGGCTGGTGGCCAGGAACTGGGGGGGTGAGCGCTCCCCCGCTAGGGCTGGTGGCCAGGAACTGGGGGGGGTGAGCGCTCCCCCGCTAGGGCTGGTGGCCAGGAACTGGGGGGGTGAGCGCTCCCCCGCTAGGGCTGGTGGCCAGGAACTGGGGGGGTGAGCGCTCCCCCGCTAGGGCTGGTGGCCAGGAACTGGGGGGGTGAGCGCTCCCCCGCTAGGGCTGGTGGCCAGGAACTGGGGGGGTGAGCGCTCCCCCGCTAGGGCTGGTGGCCAGGAACTGGGGGGGGTGAGCGCTCCCCCGCTAGGGCTGGTGGCCAGGAACTGGGGGGGTGAGCGCTCCCCCGCTAGGGCTGGTGGCCAGGAACTGGGGGGGTGAGCGCTCCCCCGCTAGGGCTGGTGGCCAGGAACTGGGGGGGTGAGCGCTCCCCCGCTAGGGCTGGTGGCCAGGAACTGGGGGGGTGAGCGCTCCCCCGCTAGGGCTGGTGGCCAGGAACTGGGGGGGGTGAGCGCTCCCCCGCTAGGTCTGGTGGCCAGGAACTGGGGGGGGTGAGCACTCCCCCGCTAGGGCTGGTGGCCAGGAACGGGGGGGTGAGCGCTCCCCTGCCCCTTCCTGAGGCTGCGGAGGAACCTGTGCGGTGAGCGCTCCCCCGCCCGGAGGCTGGCGGCTACACAGCCACAGGAAGAGGTGACTCACCACCGGGTGATTAAAAAAAATTCTGTATACCCCGCACCCAAGTATTCCCCGTGGGCGTGTGTGGGCGGGGTTTGTAAAAACGAATATAACCCGCGGTTTATATTCGCTAAATTACGATAACTCGGCTACCCTCTGAAGCTCCAAATCCCTCACCCTCTCCTCATAGGTCATGCACTCCAGCCCCCTAATCATTTTGGTCGCCCTCCGCTGGACCCTCTCCAACACATCCACATCCTTTCTATAGTGGGGGACCCAGAACTGAACACAATACTCCAGATGTGGCCTCACCAGAGCTGAACACATTATGCGTTTTTCATGGCCATGAATTTGGTAGCATCTTATTTATAGCATAGGTCCCAAGCTGCGAAGACTTCCGCACATACTCAATTCCATGCATGCATTCCCTTTGACTTAACTGAACATAAATATAAGCCTGTACTTAAGCTTTTGCAGGATTTGAGACATTCATTGTAATGAAGTTCAAGTTTTTCTTTCACCTCCATTGTTCACTGTGCTAAGTGACAAGTATCAGAGGGGTAGCTGTGTTAGTCTAGATCTGCAAAAGCAACAAGAAGTCCTGTGGCACCTTATAGACTAACAGATGTATTGGAGCATAAGCTTTCGTGGGCAAAGACCCACTTCGTCAGATGCATGTATATGAATCTGACAAAGTGGGTCTTTGCCCACGAAAGCTTATGCTCCAATACATCTGTTAGTCTATAAGGTGCCACAGGACTCCTTGTCGCTTGTGCTAAGTGAGTAATCTGACTTCCCTCTCCACATTGTAGATCACTATTGCGTATTTCAGCACTTCTTCTGGGTGGATTTGCGTTGATACCAACTATACTACTAGCGCATCCTAGCTGGTGGTATTAGGAGCTTGGTACTTTTGGATGTGCTCTAGTTAGGATGAGACATTAAACAGAGATTTTCTTATGGTCATTAAGGGCTATAAAAGTAAGGGTGTCTTAATTTAGGTAATTACATTCTATGGAAAAATCTCAGTTGCAGTGAATCTGACTCCGTAATCTTCACCTCCTTTAAATAGTGTATTTCAAATGATGGGCAAAGCAATTCCTATATCTACTTCAAGGGCGTGGTGAAGTTTAAAGTAAAGTTCTACTCTGAAAAAAAAAGCCAAATTATGTAAAATTGGAACCTTTAACTTAACAGATCTGCTACTGTTTGCAACTTCTAATCAACCAATTCCACTCATTGACAATACAGGCAAGAATGTAATCTGAAATCAACTGAACAGGTGTAAATGCGGTCTTGATTTAGCCTGGAAAACCAGGTAATGATGCACAGGAAGGAAGAACCCAGCTTGACTCTCAGATCGCAGGCTACACACCCCTTAATTCGAACTAGTAAGTTCGATCTAGGCTTAGTCCTCGTGGAATGAGGTTTACCTAGTTCGAACTAAGCGCTCCGCTAGTTCGAATTAAGTTCGAACTAACGGAGCGCTAGTGTAGCGCCTATCAAAGTTAATTCGAACTAACATCCGTTAGTTCGAATTAACTTTGTAGCATAGACATACCCTCACTGATATAATAGTCAATGTTTGTGAAGCACTAAGAAACTCCTATGAACAGGCAGGCACCAGAGTGCAACTGATCACTAATAAATTGCTCAAACACTTGTCAACTTCTGTCTGGTGCGGTGCATGTAAGATTATGCTCAATGATTCTGGGATGTCCATTGAGTTCCAAAAGTTCTGCTTAGGTCTGTGCTGCGTGAAGCAACTTTCTACCCCATAACATCAAAGCAGAGAATCGAAACACTGAATCAGGAACTAGTAGCTGGGATTCATTAGACTCCAGAGTGTTCACAGTAATTTGGCACTCTTACAGAACACTGCAGTTTCTGATTTCTCATGGCTTACCATTTTTCATCAATTTGTTCTTCCAATCATTGCTGAGCTGGTTTTGCAACTGGAAAATTAACTGTTTGTTTTTCAGAGAGCCTGCCACTATTTTCAGTAATTTAAAATCAAATCAGAGGCCAAGGCCAATTTTCAGCTAGTTAAGATAGTACAAAGTATTTGGAATGAAGCAAAAATTGCCAAATCCAAGAAGCCAGAGAACAAGGTATTATAGTGTTACAGTGCCTTGCAGTGAAGCAGATTTTTTGCCAAGGAGGAAATATAGCCAAATAAGGCTTGTGCCTACCATTGAATCAAGCCCTTGTGGACTTAACATTATTGCGCTGAATGTGATTGAGAATATTACCCTCAATAGAGGTTTTAACTAATGCTTTCTTAGCATTTGATATTAAGCAATTGGCTCCAAACGGTCATCATTCTTTGCTTAAACTGCTATTTACTTTTAAGATTTTTTCTTAAAGCACAATTGTGTCTGGCACAAAAAGTGTTCTGCTAATGTTCCTCAAATGTGGGAAATATATGGACTTTAGTGAGTGCTAACCACAAGAGGCTTAGCTTTCATTAAAGCTGTGTTTACCTCTAGAGGAGTAATTTTTTGTGGAATACAGAGATGTAAAATGGGATACAACAGAGAGAAAGTAGACAGAATGTTTGCATCCAATTTTGCAGTTGTTTACTGCAAAAATACATCAGTGTGAGGGATTTCCTGAGCATTGTATTCTGTACCAAAGAATATATTTGGAGGAGATGAATTAAAGATTAATTAGGATCTTCAAAAATCCAAGCCACTAATTGCAATCACCCTTCCTGAGATTTAGGTGCAAGAGACCAGAGAGCAATCTTGCTACAGAAAATCTTTTACTTCTGTTCCTGCTTTATTTTGGTTTCAAATGACAAACATTACTAATTTGGTGAAAAAATGACCCCTAGACCTTGTTTCTTCTCCCTAGGGGAGCTCTAATCAGTCAGATTTCTCATTGCCTCCTTTGCTACCAATGTATTTCAACTGGTTTCCCTAAATTTTTCTGCTAATTCCCATTTCCTTCATAATCACAGTCTTTTATGTGACTTGCTGGCCAAGCGGTTTTCAGGGGAGCTATAATTGCTATAGGTCTTAAACATTAACCTTGCCAGGTGTCACTACAAGGACTGTTTATGCATTTGATTAATGATACCAGAAGAAAAAAAATTGTTTTTTAATTGGCTGTCATGGTTTTTTTTCTTTTCTTTTCCTTAAAAAAAAAAACCTCATGTGCTTCTGATACATTGATGGTGTCAAGCACTTGTGTTTGTGGGTTTTTTATAGGACAAAACCACCTGAAGTAAAGTATTTACAAGTTAAAGACAAAAGCAAGAGATTGTGAGTGCATTAAAAAAACAATGCAGCAACGCAAGCTACTCCATTGCAGTAGATGTGTCAATGTTTGTGTGCCTTCAGTACCGCTCAGCTCTGTCACCTCCTGTGAATCAGAACAGTGGCAATTAATAACTTGCAAGCTGAGTTGTCACCTGCTAGCCACTTTACGATAGGCATACACCCAGGCTATGTCTACACTGCAGGCTTCTTGCGCAAGAACTGTTTTGCGCAAGAGTTCTCACACTAAAGGTCTTGCGCAAGAGCGCACCCACACTGCCATGTGCTATTGTGCAAGCACATCCATGGCAGCGTGGATGCTCTCTTGTGCAAGAAAGCTCTGATGGCCATTTTAGCCACAGGGGTTTCTTGCGCAAGAAAGCCATGTTGCCCGTCCTCACTGTCTTCGTGCTTATACCTTATGGGGAGAGGAATAACTCTTGTGCAAGAAGCCCTCTCTTCTGATGCTTTACTATAAATTTACTTGCTCAAGAATGCATGTGCAGTGTAGACACTCCGCAAGATTTTAGGCAAGAATGGCCGATCTTGCGCAAAAAGCCTGCAGTATAGATGTAGCCCCACAGATCAGTGATAATTTTGGCATTATTGACTAACCAGAGCAGATAGTCTTGTGTCTCTTATTCTTATTACTGATGATAATTACACCTTTTAATAAGATCAATATTTTTGCCCTTAAAAAAAAAATGAGAGAGAGAGAGAGAGAGAGAGAGAGAGAGAGAGAGAGAATGAGAATTATTTCCTGATCTGGCAAAATGTCAGTAAGCTGTATGTTAGGTTCTTAACAGAGACAGACCCCATCAGTTCCTGAAGGAAGTGGGGTTCCCCATCACTTAATATCTGTATTACTATAGTACCAAAAGGCCCCCATCAAGACCACAGCCTCATTACACTAGGTGCTGTACCAACACGGCACAAGACAATCCCTACCCTGAGAAGCTAACAACGGAAATAGAAAAGATTTCCCAGTAGAACCAAGTTCCTGCTGTTAGGGTGACCACTCCTTCAGCATTTAGTCTGGAACTGTCACATGCCATAAGCACAGGATCAGACAGCTTTATCTGGATGGAACTCTATATTCCTTTTAAAAGGAGAATTAGTAAAACATTAGCTTCAGCCCCAGGATCAAACCTAAACTTTAAAGGTATATTCCTTATAACCAGCATGGAATACTAAGGTTTTGCTGAGCACTGCACCCATTTTTATTTCTCCGTAATGCTGTATGTACAAGAAGAGATCGGTCACATTCTAGTTCAGCTTGAGATTGTTGGGTAGGTTTGTCGCGATGCACATTGAAATATAGTGCTTTCATTTTCCACAGTTGTGACATATTTCTCCAGACATGGAGCAGTGTGTCTTGCCACAATGTGTGCAGTTTCTTTGTGTGAGGTTGTCACAAGGGGTGGGAGGGTCAGAGCGTCCTTGTGCCCGGGACACCCCTTGCCGCTCCTCCCAAAGTACAGTTCCCCCCCCTACTAGGGTAATCTCTCTTCAGAGAGATGGATTAACTACATAGATGGAAAATCCTTAATCTGCTGTTGTGGCTACTCCTTGAATCATGATACCTTACAGAATTTAAGGGTGGAAATCAACCTACTACATCAAGCCAGCCTGCAGGAAAACTTAAGACGTTAATGCTTAAATAAGAACAATATTTTAAGAATGTGAGAGATTAGAACGCTGTTACACATATTGTTCCAGTTCAGCTGTTTACCAGTGTCTGTACAAAGAAGTGACTATAGGAATGCTGTACCTTCACCAAGCAAAAGCCAAAGTAATCAAAGCTAAACCAAATTATCATAGCCTGCAACACAATGGTTTAAGGCTTAATCCATTGAATAAAATTGACAGGACGTTTAACTAAAGATCCATTAAGTATACTTTTAGGATAACAAAGTTCTAATTAATTTTGAATCCCACATGAAATACAAGCGTTCAAAAATCATGAGTGAGGCACCAAAAACCATGCAATTTGCCTAAAAATTGTGAGATTTCAAAAATAATATCCTTTGTGTCCTTTTTGTTTTCTAGGTTTTGAACCTTTATGATTCACCTTTTCAAACCTCTCTCAATTTCCTGATAAATGGATTTCTCAAACTTCACTTAGAGAATCTTTTCCACATGATGCCCCCTTTCTTAAAGGGAATGGGAATTAGAACAGACATCCTTACCAGAAGAGCCGTTAAAGTCAGGAGTCCTCAAAGCATCTCTGAAGGATGCTCCTCTAGAACGTCAGGCACTTAACAGAGTTAAAGCACTTTAAATATTTAACACACCTTCTCTGAGTAAAAGCAGCTTACAAGGTTCAAGTGGATGAACTCAGGCCTACTCTATGTTTCAAAAAATAGATCAACCCAGCTACGTAGCTCAGGGCTGTGACAAACTGAGCACCAGAGTCAACCTACTATTCTTCCCCACCCCACATGCAGAATTCTTCCATCAATCCAACTACTTTCTCCTCAGAGAGATGGATTAACTACATAGATGGAAAACTTTATACAGTCAATGTAGAAACTGCATAAACCACGGCGACACAGCTGCAGCACCATAACTGTGCCACTGGAACAGCTGGAGTGTAGATTACTCTGTTACTCTTAGTTGTCAGTTAAGGCGACAGACTCTTCCAGGCGCTCATCCCAGTCAGCTGCTTTGGGATTTTAAGATGCTTTAACCACCAGATCCTAATCCTATTGAGTTCCATGGGAGCTCAAGTTTAACATCTGAACACACTAAGCATTTAAACTACCTTAAGCATTTATGATGGCACAGCATTGGGCATATACAAACTGACTGGACTGCCTCAGATGCTTTGCTATATAGGAAGGCGAAAATTTGTTCCTCTTGGTTTCTGAGGACAGGACAAGGAGTAATGGGCTTAAAGTGCAGCAGGGGAGATTTAGATTGGACATTAGGAAAAAATTCCTAACTGTCAGGGTGGTCAAATATTGGAATAAATTGCCAAGGGAGGTGGTGGAATCTCCCTCTCTGGAGATATTTAAGAACAGGTTAGATAGACATCTGTCAGGGATGGTGTAGACGGAGCTTGATCCTGCCTTGAGGGCGGGGGGCTGGACTCGATGACCTCTCGAGGTCCCTTCCAGTCCTATTATTCTATGATTCTATGATTCTATATACCTCTGTGCCAAAATTTGAAAAAAATTGTGTCATTGGGGCCCATCAGCACTTCTGATTCCCTCAAAGCAAAGTCAATATTCTAAGGACGCTTGCAGAAAGCACCGGCACATTTTTCTTCTAACTTTTAATTAGCAATTTGTTCAAAATATTTCTCCCTTGGGTGGAAACCAATCCTGGCAAAATCTCCCCCTCAACAGAATTTATTTGAGAATCATTTTGAGCATCTGAAAATAGGGGTTAGAATGGAAACCGGAACTCATTTTTTTTTTCAAATATAGAGCTCATTATGGGTGATCATTATTATAAGTGTTTGTTTGAGGCATGGTTATTATATATTGCCTAAATATTTACTTAAACCAAACCTCTGATCAAGTAAAACAAAACCTACAAATGCCAAAGAGCTAGTACTAAACCATGGTAGGGGAACGCAGAGCTGGCACTAGCACTGAAGAAGGGACAGAGGTAGGGCGAGAGACATAAAACCACAAAAAGTGATCTCATGTCTTTAAGCTGTCCAATGAATCATAATAATAAAGTTCTAGATGAGGGCTGAGGGGACATATGTCATTTCAATGAAAAAAGTAATAATTTTAGATGACATTTTGAAACATTCCATGGAAATGCATTTGAAATGTAATATGGGGACTCCAATAAAGAATATGCTTTTAATACATTGCAGATTACATGCGATCATCAGTTTAAGATATCCCCTCCACAAGCAAGATAATTCAAGTCGACATTTAGTCTGTCTATACAGTTTGTCTTGCCATCCTTTCAAATGCAAAACTCTAATGTTTCTTCATAGCTTAAAGAAACATAGAGGGGGTATGGTTTTAATTTTTCAAGTTCTTTTGCAAATAAGCTTAAACATTTTACAGTTAAAAAGGACAGAATTTACATTTGCTGTGTCTGGTCAGTTTTAAAATTGTATCTGTTATGAATCATGTTCACTTTTAAAGTTCATTTAACTTGGCTTAAAGTTTACTTTTAAAAAAATGTTATGCATCATTTGAAGCTGCAATCCCAACCGCTATTAGTAATAATAAAGGCATGCAGGTTCCAGCTGATGGCCTTCATGTAAACTTAGATTTTCAGAGGAAAAAGCAAACAGGAACCGCACTGCCTGTACTAAATCCCACAGGCTCGTGCCATTACGAATGCCAGGAACTTTAATCAAGGTATGGGCCATTTATAAAAAAACTTCTTGCAGTCTCCATGAGATGACTATGTGGAATTTGTTAGAAAAGATATTAAGAAATGTGGTTTTTCGCTTGTAATGCTAAGAGGTAAACAAGGCTGCCATTTATCTCCCTAAATGATCAGATGAAGTCATGACAATAACTGCAGTGGGACTGGAGAGCACTGAATGCCTTGTGGGATTGGGCTCTCATGGGCTACATTTCTAATTCAATACCTATGGATTGATCACTTTTGTTACTAACAGTGACCAGACAAAAAGAGCATTTATTTTAGATCAAAATATGATTGACCTTCAACAGGAATGGAATACAGATGTACCATCAAATGAAGAGAAGTGTGACGCAGTGGTTAGATCTTTGGGCTACAAGATCTGGGGGTCCAGGATTTTGAAAAGGCAGAAATAGGAGGAAGCTAGGTATTCCACTCCCATGGATGTGCATCCTGGAGTGTCTTTGGAAGTCCACCCTTGAGTTCTTTTTCTCACTCTGCCCCTAGTCTTAATGTGTTAATCTAGATAAGTCGCTTTAAGGTCTAGGACCCCTCTGTACCTCAATTTTCCTATCTATAAAATGGGGATAATAGGTACGGTCATATTAGGATGCTGTTAAGCTTAACTTATTCATGTTTTTAAGCACTCTTAGATCCTCCAATGACAGGTGCTGAAGTGCAAAGTATTCTCCAGTGCCACGATGGTATTTAACAACAGAACCAATGCTCCCTGGAATGTTGTCTTTAAAACAGAACTACTGGTTGGGCCTCTCTGGTCTGGCACCCTCAAGACCAGGGAAGGTTCATTTTGACCCCCAGCTTCCAGCTTCTCCTAAGGGGCCACCAGCCTTCCAGTCATGCCTTTGCTGCCAGCCTCCCAGCAACATTATCGTCTCTGGCCCCTGCTGCTAACCCCCTCCTGGCCCAGCTCCAGGTACCAGACTTGGACACAGCCCCAGCTGCTGGCCCCATTCCTAGCCCTGAACTTGGCCCCCAGCCCTCGGTTGCTGCTGGCTCTCAGCCTCACTCCAGGGCCTGCGCCCACTCCTGGCTCGCGGCCCCACTCCAGGCCCTGCGCCTGCCAGCCTTATTCCCAGCCTTGCTCTGAACAGACCTTTATCTGGTCGCCGCTCCCAGCTGTCCGGGCTCTCTGGCCCAGCAACAACCATGGGCTTGCCAAACCACAGATTTTGCTGGACGAGAGAGTCATGGACCAGAAAAGTCCTACCTGTACTTAACGATTCTACATGTGGAAGAAGGGAGGAGACGCCTAAAGATAGTCCATTTGCCATATTTGTCAAACCTCAAAGTTTACAAATATTGAATAAGGAATGTAAAGCTTGGCTGAGATTAACTAGAGGCTACCTAATAGCTAGTATTTGGTGAATAGCTCACAACACAATACTTTGTAGTATACAGTCAGTGTTCCTTTCCATTTCCCTGAATATACCGTGTCTTTGTCAAATAACTGCTGGAATTATTTGTTGCAAGCATTCAACATTTAAATACACTAATCAGATGAGCATAATTCCTAGAGTCAAATTTCTGGTACTAGCACTTACAGTTAGAACCTCAACATTTTATTTCTGGGAATATGTTAAAGGGCTTGCTTAAAATTTTCAGGTTGGTAAATTTTCCCACAAGTAAACTCACTGGCTAGCAAAGGGCATTTCTTGACAAAGTCTCTTGAGTGTTAGCTGTGATTAGCTTGCAATGTTTACCCCACTTATTCGGAGACATTCTCAAACCTTTCCTTAGACTGTCCCTGCAGAGACACTCGGTTGGACTGATGCAAAAGGCCTGTTCCCTCTCGAGTTTGGTTTCTGGGATTCCAAAACAAGAATAACTCTGGTAGAGGAATTCTCAAGGTGGAAGAGATAAAGTCAGGAATAATTGGGCAGCATTATGTCAGTGCCCCGCAGCTAGTCCTTTCCCAAAGGCAAAACATTTACCCAAGCCCACGCTGCGCCTCAATGAGCCAAGAGAAGTGCCACTCCAAGCAGTTTCACCACTTCAAGAAGAATTTATTCTTCTCGAATATTAGTTTGGAATGAAAGGTGATGAGCTCATTAACAAGTACATGGATATCATCAATATCCATGCCAACTCTGCAGTCGCTTAATTAGAGAAGATGGTTTAGTATATAAATACCAGCTTTGCACCATAAGCCTAATCTTCTTGTCTCCCTTCCACTGTAGATAAACCAAGGTCCATGCAGCTTACTGCATGTAGCTCCTTGAAATACAATCTTAAAAAGTGCAGTGCTGCCTATTCCACAGAGACGTTAAAGGTCCCATGGCATTACTGATATAAAAGTAGGACACATTTCCTGATAGCTCTGTCAAAACCCCCTGCTTTCTGATGAATTTGTGCAGCCTGCTCATGGTATGTACTAGACAAATAATTTGGCATGAAAACTGCGAGATACACTCATAGCATTTTAACATTAAATAATATATCTGATTATATAAGTACCCCTTCCCCCCCCCCCACACACTTAGTGCTCCTGTTCCCTCTGCATTTTTTTTAAAAAGCACACACGTTTTAAATTGCAGCTCTCTCATCATTTCTTATTCCCCATTTGTCAATAAATAACCACAAGTAAAAAATAAGGATTTGAGTCAAATCAAAACATTGCAAACTTGGCTTTGGGGGAAATTGGTGATTCCCATGAATAAAATATTTAATAATGCAAATCACAAGTGATCCATGGCAGCCCTGTTTTCAGACTGGACAAAAATATTGACATGTATAGAACTCAACTGAAGCTTCTGCGGTCTGTGATCATAGCACAGGATCCAGGGAACTGAACAATCTAATTGTCCAGTGGTTAGACAAAGCACAGCTATATTGGGATGATCTGCGCAGCTGGGATGTTATAAACCAGCCAAATTTTTTCCACTACTGTGAAACAAGACTGATCCACTTCATAATCAGAGTAAGCTATCTAATGACACCTAAATCATGCTTCTTGGATGGTAGAAAGCATGCGGCCTCATGTTTCACAGTGCACTCAACTTGCACTTTCTCAGTTAGTCATTATTCATCATTGTTTCCCATGCAGAGACGGCTGATAACATTCAAAATGTATCAAGGTATTTTATGCAATGCATACATATCACATATGCTTCTTACAAAGCCTGAATCCTGCAGAAGGGCCATGGAAAGACTCAAAGGCAACAGTTCAATTAGTCCGAGACAGAGAGACCGTTCAGTGGGACTTTGATATACAGAATACAAGAGGAGCACTGATAGACACTGTCTGTTCTACTGCGGACTGAAGACCTCACTTATGCAGTTTTAGCTACGTGAATAACGCAGCTGAAGTCGATGTACTTGGGTCTGTGTACCATGGTATCCTCACCATAGTAAATCGACAGCAGAGACTCTCCGGTCAACTTTGCTTACCCTTCTCATTTTGGCAGCATACCGGAGCCAACAGGAGAACACTCAGCACATGATTGACCCCTGCTGGATTGATCACTGCCCAGAGATCCATTGGGTAGCAAAGATAGCCCTTGGGTAGCAACTCTTGCTATGTCACTGTGGAAGCAGCCAGGAGACATGTAGCCACAGACAGGCCCATTACAGGGGGAGCAAAAGGAAGCAACTGCCCTTTAAATTGCCACTGGAGCACCACGCTGTGCACTCTGAGGACTGGAGGGGGCATGTCATGCTCTGTGTGGCATGGAGGGCTCGCTGTCCATGGCCCACCCCTTCCATTTGAGGCCCCCCCGCCCACACACACACCTTGCTCAGGGGCCCATGGAGGCTATCCATTCCTCTGGCCACAAGAGTCCATAACTATATGTCCAGAATAGTGATAGAGATGCAGCCATGTTAGTCTGGTGTAGCTGAAACAAAAGACAGGACTATGTAGCACTTTAAAGACTAACAAGATGGTTTATTAGGTGATGAGCTTTCGAGGGCCAGACGCACTTCCTCAGATCAATATGTGGAAGAAAATTGGCACGACCATATATACCAAAGTGATACAATCAAAAAAAATGAACGCATGTGAAATTGACAAATCAAATTTTAAAACAGAGTGGGGGTGAGGGAGGAAGGTAAGTTTCTGTGAGGTAATGACATTAGGGGTGATAATTGGGGAAGCTATCTTTGCAATGGGTGAGATAATTAGAGTCTTTGTTTAAACCCATACATAAAGTGTCAAATTTAAGCATGAATGACAATTCTGAAGCTTCTCGTTGAAGTCTGGAGTTAAAGTCTCTCCCAGCTATCTCCGAGATACTGCTGACTTCCTGAGAAAACTACAAAACATTGATAACCTCCCTGATAACGCCATCCTTGCTACCATGGATGTAGAAGCTCTCTACACCAATATTCCACATGAAGACGGATTACAAGCAATTAGAAACATTATCCCAGATGATACCACTGCCAATCTGGTAGCAGACCTGTGTAACTTTGTTCTCACCCACAATTATTTCCAATTTGGTGACAACTTATACGTCCAGATCAGCGGCACAGCCACGGGTACCCGCGTAGCCCCACAATACGCTAACATCTTTATGGCTGACTTGGAACAACATTTCCTTAGATCCCGTCCCCTTTCACCCCTTCTCTACTTATGCTACATCAATGACATCTTTATGATCTGGATGCATGGCCAAGAAACACTGGATACATTCCACAGAGACTTTAAGCCCATTACACCTTGTGGTGGGGTGTAGGTTGTTAAAGTGCAGCAAGGGAGGTTTAGATTGGACATTAGGAAAAAATTCCTAACTGTCAGGGTGGTCAAATATTGGAATAAATTGCCAAGGGAGGTGGTGGAATCTCCCTCTCTGGAGATATTTAAGAACAGGTTAGATAGACATCTGTCAGGGATGGTGTAGGTGGAGCTTGGTCCTGCCTTGAGGGCGGGGGGCTGGACTCGATGACCTCTCGAGGTCCCTTCCAGTCCTATGATTCTATGATTCTATGATCAGTCTCAGCCTGGACCATTCTACACGAGAGATCCATTTCCTGGACACCACAGTACAAATCACCCCCACCCTGTTGTAAAATTTGATTTGTCAATTTCACATGCGTTCATTTTTTTGATTGTATCACTTTGGTATATATGGTTGTGCCGATTTTCTTCAACATATTGATCTGAGGAAGTGGGTCTGGCCCATGAAAGCTCATCACCTAATAAACCATCTTGTTAGTCTTTAAAGTGCTACATAGTTCTGTCTTTTATATGCCCAGAGAGAGTGATGCTGAATTCCATGTCCCACCCGGCCCTTATACAAATTCAATGTACTTAGTAGGCTTGCCAACTCTGACTGAAGCTATTGCAGGAGATTATTTTATCAACATGACAGTGTCATTTTCTGAAAATATCCCATGAAAATCTTCAGGATTGTTTTAGTCACTGCAAGCCCGATGCAGATTCCAGGAGATTCTAGGCCAATCCTGCAGGGTTGGCAACTACAGTACTCAGTACTCAGATCACAAACTGGCCTAAAATTAGTCGCAGGACATACATGTCCACATGGGGAAGATTCGTTCATGATTAAAGAACAGAACTGAGAGTCAGGATATCTAGGTTCTCTGCCTTCCTCAGTCACAGGCTTGGCTGCGTTCCATTGGATATATCATATAACCCCTTCTGCCTTAGCTTCCTTACCTGTAAACCAGAGATAATGCTTCCCTATCGTACACGTCTGTCAGGCCCTTTGTGATGAACTACATAGGAATGCTTATAATAATAAATAGCTGTGTAGCTGAAATATGTGTTTAATTCCATTTGAGGTGCATTCACCTCATTGAACCAGAATCTTAAAAGGTGAAAACTTTCCCATGTCAATTTCAACCATTTGGATTAACGAATGTGTGTGTAATGACCGTCTGAAATTCTTAACATCATGTTATTGAAGCATTCAAGGGATAAGGGTGACTGACTGAAGATGAGAGCTTTTAATTAAATAATGTACTTCTTGCCTTTGCTCTGCTTTCCAAAACAAAGATGGAAAAGGACCCAGGACCTAACAGATGCCTGCAACTTGCCATTTATCCAGTCCTAACCCATCATCTTCACTGGGAGGTTTGCCTGCATTAGGATCAGAGGATCAAACACTAAGTAAATTCCTGAAGAGCTCTCAAAATTTCATTACAACAAATGATTGCATCATTCATGATCAAAGACTGATAAGGGGAACCGTTAAGAAAAAAAATCTGTCACATTGCGTTTCGTGCACACTAAGCATAGTACCTCTTACTTGGAATTTGGTACTTGATATAATCTTCTACGTCTACCTTGTTAGGTGTGAACATTGCATCCACTAAGACTGCCCCTAAGTCAATGATGCTGCATCACTGTACAGGGAAGTAAAACATTTTGACACAATTCTTGTGAGTATCAGACTGATCTCAAATGGCTAGCGTTCTCTCTCCCAACCACAGCCATAGACGAAGACAGTAGTTCCTGAAATCTGCATGACCAATACATTTTTTCCTCAGGCAAAAGTGCTTTTGACATCCTGAAATAACTGCCACTTGTTATAATACGGGGTCATAATCACAGTTGTTCTGGAACATTGCACGTGCCAACTCCAGCGCAAACAGGTTGCTCAGAACTTCTGGCTAACACCCCAGTTCCACCCACCCATCAGATCAACAATATAAAAATATACAAGAATCGAACACTATAGCACCATCTATGGTGAAAGCTCTATCTATACCAGAGGTTCTTAAACTTTTGGGCTAGTGGTTCACCACCTAGCTCAATGCAAACCTTTCTGTGAACCACCAGTTGCTAATGGAAACTCGCTGTTAATTACATAATTACATTTTACTAGTGCTGCAGCTAGGCGTAATGGTTTAATTTAACCAGTAAGAAAGGAAAAATTATATTATTAAACAGATTAAGCACTAGCTTTCTCATGTTAGGGTATCAAATTTAATTTTAAATAGGGGGATCGGTGTGTAGGGTCTGGGCACGAGGTGGGTGCTTACCTGGCTTTACATCCCTGTCGCTCCCAAGCTTGGCCTCCTGCTGTTCCCATTGGCCACAACTCCAACCAATGAGAGCATCAGGGAAAGCCTCCAGACAGCATGTTACTGCGCCGCTGTTTTCCCAGCAGGGTGGGGAGCAGGTGACTGGCAGTGCATAGAACTGCTTGCTCTGTCTCTCTCCATGAGCTGGATCTGGTGGGGAAGGTTGGGGTTTTCTTCACAGACACACACTCAAACACACACCTTGTGCACCCCCCAAGTGGGAAGCCGGAGCTGGTGTTCCAACCTCGCGACTGCACTGTAGCCACAATGCTGGAGCATCAGCATGGGCTCCCTGCTGTCGGAGTTGGGCAGGGGACTGAGCTCGAGCCATGGACCACCCACTGATCTACGCTAATCATTACAATATAGGCTGACATCTCTGGTCTGGTACCCTTGGGACCTGAGCAGTCCTGAACCATGGCGTTTGCTGGACCAGGGGAAGTCAATGTTCCCTGATGCCCTGCTCCTGGGTGCCTCTCTCTGGAGCTCCTTGCCCTGCAGCCCACCCGCTGCCACCAGGGTTTCCTGCTGCTGCCGGGGGTTCCCCAGCTGGGACTCCCCAGCCTCCACTTGGCCCAGTCGCTGCTGGCTCAGCTGGGGCTCACCAGGTCCTGTGTTCTCCCAGCTGGCTCCCACTCCCAGCCTCTGGAGCTCTTTGATCCAGAAACATCCACGACCCTACCAGACCAGAGATGTTACTGACCAGAGAGTCCCAGATTTGGGGACTGAAAACTGCTGAAAAAAGTCCAGTATAAAGTTTCCTTTAGATATGCCTAGATTTGGTAGTACCCAAGTTGTTGTTTTTTTTAAAGCCACCTAATCCAGCCAAAGGTCCAGTAGCAGCAGTGCTGCAAGGAGATGTGGTTACCATGCAGTTTCCGTCGTTTACATTGTGAGCTCAGTTCAGAGGCCGCTGTACCATTGCATCCAGGGCTCCTGGACCATCCCTGTTCTCTGGACGGAACTACTGATTCTAGTATTGCATTTGTCCTTCTGCCAAAGTGAGAGTGGCCTCTTGAGGTCACTGCGGCCTATTCCTAGGATCCTGCATGGGAGTGTGCACTGGCCTTGCAGTATCCCACACCTGACTCTCAGTCTGTCCAGACTACGCATAGTACATTATTATTTACATTACTGTCTATCCTTGGATCTGGGTGCCATGTAAAACACCCCTAAAAACAAAAACAAAAAGCCCCACAACACCACCATTATGCTATACTCATGATGATACACCCACTATCATAAAAGGAAATACCATATTGCTCCGATACAGGCACAACCGTGCTAAGCAGAAACAAAGCGTATTATATTTGGTGAAATATTTTACTTTAGGATTACTTGGCAAGGGAATGTTATATTTTGTGGTGGACAAACCATACCTTTGTTATCCGCTTTCCAGCATACCAGATATCCAGTGACCATTATGAAACAAACATAAAATCAAGAAAAAAAACTTGAGTCCATGAGTTTAAAGGTTAAGGCTTCAGTTTTCGAAGGGTCTGAAGTTAGCCACTCAACTCCCATTGAAAATCAGTGGTAGCTGGGCCTCTGACAAAGTCAAGCCCTTCTGAAAATGCCAGTCTGCCACTTAATTCAAACTAGTGGGAGGCTAGCCCTTCCCAGCTTGCCCTGGTAGCCACTCTGGGCACCACCAGGGAAACTCGTCTGCCTCCCTACTGGCCCCGGAGCCCTTAAAGGGGCACGGTCTGGCTACGGTGCCCGTGCCAGGTGCAAACCTGCCAGCACCCAGCCAGCAGACCCTGCACCTGGCACAGCACGAGCCAGCCACCCGCTGCCACTAGCCCTCCGGCTCTTCCCGGGACCAGGCTGGCGGCTCCCAAGAGCCTGCCCAGGGCTGAAGGAGGCGGGCGCCTGCCTGGTCTAGTGTGGACATCGTGGACCTCATCCACGACCTCCGCACTAGACACAGGAAAGTGGCCGTCTAGGGCAGGATAGCTGCCAGCCTGGCCACCCATAAGCAGGTGTGCATGAAAATCAAGGTGGTCCAGTGAGACTCCCGACCCTGAGCTTAGAACATAAAAACATAAGAACGGCCGTACTGGGTCAGACCAAAGGTCCATCTAGCCCAGTAGCCGACAGCGGCCCACACTAGGTACCCTGGAGGGGATGGACCGAAGACAATGACCAAGCCATTTGTCTCGTGCCATCCATCTTCAGCCTTCCACAAACAGAGGCCGGAGACACCTTTTCTCCCCCCGGCTAATAGCACTCCATGGACCCAACCTCCATGACTATCTAACTTCTCTTTAAACTCTGTTATAGTTCTAGCCTTTACAGCCTCCTGTGGCAAAGAGTTCCACAGGTTGACTATTTGCTTTGTGAAGAAGAACTTTCTGTCATTAGTTTGAAGCCTGCTACTCATTCATTTCATTTGATGTCCTCTAGTCCTTCAATTATGGGAACTAATGAAGAACTTTTCTTTATGCACCCTCTCCACACCACTCATGATTTTATAGACCTCTATCATTTCCCCCCTAGTCTCATCTTTTCTAAGGTCCCTTTAAGCACAGCCCTCGGCTAGCCTGATACAGCAGCTCCACGCTCTAAGTCCTAATCTGATGCCCTGCCGGTACTGCTTCTGGCCATCCTTAACCTCGGTTCAGAGTCCACTCAATGTGGACATGCTAGTTCGAATTAGCAAAATGCTAATTTGAACTAGTTTTTAGGTCTAGATGCACTAGTTCGAATTAGCTTAGTTCGAATTAACTAATTCGAATTAAGTTAGTTCGAATTAGTGCTGTAGTGTAGACATACCCAGACTGACTCACAGACAGATGCACAAATCTGTAATGCATATATACTTGCAGGTATACAACAGAACTATTTTGGGAATAGTCTACAAAAAGGGCCTGATTCTCCTTTCATGACCAGCAGCTTTATACCAGCCTATCTCCAAAAACATCAGTGGATTTACTTCTAGATTACACCAGTGTAAGAGAGAGAAGAATCAGTATCTTATAGCATATCAATGTCAACATAATCATTGTCACAAAAAGAGAATAAATCCATTGTCCTGGTTCTTTTATAATAATCTTAAATAAGATTTGAATGAACTGCAGTGAAATCTGAAACCCCCCATAAAACCAACTTCTTAGAGCTATGCCCATTTACAGCTGAGAATTTGGCTCCTAAAATGTAGTTCCTCTATCAAAGCATGAGCACCCAAGCCAACAGTTTTAAAACAATCACAAAGCAGAGCCCCCCCATCCTGGGAAGGGAGCAAGACAGCTATTGTAACTGCAGCATGCTGTGGGGAGGGGACTGCAGTGTATTACGTTTCTGAATGGTTCATGTACCACTCAGGGCTGGGAGTGCGGATTGCCACAGCTCCTCCAGGAACTAAAACGTAGGGGCAAGTCAGGAGTAGTCGCTAGCTTGTAACGACTGCCAGAGAGGTTCCAGCCCAGGGAGGCTGGCATATACAAGTTCAAATTGGGTTTTGCTGAGACCAACAAAAAAGCAAAGGGTTTTGGTATAAAAAGCTGCATTTAAACTTGGTGCCATTTCTCACCCAGCAAGTGGACAAACCCTGCTACCCAAGGGAGGCGCCAACACTTACCAAAGGGCTGGAAATTAAGGGAAGTAAGTTGACTAGTCAACTATCTGATGAGCAAAAGCTTATCAGATAATTGACTCGTCTCTGGACTAGTTGCTTCCCCCTCCCCGCTGTCTCTATCAGAGGCAGCAAGAGGATGGGAGCAAGAGATGGTGCTGGGGAAAGCCGGTTTCCCCAGCACCATCTCTGCAGGGGGCAGGAAAGGCAGGGGGTAGGGGGGACCAGGTGCAAGCTGGGAATCAGCTGATTCCTGGCTTGCGCCCAGTCCCAAACTCTACACCTCTGCTTTTAAAAGGCTGGTGTGCAGCAGGGGGGACTCGTCATGAGCCAGGAATCAGCCAGCTCTTAACACGTTTAAAATGCAGAGCCTCAGCCGACTTAGCTCCTGGAGCCAGGAACTAACCTCGCTGCAGCTTCCCCCTTATTGACTAGTTGATGCAAAGTCCATCGACTAGTCTATCAGTTGATTACACTAAATTTAACATGCCTAGGAAAGACTTGGGCCTGTTAGGGCCTGTATGGCTGATGTGCTGTTAGCAGCCATATAACATGATCTCTTGTTTTTACAGGTTTTCTCTGTAATGCCTATATCTTATGAAAAGAAATGTGCTTGCTGGAGAGATAGATCCCTGCATAGGCTGAGAGCTGAGCAGTGTTAAAACAGTCAGGAGGGAGAGAGATGTGGCGTTCTGCCCAAGAGAGGCCGGGAGCCTGCAAATTCAAGCGGATGCCCTCAAGCGACCACAGGGTACTCTTAACCTTGACATCATCACCAGGAGAAAAGCAAACAGGCGTAGCCATCTTTCCACACAAATTTAATCCAACTAGGGCCTCAGACAGATCAGGTTGTTAGGACTGAAAAGGCCTTTGGGATGAAGGTATCTCTAAAACATAAAATCATTATCAGAGTTCATTTGCCTTGAAAATGCACATCTGTTGGTCATATGCTCAGGTATAGCTGACTAAGTTCCCCGTTTAGGAAGATTCTTAAACACCTGCCTAATTCAATCAATGGAATCATTCATATGCTAAAGTTGGGGATGCATTTAAACATCTCGCTCAACTGGGGGCTTAAGCCAAGTGGTCAGCACTTTCTCTTTTCTCTGTTGAAAGCTGTTGGGAAAACAGGAACATGGGTTTCCTGCTTTTATTTGGTGTTTTTATCAACATGCTCTAAGCCATGAAATGTGCATGTAGATCACACAGTGATAAGTGCCCTATAAAACATGTGTTGCAATAATAAATTAAATTACAAATAACATCATGCTCCTAATCAATTGTATTCGATTGCACAGCCATTATGTAATTTGGATGCCTGCCACCAGTGTAAAACAAAGGAATTTGCTGCTTCAGCTGTCGTTGAAATCTGCATTTGATCAGATGGTGGATTATACATTAAACCCCAGCAATTATACATGAGCCAAATGGTTTGTCTGTAATTTGAATCTTGGTGTTTGTGGCCATAAGCCTAGTAGAAGCTGTTCATTTATATAACAATAAAAGAACATTTAAACCTAGGGGCGCTGTCATAGTTCATTTGGGATGAGCAGAGGGGAAAAGAAAATGTGTTCTTAGATTTTTCTATTGCTGGTGGTAACAACACTGCAAAGTACTGAAGTATGTGTGTGTCATGCAGATAAAGGTTTCCCTTACCGCCTATTAATGTATGAGCAAATACTTTTCATTTGTGACAGTGGCAATTAAAATATTTTTGCTCTGCCTCTGTTCCAGAAGTGAATTTGGCAATGCAATTTTTCATGCTAGGCACACATTGTAACATACTGGAAACTCAAACTTAAACTGAAATATGCTGGCAACATTTGAGATAATCAGGGCCTTTGGGTGCTGCTGTAATAGAAATGTTTCATGTTTCTTACAAAAGCATTTACTGCTATGCCAAAAGACTCATGAAAAAATGTGGTTCTCTTTGGGCAAGCATCCAAAAGTTGAGAGATCTACTGGAACTTTATCCAAACTTACAGGAACTTCTTTGATTTGATTGGTCATGATACCAATCCCTGACATTTCCAGCAATTCCTGGTTCAGGCAGGTCCCAAAATACTGTGAAATATCTAATTTTTGTAGAGTATTTGAGTACTTCTTGCAGTCTTGACTGCAGCCAAAATATACGGAGCAATTTAAAAATGAAAGGACAAATTTTGGTCAAACTATTAATGGTTTGAAAAATGTGATTAAAAAAAGTCAGGTTAATTCTTATTTGTACTATTTCACCCACCTTCGTCTTCTCATCAATGTGCTGTGCCACTGCACTGCTGAGCTACAAGGCAGAATCCCGGGTACCAAATCCAGTATGTGGGATACTAATGTCCAAGAAAGGTAAGAATTCATAACGCCCAATGCAAAGTGTTCTCCCCTATAGATAAGTGGACCAGCCCTGGCCCTAAGCATTTTGCTGTTCTACCCAATGAAAGAAACATCTACCTTTCACAGCCTGCCATGTTTACATACAAAAGTCACCGAGTACACTATTGTGGTCAGACCCTGCACGCAGGGCTGGCCCAAGGGTTATGGGCACCCTAGGCAAACTATGACTTTGGTAGCTCCTACACATTCAGTAATTTGGGAGGAACAGCAGGGGAACCAGCACTAAAGTCCCTGCATAGCTGGTGGCAAGTGGAGAAAGGGGCTCTGGGTGCTGCTGTTCTCCCTCCCACGCCTGGCTGGTGGAATGGTGGTACAGGAAAGCATTTGCCTTCAGGCTTTTCCCCTGCTGCTCCCATTGACCAGGTTTTTGGCATCCTTTAAGCCTGGTGCGCTAGCAACAACCTAGCTCATCTATATGGTCGGCCAACCCTGCCTTCATACAATCTCTGCTAAGGGGGAAGGTGCAAGAAATGTTTGCTCTCTTGCTTTGGCATGCAGGCATTGACCAATACATGCTGGGGTGGCACCAGCTCTGCTCCCTCTTAGCCACCCTCTCCTCTGCAAGAGCTAGCTGTGTCAAAGGAGAGAAGAAGGATGGGGTCAGGACTGCGGCCCTCATTACACTGACTAGGCACAAAATAGCCTTCACTAAGGCTTTATCTACACTGCATGTTTTTGCGGCAGAAAATATGCTAATGAGGGATTCATTAGCATGAGTCATGATGTCATTAGCATATTTTCTGCCGATGCTTTTTGTGCAAAATGGAAGTGGCTACACTGCTTCTTTTTGCACAAAAACGGCTCGAATGGATCCTGCAAATGAAGCGCGACAAAATGCTAATCAGCGCTGCATTTGCATACTCTGCCAGCAAAAGCTGGCCGTGTAGACATAGCCTAAGAGGCTGCCCCGCAGCACACTGAAGTCCATGGAACACCTCTCATTAATCCTGCTGGGCTTTGTGCTAGGCTCCCAGTGTGGGGCAGCTGCTGTGCGACTGTGCTGCTTGGAAAGCAGTGAGAATACCTCTTGTGGATTCTGTCTGCAGCAGGCCCTTTCTAATGCACCCACAGCAAGACCCAGCACAAGCGTCTAGTTTTACATTGAGCGAAGCTCTTACTGCTGCAACCAGAATAGTGTCCACTGTAAAAGATTTTCAGGTGCGGCGTCCTCTGCCTGGAGCCCTGGAGATATTTTGCCAGTGTAAATGTAAGACTCCTCTTCCCCCCAACCCCAGGGACAAAAAACCAACACATTAGGCCTGGTGCAAGCACAAAAATGATCCAATGGGGCCCTCAAGCACTTTTCTGGTGCTCTAGCAGAAAAGGTGCTGCATGGGCCTCTCCTTCCCAGACTCTGCTTTCCATTTAGCAACAGCTAAATGTTCCGGGGATCCACCCAGCGAGGCTGCTGCAGTCTCTGCCAAGCAGGGCTGTGTGGGGTGGGCAGGGCCTCAGGTCGCCTCTTGCCGGGATGCCCAGCAGCAAGTTGCAGTGGTTCCCTTGGCACTGGCAGCACAGGGAGAAAGAAAGCAGCAGGGCCACTGGCTGAAGGCTGTCTTGCTCCTCCACCCTACTCACCGTATCTCCATCACTCACTTCCCCCTCCCTCACTCCTCTTCACCAGGCTAGGCCAGAGGTCTGGGGTGTGGGAGCAGGGTCTGGGGCAAGGCTTGGGGTACAGGAGGATTGGGGTGCAGGCTCCGCACAGGTGGCACTTATCTTGGGCAGTTCCCAGTCAGTGGAGCGGTGGGGCTAAGACAGGCTCCCTGACTGTCCTGACTCCTGCAGGCATCACCCCCACAGCTGCAGCCAATGGGAGCTGCAGAGCTGAGGCTGGAGCAACACAAGGAGACCCCTTGGCAGTCCCGGGGGGCAAAGGGTCATGCCAGATGCTTCCAGGAAAGGCATGGGGCCAGAGCAGGCAGGGAGCCTGCCTTAGCTCTGCAGCTCCGCCAGACTTTTAGCAGCCTAAAATCTCCCAAATTCATTTCAGTGGCCTCCAGGAGATGGAGCCTGTTCCAGGAGACTCCTGGCGAAACCAGGCAGGTTGGCAACCCCAGCCCTGGGGCAACCACCCCATGCCTGTTCCCAGAGCTGAGGCCACTCTCCCAACTCCCACGGCGGGGGCTCTGCTCAGGGGAAATCGCTCCCCTCGCACTGCAGGAGCAGGGCTTGCCCTGCCTTCCACTGAGCAACAGCTTCTAAGTAGGGGAGGGCAATAATTTTTGATGGGGAACCGCTCCCAGAATTTGGTGAGTGGTCAAGGGCTGTGCTCTTCCATGATTCTAATGGAGGAGGGACGGGTCCGAGGTGGAGTCAGAAAGTGGGAACTGCAAGAGGGTGCTGGCGGCAGGGGTAGTACACAAAGCCTCTCCTCCGGTGTGGGGCAGGCCGGGAGCTTGACTGAGGCTGCTGCTGTGCCCATGGGCTGGATCCAGGGGCTTGGTGGGCCAGATGCGGCCCATGGGCCATATTTTGCCCAGCCTGATTCTAGGTGGGTCAAGGCTGGATGCAGTGCTTCCTTCTGGACCCTGGCCATGTGGGGCTGGCCCATACCAGGTCATGTCACCAGCCTGAGCTACCTGGTGTCTCTGCTAACCCCCGTTCCCTGCACATTTTTCCATGCCCTTATGGGGGGCACATACCCCAATTTGACAGCCTCTTTTCTAGATCCAGAGGTGACGTGGGCAGTCACGTTCCCCCCCAGCTCTGAATTTTTCAGTAGTACCCCCTCCCTCCACATGCTAGCAGACCTGCCTGCCTACCATGGAACAGCACCATTTTAGCAACCTCTCCATTTGACAGCCCTCACCTTTGGCTAGATTTACTTCCCAAGTACTGCTGGTTAATCCCCTTCAGCTCAGAGAGTCAGATTTTAAAGCCAGGAGGGACCATCATGATCATCTAAGTCTGACCTCCTGCACATCGCACGCCACAGAACTTCCCCGCCCTCTCCTGTAAGAGGCCCCTAACTCTGGCTGAGTTACCGAAAATCCTCAAATCACAGTTTAAAGACTTCAAGTTACAGAGACTCCACCATTTACATTAGTTAAAATGAGGAGCGGGGAACCTTTTTTGGGTTGAGGGCCGCTGACCCACAGAAAAATCAGTCGGGGTCCGCACACCACACAAGTGAGAAGCAAAAACGAAAAACCGCTCAGTGATGTGTCCCTCCCAACTGAGAAGGAGAAAGACATTCGCACAGTTCCTTCCCACATCAGAATTTCGCCAGGGGTGGGGGGGGGGGGAGGGCAGAGAAGCTACTAGATTTTGTGTGCTCTAGACCCACGATGAGGTAGTGGGGGGCTGGTGCACAAGAACAGACTCTCCAATGCTGGGGGGGGGGGGGGGGCCTGAGCTTCAGGGGCTGGACCCAGGCAAGCCAGGGCGCTGCATCTGGCCTCCGGGCCTGAGGTTCCCCACCTCTGGTTTAAACCTTCAGGTGACAGTGCTCCATGCTGCACAGGAAGGGAAAAAAAAAGCGGGGGGAGGGGGAGGGTGTCTTCCAATCTCGCCCCATAGAAAATTCTTTCCTGACCTCAGATATGGCAATCAGTTAGACCCTGAGCACCTGGGGCCTCTATCTGGTTCCCACTGAATTTTTTCCATTGGCTTTGATGGGAGTTGGCACAGGCCTCAGATAATATCTCAGTTTAGAGATATTACAATTCACTACTATGGATGTTACTGTGGTTGTTATGGAATAATTCAATAAACCATGCAAGGGGGTAGCCTGATAGCCAAGTTAAGAGCTTATATTTACACACAAAAGTCTGGGTAATTAGCAGTGATGGGAAGGAAATGCAGAAAAAGAACATGACAGTTAAATGGGAGTTTGCTAAAATATGATATTTTTAAAAATTGCTTGAGTATGGTAGGAGCTTTTCTAAATTTACTGGTGTCACAATTAATTTTGGCTGTGGAATTCATGTGTTTTTAGTCAATCGCTAGCATGTACTGTCAAGCTTCAGTCCTCCTCTCTGCTTCTCATACTTTTCAAGGACACGTGAGAGCCCAGAGTTTATTGCATTTGCAAAATCTAAACAGTGGTACAAAGAAAAAAAGTGATTTTGTTTCAGCTCGTGGATCAGAAAAGAGGAAAGCTGGGAACGTTTGTGCTAAATTACTAGGCACAACTATTTCACACTAGTGCAAGTGAAGGATGTGATGCTGGAGGAAAAGCAGGGAAGTTCCCCCAAATGCTTTCTCCATGATGTGTAGAAGCACTTAATGCAAATTTTGCTTACCATGACTGTGATGGGGCAAGCGGGCCACCCGCTCTACCCTGCACTGGGACGTACCCCGAGGCGGGGGGGCGAAGGTCCAGAGGGGGGGATTAGGCGTCTGGGGGTGCGCCGCCGAGAGCCAGGGAACCGCGCCGAACGACGGCACAGCCGGCAGCCCGCAGCGCAGTCCGGCGGCTCCCCGTGACGTCAGTGGGAGCATCGGCCGCGAGTGGAGGGTTTGGGGGATCTTGACCCCCTCCACTGACAAGGGACGTACGTCCCAGTCTTAGGGCCCTGGGTCGGGGCTCGGAGAGAGGGAGGGCCCGAGCCCCCTTCCCGGTTCCCTGGGATCCGCGTAGGCTCGGAGCATGCCTAAAATATGTGAAATACGCTGTGGCTAGGAAGCCGACCGTAGAGTAAAACGCTCATATAGGACGACTATCCACCCAGATTCGGGGTGGCCTTTAAGGGGACGGTTACAATGACAAATATGTGGACAACATGTTCACGGGCCCTTCCTCTGCTAACAAGCAGGGCTGCATTCTATGTAGAGGTGCAGGCTTTAAAGAGATTGTGCGATAGGATGCTGCAACCCGAGTGTCAATAAACAGTGATGGAGATTGCGGGAGGAGGGGGGTAGAGATATAGCTGTTGGTTCCACTAGCTGAACTTTGGGAATGAGAAACTTAAAAAACCCCAAATAGTCTTGTAGTACCTTAGGCTGTGTCTAGACTGCAGGGTTTTTTCGAAAAAAGTAGCCTTTTTTTGAAAAAAAAAGCCTTCACCTGCACCTAGACTACAGTCGTGTTTTCGAAATTAAATCGAAAGAACACGGCTTTTCTTTCGGCAGCGGTACTCCTCATTTCACAAGGAATAAGGCCTTTTTTTGAAAGTGCTCTTTCGAAAAAAGGCGCTATGTCATGCAAACTGTGCTTTTTCGAAAGAGAGCATCCAGACTGCTTGGGTGCTCTCTTTCGAAAAAGTGGCTTGCTTTTTCAAAAGTACTAGTTGTTGTTTAGACGCTCTTTTTCGAAAGAGGCTTTTTCAAAAATATCTTTAGAAAAAGCCTCTTTTAAAAGAGGCTTGCAGTCTAGACGTAGCCTTTGAGACTAACAAAACATATAGATGGTATCATGAGCTTTTGTGGGCACAACCCACTTCTTCAGATGAATGGAGTTATTAAAGGTCCAGTTTCTAAATAAATAGGGGATGGGGAGGAGGGAAGGGGAGAAGGAAAAAGAAGGAAAAGAAATAGTCAATTAGAGTGTCCATGCAACATGAAGCTGATAGAGTAGGTACTAATTGTTCTCAAGTACCCATTATTTGTTTTTTTATGTCATTAGGATGTGGAATGTAGCGGAAGGAGCACAGGGCAGGAGATGTTAGTGCAGCCCTGAGGGGTAGATCTTGTCTTCTCCTGGGAAACCTCTGAACATAAGACTTTCACTCACCCTTTATGGAGAGTAACAGAGAGGTAGCTTAGTAATAGAGATGTAGCCGTGTTAGTCTGGTCTAGCTGAAACAAAAGACAGGACTATGCAAGTGCTGCATAGTCCTGTCTTTTGTTTCAGAGAGGTAGCTGTGTTAGTCTGATCTTGGTAAAACAAAAAAAGCAGTCATGTAGCACTTTAAAGACTAACAAGATGATTTATTAGGTGATGAGCTTTCGTGGGGCAGACTATCCCCCTAGTTCACTCATGAGCCCATCCCACCTCGAGAGGGTCCCTTATCCTGTGTTGGCTGTTTGGTCACTCCTAGGGTGTGTGTGTGGGTGGTGGTAGGGCTGGAGTCAAGCTGCTGGGGCAAGACTTGAACCCACCCACCCTGTGCTCCCCAGGCAAATGCCATATCCCCTAGGCCACTCCAATCACTACCTGAATGGGCAGAGAGTGGGCAGAGACAGGTGGGATCAAGCCCACCACCTTGTGCTCCAGAGGCTGATGGCACTTTAAATGTCAATGTCTCTGCTACACAATAAAGGTTTGAAAGTAAATTTGTGACTTAACACAAATTGAAAAGACAGGAATAAACAATGAAGAGTATTTGATAAGATCATCAGATATATTAATGAACTTGGTGGTCTGAGTGCACCGGAAATAGAAAGATGGTTGAAAGCTACTTTTCCACATTCTTTCTAATCACGGGTATAGTTTGGCTCTCTGAATAATATAGACCAATAAGAGCTAGATAATTTAAAAAATAGACAATCAGGCCAACTCTAATATAACTAACATGACAACAGGTAGGTTTAAAGCATAAAACTCTGTAGTCACAACTTCTGACACTTCGCCAAAGGATCAATGCCCACAAAACAGATATCAGACAGGATCACAAAGAAAAAAAGTTTCTTGCCATTTCAACCAGAAAGGACACCGTCTCAACGACTTAACTACCTACATCCTGCTACAAAGACCTTTTAAATCTGCACTTGAAAGGGAATCCTCTGAACTGTCATTCATGCTAAAATTCGACACTCTACATCTGAGTCTAAACAAAGGATCTAGTTATCTTACCCATTACAAAGCTAGCTTCCCCAATTATCACCTCTAATATCATTAGCCCACAGACATTCATCTCCCCCCCCCCCCATCCCCCTTCTGTTCTGAAATGTGATTTGTCCTTTTCATATGTGTTCACTTTTTTTTAAATTGTATCCTTTGGTATATATGGTTGTGACTATTTTCTTCCACTATTTGATCTGAGGAAGTGGGTCTGGCCCACGAAAGCTCATCATCTAATAAACCATCTTGTTAGTCTTTAAAGTGCTACATAGTCCTGTATTTTGCTTCAGCTACACCAGACTAACACGGCTACATTTCTATTACTAGTAATCCTAGTAATCATTATAACAAATTTCAGTGCTCACAAATCAGCTATATAGAACAGAAGGTGGGGGCGAGGGGACAAGGAAGAGAAAGGAAGGAGGAAATTGTTTATTGTAAGAGTCAATTAAGTGGCTAATCTGGAGTTACTATGAATATCAAAAGGTGGGGAGGCTGTCTTTGTAATGTGTAAGGTAATTATCATCTAAATTAAGGCCCATTTCCAATGTGTCGAATTTTAGCATAAATAAAAGTTCTGAAGTCTCCCTCTGTAATCTGGTGTTAAAGTCTCTTCATAGTAAAATGCATGTTGTCAGGTCTTTAAGGGAATGGCCAGTTTGATTAAAATGTTGGAGAGGGGCAGATCCACTTCTTCAGATCATATTCTGAAAGTGAATTGGCATGACCATTATATAACAGAGGGATACAATGAAGAAGTAAACAAATTTCAATGCTCACAAATCAGACATCAGACATCCCCACACAGATTGGTTATGGCAATTCACTTTCAGAATATGATCTGAAGAAGTGGATCTGCCCCACGAAAGCTCATCACCTAATAAAACCATCTTCTTAGTCTTTCAAGTGCTACATGACTGCTTTTTTTGTTTAACTTTATGGAGAGGTGAAAGTATATGGCCCTATCCATTGACTTGAGGTTACAATGTAATTTATGGCAAAGCTCTACAAACTACTTACACATGAGAGAGCAGCCAGAAAACGCCAGGAAAAGGAAAGGAAAAGTATGGTTTACAAAAAACCACTGCAACTTAAAAGTTCCAAATGGATCTCTTTCCAAAGAATAACATAACTGATAAAACTTCAGCTCAGTCACAGTCAGGGTATGTCTACACTACAAAGTTAACTAACAACCGTTAGTTCGAATTAACTTTCATAGGCGCTACACAGGCAAACCACTAGTTCGAACTTAATTCGAACTAGCGGAGCGCTTAATTCGAACTAGATAAACCTCATTCTACAAGGACTAACGCCTAGTTCGAATTAAGGGCTGTGTAGCCACTTAATTCGAACGAGTGGGAGGCTACCCCTCCCCAGCTTGCCCTGGTAGCCACTCTGGGCACCACCAGGGAAACTCGTCTGCCCCCCTACTGGCCCTGGAGCCCTTAAAGGGGCACGGTCTGGCTACGGTGCCCGTGCCAGGTGCAAGCCTGCCAGCACCCAGCCAGCAGACCCTGCACCAGCCACGGCACGAGCAAGCCACCCGCTGCCACCCAGCCCTCCGCCTCTTCCCGGGACCAGGCTGGTGGCTCCCAGGAGCCTGCCTGGGGCCGCAAGAGGTGGGCGCCTGCCTGGTCTAGTTCGGACATCGTGGACCTCATCCAGGTTTGGGGGGAAGCCTCCAACGTCCACGACCTCTGCACTAGGCACAGGAAAGTGGCCATCTAGGGCAGGATAGCTGCCAGCCTGGCCACCCAGGAGCAGGTTTGCATGAAAATCAAGGTGGTCGAATGAGACCCCGATGACCCTGAG
Organism: Pelodiscus sinensis; assembly: GCF_052426305.1. NCBI lineage: Eukaryota > Metazoa > Chordata > Testudines > Trionychidae > Pelodiscus > Pelodiscus sinensis. The sequence goes on from NC_143062.1 coordinate 1,684,411, forward strand.
CTTAGAACATAAAAACATAAGAATGGCCATACTGGGTCAGACCAAAGGTCCATCTAGCTCAGTAGCCTGTCTGCCGATAGCAGCCAACACTAGGTACCCTGGAGGGGATGGACTGAAGACAATGACCAAGCCATTTGTCTCGTGCCATCCATTTCCAGCCTTCCACAAACAGAGGCCAGGGACACCATTTCTACCCCCTGGCTAATAGCACTCCATGGACCCAACCTCCATGAATTGATCTAACTTCTCTTTAAACTCTGTTATAGTTCTAGCCTTCACAGCCTCCTGCAGCAAGGAGTTCCACAGGTTGACTATCTGCTTTGTGAAGAAGAACTTTCTGTTAGTTTAAAGCCTGCTACCCATTCATTTCATTTGGTGTCCTCTAGTCCTTCTATTATGGGAACTAATTAAGAACTTTTCTTTATTCACCCTCTCCACACCACTCATGCTTTTATAGACCTCTATCGTATCCCCCCTCAGTCTCCTCTTTTCTAAGCTGAAAAGTCCCAGTCTCTTTAGCCTCTCTTCATATGGGACCTGTTCCAAACCCCTGATCATTTTAGTTGCCCTTTTCTGTACCTTTTCCAAGGCCAAAATATCTTTTCTGGGGTGAGGAGATCACATCTGTACTCAGTACTGAAGATATGGCGTACCATAGTTTGATACTTCCCCTCCTCCTCCTTCCCCTGGCTTTCCCCTTCCAGCTCCCTCCTCCCAGGTTTCCTCCTCCCCTCTCTCACTCTCTCTCTTCCCCTCTCCCACTTCCTTTTCCCAGTCTCCCTGAGTTTTGTTCAATAAAGAGAGTTTCTATTTTTGAACACACGTGTCCTTTTTGTACATCAGGAAGGGGGCCTAGGGAAGGGTAAGTGGAAGGAGGTGAGGGAGGAATGGGGCACAAGCCCCCGATGGGAAGGACTGGGGTGGCTCTGCGGGCTCCTCGGGGTGGAAGCTCTCCTGCAGCCCCCCGATTGACACCCCGCCCAGATGGCAGCCTGTGGCAAGTGCAGCCGGGCTGATGGCCGAGTGCTGTGATGTGCCGAGTGAGGGCATTCAGGGCGCTCCAAGCCAGGACTGCTTTGCTGTCCCTCATCGAGTTAGACAAGCGAGCGGGTAACCCCTGAGAACTGTCTGTCCGGGGTGGGGGTCGGGTCCCTTTAAGCACAGCCCTCGGCTAGCCTGAGGCAGCATCTCCACGCTCTTAGTCCTAATCTGATGCCCTGCTGGCACTGCTTCCAGCCATCCTTAACCTCGGTTCAGGATCCACTCAACGTGAACATGCTAGTTGGAATTAGCAAAATGCTAATTCGAACTAGTTTTTAGGTCTAGATGCACTGGTTCGAGTTAGCTTAGTGCGAATTAACTAATTTGAATTAAGTAAGTTCGAATTAGTGCTGTAGTGTAGACATACCCTCAGAGACAAAAGCCAAGCGGCAAGTATCTTCTTTGTGGCTTAGAAAAGCCAAACAAAAGGCAAACCAAGCTACTAACGGTACAAAATATAGACAGGCATGCTTTCCACAGACTTCTGAGATGATTACACTTTCATTTCATAATGGTAGCAGCCCAGCAAGAACCACGACATGCAAACCCCTAAGATAAGGGAGTTCTGTTCATTCATTCCCTCCATAGCATGTTGAAATACATGCTAAGTCTGAAGACTCATTAATGTTTCTAAAGGCCATCATCAAGGTATTTCCATCAAGTTTGAGACAATTTTTTCTACTTATTTTTCTCCATGCAAATGCAAAACTGAACTGTTTTTCACCCTATCACACATGAACACTGGTTTGTGCTGCAGGTTGCTACTGGATTGGACTTTGTTTTCAAGTGAAAGAGTATTAGTGCAAAAGTGTTTGCATTCTGGACAAAATAGTAGAGAATATTGCAAAAAGAAAGGCTCTGTCATTTCTTTCTTGTAAGATACTGTTTAGCATTGCTGGTCAGCAGTACACCATTTGTTTGTTTCAGTAAATATGAGCTCGACAGTAGTTTGCTATTCCATGGGGTCTGTGATACTGCCACTTCCACATATTTACTTAGTTAGAGCCCTAGAAATATCATGGGGCAGAAGTGACTACAAGAGATCTGTTGTAAAAACTTTACCACAGGTTCACCATCTTCCACTGTAATATGTTCTAACTCATTCTCCTCCCTCGTCTTTCTATTCCATCCATCGCCAATGGAATGTGAACACTAATAACCTATTGCTGTCCAGAAGCCTGTAAAGAATTTGCCGTAGGGAACAAGGACGGACCCTGCAAAATATATAAGGGATGAAAAAGAGGTCTGAATGTGTTTCGGAACAGTGCCCCTGTAAAGTTTTTTTAGTTGCTTCAGTGACTGACCAGCCAGGAGAGGTATTCTGCTACCATTCTCTAATAAGGAATAGTGAAGTATTAATTCTGACATCTGTCTTCTATGATCTCTTTCAGCATCAGGCAGAACATGGGTTACCTGGCCTCTCTTTCAATACGTCTCTTGACATATATGAAAAGTTTTAATTGTAATGCCAAATATATGAAAAATTTTGGACTGAAGTTCAGCAAATATAACCGGCTCTGGTCTGGCAGTTAGAACCCTTGAAGAGACACATCTGAATAACATCAGCTGGCTGCCATCAGATTGATGATGCTACCAAAGCCCAGATTGCCTCGTTGACCCTATAAGTGGTCTCACATGCCCAATGAACAGGAGCGATGGCAGCATAGAACTGTGTGGTAAATACCTTTACCCATCTGCTGTACTGAATACAGCTTAGAATCTTGTGACAGAAATCCCTGGTGATGACAGATGTATTCCCTGTTGAGCTATATTACTCAGTGCGAAATCATTAAAAATTATCGTTGACTCAGAGCTGATGACTTAGCTTTACTGCACTATCAAGCTTTGTGCTAAATGCATCAGGGTCATGCTGGTCAAGCTATGAACTATATATTTAACTGAAAGAAACTTTCAAAAAGTGAGCCTGCCAGATGTGTTGAAAAGCCGAAGACATCTTATTTTGGCAACCCTTCCATCCCGGAGAATAATCACGTCTCCTCCCTCATCTCAGCATTCAATTCAATTTTTAGAAGGTCATAATTAGTAATGTCCCAAATTTCTACATATGAAAAGGTGTCTGTTAGAATGTCAGAGAAACTACAGATGAAGGTAAAATACAGTAGCTCTGTTCTGAATTCAGCATTTGATTTATTCTCTTTTAATTGGCACAATACTGTAACGCTGAACTGTTAAATGTTTGAATGTTTATTTGCATTAAGTTGATTGTACCACCTCTCTCTTTGAAAGTTTGCTTCTCTTTTATGAAATGGAGTTGAGTACTGGAGTTTGTGAAAGACTCAGGTCATGTTTTCCTTCCAATAGGTAATTAGAAGAAAGGGACATTTTTAGTCTAGTAAAATTCCTTAATTCAGGGTTGGGTTATATTGATCAAACACATTACATAATCTATAAGTAAGGAAAGGTTAAAAAAAAGTATAGACCAAAGGTTGTTTCTCAGAATAACCATTCTCAGCATAATGGAGGAATGCGAGATCATTCCAGTGTGAATACTGGGCAATATGGTCTTAATGGCACAATTCCTGAAGTTCCGCAAATATAACCTGCACTGGTCTGGCAACTAGAAACCTTGACAACATACATCTGAATAACAACAGAACTGTTTAAAAAATGCAGATAGACCTTTATGTATAAAATATCATAGTCCTATCATTAATCATCCAACCATTGGTAGGTTTTATGAGATACCTCATGGTTGAGTCAAATTCTTTCAGCTAGATTTCTTATCTTGGCTAATAGCTAAAAATCCATTTATTCTTTTTTTCTTAGAAGCCTATACATTTTCCCTTTGTCAAAAAACAGCCATTTTCTTCTTACCATCAGGTCTCAAGAAGAGACTCAAGACCAAGGGACCCTTTGGGCTCCATCAGGAACTTGTCAGCAATGTATTTCCTGCTCAATTCTATTTTATTTAATCACAGAATTCCTTACCACCAGCATTTTGGGGACACTTAATGGATTAAAATCTATTTCTGTCTACAAATGACAGCTTTGGAAACACTGCATTGTTCTAAAACCTCACAGATTCATCTTCAGTGTCATAACAAGATGCTCTGTCATACAAGGATCGCCTAATGCTGTTCTTACGGAGGATGAGCCCAGGAATGAAAGTAACATGACAAGCTACGATATGCCCCAATCCTTTCAAACCTGACATGGTGGAATGCAGAAAAGAGAGCCAAGAAGGAAGAGATGAAAGTTTAAGGCAACAACACAGTCCTTGAAGACAGCATGTGTTTTTTTTAATCTTGGTTGATAGATACAGCATGACTAAATAGCTAAATATGAGGTTAATTAAAAACAAACAGTTCCATTCTAAAAAATGTATTATTAACCAAAAATATTATTTTCTCAGGAGCTTGTTACATGGGCATTATTGACTTGATTGAGCATTATTAGCATGTCAATCACTTCCAGGCTATTTTTATAACCTTGTGCATGTTGTTTTTTTGCAATATATACAGATAGAAATGTAGATACACATGGTACATAGCCCAGGAATTCATAATCTCTTCTGACAATATATTTTTATAGTGGCTGGGGCCAGACAGACCTTTCAGGAGGCCCTTTGTATGGAAGCACTAGCCTCCCTCTTTCTCTTTTGTTCCTCCTACTCTTGATAATATCAGAACCATCTATGAATTCAGAGAGATGCCCTCCAGTAAGTATTACAGTATTTGTTGCTACATTCACATAGTCCCAATGTGAAATATAAGCAGAATCACAAAATGAAGCAGCGTGTGTCTTACCTAGATATCGACATATTAAAAGGAGTGAGCATGGCTAGAAGTCAAGTTGGTCAGATTTGTGCCTATAAAGTTAACAGAGCAAACAAACTGGTGTTCCCATCTATATATGGATAATGTATCAATGAGCCCAAAAGCTCATTTTTCCACAAAATGTCACTAAACATTTTCAAAACTTTTATCTTAAAATGAGAGAAAATGTTCGCAGAATGTAGACTGAACAAGCCAACATATTTCCAGGAATTTAATCTGTTTATTCAGTTACAACGTAAGCACTTCAGCAGATATATTATCCCAATGAAATACACTTTATATTTTATGGACAGATGTATTTTCATATGACCCAGTTGTACAGTCCTTTGTCCCCCCGTGACAGCATATTTATTATACGCTGTACACATAAATAGCTATTATATCCCACTATACTACTGGATCCAATCAGTTGCTATTGTATACCTCAGAGAAGCCCTGTAATTAACACGTGAGAACCAAAATCCATTTTAGTTTAAATCAGGGGGGCTAAAGCATAATGCATAAACTTAGTTTCCGGTCTTTTTGTATTTCTGTAGGTCAGTAGACTGTTTTTTTGTTTTATTTTGTCTAAATTAACAACTTTTTTGCATTCAGATTGCCAGTCACACAGTAAAACACAGAAGAGGCTTAATACTTCATTTGCTTTCCTGTTTTAGATTTTGATGCATCGGTTATAAAGCCGTATTTTCACAGATTTAATATGAACTTGGATCATACATTTTTTTTCTGGCAACATTTCATCTTAAGTCTCAGTTTAGGAGCAATATATTTTTTTTAAGTTTATAAATCAGTTTGGCCCCTATGAAGCTTGTCAAAATGACAGTCTTGAAATCTATCATTTACTGACAAAACAAAATACAAGCATTTGCAGCACAAGATTCCTCATCTTTACCAACTAACTGCGCAGGAAAGATCTTCTCTAGAATAAGTGTATAGTTCACATTCCCTACCCATTCAGTTTTTGGTCACTGCTATCAGGCTTTAAGGTAAACACAAAGGCTAGACTTTACGGTAAATACAAAGGCCAGCCTAACCCATCTCTGATAGCATCTTTTGGTTTCATTGAGAGACAGAGACAGACAGACAGACAGACAGACAGAGATATGCATTGACGTGAATGTTTTTAATTTCAACATTTCTTTTTTGTTTTTGTATCCACTGAAATGGAATAAACCACAAGCAAGCAAGCAGCTCATTGAAACTCAGCTTCATGTGGGATGGCAAATGAATAGTTCATTTTATTTTCATCTACAGAAATCTCTCTCCAAGAGATTGTGTCAAGCTACCACCATGGGAGGAAAATCCTGTTTCCACTTTGCTGTTGGATGAAGCAGAACTATACCATGCAACTACTATTTACTTACGCTGTGAAGCAAAACTTTAACATTCCTTTCATTTCACTCCGTTTTAGCACTCTGTACAAACTAGATTAGCTCTGTATTTCAAAGCAAAACGGAACTAGAAACGATTAGCAATTCCTGCAAGAAATCGTAAAATGTGGCTCTGTCTAGCATAAAAAGCCTTGGTAGGTATCTTGAAACCCTTTGTTCAATCAGCTACTGCCTCTGACTCTTTCACATGAATTTCGTTTACACAGGCTTGAGTAGTCAAAATAGAGCTGTAATCCTATATATTTTTCTATTTGTACTTTTAGGAAACTTGAGGAACTTACTGCTTTTTGGATCCTGAGCCAGTAGACTGCTGGAGGCTACTTTACATCATAAACCGATAAGTCTCATGCTGTCAATGTGTCTGAAATAGAGAGCTTGGTGGCTCTTTTTTTTTTTTTAAATAAAAAAATCTGAACTGTTTAAACACTGTGAGAGGAAGGAAGCCAAAGGCAGGCTAAACTTCAAACATAATTTTTACTGAAATAAAGTCAAAAATTGGTTTCTTGTGTTATTCCAGTTTCCAAATTGTAACATCACCACATATGAGATCATTCCATTATGTCAATTTGTCAGTTAGTACATGAGAAGGCCATAAGAAAAAAAAAGAATATGGAAAAAGAGACGAGAGGAGTAATTTCTTGCATTGTAATGAAGAACAGAGATGTGCTCAGATGAAAGAGATATAAGAGATCTAGCATGAAATTTACCATTGTGCAGAGGGCTAGCACTAGATTTTAGGCTGCCTTGGCCAGGATAGTTAATATGGGGGTTCTGGTGCCAACATAGCTATCCCACCTTGCTGACTGAGACTAGCTGCACACTCTTCCGTTAGCATCGTTTTATCTACCCTGGAGGGATTCCTCAGTGTAGCTTTGTTGGCTAGAGGGGGTGATTTCTCCCCCCTCCCCCGACATTCCTAGCTGACAATGCTAGACGGGTAGACCTTTGTAATATAGACCTCTCCCTTTTCAGCTCATAAGCCCACTTAAGCCCTCTTAATTTCAACCCTAATTATGTTAAAAATGTTATTAATGAGATTTACTGTGGCTAAAAAACACCTCTACGGGTTCTGAGCACTGGGACATGAGTCCTTCCTACGAAAAGGAACAGAACTACTCATCAAATGAAGTGGATTAAAATCTGGTTAGATCACGAACACGCGCAGATGGGTTTCATAAGACTGCCTGCAGCCGCCAAGCATATTTATGGCATCCCGGAGAAATGACAAAACATTTCGCCTAACACAAGAGTATGGCAAACTTTAGAAACGATAAATACTGTAATTTCAGAAAGTTGAAGTAAACCAAGTGTAGCATACCAGCCTTCAATAACATATCCAGAGCCAAAACACAAAACATTTCTTTCTAATTATAGAAGAATGGCACAGATTTGAAATGCACAGTCCTGGACTTGAGAGAAGATCTTTTGGGGGCATGCCTGTGCATAAGGTGAGGTTTTTTCCCTAACTAAGCCTTTTCTGCTTTCCCACTGAGATAGTCCATGTCCCTCCCCACGCTGTAATGTCTTTCTGCCAGCATACTCACCTTTAAGCATGTGAGTGGTACCTGGGACTTCAGCAGGAGTACTAGTGGACATAAAGCTACTCACATCTTTTAATGCTCCCTCACACAAAAGTCTAGCAAACCTGATCAACGAGACTACTCGTGTATAAGTGTTTGCAGACACAGGGCCCTAGTAAATGCAAATATAGCTTTAGTGCCTTGGCAGCTGCATACTCAACTGTGTCTAGGTTCTGCAACACAATGTCAGGAAGGCCAGAAAGCAGCTTTGAAATTTAAAAGAGCATCCTTCAACATCACGCCTTGATGATTCCATTCACAAGGGAACAACGCTTTAACATCGTGTATACGTATTGTAACAGCACCTAGCCTCGAGACACCTGACATTTGATCAGCGCCTAATGTGAAGGGACATTCCCTGACTTGAAGAGCTAATTGAACAGCTTCAAATGACAGAGCCGAGTCCATTAATACTCCTACACTTAATACAGTAGCGGGAAAAGATGATGAGCCATAAATAATATGCAACAGAGAGGTTGTAGAACATACTTATCTATCAACTGTGCCTGACATGCAGAACTTGCAAAACCATTTCTGTTTTAAATGAAAATGTTTTAAATGAAAATATTAAGATTTATATGTAAATCATTTATAGAAGGGAGGGATTTTATTGTGTTGGTGTAGGAAAGCTAGTCAGTTTTTTCTCACCCTATATTCTAGATTCAGTTTCACAAGCACAGTTCTGAAGACAATGTAAGACCCCAACCTTGTACGTGGCCAGGACTGTATCTGACCGCACATTCAGCACAACAGATAGGGAAATACTCCAGCACATCTTTTTATCAGTACTCACTATAGTCATTCGGAAGCACAGCTCGCTGTTTAGAAGCTGGCCTGGGATGGCCATGGCTCAATTCCCTGATCCAGTGACCACAGGCTTCCATGTGACCATGGGCTTTTGCCTCAGCTCGCCACCTGTAAAACAGAGATAAAAGTAATGGCACTTTTACCTCACAGGAGGGTGGTGAAGACAGAAGATTGTGAGGTGCACAGATACTACAGTAATGGGGGGTCATAAAGTATCCGAGAGAGACAGACTAGAAGGAATAAGATAGTAGAGATGACAAAAAAAGAACTTTCCAGGGCTCCAGGTGAGTAAATTAGTTCACCCTTGGTGTCAAGGAACTGTCCCTAGGGGAGTGTGAAGTCTGAGGCAACCCCACCCCAGTGCCCCAAGCACTGGGCCCCAAGGAACCCTCCTCTAGAGGCCCTGCCCTGCCTCACCTCTGCTCCACTCTGCTCAACCCCCGACCTCCCCAGCAACTCAAGCCCAGGGGGTTTCCAGGAGACCTGGTGTAGACTGGTAGCAGGAGTTCCCCCCACACATACTCACCATGGCGTTGGGAGCTGGAACAACCCAGCAGCCTGCTCCACCCCACCCTGCTGCTCTCTCCCAGCCCTCTGCTTGGCTTCACCACTGCAGTGAGAAGCGAAACACCACACCCGCCCCAGCCCTAAGGGCTCCTGCTCCCTGAGCCCTAAGGGCTCCCATCACTATGGGGGATCATCCAGACCATAGGAGGATCAAAGAGCTGCCAGGGGAGTCCCCCCCAAAAGCATGGGACCAAGGGCAGCTGCCCCAACACATCCTATGGATGGGTCAAGTAGTAAGCATGGTATATACACGTTGCTATGTAGCCACTGTCTTTAACTCTCCGAGAGGGTATTTGCTATGAGAAAATCAAGCCTGCACCAAGTACAACCAGGTATCATCTAGGGAGATGCTGTGCTGGGAATGGCCCCCCAGAGCTACAACTTCACTCTTCTTCCCGTCTTTGGTCTGTCCTAAGAAAAGGCTGGCCTTGATGTCAAAAATGTCCAGTGGTTTTGTGATGTGAGAAAACATTCTCAAGGGATGAGGCTGAAACCAAACTCATCAGATACAAGTCCAGGCCTCTCAAGGTGAAAGGTCTGAATAGCCACTAAGTTCTAGGATTCCAAAAGCAGTCAGATAGATGCACATCAGCGAAGGGTTTATTAACATTTAAGCAACCCCCCGCCCCACCACCACTAATTGAATCTTGGCAGGGTATCATGAAAAATACATTCCTCCATTGAATGCAAAAGGAAGCCTTATTAGGAATATAAAGCCTTCCTCCGCAATTACAACTTATTAACCTTGTGCTCTCATTTACAACCTCACCGGGTGCTACAAAGTAACACTGCTCACATTAAAGTAACATTGCAACGGAACCTGCAAAGTAACATTGCTCACATCAAATTCTTATGTTTATGTTTATCAGACAATTTGATCTTTGAATCTTTTAAGCTGATTGATCCTTGCTAAGATCATGTCAGCAGAATGGAATTTAGACATTTGACATGTAATGGGGCAGAACACTTTTGGATTAATCATTGGGGTAAGATTTTCAAAAATACCTACTACATCACATATTCAAAAGTGGCTTAGACATTTAGAAGTCAAAATCACTTTTGAAAGTGCTTTTGAAAACATTACCTTTTACATTAAAATGTACTTTGCTAAAATAATTGATTATATAGGAAAGTTTTCCTCTGCGCTTTTGTTTTGAAATTGATACTCGACATAGTTAAACACATGGAAATTTGGCTAAAATCTAAGGATGCATTATTAAAAATTAGCACTTCAGAGGGGTAGCTGAGTTAGTCTGTAACAGGAAAAACTTAAAAAAACAATAAATAGTCCGGTAGCACTTTAAAGACTAACAAAATATGTAGATGGTATCATGAGCTTTTGTGGGCACAGACCACTTCTTCAGATGACTGGAGTGTTGGATGTCCAGAACCAAAATAAATGAGGGAAGAAGAAAGGAGAAGGGAGGAAAAATGGAAGGGAGGGACAGGACAGAAAGAGACAGAAAATAGATAAGTATCAAAGAGAAAGCCAAATATGTATGTAACTGGAAAAACTGGAAAACAATTGATAGTCTATTAGCATCTAGAAACTAGATAGTTAAAAGAGGCAGATAAGAACCATTAGTTAGCAAATAGAGAGGAAGAGAACTAAAATACAGACAAAGAACCACTGGCACCTTCATTGTTTGTTTGGTTGATAATGTCCCAGCTGTTCAGTATCTTGATTTAAACCAATAGCATGAGAATTAAACTTGTGAATGAATTGTAGTTCCAATCCTTCTCTGTGTATTTGGCTTGTGGTGTTTCTCTGTAACAAAACAGCAACTTGGAGATCCCTTAATGTGTGTCCAGGTAGGTTAAAGTGTTCAGCCAACAGGTTTCTGTGTGTTCCCTTTACAGCAGTGGTCCCCAACCTTTTTACACCCAAGATCACTTTTTAAATGACAGAACAAGCCAAGATCTACCACTCCACCTCTTCCTTGAAGCCCCGCCCCTTCCTTGAAGCCCCACCCTCTCTATTCTCCTCCTCTCCATCACTTGCTATCCCCAACCCTTATAATGCTGCTTTCTTTTTCCAATTCTTCTGTAGGAAGAGGTTTTTCCAACGTTTGGCCTGTCTAGATTGGACCAAATGTCAGAAAACCCCCTTTTTTTGGAAGCTCTTTTATTCCTCCTGGAAAGAGGAATATAGGGGTAACCAAAAGAGCATGTTTGCTCTTCCACTAAAAAAAAGTGTTTTGCTCTTCCTCATAAAATATTATGTCAAATACAAAAAGTTTCAGCATTGTCTTTATTTATGAGATGGGCAGGGAACCGGTTTTGAGTCAGGGGTCACTGACCCACAGAAAAGTCAGTTGGGGCCACACAAGTGAGATGCAAAATAACTCCTCCAACCCCCCTCCCCAAATTCAGCAATGTGGCCCCAACTGTGCTGGTGGGAGCACAGGACACTGTACTGGGGAAGGTACTAGTGGGTGCTGGGACAGGGTGCCAGTGGGGGGCAAGGGACAGGGTACCAGTGGGTTGTGCGGCAGGGGACAGGGTTCTGTGGCAGGGGATGGGGTGCCAGTGGGAACAGGGTGCCAGTGGGTTCTGTGGCAGGGGACAGCGGTCAGGGTGCCAGAGGGGACAGGATGCCAGTGGGGACAAGGGTCAGGGGACAGGGTGCCAGTGGGTTCTGCTGCAGGGGACAGGGAGTCCCAAGCACACGCCTCCTCCGGGGACTCCTCCCCCCCAGAGGAGGGAAGCCCCGGCACGCGCCTCCTCTGGGGACTCCTACCTCCCCCCCGTGCAGAGAGTCCCCGGCATGCCACAGACCTGCTTTGTGGTACGGCGCCGGCCATTTTATGGAGGGGGAGCAGCCTGAGCACTTCCTCAAACCCCAGAAGTAGCGCGCAGCTGCTGGACTTCCGTCCATCCCGCAGGAAGCCGGCACTATCTCCCTCGTTGCTGCTGGTAGGTAGTGGGGCTTCTTCAGGGTGGGGGGAAATAGAGCGAAGAGGTCCCGAACGCCTCACGATCGACTGGTCTGGGCTTCCTGATCATGATTAACGGGTTGGTAACCACAGTTTTACGGATATCTGATTTGAGTCTATTGACTCTTTCCCATAGGTACTGTCCAGTTTGTCCAATGTATATTGCAGGGGGGCATTGCTAGCATTTGATGGTATAGATCCAGGGCCGGCCTGAGCTCTTTTGGCGCCCCGGGCGCATGCGCAGGCCTGCCTCCAGGGCACAGGACCGCCCCCTCAGGGTGCGCGGGACTGCCTGCCCCCGGGGCGCACAGCGCATGCACTGCCCAGCCTGGCCTGGCCAGTGCTGCTGGCGTGCGTGCCGGTCTGTGCAGGGCCCCGCGACCGTGGAGGGGAAGGGCACTGCTGGCTGGCGCCGTGGGGCTGGTGCTGCAGGAGCCGGGCACACAGCGCCTGATGGCAGCTATAAGGGATGCTGCATGCCCTTTACAGCTGCCATCAGGTGCCCCCCATCGGTTGGTGCCTGGGCAGACACCTGGCTCGACCATGCCTCTGTCCGGCCCTGCATAGATCACATTACTGGATGTGCGGTTAAATGAGCTTCTGATTTGGTGTCTGCTGTGGATCGCTCCAGTGATGAATTTGTTTGTCTAGATATGTGGGCAGAGTTGGCACCGGGGCTGATTCTGGGGCTGGGTTCCTGGATGCTTATGAGTAGCTGTATAACATGGTGACTGGAAAAAATTCGTTTTGGGTTGGAGGGTTGTCTGTAAGCGAGAATAGACCTGTCCCCCAAGACCTCAGAGTGAGGGGTAATTTTCCAAGATAGGTTGTAGATTGTGGATAAACGTTGGAGGGGTTTAACTTGTGGACTGTAGGTAATGCCAAGTGGAATCTGTTTTCTCCTTTGGGTCTGTCTTGAAGTAATTCATGTCTGGGTACTTTTTTGGCTCTGTCAATCTGTTTTTTCACTTCTCCAGATGGGTATTTCAGTTTTAAGAATGATCCTGTAGGGGTTTATCTCGGTCTGTAGGATCGGAGCAAATCCGGTTATATCTTTAGGCTTCGCTGTATACAATAGATTGAAAAATGTGTCTGGGATGGAATCTGGAAGCATGAACATTCGTATGAAGGTAAGTGTAGCGCTTGGTAGGTTTCTGGTATAGGGTGGTGGAAATTTGTCCATCATTTAATTATACTGTAGTATCAAGGAAGTGGATTTCTCATGTGGACTGGTCCAGGCTGAGGTTGATGGTGGGGTAGAAGTTGTTTAAATCCTTGTGAAATTCTTCAAGAGCCTCTTTTCCATGGGTCCATATGATGAAGATGTCATCGATGTAGCGTAAGTAAAGTAGGAGTGTTAGGGGGTGGGAGCTGAGGAAAATTAGAGCAATTTTGTTCACCTGTCTAACCTACAAGTAATCCCCTTCTTTTGGGTTGCCAATAGAGAAGTTTCTTACTTTCCTTTAACTTAACTGTGCTCATATTTGGTTACTTTCATTAAAGCTAGATTTGTTTAAATGCTGTTGTGCATAGAGATTTCTAATACATGAAGGTGTTTCACAGAAATAACTAAACTGTCCATGCTGACACACAGGGAAGGCTTTACATTAGATGGATGGTATTTGATGGGAGTTAAATCATGTCTGGGGAAGCAGATTTTGTGGTTTATGTTTTGTACAGAATTTAGTCTTGTCTGGTTGGGGGAAGTTGCTGTTTATTTTTGTTTTTGTAACTTATGTCAGCTCTGGATAAATGCCATCATTTTTTTCTGATTATAAAAAGCCAAATAAATAATTATCATATTCAATTTCAGACATCCTTATTCAAGCAATTTCCTTACACTGCCACGAGGCTGCACAACCTGCTCTGGGTATATGAACAACAGGATTAAGAATCATGCTGGCATGTAGGAGGATGCCAAGTTAAAAAAAAAAATAAAGACATGAGTTTAAATTCACTGTAAACCCAGACAACCCACTTATCCAAACCAAGGGTACGTCTCCACTACAAAGTTAATTCGAACTAACAGACGTTAGTTCAAATTAACTTTGATAGGCGCTACACAGGCAAACCGCTAGTTCAAACTTAATTGGAACTAGCAGAGCGCTTAATTCGAACTAGGTAAACCTCATTCTACGAGGACTAACATCTAGTTCGAACTAAGTAGTTCGAATTAAGGGCTGTGTAGCCACTTAATTCGAACTAGTGGGAGGCTAGCCCTTCCCAGCTTGCCCTGGTGGCCACTCTGGCCAACACCAGGGAAACTTGCCTGCCCCCGTCCCGTCCCCGGAGCCCTTAAAGGGGCATGGTCTGGCTTCGGTGCCCGTGCCAGGTGCAAGCCTGCCAGCACCCAGCCAGCAGACCCTGCACCTGGCACGGCATGAGCCAGCCACCCGCTGCCACCCAGCCCTCCGCCTCTTCCCGGGACCAGGCTGGTGGCTCCCAGGAGCCTGCCTGGGGATGCAAGAGGCGGGTGCCCACCTGGTCTAGTGCGGACATCGTGGACCTCATCGAGGTTTGGGGGGAAGCCTCCAACATCCACAACCTCCGCACTAGGCACAGGAAAGTGGCCGTCTAGGGCAGGAGAGCTGCCAGCCTGGTCACCCAGGAGCAGATGTGCATGAAAATCAAGGTGGTCGAGTGAGACCCCGACCCTGAGCTCTGAGCTTAGAACATAAAAACATGAGAACAGCTGTACTGGGTCAGACCAAAGGTCCATCTAGCTCAGTAACCTGTCTGCCGACAGTGGCCAACACTAGGTACACTGGAGGGGATGGACCGAAGACAGTGACCAAGCCATTTGTCTCGTGCCATCCATCTCCTGCCTTCCACAAACAGAGGCCAGGGACACCATTTCTACCCCCTGTCTAATAGCACTCCATGGACCCAACCTCCATGAATTTATCTAACTTCTCTTTAAACTCTGTTCTAGTTCTAGCCTTCACAGTCTCCTGCAGCAAAGAGTTCCACAGGTTGACTATTTGCTTTGTGAAGAAGAACTTTCTGTTATTAGTTTGAAGCCTGCTACTCATTCATTTCATTTGGTGTCCTCTAGTCCTTCTATTATGGGAACTAATGAAGAACTTTTCTTTATGCACCCTCTCCACACCACTCATGCTTTTATAGACCTCTATCGTATCCCCTCTCACTCTCCTCTTTTCTAAGCTGAAAAGTCCCAGTCTCTTTAGCTTCTCTTCATATGGGACCTGTTCCAAACCCCTGATCATTTTAGTTGCCCTTTTCTGAACCTTTTCCAAGGCTAAAGTATCTTTTCTGGGGTGAGGAGATCACATCTGTACACAGAACTGAAGATATGGCGTACCATAGTTTGATACTTCCCCTCCTCCTTCTTTCCCTGGCTTCCACCTTCCAGCTCCCTCCTCCCAGGTTTCCTCCTCCCAGGTTTCCTCCTCCCCTCTCCCACCTCTTTTTCCAGTCTCCCTGAGTTTCGTTCAATAAAGAGAGTTTCTATTTTTGAACACACGTGTCCTTTATTTTGTACATCAGGAAGGGGGGGCTAGGGAGGGGTAAGTGGAAGGAGGTGAGGGAGGAATGGGGTATGAGCCCCCGATGGGGAGAACTGGGGTGGCTCTGTGGGCTCCTAGGGGTGGAAGCTCTCCTGCAGCTCCCCAATTGACCCCCCCCTCCCCGGATGGCAGCCTGTGGCAAGTGCAGCCGGGCTGATGGCTGAGTGCTGTGATGTGCCTAGTGTGGGCATTCAGGGCACTCCAAGCCAGGACTGCTTTGCTGTCCCTCATCGAGTTAGACAAGCGAGCGGGGAACCCCTGAGAACTGTCTGTCTGGGGTGGGGGTCGGGGTGGGGGTTGGGTCCCGTTAAGCACAGCCCTCGGCTAGCCTGAGACAGCATCTCCACGCTCCAAGTCCTAATCTGATGTCCTGCCGGCACTGCTTCCGGCCATCCTTAACCTCGGTTCAGGGTCCACTCAATGTGGACATGCTATTTCGAATTCGCAAAATGCTAATTTGAACTAGTTTTTAGGTCTAGATGCACTAGTTCGAATTAGCTTAGTTCGAATTAACTAATTCGAATTAAGTTAGTTCGAATTAGTGCTGTAGTGTAGATATACCCCAAAGGAAGAAAGGTCCATGTGTCCTTCTATCCTGTGCCTTGCCCTCCACAAACTCACACAGTCACAATCTGTCTCTGAATTTTGACCATAATAGTATTTATGTTATCCCCTATATTATGAATGGAAAGGTATCTCACATACCATGGTAAAGAGGGTGACAGAAGTCCATTCTTCAGTGACTCTCCCTGGATGTTATCCCTTTTGTTTTTTTCCATACAGAATTTCTCTCCCAACAGTGTGTAAAGCTGACAGACCCTGCTCATCATCAAGAGGGACTGAACCTGAAATCTTAGAGGTTAACACCATGTGCTTCGACCATAAGCTGAAAGCCAACTAGGTCTCGGCTAAGGCTATGGAGCAGACTTCACTCTCCCTTGTCAGTGGTCTCAGTGCCTCTGAGTTACAACTGCATTTCGGTTTTATAGCCTCTCCTAATAAGAATTTGAACAATGTTGTTTGCATTGGAGTCAAACGTTCAAAAAAGGACTAGCGATCAGCCACAAGGTTGGGCCAGGTCCTCTGCTGGTGCCAGCAGTCACAGTTCTATTCAGTTCAATTGAGCTTAACAGCTTGCGTAAGTTGAGGATCTTGCTCACACAGTTCCCTCCATTCCAGAAGTGACCATTCCGCCTGCTCTTTTTGGCTAGCCAGCTCAGCAGATGTTCTTCCCTCAGCAAGGCTCGTGAACTTTAGAGGTTATGAACTTTAGTGGCTAGGCCACATGTAGAGGCCTGCTCTGCCCATAACCAACAAAAACACTGTTCTGTGCAGACAAAGGAATTACCACCATCCTTTCCCTTACTTTTCAAGGGCTATCGTGAGGCACGTTGTCCATAGGAAAACAACACAGAGGAAGTTGGGGGGTGGGGGAGGAGGGGCGGGAGTGATGTGGTATAGGCATTTTGTAGAGATCCTATTTTGTCTGTATGGGAAGAGTTTACAGGAAATCAAAGACTTCCCACAGATTAATGAACCAGCCTGGACATTATTAAAGCCATGATCATTCTACATGAATTATTAGCACCTTCAGAACCCACAGTCCTACCAAAGCAGGTAGTACACTCGTGTAAAATTGCCATAAAAATCGTTTCCAACAGCTGAGTGGGATTTAACTCATCCCAGATATTGTCACACTGTTGGCACACAAGAATGGCCGTGCTGAGTCAGACCAATGGTCCACCTCGTCAGTGTCCAGCTTTCAACAGGCAAGCCTTGTCACAGGGGAGTAACGGCGGAAGGGAAAAACATAACACCGTCTTCGTAAATAAACCACAAGGAAATAGCTCCACAGGCGTAACCAGAATTGACCAAAAATACCCTATTATTTTATCATCAGCTTCTTCTGTATTATTACATGAGTGAGACAAGACGTGCCCCCTTTCAGGGCAGCAAGCCTAACAGTGTCCATGCTGTCGGGCAGTGCCTATTGGGTGCTCCTGCAGAGCATGCTCTACCTGGAGAATGACAGCTTACACAGGTGAGCTACTCTCAGAGCAGGGAGGGAAGTCTGCCCAAGAGAAGAGGCAGCCAGGAGTCCAGCCCAAGGCAGTCACTAGCCTTTCCTTCCCCTCATTTAGACAGGCACTGCAGCCCTGAGAGAGGCTGTAGGCATCTGCTCTCTGTTAGTGCCCAGGACCTGGATCTGAGGAGCAGCACCAGGGACTAGTGGTAATTTAGAAAGGCCCCAGAGAGTGAGTCCAGCTCCTACGGGGCACCGTGATCCTTGCCCGGGAACAGCAGTTCTGGAGGGAGCCCCAGGGCAAGAAATATAAAGAGGGGATGGTTGAGCTTAGGCTGAGAGCCAGCAGGCCACAAGGGGGAGGCTGAGGAATCCAGTGGCGTAGACACTAGGGGTGTTAAATTTTGATTAATCAGCTAATTGAGTAGTTGATGGACTTTCCATTTACTACTTGATTAGTCGATAAGGGAGACGCTCGCTATCCCACTGTGCCTCTCCCTTTGAAACGTAGAGGAGCCGCCAGCAGCTTCTGTACATTTCAAAGGGAGAGAAGTGGCTGACGCAGGTTCCCCTCTGTGCCTTTTCCTTTGAAATGTACAAGAGCCCCCTTCTCCTCGGGCTCACAGCTGTTCATAGACACACATGGTCCCACAGCTTGCTGTTCTGAGCAGCCTTCTGGGGCATGGAAGGCAAGAAACCTGCTGGACTGCTGGCTGGGAGTCATCCAAATAAGTTTCTCACAACCAAAGCCTGCCTCTGGCACCCCAGCTCCTCTCTTCCCAAACCCTCTTCTCCCCACCCCACACAACTCAAATCCCCCTCTTGCATCCATACCCTGAACCCCAAGTCACAATCCCCTCCTATACCCCAATCCCTTACTCCAAGCTCCCTTCTGCACCCAACCTCAATTAATATCATGGAAGAGTGAGGTCCTTGAACACTTAAATTCTTGGAGTGGCCCTCTCATCAAAAACTATTGCCCACCCCTATCTATATTGTAAGTTGTCTAGGGCAGAGACTCTCTCTCACTCTGTGTTTGAATAGTGCCTACACCCTGGGCCCTGATCTCCATTAGCCTTTAGCGACATTACAGTAATACATGTCATAAAAAAATATGACAGGAGGAGTCAGTTTTGTTTTCTTTTGCTTTGTTGGAGAGAGGAATTTGAGAGGCAGCGTCATCAACAGAGAGAATGGAGAGGGATAAGCAAAACGACAACTGGCAGGGTAAGCAGGAGAGGACCTCGGTGGATTGACGCTAATCTACAAAAGTTTCCTGTACAAGAGGATAAAAAGATACAGGAGAAAGAGGCAGAAGCAGAAACCAAGACAGACAGGGTCTCAGAAACATTCTCCTTGTCCCAGTATACATGTGTTTCAGTCCCCAGAAGGCTATCTTTCATCTCTTTGCTGAAAGTGACAGCATGGGTATAATGGCTTGTGGCTAGGCAGAAGGGCAGAGAGACGCACACATCTGAAAGCGGAGACACTGCTGGTAAGCATCTTCTATTCAGACTATGTTTACATTTGAAGAGCACATAGAAAACTCATGATTATCCAGAAAGCATTACATTTTTATTCTCTGCATTTATAGTTTGTATCCTTTTTCCTTCTATGACATTTTAAAAGATGATTACTGTTCGACAGCACAATTTTATGGACTAGAACATTACTTATAAAGTAATATCACTCTCTTTGGACTTAAAATCTGAATTTTGTTCCTGGAGAGATTGACACAGGGGCCTTCAGCAGATGTGAAACCAGATAGATCAAGCTCTCACATGAATAACCTGAAACAAGGTCTGCTTTGCATGCTCTATAGTAATGGAGAGGAAATTGAGCATTAAATACAAATCAACAATCATTCATTTTACTGAAGCAGCGAAGTGACAGAGCTAGTGAAGTCACTCTTTTCAGCACCTTGCATCCTGCTGGACTTTATTTACTGCGCTGAACTTCCTATCTCAGAAGAAGGCCACCTACGGGGTAACTCAAACAACGGATGATTAAGGGAGAAAGCAATTTAAGGCCCAATTTTTATACACAAACATCAGAGAAGTGACTTTTCTCAGCTGATAATTTATGGCAGCCTTTAGATACATTCATTAAACTCGCACTCTGTCAGCTACGGCATAGGTTAGGGCAGTAGAGTTTCACAAGCCATGATAACAGTCATTGCTCACTGGAAGTCCATACAATAGGTCAGAGGATTTATGATTGTTCTAATCCAATGACTGAGCTGACTTGCCATTTAAAAAGCCGAAGAGGAAGCTGAAAATTCCCTCTAATGTTTTTGGTAGGTGCTAGGAGATGTGGAGAGCACCTGCAATGCATCATTCTGTTTAGACTGAAACATGAATTTCTGGTAGTGTTGGCTGCATTGGTCTCCTCAGCAGACAACAGTACTGAGATAGCTCACCATTCATTACGTGTCCACAGAAAATGGAGCTCCAGCCGCTGAAATGCCAGAATGGTTCTCTAGATCAATAGCTCCAATAGGTTTACATGAAAAGAAGCAGGTCATGGTGAGATCTAAATGTTATCATCCACCTTTGCCCAATTGAAAAACAAGTTACAAGCTGGCTATTTTACTGGTGTGTCTTCTACTCAAGGAGCAGCAACTACCAGCCTACTAAATGGTTGTTTATTAAAGGTGGAATAGAAACTGTATCCAATACAGTTGATTATACTCCAGGGTTCTCTCTTAAGAGAGAACCCTTCTTTTAAGTTGGCTTCTTCAGCAGCTTTCATTGTATTTCCCCAAAACACCTCCTTATTACAGAGCTTCACTTATAGACAGCAGTATCACTATTTAATGTAATATCAATTGCTACTGTCAGCTGCCCTGAGGAAACTGAATATTCTCATGCAACATGTAATGCAATAGGATAACTATTTTCCCCTGTTATACTATTCCCACTTGGTTGCACTGGCGCTGTTGCAACCTGGTCACTCTTTGCATCATTATACACACAAAGACTGACATTCAATAGCTCCACCTCTCCTGAAATACTCCAATGCTGGTATTCCACAGCACGGTAAGTATGTAGCACTGCAGAAAAAATAGGGAAAGGCACTGGTGTGCTATTTAGAAAGGCTGAGTCAAGAAAGAGGACCATCCAATTGACTAATTAGAAGAGTCAAGGGAAAGATGGGGAGAGGGAGAGAGGAATCACAATCCACTGTTTTGTCAATGTGATTACAAGTCAACACGGAGTTAATGAATCTACAGAGCAGTGCCATAAAATCTAAATCATGCAGTCCGTAGACATGGAAATGATTAATGTCCGATATGCACTGCATACAAATGTTTCTAGGAAACTAGAGTAGATGAATGTTAAAAGAGAAACTTGTTTAAACAGAACTATTTTAGAAAATAAATGCTAGAATAGGATGGTAAATATAGATAGCTCTAATGAAAGTGGAAATATAAAATTAATTTTAACTTGAAAGAACTATGTAAATCTAAACACCATCATTAGAGGTAATAAAATCATCCCACTTAAAACAACATCCACATTTACTGTATAGTTTGTACATTGGGTCTATGAATCATGGCATATTAAATTTATTCCAAAGTTCAGTATTTAATTCAGTACACTATTTGTTTTCACAGATAAACTTTATTTTACAAATATGCCAATCACACAATTTTCCATATTGCTTTACACACATCAACAAACGACAGGCCTTAAACAATTTAAATATGATTATAAAACAACAGCTAAAGGCATGAGGCTTCAAATGAGTTTAAGATGGTGATCCGGTCTCAATTTCTAATGTGATTGAAGAGCGTAGACCCCAAACTAGAAAACAGTCCCATGCCTCAGCAACTAAATTTGAGCAGAGGTCTCTTTAGTAGTCTAAACTTAATATGTATATTTTATATATTTTGCATCTATAAAATTATCAACTCTGGCTAAGAATGAGATTTTAAATTTCCACTATGACTTATTTTACGTATAATTTTACAAAATTACAGATTAGCCTGAGAAAATATTCAAATAAAAGCATTCACCATTACCAAGGTAAATGAAACACACAAGTCAGTCATTCAATAATGGAAGTTGGAAACCCTTTGTTTTAGGCAATCTGGCCCAAAATTCAACAAAGCATGTGCTAAACTTTCCATTGACTTCAGTGGAATGTATCTACTTGCTTAAGTGCGTTGCTGAACTGGAACGTAAGAGGGAAACAATCCGACCAAAGCTTAAAATTAAATAAAACGATATTAAATAAAAGCCAAGGAAAGAAGATCATATACCCTGTGTTTTTCATATCATTAACTGAACTGTGTGTTCATTTAAAGATAATTAAAAGTATGTGTAAAATTCATTTTCAAAGACAAGTGATCATTTGTGATTTCTGAGATGCTTTTCACTGTACCATTCGTCTATTTTGGTCAATCTTAGCATGTCATAGGATTAAAAAAGAAAGACTTTCCTCTTTTTTCTCTTCCACTGGTGAAAAACAGTAACACCACTGAAGTGAGTTGAGTTTCCTCACTGTAAAATTGGCACTATCGGAGAGCCAGGAACAAAATATTCATAGAGCCATTTTTATTAAGTGCAAACATATTTTAATTATTCCCCCCCCCCCCACCACCATTAACGCAAGATTTTTAGAATTTTTTCAAACAGACAAACATTTCGTTTAACTGAGGACATTTCTCCTCCCTGTAGAATCTACGCCAGAGAATTTGGAGTACTGCCACTCAACAGAAACAGAGATTGTAATGAAATGGCATGAACCACCTCAACTTTCAGCTCGGAAAACAGCTTTGATATTTGGAGCCATGTGATCCCAGCTCAACTGGTGTGTGGCGGGCCACTCCCGCCTACCCTCTTAAGTCCAAGGCCCTCGGGCCTGAGTCCATAACAGTTTAGGGTTGTAGCGGGGACGCACCCCAGGTAGGAGGACCCAGGCCCACCCTACTCCACCGGGTCCCAGCCCAGGGCCCTGTGAGCGACCGGGTAGCAGGTCACTCCCTCAGCAGGGCAATTTGGCCAAAACGCACTGAGATTTTCTGGGCGGAGAGGAGGCTCCTGCTCCTGCCCTGGGCCACTTCCTAGCTGGTTCCCTGGGGTTCCTTCCCCTGTACTCGCCCAGCTTGCTGCAACCTCCAGGCCAGCATCTCCTCTGCAGGCAGTCCCTGGGTCGCACCAGCTCGCATCCACGCCCCTTCCGGCCTCTCCTGGAGTCTCCGGCAACAGCTGTGCAGAGCCCCCTTCACAGGTCCTTCTCCTCCGGCTGTCTTCCCCAAGTGAGTCCTTCCCCAGGCTCTTATAGGGGCGCTACAGCCTGGGCATGCTCGGTAGGGCTGTGGGGGAGGGGCCTCTGCAGCCAGGTAACCCTGGCTGGGCCCTGCAGGTTCAGGGCGGGGCTGCCTCAACCTGTCACATGGTGCAAGTGACCTGAGCTCTCCAAACAGTGACAAATACATAGCTAGGGTTATGCTGCCACCCCAGGCCAAGCCCCATAATCCTCCAGCCCATTTTACACAGAGGGACGAGGTAAGGGGACAGAGTAGGGGGGTGCATGGAGCAGGGGCAGGACCTGTGGAAGGGGTGGAGCGGAGGCAGGGTAGAGTGGAGCAGCGGTGGGATAGGGCCTGCAGGGGAGCTTGGGGATTACCTGTGTAGCCTGGTACAGGGAGGTAGGAGGGGTCACCTGATTATATAGCTCATCACGATGCCTGACCTGACATCAGTGGCTCAAACATTACAGGCCATACAATTAAAACTAGTCATAGGAATGAAGAATCCTAACAGGGACTGGTCAAGCAACCTAGAAAAGCTTCATAAAAATGAGAGAAGATCCTCAGAAACTGGCACCTGAAACAGAGTTGGAAGCTGAAGCTCCAGCAGTAGCATCATCACAGAGAAGTGGAGTTAGTCACCAGAGTGAATCTAAATCCGAGTTTTACTTCCACTCCCTGTATATGCGTCCCCACTTGGAGTCCCTGCTTGAAACTGTGCACTGCCTGTCCTTTAAAGAAAACAAAACCTGGAGATTTCTTTATAAAGCTCCATTGCTCCCAAATGACTGACACAGAAGCAAATGATTGTCAAGAGCCTCCAAACGATATGCAGGTTCAGTAGACTTTCTGGAGAAGCAAAAATAGCCTCATGAAGGCACAACTATGAAGCACACAATAAGACTGATGCTCTGAACACACCAAAATTTGCCTGGCTAGTATGACTCACGTGACTGATCTTGCTTTTCTAGTCATAACTTGCATTGTTGAATGTTCCTTCAAAAGGGTGCAAAGTTAATGTATGGCTAAGATTAATGATGAGTATTTGAATGAACTGTATAAACCTTCACACACGGAGGTTTAAGCTGAAGGACAAACTTGTACATAGAGTGGCAAACTGACACAGACTTAAAGCCAGAATGATTTTAGCCCTTCTTAAGGAATAAACTTGTACTACATTGTCATATACCACTGAGTTAATATTCTGTGTAGCTATGGTTTATCAGCCATTTCTTGATCAGACCTTTGCACTGGGCAACAAAAATGTGAGAAGCAACGGCATTAATGCATGACTCAAGAAAAGTGAAGACATTCTATTCTTGGGGGGGGGGGGGGGGGGGAGACAAAGAATAAGGTGGCTAAATGCAGATTACTGGCCACACAAAAAAATTGTAAATACAAATATCACCGAGTTAAACCAGTTTTTTCATTATCCAGGTGTGATGGATCCCCCATGCCCCACCCCATGCTTTATGGAATTGACTTATGGATACAAATATGCATAACTCAAAGATGCTTTGGACAAAATACCTCATGTAACCTATCAGTTTTAATGTCTCAGTATGCTGGATCTGTATATCCAAGTTTGGTGTATTTAACACTATTGTATGTCGAGATAGGAATTTGGAGTATGGAATGGTTTATGGTTTTACATGTGCAAATGAAAGCCATCAAGGGTGTTTCCCTCTATGTCTGGATTATCATCTGTAAACAGCCTCTTTTGTCCTTTAATCTTAGCGTGGTTGGTCTTAGGAAGTCATGTGACCCCTCCTCTCATTGGTAGGGGCTGACCTGGTAATTTTCCATGGAAGGGGAGAACGTAAAACAGAGAATTCCCATCTGAAATGGAGGCTATTTAAGATGCAATGTTTTTTAGTTCTTAGTCTTTGGCTGGCATGGCATTTTCAAGAAAATGAACTAGAGACCCCAGTGAACGTCCCTGATTTGGAGACTTTAGCTGGAATAAGAACAGTTTTAGGGTAAGTTTGTAATGTGTTAGAACTAGCTATGGGGTTTTTGTTATTTTGAATTTGTAATCTACTTTGCTCTGCCTGTTTTCACTTGCAATCACTTAAATCCTACTGCTTGGACTTAATAAAATCACTTTTATTCACTATCAAGCCCAGTGTAAATAACTGTTATCTGGGGGAGCAAACAGTGTGCACACCCTCCTTTCATTGTGAAAGGGGGCTTACATGAATGATTTATCTGGGGTTCTGATCCCATTTGGGGAGTGGTTTTCCTGGAAGCTGGGCCCCAAACTGCATTTTCCTCAGCCCTGAAGAGTTTCTGTTTCTATATTAGCGGCAAGGAGTCCTGTGGCACCTTATAGACTAACTGAAGTGTAGGAGAATAAGCTTTCGCGGGCAAAGACCCACTTCGTCAGATGCATGTAGTGGAAATATCCAGAGGCAGGTATAAATATGCAGGCAAAACAGGAAAACATCAAAAAAGAGCTCTCCAGTCTGGAGTCTCTCATAAAACACCAACCTTCCCCACAAATGGACTTTACTAAAATAAGACAGGAGATCTACATTGCACACTTCACTTCTCTACAGAGGAAAAAGGACTGTAAGCTGTCTAAAATCCAACAGTGGTACCCCTAATCCACCCAGCAATATCGTCAATCTTTCCAACTACACACTCAGCCCAGCAGAAGAGTCTGTTCTATCTCGGGGACTCTCTTTTTGCCCCGCCACCCCCACTAACAGTTCTGCGGTGATCTGGAAGCCTACTTTCACCGTCTCCGTCTCAAGGAATACTTCCAACACAACACTGAACAGTGCACTGACACAGATACCTTCCCACCAACAGCACAAGAAGAAGAACTCCACATGGACTCCTCCTGAGGGTCGAAATGACAGTCTGGACCTCTACATAGAATGCTTCCGCCGACGTGCACAGGCAGAAATTGTGGAAAAACAGCATCGCTTGCCTGGTAACCTCAGTCGTGCAGAATGCAATGCCATCCACAGCCTCCGGAACAACTCCGACATTAGAATCAAAGAGGCTGACAAAGGAGGTGCTGTTGTCATCATGAACAGGCCTGACTACCTAAAGGAGGCTGCCAGACAACTCTCCAATACCAAATTCTACAGGCCTCTTTCCTCAGATCCCACTAAGGAATACACTAAGGCTGTGTCTACACTGGGCCACTGATTCCGGAAAATCAGCCGCTTTTCCGGAATAAGCTGCGAGCTGTCTACACTGGCCCTTGAATTTCCGGAAAAGCAACGATGCTCTACTGTACAAAATCAGCCGCTATTCCGGAAAAACTATTCTGCTCCCGCTCGGGCATAAGTCCTTATTCCGGAACCGGAACACTGTTCCGGAAAAGGGCCAGTGTAGACAGCCCAGTAGTCTTTTCCGGAAAAAAGCCCCGATCGCAAAAATGACGCTCGGGGCTCTTTTCCGGAAAAGCGCGTCCACATTGGCCATGGACGCTTTTCCGGAAAAAGGGCTTATCCGGAAAAGCAGCCTGCCAATGTAGATGCTCCTTTTCCGGAAATACTTATAACGAAAACTATTCTGTTTTAAGCATTTCCGGAAATTCATGCCAGTGTAGACACAGCCTAAGAAACTGCACCATCTGCTCAGGACACTACACAAGCACAGGAACAAATCGACACACCCATAGAGCCCCGACCAGGGTTATTCTATCTATTACCCAAGATCCACAAACCTGGAAATCCCGGACGCCCCATCATCTCAGGCATTGGCACTCTCACTGAAGGACTGTCTGGCTATGTGGACTCTCTACTCAGACCCTACGCCACCAGCACTCCCGTGACACTATGGATTTCCTGAGAAAACTACAATGCATAAGTGATCTTCCAGAAAACACCATCCTAGCCACCATGGATGTAGAGGCTCTCTACACAAACATCCCACATGCAGATGGAGTACAGGCTGTCAGGAACAGTATCCCTGATGATGCCACAGCACAACTGGTGGCTGAACTCTGTGAATTTATCCTCACACACAACTATTTCAGATTTGGTGACAACATATACCTCCAGACCAGTGGCACTGCTATGGGCACCCACATGGCCCCACAATACGCCAACATTTTTATGGCTGACCTGGAACAATGCTTCCTCAGCTCTCGTCCACTTACACCCCTTCTCTACCTATGCTACATCGATGACATCTTCATCATCTGGACCCATGGAAAGGAGACTCTGGAAGAATTTCACCATGATTTCAACAGCTTCCACCCCACCATCAACCTCAGCATGAACCAGTCTACACGAGAGGTCCATTTCCTGGACACCACGGTGCAAATAAGTGACGGTCACATCAATACCACCCTATACCGAAAGCCTACCGACCGCCATGCTTACCTCATGCCTCCAGCTTCTATCCCGGACACACCACACAATCCATTGTTTACAGCCAAGCACTGAGGTACAACTGCATATGCTCCAACCCCTCAGACAGAGACCTACACCTACAAGATCTTCAACAAGCATTCTGTAAACTACAATACCCACACGAGGAAGTGAGGAGACAGACTGACAGAGCCAGACGTGTACCCAGAAGCCTCCTGCTACGGGACAAGCCCAAAAAAGAAACCAACAGAACACCACTGGTCATCACCTACAGTCCTCAGCTAAAACCTCTCCAACGCATCATTAGTGATCTACAACCCATCCTGGACAATGATCCCTCGCTTTCACAGACTGTGGGAGGTAGGCCAGTCCTTGCCCACAGACAACCCGCCAACCTGAAGCATATTGTCACCAGCAACTACACACCGCACCATAACAACTTGAACTCAGGAACCAATCCTTGCAACAAACCTCGGTGCCAACTCTGCCCACATATATACACCAGCAACACCATCACAGGACCTAACCAGATCAGCCATACTGTCACTGGTTCATTCTCCTGCACATCTACTAATGTAATATATGCCATCATGTGCCAACAATGCCCCACTGCTATATGCATCGGCCAAACTGGACAGTCCCTACGAAAAAGAATCAATGGACACAAATCAGATATTAGGAATAGCAACATACAAAAACCTGTAGGGGAACACTTCAATCTCCCTGGACACACAATTGCAGATCTAAAGGTAGCCATCCTGCAGCATAAAAACTTCAGGACCAGACTTCAAAGAGAAACTGCAGAGTTACAGTTCATCTTCAAGTTTGACACAATCAACTCTGGATTAAACAAAGACTGTGAATGGCTTGCTAACTACAAAAGCAGCTTCTCCTCTCTTGGAATGCACACCTCCAGATCAGCTACTAGAAGGAGGGCCTCATCCTCCTTGATTGGATCCACCTCGTCATCTCCAGCCTGATTCTGGTCTGCATATTTATACCTGCCTCTGGAAATTTCCACTTCATGAATGTGACGAAGTGGGTCTTTGCCCACGAAAGCTTATGCTCCTACACTTCAGTTAGTCTATAAGGTGCCACGGGACTCCTCGCCACTTTTGCAGATTCAGACTAACACGGCTACCCCTCTGATACTTGTTTCTATATTGCTCCTCGGGGGTGATGATCTCAGCTCTGTGGCCTGGCTGGGGGAGACCAGGAGATCTGGCCCAGCAGGACAGGGTGGTGAGAAAGGAGGTAAATGTCAGCAGCTTTATCAGCGCTCCAAAAAGCACCCCCCAAGGGGTCTTCTGTGACAGCAACCTGTCACACTAAGAATTCTTGTAAAAAGGAAAATTTGGAATAAATCTAAACTCACTAAACGTTATCAAATATTAAAGAAGAACAAATGAGGAAAAAAGCATCATAGAACAGACAGGTGCTGCTCCTGTGCCAGTTGATATCAATATCAAAAGTCTCCCTAAGAATAGGATTAATCTCAAAAGTTACCTAAAAAAAATCCTATATTTTAATTTTTGTTTGGTGCTATTTAAATAAAAAGTAGTGGAATTATTATTTGCCTTTTAATTAATGCAGCTGGGGCTACTAAGAAAGAGCGCAGGTTGAAATGCATCATCTAACAGTTGCAATCTAGTGCCTCCAGGGAAAAAAAGGACACAACCAATGTCAGAAGTGTAGTTCCCACATCAAGGCCTAGAAATGGAACATGGGCCGTACTGTACACACATAGGTCTGAATCCAGACTGACAAAAATAATGGAAATATGCGGCATCTGGGAATGGTTGGCCAAGAATACTTGAAATACATTAATGTTTAACCAGACTGAAGGCATCAGGTGATGATTTGTAGAGCAGAGGCCACACAAGCATTTTCTTAAAGGCAACTGAAACCGGGTTCTCCTTCAAGGACACACTGAAAATCACTAGTAAGAGCAGACCCACGGTTTTCCCACTATCTTTCCACATCAAATCACATATGAGGAGATAAGCTTCTCTCAACATCTCTACCACAACAGCGAATAAATCCAGAGGAAAGGTGAGAGTCAGCATTGTCCCCTCAGCATGAAGTGCCAACACCACAGTTTTGTCTTAGGCAAAAATATTTCATCCTAAAACCAAAGTAATTCCTTACAAAGGAGGACAGTAAAATAAATCACCAAGAGGCAACAGCACAGATTATTCAGGATGTCCAACACCCATATCAGTTCCCTTCACAGACTCTCACATGTAATAGTGTAAAAGTTCCCTATTGTCAAAGCAATTACTGTGAACCTGGTCTGAAAAGTTATTGTTTTGGAGTCAAATATCCCTCTGTGCTTCCCCCAGGCATGGGTCTGCTCTTGTTTCTGGTGTAAATCAGTCTCAGGGGTGCTGTAAATTTATGCCTGCTGCCAATGGCTCCCAGGGGTCTCTGTCACAACTGTGGATTGCAGGGCACATGGCTAGAGCCCTCCATAGCTGCTTCGTATCCACAAATAGTGGAATGGATACAGACAGGGCTTTCCCCACTCCCCTTGCCACCCAGGTAGAGAAGAGGGTGCCAGGGTAAGCCTCTGCAATGCCAGCAGGGAAAGGACACAACAAGCACCATCCTAAATCTCCCTGCAGGAGGGGCCAAATGCAGGTCCCGCTTGACTCCCTTTCCTCCCCACCGCCACCGCCTGGTGAGCACTGACCTGCAGAGTCCCAGCCCTGGGTCCCTGCTACCTGCCTCTTCCCTGTATGACCCTGCCCCCTCTGCACTCATCTGTGCTCCCTCTCTCTTCCCTCCAGGTGGTTTGCTGTGGGATGCAAGTAAAATGTGGATTGCAGATTGTGGGTCAGATGAGGAGTTGAGCCTGGCGGATTTGGATCAGATGCAGATCGACATTTTTGTAGCTGCACAGGGCTCTATACCTGGCAGTCGCTGGCCATTCCCCTATTTCCTCAACAAAGCCTTTGCACAGGCTGCAGTGTGTTTGAGATGTGCAAAGCTGCTAAGAGGAGGCACAAAAGGGCTACTGCCCCAGGGCCCCGAGATACAAAAGGGCCCAGAGCTCTGGTGGTGGCAGATGGAGTCCTGAGCCCTATAAGTCGCTGCTGGTGCACCACACGGCATGATCTGAGCAGCACTGAGGACTGCCTGGGAAAGGCGTGGTGCTCTGCGTGGCACTAAGGGCTGCCTAGCCCCACCCACATCTCTTCTGCCTGAGGTCCCGTCCCTTCTGGGGTGTGGAGCAGACCCTCCTTGCCTCACTCCGGGGTCCAGTGAGGCTGTCAGTCTGGCCGGTGTTGCAGGGGAAATGATGGAACAGCAGGGGGCAGGCAGAGGTTTAAAGGAGGAACCACTACTGTAGCTACACACCAATTAAAGATCCTTTTCCATAGAGAAAGCCTATGGGCAGATGAACCAGGCCCAGGGCAACTTTGTGTTGGTAGAATGGTACAAACACAGCTGAAGGTCTAGCCTAAGCTGGCTGCAAGATGTAATCAAAGGCCACCTTTTTGTCCACAAACAAGTATTCCCCGAACTGCTTTATTCTGCTGTGTACTCTGCACGGACACATCCTAGAAAGGGCGAGACGGCTTCAAAGGGGAACTTACATTTGTACTGCTCTTCTTCCCCCCCTTTCCCTTCTCCTATTTATTGCGAGTTTCCTTATCCTTTAATCATAACTCCAGTCATCTGAAGAAGTGGGCTGTGCCCACGAAAGCTCATGATCCCATCTGCATGTTTTGTTAGTCTATAAAGTGCTACCAGACCATTTGCTTACTATTAGTAAAGATAGTCACCAAACGGATCTCTCATTGTTGGAGAATGTCCTCCCCCCGCCTCGCAAACACATTAAAACCAAAAAGAAAAACAAAAAACTGAAAAAAGTAGCCAAATCCCATCTTCGATCACATCCTTATAGATCCACTGAAGTCAGCTGGTTGCAAGAATGTACCCAAAAACAGAATGTGGCTTATTATTAGGTTATCAGGCATGGGAACTAGGAGATTACTCAGCATCCCCAGGTTTTACCCAGGGCCTAACTACTGGCCACATGCCTGGGGCTCTGCACCTGAGGCTGTCCTCCCAGCCCCATGCTCAGCACCCCATAACCACGCCCCCACCTGCCCCACACCCAGGGCTCTGCACCATGGATGCCAGCCCTGCGTCTCCCTCCCCAGACACTGGCTCCGCTCCCGGGGCCCTGTTCCTAGTCACAAGTCCCTGGCTGGGACTCCATTCTTGGCTTTGTGCGCCCCCATCCAGCGGAAGCCCTCCCAGACACAGGGCCCTGGCTTTCAGCATCCCAACTGTCTAGTGTTCCAGTACTGCTGATATCAGATACCACTATGAAGGCACAATGGAACTGACAGATTAGATATTAGATAACAACGAATGAAGTTGCATGTAAGGCGGTTAAGTTTTATTGTACGCTGCTGCTGTCAGACTGCAAAGGTACTTAAAACTCTCTCACCCTCCCCTTTCTCTCCTACTCTACATCTTGGTATTCTGACTTTCATGCCTTTGGCAGGAAAGAAAAGGGAAGAGCAAGTGTTTCTCTTATTGGTGCAAAGTGAAACAGAATTTACAATTTCCCATAACTTGTGAAAATTAATAGGCCAGACCCTCAAGTGGAGTAAATGTGTGTCAGTGAACACCAGCTGATGATCTGGCTCAATAACATGAACATAGGCAGGTATTAAATAGCAGTCAGCTAGCTTTTCAAGATACGTGGAAGTCAACAGAAACTGTGTTTCTACATGCTGGGGTTTAATTTAGCCCATTAAGTGTTCTACCAATATCAGATGAAATCATACAAATACCATATGGGTTGTCTCTGGAAAACAAATATAACATTGCATCATAGCAAAGTCAGACAGTAGCTGCTAATACACGGAGAACTATGATGTGTTGCTTGGATGCATTTAACTATTGTGGACACACCCTATAAAAGCAGGCCATATCCTGTCTCTATAAGCTGTGACATACACGTATGTTTACAACACACAAGCACACAAACTACATTTGCTAAAAAAATTTTTTCCCTCCTTTCCAGATTTACTCCCCCCCATCCCCCAAACACAGTGCTCATTTTGGAAACTTAGCAATAAAGATCGTTATACTTGGTACTGACATCTTGTATAATTTGAAAAATGATGTGACTTTTGAGCAAACATGAACATGTCATAAAGAAGGTTCTCTCACATTAATTAAAAAAATCAAGTCTACAGGCTGGGGTAATGAGCCAGAAAAGAGCTGGATTTTTAAACCATGCATTACAGGGCATGAATTATGTCCCTAGCTATTTGAAGGCATTCATAGCCTTTATTTGGGGGGGAGGGGGCACGGAGGTTGGAAAGACTCAAAGGCTATCTTCAGAAAATCAAGACAATTTAGCATAAATATTTTAAAATTGAGTTTCTAAATTGAAAAGTCGACTTTGGCATCAACTTATTTCAAAATACATTTATACGTATGTATTAATTGGGAGTTAAGAGCCTATTGACATGAATGGGAGGTTTTCCCTGGGTTTTCATGCACTTTTGATC
Organism: Pelodiscus sinensis; assembly: GCF_052426305.1. NCBI lineage: Eukaryota > Metazoa > Chordata > Testudines > Trionychidae > Pelodiscus > Pelodiscus sinensis. The sequence continues at coordinate 1,717,205 of NC_143062.1, forward strand.
AAGCCACAAAACCTCGCTGAGAGAGGGGGCTTGAAGGGAGGGGTGCAATGGGGATGGGAAGGGGCAGAGGGGTGGGAAGAGATAGGGCGATGGCAAAACAGGGGTGTCTGGAGCCCCACACGACCTATGAAGGGGGCAGGAAATGACCATTACATTGGCCACCAAACGTTACTGTATTTGTATTGTTTACAGTATATCTATTTGTTTAATTTCTATGAGTTTTCAAATAACTCAGGACCAAATTAATGCTAATGCATGTTGGGCACAAAAGCATGAGAGGAGCAATGAAGTCAATGTGTCATATACCCTGCCATTGTTGCCATGGAAACAAATCATAATAGGTGCTTGAGGGCCTGTGCCACCCGGATATAATGTTGAGGTGCATTTTCTTTAGACATTGTCATTAGGGTTGCCAACTTTCTAACTGCGCAAAATCACCCCCCCTTGTCCTATCCGCTGCCCAGAGGACCCCCCCCCTCCACCCCACCCTTCCTCCATCATTCACTCTCTTTCGCTCTCATTCCCTTTCATTGGGCTGGAGCAGGAGGTTAGGATATCGGAGTGGGTGAGGGCTCTGAGGTGGGGCTGGGGATGAGGAGTTTTGGGTGCGGAAGATGGCTCGGGGTGGAGAGGAGGTTGGGATGCAGGGTACCGGCTTGGTGTGAGAGCTGGGGTTTGGTGGATGGGAGGTGCAGGCTCCAGGAAGGAGTTTGGATGAGGAGAGGGTACTGACCTGGGGCAGAGGTTTGGGGTGAGGGAGGGGATTCAGGCTCCAGCCAGGCAGCACTTACTTCAGGCAGCTCCAGGAAGCAGCTGGTATGTCTGGCTCCTAGGCAGAGGGTATGGGGTCTACATGCTGCCGGCCAGTGAAAGCTGTGAGCAGACACTTGGGAATGGGGCAGCGTGCGGAGCCCAAGGCCATCCGTGCACCTAGGAGCCAGACATGCCAGCCTTTTCCAGGAGCCAGGCAGAACCAGGGTAGGCAGGGAGCATGATGTTTGGCAAACCTACTGCAGTCACAGCGTGTGTAAATAAACACTACCACTAATAATCCCAATGAAGCAAAGTGGAAGGACATTGTACCATGTTGTTTAAAAACACAAAATGAAATGTCTATAAATAAAATAATTAAAGGGGTAATAAAAATAAAATGTTATAGCTTTACAGTTTCAGTATAAAACAGCAGACTTTAAAAAAAAAAAGCCTGTATAATACACAATGACACAAAAGCTTCAGAGGGATAGCCGAGTTACTCTGTAACTGGAAAAACTTAAACAACAAATAGTCTAGCAACACCTTAGAGACTAACAAAACTTGTAGATGGTATGAGCTTTCGTGGGCACAATCCACTTCTTCAGATGACTGGAGCATTAAAAGTTCCGATCCAAGAATAAATAAAGGGGAGGGGGAGAGGAAGAGGAAAAAAGTGAATTAGCGTGTTCAAGTTACAAGAAGCTAATAAGAACAATTTGCTCCTTCTCTAAGTCCCCGCTGTTTAGTTGATTACGTTGGTATTCATTGTTTTCTAAATTTTTACAAAATGATAATGTCTGAGCTCAAGTGTGGGAGACCTAGATGAATTTCATTTTCCAAATTAAATACAACCACTCCTGAACTCCAACATCCTAACCCCACATTAGTTAACTAAATTAGAATCTTAAACTCTCCATATACCAACCACTAGAGCAAGAGGAACATAGCCTCAGCTGGCATATACAGGCTTGTTGTTAACGGAGCTATGCTAACTGACATCATCTGAGGATCTGAGTCTGTGATAATGCAAAGCTTACATGTACTGAACAATCTCTGCTACTCAAAACACGGCATTTCTACAAAACGTTCAAAACAGATTCACATACATTCAAAAGTAAAAGTGACAAATATTATGGAAATGTATGTGCACACACTATCTTATGTATTCAAAAGGGACAAATTAACAGGTTGAAGTTAGGGGGTTTTGCTGCAGTATGGATTATCAGTTCTTTGAAACATGAATGTGAAGGTGCAGTGACAGATGTGGGCATTAAAATCGTACATAACCTACATGTATACAAGTTCTTTCCTTATAATGTAGAAAGAAAAAACTAGACAGGATAGTGGGAATAGACAGAACAGCAGTATGTAGAGAAAAAGGCTAAGGATTACAGTCGTGGACAAAGGGTTTTTCCAAGGTTTGACAGAGATTCAAAGTGGAAATTCCCTTCTTATGCATCTATAAATGTATGTCTGTATCTTTAGTGGTCTGACTTGGTAAGCATTTTGTTCTTTTCCCGAAAAGTTATTGACACCATCTACTCTTGCACTTCATCTCATTTCCCTCTTCTATCTGTTCAATTTTCCCCATCTGGAAATAGAAAGGTACCCAATACGGTGCTACCAGACCTTTCCTGGGCCCTTGAGGAAAGTCTAGGTGTGTCTCAGCTAGAAGGAGATGAAAAAGGTTAGATTCACCCAAACCATTTCCATGAGGGGCCATTTCTAAAATATTTGTAAGTCCAAAATCACTCAGATTTACTTCTTTATTATAAGGTAGATTTGATACTCTGTGAGAAAGTGCTGTATATTTCTTATATATGGATAACATAGCACAGTGGTTCTCAACTGGGAGTCCATGGAACCCTTTCAAGGGGTCCCCAGGGCCCTGTGTGTCTCAACCCAAGAGGAACCAGGCTGAATCCTGGAGCCTATAGTCCTGGTGCTTCCTGTGGGGCAGAAGCCCCGATCCCATTGGCAAAGTTGGGGACATGGAGGATGTTGCCCCACCCAATCTGCAGCACAGAAGCATGGCTGTCCTGGAGATGACTCCCTATTCCCGTCCCTCCCACATCTCCTCTCCTTGTCCCTTGGCCCGGTCAGAGGGAGGAACTCAGAACCAGGCAGTGAGGAGCAGCAGCTGCTCTGGTTGGTGCTGTGAAGCAGGCACTGGCAGCATTCCCTCACCTCTTGCTGGTACCCATGGTTGAAGCTGCTCCTCAGCTCCCAGCCCCCTTTGATCCCACAGAGGCAGCCAGTAAGAGCTGTCTGGGTGGGGAGACCCAGCTCCCTCCCTGGCTGGCAGGCCACAAAGGAGCCTCCCAGCATACAGTGCCTAGTATTCCTCCCCCTACACCCTGAGCTACCCCACATACAGACCCTAGTCGCCCCCCTCCCTGCACCCTAAGCTATTTTCACACTTTTTGAGCTCAGAACTCCCTGCGTTATAATATTTGGTCATCCCCCTCCTGCCTGACAGGCTGGATGGCCTGCTGAGCAGGGGCGGCCCTAGACTAGCTGCCAGCAACTGGCGCCCTAGGTGAACCATGCAATTGGCACCCCTACCTCCAACCCCCTCAATGATATTGTGCCACCATTTGGCGCCCCATTTAACTTGGCGCCATAGGGCACCGCCTAGTTCACCTATATGGACGGGCCACCCTGCTACTGAGGTGAGTCAGGGGGTGGAGGGGACACTCCCTCTCTGGACCCTGCTGTGTGGAGCTGGCTTGAGCCCCTGCCCACCCTCTCCCCCCAAAACTAGAAGGCCTTGGAGTTCCTAACAGCATATGGGGGGGCACTCAAAAGAAAGAAGGTTGGAACCCCCCGTTCTAGTGCAATAGATTTAATATCCCAAGTGCAAAACTCAGGGCAGCCTGACCTCTGGAACCTGTATGGTCACTCTACAACATTTGCTGCAACAGAAAATTCAGTGTAACAATAACTATAGATGATAAAGGGATCTTTGATTTGATTTTATGGTACTTTACACATCTTAACCTACATGTTACTAATTGGTTACTATATACAACTTTGAGGCTCTAGACAAATTAGCCAGAAATTATCCATTATCTGGCAGTGCAGGAGAGTAAGCCTGAAGTTCGTGCAGACCTGTCAGCATGACAAACACTGTACTGTACTTTTATCCACTTCTCTGAAGTAGTTGCTCTGGCTGGAACTGAAAGAGATCACAGTCAATCACAAATGACATGTCCTGTACAGTCCTCTTTTTCTTCTACATGCTTCAGAGGAAATAGTTCTACAGCAGGCATGTCATGAAATACATAGCAGTGCCAGCTACAGCTTAGTCAGGCTGTAGGAAATAAAATACCTGCAAGTTACTTCTCTGCCTACATTTCTCAAGTGGTATAATTTTTGCTTGGACCATGCCACCTCACCTTCCCTTTCTGGTATAATAATTTTTTTAAAAAGATGGCTTTTGTAATAACCATCAACCCACTCTATTCTTTAAGCAGAAGAGGCTCATTTAAAACATATGATCTGCAAAGTTTTCCATTTCATCAAGTCCTGCTAATAGAATTCTACAATCTAGCAGTTTAAGCTGAAAGTTAGAAAAAGTCAGGGAAACATTTGCTTTGGCACCAACGGGTTTTCAGATTTTTCCAGTTGGAACAATGATAAATGACTTAACGCTGATCGTTTTTCTGAAACCTGATTTTTTTTGTTTGACATTTATTTACAGTTTCTATAAACACTAACACCTATAAAACATGGTTTACTGTTTGATTGCTTGGCGGACAAGCAAACCTTAAATACATAAATTATGAGCACCTAGTTAATGAGTGACATGACGGACATGAAGTTTTATTTACCATTGGCATGAGCCTTCATATAAAATTAGTGGCATAAGAAAGCCAGGTTTTGTGAATGCACATAGTCATACCTATTCATGGCCTTTTTTTTTTTTTTTTTTAAGGCTTGACATAAGACTGTGGCCTATGTGTAATTTCATTGCCTGGAGCAAGGTTAGGGGAAAGCCGCTCCATCTGGCAATTTCCCTTTGACTGGCACATAGTTAAACAATGATGCAGTTTGACAAATTTCTAACCCAGCTTATGAAAAAATAACATAAACACAATAGTCACTCTGAGTAGATTGTCCACCTGTGCAAGCGGGCATGAAGTGTTAAGTAAAGGCTGCTGGTAATGAATAAAGATGCAGTGCATAGTTGGATTAAGTTGTTCTAAATGTAAATTACTGTCAGATAAAGCACTTGTGTTTACATGAAGCATTAATATTTTGATCAGTATGTTTAAGAGAATTAGCTTCTTAATGCAGATGTTCTCATTTGGACCTTCACACCCATAGCTTCAGCCAACTCCTTTACCATCAGTTATGTCAACATGTCATAAATCTTCAGCTCTTTAAACTTCTATTTTAAACAAAGCTTTGTTGTAAAATTGGGAGGCGTGTTTCCTCTAAGTTTTATTTTTGGCAAATTTCTTGTTATTTTGTTGAAAATCTGACACATTAATGTCCAATTAACCATCTTTGAGTATCTTACTGACAAGGATCCCAGCAGCAACCAAATGCCTTTTTATTGTGAAAACCCCCTACTCCCATCCAACTAGCTGTATCCATGATGTGAACAAGCAGCCTTTATCATTGCAGTGCACCTTGGGAGACAGTAACAATAGAGGTTTTACATTCAGTGGAAACAGGACATATGGCTAAGCAGCTATCCACTGCCTAGTCAGGCTACATACCATAAAGGTAAATACACACACAGCCCGGGTGAAGTGTGAGGATTCACAGGCAAGTACACAAAGTTTGAAGAGGGAAAATGTTTTAACATACATCAGCTGCTTTAATGTCCATTTATTTATTCAGGAAAAAGAAATATTGTCACAAACGTCAGCCTTTTGCAGAGTACTGATTCCACGACTCAGCTGTTCATCATGCAAGATTACATGGTGACATGATAGCTGTGAAAACATCAAACACTTTTACATAATAGTTTTTAGGCTGTTTTTTTTCCAGTTTTGTACTCTTTTTTGAGCCAAATTTTACTTTATTGGCTCAAAAAAGGACAGAGCAATTTGTGCTTGAAAACATTTTTCACAGAAGTGTTCTGACACCATCGTTTGCTAAGTGCACTTTTAAAAGATTCATTGATCGTTCTTTGTCATAGGTAACCATTCACCAGGGTGATTGGCATAAAAGAATTAATGCATGCTCATATGTATGTAGACCTGGTTGGGAAGGGTGTGGTCGGATCTCTTTATAACCTCCAGGTCAAAGCTCTAGCCCAGGGGTGGGGAACCAGGTGGCCCCTGGCTCGCCTGGATCTGGCCCCTGAGTCTCAGCATTGAGAAGCCCACGCTGGTGCTCCAGCCACCCACCTGCAGGGCTGGAGCATACAAAATCTACAAGCCTGGGCCCCGTTAGGCTCTGGTGTGTGCGGGGAATGTGGGGAGTGTCTTTCTCCTTCTCAGTCAGGGGCTTCTCACTTTGCTTCTCACTTATGTGTGGGCCCCCCAGCTGATTTTTTTGTGGGTCAGCGGCCCCCAACTCAAAGAAGGTTTCCCCTGCCCCTGCTCTAGCCAATGTATCTGGAGGCACAGTCCAAGTGTCTTTCTGTGTTATTAATCACTGAATTTGAAACACTCACACTGACTTTTCGCACACAGAAAGAAAGATCTACCAGTATAAGATCTGTTTCAGTCCTATGCAAATATAGGTGGGCAGTCCTAACATGGAATCACAACTCTGGAACTTCCCGTGTTGGCAGACCAAAGCGATGTGCTGCACAGAGGAAGTGAGTCTGTTTTGTACGCTCTTGCAGGGAAAAGGAACAGGAGGATCAAAGTGAGAAACAAAGAACAGAACACAAAGGAAGGGGATAACTTGGGTAAGTGTATGTGTGTGTTGAGCAGGGGAGGCAGGGAGCACGCTATCCTCTCACTCACAGACACTACCCCCTCAGCTCCCACTGGTTGTGGTTCCTGGCCAATGGGAGCTGTGGAACCATCACTCGGAAGCTGGGGCAACACATGGCATACCAGCTCTGCAGCTCCCATTGACCAGGAACCATGACCAATTGGAGTTGAAGGGACAGCACCTGCAGGTGCAAGGGCAGCAGAACACATAATGGAGCCTCTCTGTGCCTACGGGACTTGATGGTCACTTCCTGGGAGCCCTGGTAAGTGTCACCAGGACTCCAAGCCCTCTCCTTCACCCCGCCCCTTTCCCAGCACTGTGCATCCTGCACCCCAAACCTCTCATCCCTAGCCTCACCCCAGAGCTGGCACCTTCAATGGGAGCCCCACCTCAGTGAGAGTCAGTGAGGGTAGTGGACAGTGAGCAATGGAGGGAGGGGAGATGGAGGGAGCGGAGGGCATGGCTTTGGAGAAGGGGCAGGGCAGGGATGTTCAGTGTTGTGCAATTAGAAAGGTGGCAACCCCACTGTCGAGTGGCATAAAGAGCCCTTAATGTAATAAGAATTAGGCCCTAGCCATGTTAACGGGGTTCCCTACCATTACAATCATTTTACTTTAGAAATTATTTTAGCCAGCTACAAACAAAACTGAAACATGCTTTCAGACACACTTCATATCCTTCCGCAGGCACCCTTCCCCTTCCAATCAGCATTAGTTTAGTACAACTCTGCTACATAAGAGAAAGGAGGCTGGGGGAGTGAGGAGGTTGCCAAACACACAGCTAGAAGATTCTATGATCAGGAATAGAGCCAGACCGTAGCGATTCTGCCAGAAGGTCCACTGAGGAGAATGTACCCCCAGCATATGCTACTGAAGAACCTGATGGAAGGGGATGGCAATTAAAGTTCCCTTACCCAAAGGCATCAAAGGTTGGGGCGTGGGGAGAAAACACTGTAAGAGTTGCTTTCCCATATGGTGTACGGCCTGGTGTTTTGTTCAATATCCAACCCGACATGAACATAGAGTTTTGGTTTTGGATGGGAATGAACCCAAAATCCCCAAGTCGAGTCACACCAGCTTTCAGTAATAACCATTAATGCAATAACATTTTGCACAAACTTCTAAATCTTACCCTCACATTATCTTATTTCAACCAGCGTTACTGCTTGTATTTGGTTTTGCCAAGGTTTTAACTTGCTGAGCATCAACTGCCACTGTGTACCTGTAAAAGCGGCAAAGAGTCCTGTAGCACCTTATGTATTGGAGCATAAGCTTTCATGGGCATAGACCCACTTCATCAGATGCATGTAGTGGAAATTTCCAGAGGCAGGTATAAATATGCAGGCAAGAAGCAGAGTAGAGATAACAAGGTAAATTCAATCAGGGAGGATGAGGCCCACTTCTAGCAGCTGATCTGGCGGTGTGAGCACCAAGGGTGTCTAGACTACATGGCTCCGTCAACAGAGCTATGTAGATGAGTTTACTAGACATAGCAAAATGAAGTGGTGTTTTAAATAATTGCCACTTCATTTACATCAAAATGGCTGCAGCGCTGTGCCGATCAGCTGATTGTCGGCACAGCACGGTAGTCTAGACAGGGATCAGCTTACCCCAGGCTGGCTTACAGGATCTGATGACAAAGGGTTCATTTTGCTATGTCTAGTAAACTCATCTACATGGCTCCGTCGATGGAGTCCTGTAGTCTAGACACACCCCAAGAGAGGAGAAACTGCTTCTGTAATTGGCTAGCCATTCACAGTCTTTGTTTAATCCTGAGTTGGTGTCAAATTTGCAGATTCACTGCAGCTCAGCAGTTTCTCTCTGAAGTCTGGTCCTGAAGGTTTTTTTGCTGCAGGATGGCTACCTTTAAACAGGGCCGGCCCCGGCCATTTTAGTGCCCCGGGCCCAGGCACTTGGCGCCACCCCCAGGCGTATGGCGCATGCATGGGCCAGCCACAGATGCTGGTGCGCAGCCCGGGGCCTGCCCCCGGGGTGCATGGTGCATGCGCTGCCCGGCCCAGCTACTGCCACTGGCGCGTGCGCCGGGCCATACAGGGTCCCGCGGCCATGGGGGGAAGGGCACTGCTGGCCGGTGCCGCGGGAGGCGGGTGTGCAGCTCTTGATGGCAGCTATAAGGGATGCTGTGAGCCCGACAGCTGCCATCAGGTCCCGCCTATTGGTTGGCGCCCTGAGCCGCTTCCCGGGCTCGCCCACCCCTCAGTCTGGCCCTGCCTTTAAATCTGCTATTGTGTGTCCAGGGAGATTGAAGTGTTCTCCTACAGGTATTTGTATATTACCATTCCTAATATACAGGTGCTACAAGGACTCTGTCGCTTTTGCGGATCCAGACTAATGTGGCTACCCCTCTGATACTGTGTGCCTATGGACTCTGCATTATTTTGTTTCTTCGTGACTGCTTAGTCATTGTTTCACTACCCAGTTTTGTTTTAGCTTACAGTGTGATGAAAAGCTTTGCTCCTTTTTAAAAACCTTGTTTAAGTTATCAATTTATGTACAGGCCATATTATCCACTTCCTTGCCTCCCTTTCTTGCTGAATCAGAGATAAGCCCAAAATAGAGGCCAATTTTTCTCTCATTTTTATGAATTTTTCAAATTCTAAAAATATTAATGAAAATCATAACACATTAAAAACCAAGACAAGCTACGTCTAAAAAGTGGGAGCTGGATGTTTTTTAAAAATTCTCCAAAACCTCACATTCCAAACCGTTCTAAATTCATCATCATATTGAGTTTTACCTCCTGTATATGAGATAACATTGAGACAAAAGCGTTTTACAGAAAATAATTCTTATGTTGACGATGGTCTAAATTTTGGGACCTGAGTTCTCTCATTCCAGGAATCAAATCATTTAACACTTCTTGTTGGTTATGCTAATCCTTTAATATTACTAGGTATATTCCATCCAAGAAAGACAGCTAAGCCAGCTGTTTAAAAAGTCAGTATTTTAATTTCTGAATGTTGGTGTAATATTTTATCACCTATTCTTTATGTACTGTGCCTTGATTCCTACATAAAATTCTGTGTCAGAATTACTTATTGGGATAGTTATTTTTATGTGATTTAAGACCGCAATAAAAACTGCACAAGTCTGAGCAGATATGAAAATTATATATCACTGAGACTGTGTCACCCCTTCCAACTAACGTAATGAGATAGCCTCCCTAAAAATACCAGTAAAAAAATTGATAGATAGTACTGTTTTTTGAAAAATAAATCAGATCCTATGTGGTGAACACATTTTTCTACGCTATTAATGTTGAAACTAGTCTGTCAATTTTAAATGTTTTATATGGATATAAAATCCCAGCTATAGTGAAGTTACTCCTGAGCTACACCCAGATCAGAGGAGAATCAAGCCCAGAGAATCTACCACACAGATAATTAAAAAAAAACACTAAAGCAAACAGCCTTTGGCATTGATGCAGGTGTACTAGACTAGGACATATGGTTCATAACAATATCACCAGCTCCCTCAAGCTCTCAACTCAGACTAGGAATGTTGGTTTTAAAATATCTCTGCACAAGACAGAATCAAGATGGGCATGCTCTAGAATACATCTGTCCTCCAATGCAGCTATTGCTTTACTTCATTTTTTTCTTGCACTTAAACTTTTTAACAGTTATTTTCTATTACAGCTGGACCTTAGGACTGTGTTAAATAAACAGTCTGCCCCACTTATTAATCTCATTTACTTATATAGAAGTGTAAACTAATTGAGCAGTGAGTCTACCCATATACTCCAAGGAGAAATAGGATTCCTCAGTTTCTTTTTCTAAAAGTTTAGGGACAAGTAGTTTTGAGAGCAGTTATATGGGTACCCTCTTACCCCAAACACGTGCCTTGTAACGAACAGGAAAACAGATCCCCTTAACTTCTAAAAGGCTAAGAAAGAACAAAAAGTTTGTAGTTTGTAAATAAATAAAAGCATGTAAAATTGACTAAGAGACAAGCTGTGCCATTATTCAGCAGTACATTTTAAGTCCCTACTCTGCAGTTCAGTTCCTGTGGATTCATCATCCTAGAAAATCTCAAAGAGGCCTGGCTTCCTTTGAGATCAAACACCACCCAGACCGATCTCATGCTAGGTGGTCTGGCTGGATATTCAGTTTATGCCCACTGCTGGTAATCTTACCACGCCATGGAGGCTTTGGGAACTCATGCAGTCACTGGCCATGTAGTGACATTCCTTGGTATAAGCATTTTGGAATTTGTTGATCTTCCTTTCACATAATATTTCTGTATGAAAAAAGCCACCAAAACTGAACCAGTGGGATGGCAGTCAGTTGATTCAGCTTCAGATATTGTCCTGCCGCTGACAGTATGGAGCAGCTGATGAAGTCAAGAATAAAAATCCGTCTGGCATTGTGTCAGCCTTCCTCAGTGCCCATGATTCAGAGATGGTATAACTGTGGGTCTACCATTTTGCTTCTTCATACAAATCTGATGTCACAGAATCCCCGCAGAGACCTCTGAAGGGCCTAAAGCATGGCAGCAGCCACTCTTCTATGAGTGTCCACATCTGTCAAGCATCCTCCACCACCATTTATTACAACATCCAAATATTTGACATCTCCATGATGGCTCATTCCCAGAGGTTAATGCTATGCTGGTTGTAATGTAGAACTGGAGTCTAGTTGATAGTACCATAATGGCCAGGGACTTATTTTACTTTTATCCACATAAGACTTCCTGTATGAACTTGGGCAATTCACTTAGCCTTTCTGTGCTTCAGTTTCTCATCAGGCATATGAAGTTAACAGCCTTTCCCCGCCTCACAGAGCGTTGTGAGGATAAATATATTATGACTGAAGCACTGCTTCTTTGACAGGGTGACTGTCCTAGGGGTTGGGAGAAAGCTGTAGATGTGATACATCTCAATTTTAGTAAGGCTTTGGACATAGTTTGCATGTCCTGTGGGACTAAGGAAAGGTGACCTAGATGAAATTACTGTAAGACTGGTACAAAACTGATTGAAAGAATGTACTCAAAGAGATGGTACTCATGTTGTCTGTCAAACTGTGATCCATCAGGAGTCCATTTTGGATAATGAAGTGGAGAGTGAGCTTATAAAATTTGCACACAGCACCAAGCTGCGAAGGCATCATAGCACGAATAAAGATTGGATTAGAATTCAAAACACTGGTAATCTGAAAATCAACGAGATGAATAATAAGACAAATGTGAAGTAATGCACTTTGGAAGGGGAACCCCCATCCCCAACTGCACAACTACAAAAATGAATCGTAACTGAGGAGGTGGCAGTACTGTTAAAAATGATCTCGGTGTTTATAGTGGACTAGAAGATTTACCCAGCATTGCTCGGGTTCTTAAATAAGTTGTGTTTCTCTTCATTTAAAATCATTGTTCTGGAGTAGGGTTGGGGATGAGATGTCCAACATGCAGGCTGCTCCAGTGAGAAAGGGTAACCCCTTTCCCTCTCTCACCACAGCAGCTTGGGAATAGGTGAAAAGCACCTGTCTGATGCCTGCTGCAGTGGGTACAGCTAGGGGAGAGGTGCATGCCCTCCCCTCCTTCCTGGCCGCTGGGGGACAGACACACAAGCAGACAAACTCTCTAAAATATATAGTAGATTGGTATCCTTTTATCTACTCCTGATCCCCTAATGGGGTTATAGCTGTCCTGTTCCCCATCTCTGGCTCCTTGCTGCCTCCCTGTGGTCATTCCACAGTATAATTGTCCCTCCTAACAGACCCCACCCTTTCCATTTTATGAGAAACAACAACAGAATTCCAGGCACAGCTCATTGTCCTGACACAACAAAAACCTTATCTTCCTTTACATTAAGATAAGAGGAAGCTACATATCAAATTTTGAGGTCCTAGTTCTTTCCATGTAGGAGTTCTTGAACAAAAGGACAGACACATTTTTAAAATATGGCCAATGCCAGGTGCTCTAGAGAGAATGAACAGAACAGGTAAAAAAAACAAGTGAAACATCCCACATCACAAATTCACAGCTTCTGTCAAACAAAGGCCAGGGACACCATTCCTGCCCATCCTGGCTGATAGCCATTTATGGATCTATGCTCTGTGAATTTATCTAGCTCTTTTTGAGCCTTGTTATATTCTTGGACTTCACATCATCCTCTGGCAAATAGTTCCACAGGTTGACTGTGTGCTGTGTGAAGAAATACTTTGTTTGAAACCTGTTACCTATTAATTTAATTTGATGACCCCCTCTTTGTGTTATGGGAAGCAGTAAATATCCCTTCTTTTTTCACTTTTTCCACAGCAGTCATGATTTTATAGACTTCTATCCTATCCCCCCTTGGACTCTTTTCCAAGTTGAAAAGTCCTAGTCCTATTAATCTGTCCTCAGATGGCAGTGGTTCCAAACCACTAATAATTTTGGTGCCCTTTTCTGAACTTTTTCCAATGCCAAGTTATTTTTTTTTTTTAAGAGGAGACCACATCTGAACACAATGTTCAAGATGTGGGTGTACCATGGATTTATACAGAGGCAGTAAAATGTTTTCTATCCATTTCTTAATGATTCCCAACATTCTGATTGCTTTTTGACTGCTGCTGCACATTGAACAGCTGTTTTCAGAGAACTATCCACAATAACTCCAAGACAGCTCTCCAATGGTAATAGCTAAATTAGTGCCCATCATTTTGTACGTATAGTTGGGATTATGTTTTCCAATGTGCATTACTTTGCATTTGTCAACATAAAATTTATCTGCCATTTTGTTGTCCAGTTACCTAGTATTGTGAAATCCTTTTGAAGCTCTTCACCGTCTACTTTGGACTTAATTAGCTCGCGTAGTTTAGTATCTGCAACTTTTGCGACTTCACTCTTTGCCCCTTTCTCCAGATCATTTATAAATATGTTGAATAGGATTGGTCCAAGCACAGACCCCGGGGATACCACTAGTTACCTCTCTCCATTCTGAAAACTGACCATTTATTCCTACTCTTTATTTCCTATCTTTTAACCAGTTATCAATCCATGAGAGGACCTTTTCTCTTATCCACTGACAGTGATATGCACAAACTGGAGACAGTCCAGAAGAGACCAAAAAATGATTGACAGTTTAGAGAACACAACCTAGTCAGAAACATTAAAAACTGGGCATGCCTAGTGTTGAGAAAAAAATACATGGGAACCTCATAATAGCCTACAAATATGTAAAAAGGGCTGTTCCCAAGAAGACAGTGATCAATTGTCCTATCTTGAATGGGCATGGAGAACAAGAAATAATGGGCTTAATCTGCAGTGAGATCAATGTATATTAGATATTCGGAAAAACTTTTTACTTAGGGGATTGGAAGACTGTTCCAGAACTTCACTGAACATTTTCTAAGAACAGGTTGGAGAGAAACCTTTCAAGGATACACTTGGCTCTGACTCAGTACAGAGGGCTAGACTAGATGGCCTGTTGAGGTCTCTTCAAGCCCTACATTTCTAGAATACTAATATTTAAGACCATTATTACATACTTGGATTACTTTGAAGATCCATGATTTCAGTGATGCAGATAATCTCACCGCTGATGCAGATCGCAACTTTTCCATGCCATCCTGTTTTGTGCAGTTCTCATCCATGTCCTTCCATCAATCCTCCATGAAGGATCCACCCAATGTGCTGGAGGCCTTCTTCTTGCTCTTTTTATGTCTTGTGGATATCAATAGAGTAAACGCACTGTCCATCTGTTGTGTCTCAGTCTCACTATATGTCCAGACTGTCTCCTTTTCTGATCATACATAACTTGGATGATATTGACACTGCTTCTTGTGCACAAATCATCGATAGTAACATGCTGTAGCCTACTTATACCCACCATACATCTTTCCATTGCTGTTTGGGTGGTTTTGCAGCTCTAATTCTTCTGTAAGCCTCATGTTCCAGGTTTTGCAACCATGCAGCATTACTGGAAGGATACTGGAGTTAAAGAGATGGGCTTTTGTGATGGTGGAAAGTTTGGGATCATCAAAAACACTATGCAGACTCCCAAAGGCAATCCAACCCGATCTCCTTCTCTTGCTCAACTCCAGGCCCAACTCATTGTCCATCTGCAATACTTGTCCAAGATACACACATTGATCCACCTACTCAAAGGACTGTCCATCCAACCACAAAACGTATTCTGGACAATATGCATTTTTCTTCCACTTTGTTTTTCCTGCATGGATGGTTAGACCAATCTCCTTCACATTCTTACAATGTCACTGAGGAGGGTTTGCAATGTTCCGGGTTTTGATGCATGAGGATGATGTCATCTGTGAAAAGGAACATCTGAAGAACCTCACAATCAATCAGAAATCCATCTTTTGCTTCGATCTGCCACAGGACATCTTCCAGGATGCTGGCAAAATTCCCCCTGCTTCACGCTTCACTTAATTTCAATGATCAAGGGATCATCAAAAAGCTTGATTTCCCTAGTGGTGTCTATCATGGAATCTTGTATGATTCTAACATGCACAGGTGAGATGTCCTGCGAAAGGAGAGCACTTAAAGCTGATTATGAAGTTAATTGTAAAGTTAAAATTAATTATTACTGAAGTTACAGGTCTATTAGGAATGTAAATGGGTAGTTGAGTCACTACTCAACTACTCGCTCCATCTACCTTGCTGCCTCTGTATCAGGACTGAGCAGTCCTGGCTCGCACTGGCTCTGGGACCATTGTGGCTCTGCGTTTTAAAATGTTGTAAGAACTGTGGCAACTCTTACTACATTTAAAACAGAGCCACAGCGGTCCCAAAACTGGTGTGAGCCGGTGCGAGCTGGGACTGCTTAGTCCCAGCTTGCATCAGCCCTGGGAGCTAACCTCCTTAAAGACTAATCAAGTAGTCGATGGAAATTCCATTGGCTACTTAATTAATGTATTAACCGCTCCTTAACATCCCTAATATATATGGGGGTAAAACACATCTGCCTTGTGAAAGGGACCGTATGTAATTGTACAACCTCAGGAGCAAAACTGAGAATAAACAGCAGTTTTAATAATCTCAATTTCTTTCCTGTTCCCACTACATTCCAGGGGATAATTATGTTAATTCACCCCCTTTCCATGGAGATTACTCCATCTGTGCATCTAACCAGCTACTCTGGCCAACACTAAGGAGACAGGGAGCCAAAGTTCCTCCCACTGTTCTCCACCCTCTCCAAGACCTCCGCACTCAGGAGCTTCAGGCAATAGGGACAGGGAAGTAAAAGGAAAGCCTTGCCTTCTTCTACCCCTTTGCACAACCAAGTCAAGGCTACTACAAATTGAGCTCAAAGATATTTGCACAAGACTTATCATACTTGTGCATGAATTCAAAGAGCTGCCCTGTGTATCAGATTATCTGTAGTACTGCATGTATGATTTTTACTATGTATCCTCATTATTTATTATGCCTATTTGAAGATTCCAAGACATACTTTTTGTGAAAAAAAATGGTGTCATTTACACAGACAAAAATGTAGTTGTGACTCTCCGGAGAAAGGAACAGATGAGACAAGTCCCTGAAAATGAAGGTGATTGCTCTGCAAAAATAATCTCTTAAAAAAAAAATAAAGCAAGGAAAGCTATTCAGTCTTCTTGTATACTGTACTCTTGAGCTCTCAACCTCTGGTTCAGTATCACAATAAAAGGTGCTGAATTCATTGCTTATCTTCAAGCTCGAGTCATGCCAAGACACAGGTGAAGAATAATGAATATGCACAGTGAAAAGAATGAGATAATATCTAGCTCCCCAAAACAAAATAAAGGCCTTGTTTGTAAGGAAATACATGATCCTGGTTAAGCTTACATCCAGACTTTTCGCTCTTATACAATGCAGAATACATCAAAGTCAACTTATGCCACCATGTCAAGTTAGCATGGCTGTGGGTGTTGTAGAGCCTGCCTTTGTGTTCGTATAGCTTGCTAAAGCTTTTAATACATATAGTTTCAGTGATGTGTTGCACTCCCTTTGCCTGACTATCCAAACAGTAGAAACAAAGATGAATACATTTTCAAAAGAATGAAGTGAGCTCTCAGATATTCTGGTTCCATTGAATAGGTGGCAGAACTGTCCTATATGCACTAAATGCACAGTATCCCCATCATTGCTATTACTGATTCGCCTGTCAACAGCAACTCAAAGCTCCTTCCAGCCCACCCGTGTGAAGTGCTTTACGAAAAAACACAAAGAGGACCAAATGGTATTCTGCTTACTAATTTAAGGAAAACAATGAGTGATCCTGCAGCACCTAAGAGGCTAACACACATCTGTATCGTGTATCATGAGCTTGCATGAGCTTCTGAGAGATAGGCTTCTGCCAATCTGGAGCGATGCTCCACAAGACCCGGGGTCCCCCTGCAAGATACCTTAGATCTGTAGTGGCTCCCCTCTCATGCAAACCTTAGATCTGTAGTGGCTCCCCTCTCATGCAAATCTATACCAGTTAGTCATCATATGCATATGCAAAACCTGTGTACTCTTGGCTGTGTCAGTCATCTGTGGCACCTTCTTCTTGGTGTTATCTTAATGCTGTCAAAGGAATCTGCAGTTTGAATCTACTTTCAAAAAGGTGCTTGCTTCTGACTCCCAACACCATCAATATGTCTGATCTTCTTTCAATAAGCCCATTTGACAGGTCTTATTGTCCTTGGATCTGGTCCTATTCCCCTCTCCAACTGCTGCAGCTGTTCAGAACTGCTGGCCTTCCAAGCCTTATTCATTCACACCTTACTCATTCAAGAGGGCTATCAGCTAAATAAAAAGGAAGTGATGTATTCTAGTACAAAGACATTTTCTTTACCTTAATTATTCTTAGGGACTATAATATTATACCACGACTTAATACAAAGTTTCTATATAAAATTGTATTAAGTAATGTTATTTGTAAATGACCCAAGTTATATGAAAATGATTAATATAGAGATTTATGATTAATACAGAGATATATCTACATAGATGTGTGGACAGAGTTGGCAATGGGGTTTATTGCATGGGGTAGGTTCCTGGATGAGTATGTTTGAGGAGTGATATGTGGTTGCTGGAAAGAATGTGTTTCAGGTTAGGGCTTGTCTGTAGGCAAGGATTGGCCAGTTTCCCAAGGCCTGTTATAGTGAGGGATCATTTTCCAGGATAGGTTGTAGATTGTTAATGATGTGCTGGAGGAGTTTAAGTTGGGGGCTGTAGGCAATGAGCAGTGGTGTTTTGTTATTTTCCTTGTTGGGCCCGTCTTGAAGACGCAGATGACTGGGTGCTCATCTGGCTCTGTCAATCTGGTTTTTTTTCCACTGCCCTAGGTGGGTATTTAAGTTTTAAGAATGCCTGATAGAGATTCTGTAGGTGTTTGTCTCTCTGTGGGATTGGAGAAAATCTGGTTGTATCTTAGGGCCCGGCTGTAAACTGATCATGTAATGTGTCGTGGATGGAAGCTAGAGGCATGTAGGTAAGAATAAGGGTGGTGGAGATGTGGACATCATTTAGTTGTGCTGAAGTGTCAAAGAAGTGGATATCTTGTGTGGACTGGTCCAAGCTAAGGCTGATGGGTTGGGGGGGGGGGGGAAGGTGAACGTTGAAGTCCCCATGGAATTCTTCAGGGACCTCACGGTGATTTCAACAACTTCCACCCCACCAAAGGTTAAATGGACACAAGATGGCTATCAGAATGGTAATGCACAAAAACCTGTTGCTAGGTGTTGTGGGACCACAGACCAGATCATGGGGCATCTTCCGATCATGCAAAATATCCCGCCAGGCACCACTTTGGTCTAGCATCCTTTCATGCCTTTTCTCCAGTTGCTATTCTTTGCTGCGCACTCCAGCATCTGCAGTGAAAAAGAATGGATCCCACACTTCTCTTGCATGCTCTGGCATGAGGACCTTGCATATGGCATCTTAAAATTACGGACACAGAAGGAAGACTCAGAGGAGCCTGACAGCGTGTGCGATGTGGACAGTCGCAGCCTGTCATTGCATTTTGCAGTCACAGAGCAGATATACAAGGTAGACACTCACTTTTGGATTTGAGAAATCAGTACTGTCATGCAGGTGTGGGATTAAAACCTGTGGCCACAGAACCTGAGGCTGGAGACAGAATACTCCAGATGTGGCCTCACCAGAGCTGAATAAAGGGGAATAATGACATCTCTGGATCTGCTGGCAATGCTCCTCATAATACAACCCAATATGCCATTAGCCTTCTTGGCTACAAGGGCACACTGTTGACTCATATCCAGATTCTTATATCCACTGTAACCCACAGGTCCTTTTCTGCAGAACTACTACTTAGCTGGTTGGTCCCCAGCCTGTAACAATGCTTGGGATTCTTCTGTCCCAAGTGCAGGACTCTACACTTGTCCTTGTTGAACCTCAGATTTCTTTTGGCCCAATCCTCTAATCTGTGCAGGTCACTCTGGACCCTATCCCTGCCTCCAGCATATCTACCTCTCCCCCCAGTTTAGTGTCATATGCAAACTTGCTGAGGGTGCAACCCATCCCCTCATCCAGGTCATTAAAGATATTGAACAAAACCGGTCCTAGTACCGAACCTTGGGGCACTCCACTAGAAACCGACCGCCATCCTGACATTGAGCCGTTGATCACTACCCACTGGGCCCGACCTTCTAGCCATCTTTCTATCCATCTTACCGTCCATTTATCCAATCCACATTTCCTTAACTTGCTGGCAAGAATATTGTGGGAGACCATATCAAAAGCCTTGCTAAAATCAAGGTATATCACATTCACTGACTCTCATGTCTACAGAGCCAGTTACCTCATCATAGAAGCTAATCAGATTGGTCAGGCACAACTTGCCCTTTGTGAATCAATGCTGACTATTCTTGATCTCACTTTCCCCTATTCCAAGTGCCTCAAAATGGACTCCTTAAGGATCCCTTCCATGATTTTTCTGGGGATTGAGGTAAGACTGACTGGCCTATAGTTCCCTGGATCTTCCTTCCCTTTTTTGAAGATGGGCACCACATTTGCCTTTTTCCAATCATCCAGGATCTCCCCCCGATCTCCACAACTTTTCAAAAATAATGTTCAAAGGCTCCTCAATGACATTTGCCAATTCCCTCAGTACCCTCGGATGCATTAAATCCGGATCCATGGATTTGTGTACATTTAGCTTTTTAAAATAGTTCCTAACCTGTTCTTTACCCACCAAGGGCTGTCCATCTTCATCCCATCTTGCATCACTTAGTGCATTAGTCTGGGACCTGACCTTGTCTGTGAAGACAGAGGCAAGGAAAGCATTAAGTACTTCAGCTTTCCCCACATCTGTCACTAGGTTACCTCCTTCATCCAGTAGGGGCCCCCACACTCTCTCTGGTCACCTTCTTCTTGCTAACATGCCTGTAGAAACCTTTCTTGTATCCTTCACTTCCTTTGCCCGTTGCAATTCCAATTGTGCTTTCGCCTTCGTGATAACTCCACCGGCATTCTCGAGCTATACCTTTATACCCCTCCCTGGTCATTTGTCCAAGTTTCCACTTTTTGTAAGTTCCCTTTTTGTGCTTAAGCTCACCAAGGATTTCCCTTGTAAGCCAATCCGGTCTGCTACCATATTTGCTTCTCTTGCTACTCATTGGAATGGTTTATTTCTGTGCCTTCAATAAGGCTTCTTGAAGGCCAGAATAACTTCCCAGAGGCCAGAATCAGCGACAATCAGTCTACACTGCATGTTTGCCAACACCACAGGAAGGGGAAAAGAATAAGACCTTGCTGGAACTGGAACCTTTTTTTCATTGCCAACGGCTGTTTTTCCCAACAAAAGTTGCATTGCAGTGTGAACACTCATGTAGTTTTGTTGACAAAAGGGCACTTTTTCTTGACAAAATTTGCCAGCGTACACAAAGTCTTAATGTCCTACCTTAAAACAGTCGCTATAATACTCAGCAACTGTATTACTATACTTCTGAAAAGTTTTCATTTTGACAGCATCCCATCGTTTCGCTTCCCTTTAGCTCTAGAGAGTATTAAGGAGTGGGGGGCTGGGGAGGGAGTAATCCTGTCTAACAACCTCTAAGATGGTATCAGGGATGGAAATAACTATCCTTTTAGGAGGGAAGCGGGAGGGAGGAGGTTAGTTGACCTGGGCTGGAGCTGTGGTTGCTGTTAAAGTCTGATCCTGCTTCCTAGAACATAAAACAAGACAAACACACAGAAGAAGGATGAGAGGGGGGAAAAAAAAGAACATTGAAGATAGAAAAAGCAGATTCTGTGTCTGGTGTGAACTTTTGCTGGGAGCCTCGCTGCTGGGAAAACAATCCCAGCAAGTGGTCTTAGATGGCCTAAGATGTGGCAAATTTGTACCAGTGTTGGGCTATTTATTTGTACATCCCTTTTAGCTGTCTTTTTCCAGTCACAGGCTTACCTCAGTGTTGCAAAATAAGCAACCTTGGCTGGCTAAAGCAAACTCTTATTAGATGGAATGAAATGGAAAAATAAAGTAGAGAAGGAAAAGGATTCTTTGGGAGGATGGGGTGGGGACACAAAGCTTAACATTCCAGCTGGTAGCGTCAGGATTTAGCCAGAACTAGTGAAGTGACAGTGGCACCTAGCTCCCCCTCTTTCTGACCTGGTCAGAACAGCCCCCAGGATTGGGGAGAAGAATCTGGAGTGCCAGGATATGGTGAGGGTGGCAAATGCGACAGCTAAACTTGATCTTTCCGCTTCTCTTATCTTTCAGTCAACATCATGGCAGGCAACTCCCCTTCCCAAATGTTTGAGAACCCCACAAGGGTGAGATGGGCAGAACACCATATCCCTTCATTTTCTCCTTCATTATCTGACATGCCCATTTTGTCTCATTGCTTTCTAGCCTCACACCATTCTTGTGGACCAGCCATCATTTCAGCCGTTTTTTTTTTTTTTGTTTGGACCAGTTAATTTTTTGTACCTTTTCATCATCAAGATTTATTATTATGCCTGAGGCTATGTCTAGACTGCAGGCTTCTTTCAGAAGAAGCTTTTCCAGAAGAGATCTGGAAGGGTATGTCTACACTTGCAGCCTATTTCGGAATAGGGCTGCAAATGCAGGCATTCGGAATTGCAGATCAAGCCTAGGATTTAAATATCCCACGCTTGATTGGCAACTTCCCGCCGGACACCATTTTGGAAACTGACAAATCCGGAATAACTGCCTGCGTCTACATGCGGCAGTGAAATGGGCATTTGAAATAAAGCCCTATTTCGAACAACTTGTTAAACCTCATTTCAGGAGGAACAACAGGTGGCATTCGAAATAGGGCTTTATTTCCAATGCCCGTTTCACTGCCGCATGTAGACACTGGCAGTTATTCTGGGCTTGTAAATTTCAAAAAAAAAAAAAAAAATGGTGACTGGCTGGGAAGATGCAAATCAAGCATGGGATATTTAAATCCCGGGCTTGATTTGCAATTCCGAATGCCTACATTTGCAGCCCTATTCTGAAATAGGCTGCAAGTGTAGACATACCCAAAGAGAGTATCCACACTGCCTAAGTACATCGAAAAAGCAATCTTCTTTTTCAAAAGATAGCATCCACAATGAATGGATGTTCTCACGCATTTCAGCTGTGATTACTATGATGGAGTGGCCACCAGGGTACCTGTGCTTTTTCCTCTTCTTGCAAAAGCACACCTTTTTCTGAAAGAGCCCTTTTGGAAAGAGGCTTTTTCCTTGTAGAAAGAGGTTTACCAATGTCGGAAAAATCCCTCTGTTCTTTCAATTTTCTTTTGAAAGAATGAGACTGCAGTGTGGATGTAATTGAAGTTTTTTCAGAAAAATGGCCTTTCCATTTTATGAGAACCAATTGCATTCCAGGCACATCACATTGTCCTGGCACAATCAAACCCTGACCTTGTTTTAAGTTATAATAAGAGGAAACTACCTACCAAATTTTGCAGTCCTAGCTCTGTCTAGGAGAAGTTCTTGAACAAACAGACTCATAGATGGACAGAGACTCTCAAATATAACAAAAAGCTCCATGACTAAATTAGAACTTACTAAAAAGTCTGAAATATTCTCTGTGGTACAGCTCATGCCTTCTGCTAACTTTTTATAAGGAGAGCACTATATGGAAACTTTGCTGAAAGTCTGGCTTACAAATGCTTTGTTTGGTTATCCCACAAGGGGTTTGGAGAACCTTAAGCAAATTAAGCCATAGTCTCTAGCCTTCTGCTGTATATGGCCTAGTTTTCTATCTAAACTTACCCACAAGAAAGGAAGCTTGTGTTTCTGGAGAGTATTTTATTCTTTTTGGGCAAGATAGTGACTTGTACTACACAGCTGCACAAGAGAGAAAGGTGGTGTATTCAGGCCTGCTGACGGAGAGCAATGGGGGCAGCTGCTCTGGGGCCCAGAGATTCAAAAGGGCCCCTGGAGGAAGTGCTACCCCAATCCCTCTGCCCCCAGAGGGAGCACCACCCTTGCCACCACAGGTGGCCCTGTTAAGCCTCCCGCCCTGATTCCTGCACCCCATGCCCCAGCCCAGAGCCCCCAGCCCCCCACCTTTCAGCCCTTTGCCCTCACTCCTGAACCCTCGCCCCTGCCCTGAGCCCTCCACACACCCAACTGCCTGCCCCTAGTCCCAGCATTTAAATAAAGCATGTGCATTTCTCTTAATTTCCAAATACCCTACACATTACTGCAGTTAAGAACCCAAGCAACAGCAGGTACATCGGCTAGTTTAAAAGATCAGTGATCGTAGCCTTTGTCTACACTGCCTGCAAAAACCCCACTGGAGCATCCGTGCCTGCCTTTTTGTGCAAGAGCTGAAGTGTAAAAAGGAGTTATTCCTCATGGGGAGAAGAATAACTACTAGCAAAAGCCCGCTGTTGTCGATTTTTCTTGGCAAAAACATGCTTGAGGTGTGGATTTTCTGCTGGGTTTTGCATAAAAACCTTGTAGTGTAGACACAGCCTAAGGCTTTGTCTACACTGCTGGCTTTTGCCAGCAGAGAGTATGCAAATGAAACACTGATTAGCATTTTGACATGCTTCATTTGCATAATCTAGTCAATCCATTTTTGCATAAGGGTTTTTGCACAAAAACAAGAAATGTGGATGTTTCCTTTTTGTGCAAAACCCCCTTTTGCGCAAGATCCTTATGCCTCCCCTGGGCATGCTTGTTTTTGTGCAAAAACCCCTTGTGCAAAAATGGCTCAAATAGATTATGCAAATGAAGCGCAACAAAATGCTTATCAGTGCTTCATTTACATACTCTGCCAGCAGCATAGACAAATCCTTAGGCTGTGTCTATACTACAAGGTTTTTGTGGAAAAACCAGCAGAGCGTCCACACTTCAAGCGCGTTTTTGCACAAGAAAAATTGAGAACAGAGGGCTTTTGCCAGTAGAGTTATTCTTCTCCCCATGAGGAATAACTCCTTTTTGCGCTACAGCTCTTGCACAAAAAGGCAGGTGTGGATGATCTGGAGGGGTTTTTGCACAAGAAATCCCTATGGGAAAAAGCACAGGTGCTCTGATGGCCATTCACAGAATGGCCATCAGAGCTTTCTTGCGCAAGAGTGTCCATGCAGTGTGGATGCTCTCTTGCGCCAAAGCACATCACTTTTGCAATGTGCATTGAAGTGTGGATGTGCTTTTGCGCAAAAAGTTTTTGCGCAAGAATTCTTCCACAAAAGGCTTCTTGCGCAAAAACCCTGCAGTGTAGACAAAACCTTATAGTCTCATCTCATCTCATCCATTAACCATAGGACTCCTGACAAGCCTCTCTCATTAGGGTGTGCATCTAGCTCCAGATCTACAATTTAGATTGTAAATGCTTGGGGGCAGGGACGGTCTTTGTTCTGTTCTGACCAGAGCCTAGCACAGCAGGGTCCTGAAAATTTAGTAATACAAATTATTTCTTCGTCATTGACATGCATTCCTTTCACTTTAGGGAATAAAGAACTTAAGTACAGAATCCAGCATTGAGCAGACCAAAGCTATATATCAAGGAAATGATAATTTGTTTTCAACAACATTTGTTAAGTATGTCTATGTATGAATTTTTTAAATGACACTACAAACAGCTGAGTGAGAGGCCAGGAGGAATCCCTCTCTTGCTTTCTCAAGCTACAGCTCTGCTGGGGTTAAAATACACCAGTGCTGCTGTAGGCTCATACACCCGGGCTGCCCTCATTCTGCTGAGTAGGATTTCCATTCACCCATGTGGCTACAAAAGAAAGTTTCTAGAGAAATCACAAGCCTCTTTATGAAGCTAGATGAGTCAACTCAAACTTGAGTGTGGCAGCATCAATATCCCACCGAAGATCAACAGAGGCAAAACACTCAACCAGGTTGAGTAAGACGTCATCTGAACCAATAACTACTTAAAGTTAATTGAAAACTTCTGCTTGGCTGGCACACAGATAGCAGTGTGATGAGCACAACATCTATTTTCAGTGCTCTACCGTGAGGCACTATTACTACTAGAACAAAGTGAAAGTTAAATCGTTAACATGCGTGTGCTACATCGCTGCATTATAAAATACATTGAATTATTTTGTTGCTCTCCAAGACTTATTTGTGCTCTGGTTCATGTTGGTTGAATGCCATGATGATGAGTATGTTAGGTGTAGTTTTTATTTCTAGGGACTGGAGAGGAACTTCTTAGGGTCAATCAACACAGTAATGGTCAGAGAGGCAATTTGCTTCAGCAGTTTGGATGCTGGACTACAACGAAGGACATGTGGGTTCTACTCCCGTCTCTGCCACTGACTTGCTATGTGATTTCAGGCAAGTCACTTCACTACTGTTGGCCTTCACAGCCTTTGTCTTTGCCATTTAGATTATAATTAGGGCATGGCGTAAATTGTCTCTTACTATGTTTGTACAGCACCTAGCATGGTGGGGGCCTACTCCCAATGGGGATTTCTTCCACTGCTGCAATACACCTATTAATATTAAAATGCTCAGAGCAAGATGGATTTTGTGAGGTTGGTAGAAAGGGAATCAGAAATGCATAGCTACCCTTCCAGAGCCTTGGTTAATGCCATTTAACCACAACGCACCATAACACTGCAAACGGTCCAACTCCTCCCTGATATAGCAACTACTGATTTTAATGATGTTCTACTGGGGTGGACATGGCCCTCTACATGGGCAGACACCTTGTTCTATAAAAAAAATAAAAATAAAGATGAGATTCTCAGTTATGTATAAACCAATGATTAAGGACTCCTGTCCAACAATAGGGGAGTTGTATGAGGCTAATATAGACTGGCTTGTTTCCAGTTCTGTACAATCATGATAATTGGAGGTCGAGGATGTATATTTTTGTAAGCGATTAGATTGTTGCCAGCATCCAGACACCGTTAAGACGCTGCACTGATGATTAGCAATTATGGAAATGTTTACTGGATCCGAATGAAATGACCCAACTTGTTCCTCGATATCTTCTTACCTCAAAAGTATTACACAATGTATCTCCATAGCAGTTAATGCCATGCTTTGTCTGCGCTATGTAACCGCTTCTATTTCAGTTTGGTTCCTAAACCAGCTCAAGAGTTATTTGAGGTTTTCTAGGATTTGCTGGAATGTCAAGTTCTCTTATAATCAGGACTTTATAAACACCATTTTTTTTCTTTCCCCCTAAGTATTTTGCCATGAACTTATGACTCATGAGACCAAGAGCACAGAATAGCAGCATTAATGAACGGGGGGAGGGCAGGCAGGAATAATAATGCATTCCACTCTCCTGCTCATTCAACATCACCTGGCACTTCTATGTTGGGACTGTGACCAGAAGATGGGGTCCCAATATATTCGAACACTGTGCAGTCCCTTCGGAGCAGCCGCCTGCCAGGTGGCTCAGGGATGCAAACAGGGATCTTGAAATGCAAACCCTCAGTGGATATGAATACCGAGTGAGGTCCATCAAGATTACAGTTCACAGCCTGGTAGGCAGAACTGCATTTAACCAGTTCTTGCTAGCAAGGTGCTTAGCTAGCAAAGGTTCCTTGGTGATCAATGCCAAGACCTAGCCAGGTTTTATACTTTTTAAAAAACATTGTTGTGCTATTTGTTCATGATACATACTTGAATGCGATAGGCTAGACTAGCAAAGTTTGATTAATGCTCTAAAACAGACAAGTTGGATGGAGTAATATCTTTTACTGGAGCAACTTCTGTTGGTGACAGACAAGCTTTTGAGCTCTTCCTCAGATCAGGGAAAGGTACACAGTATCACTGCTAAATGTGAGGTGGAAAAGAGGGAAACCTTCTTACACGAGCCTTCACATATATTACAATGATGGGTATGGGTCTAAAACAATACACTGAACAGCAACCAGAGTCTGGCACAGATTTTAAAAACTGCAATCTCGATCCAATCTTCCCAGGATTTGGGGGTGTTCAGTTCCTGAGAACTGGTTCTGGCCCATGCCCAGTTGAAATACAAATCTGGCAGTGACTATTTCAGGATGAGTTCAATACAGCCCTAAGTTAAGTTACTTGAGTTTCTCTTTATTTTGAAATACATCCTCTAACTTTTTTTAAAATGATGCATTTTGAGTCAATGATAATCTGTTTGGTTTCTTTTTTTAAATAAATTGCTCTAACAATATGTTCATGTCAGCTTCAGAAATGAATGCTTTGCAAAATGAAATAGGGTGCAAGTATAATTCTAAAATAAATTTAGAAGGCATGTGCATTGTCCCTCTATTTAAAGATAAGTAACGTTTACCTTGATGGCAAAAAAAAAAAAAAAAAAAAAAAATCGATTCACTTATCCCAAAAAAAAAGTAACAAATAATTACAGTACAATCAAGGAGCATAATCTTGGCTAGAAAAAATGGCAATTATCTAGCACAGTATATGATACTTTGGTGTAATGCCAAATTGTCAGAACCACTGAAACCCAGTTAACAACTGAGGAATTAAAGTGAATCATTTTCATTGTTTCCTGGCCTGTGAGAAGCATGTTATAAAATAATGTAATTAGAGGTAGTCTTTTAAATGCTTTATAAGATATTTGAGAGAACTCCAGCATCATTTTTTAGGGCTCGCTAAAGCAGATTCCAAATGTGTTGGGTTGTTTTTCTCCCCCATAATTGCTATTTAAAGATCACTAGAATAACCATGTAGTACATCTTAGCCATCTTTTTATTTACTCGTCTAGTAAAACCCAATCCTTCATCAGGCCAAATAGTCAAAGAGATGGAAAATTTAAACCTTTCCAGCTCCTGAAGGAAAGTTTCTCCCAACAGCTGTCTTGCTTTATGAAAGCATGAAGTCAGTACATCCAATCTCATGCTATCAATCACACAGGCTGACATTTCCTGCAAACTGTGTCCACAAGACAAACGGGGAAAGAGAACCTAAAAGGAACAACAAATTGCCAAAAAGCAGATGGAATTATATGCTCTTGTTTATATTTGGCTGTTCAAATGAGCCTGGACTACATGCCTTCTCCTTCAGAATTATAGCACTACACAGTCATTTGCACCACTGCTGAAAACACCTGACACTCGTATTAAGAAATATTGAGTTTAATTGCAGTCCATTAAAGTGTGGAAATGTCTTCAGTATAGGATTAATGAGATAAGTGAACTGTCGGCTTTTAGAGTATTTTAGGCCCTCCTTGGACAGATGCAAACATCCTCTCCCTTCTCCCTCCCTCCCCTGAACTTTTGCAAAAGAAGGTCTGCCACATGTTTCTCATCTCCTGGCTTTAGGTAAGTAGCATTTAAAATGACTTTGTACATCAAGCTGCTATGATTTGTGACTTTCAGAAGAGTGTTTGTATACACAAAAGGATGTTAAATTGCTGCTTTGACTTTAGTCTAAATAATTTTCATTTCCCCTTACGGGGAACATTTTTCTAGGCTGTACCAAGAGAGGATTGTTTTTTAAATTGTCAGTTTTTAAATACATGCTCAAGTTCAAAGTTAAGACACTAGATGGAATTCATGGACTGCTGGTACTTGGTTTATAGCTTAACTTGCTTCACAAACTGCTTCTAAAGTAGTCACAAAAACAGATGGATTTTGGCTAGGAGTGCATATATATTAGAAATATATTGGCTTCACTGACGGTGAAAACAATTTTCAATTATTTCATTTTAAACCAAAATTTATCAAGTCTATTAAATGATTAATATTAATCCAGAGCTAAAAAGAACTCTGAAAAGAAATCTGCACAAAATTATCAAAAAAATTGTCCGCTAACTCAAAGCTCCAGTGCTCAGTACCTTGCAGGATTCTAGCTTCAGTGGGGGAAAAAAATGAATGTAATAAACCAGTTCTGATTAAAAATAAATTCATCTCAAGCAGAGAACAAATTTTCCCTGTGAAGCTAGTTGCATATAAAAACATTTTAGGGTCTCGGCCGTTGACTTCAATGAGCACTGGTTAAGGCCCTTGAAGAGGACTTATCTGATCTGGTTTGTGATACAGTGCAATTCTGCCACTTGATAATTAAGTAAATAAATTGACTTTGTTTGATTCACTTGCAATTAAAAATTGTTTGGGTTCAAGCCAAAAACATAAAATATTTCAAGATTTTAAAAGGGGAGAATATTTGGGTTCAACTCAAAACAAAATTTTATGTGGGGCTTTTCCTTTATTTTTAAAATCAAATGTAAGTGACTTTTCAAATGAAAAGCTCTCTTTCAAAAATCAAAGAGCCTAAGCATTATTCGGAAAAGGATAACACGAAACATGATGTCTTTCATATTATTCCTCCCTCTACCCCTCTGACAAGCAATTCACACAAATCAAACACAACACTTGTAAAATATCTGAGTCAATGCAAGCTTATTTTTTTCTTCCCCCAGTTTGGGGGGGGGGGGGGGAGTATTTTATTCAGAAATTTTCACCTGTCTCTACTTACAATTGCCAGGCCAGAAACCTGTGCTTACCCCGATCCTTGCACACTACAACTTTTCTTGTAGGTCAGGAGCATCTAAGAAAACCAAAGCCTGCAAAAGCTCTCAGAGAACAAAATGCTGATAGTTTTATCTGCAGACAGCTGTATTGAGACCTCATTGGAGACACCCTCTGCCTCAAAACAATAAACCAAACAACCAAAGCAACTTGCTGGGGCGGAGGGGTACTCAACCCCCACCTCTGCCCATGCCCCGCCCCTATTCACCCCTTCCCCCATCCCACCTCCCCACCAGTCCCCCTCTACTCCTGCCCCTCCTTCCCGGAGTGTGGACACCACAAATCGAATGTTTGTAGTGCTCCAGAAGGACCGGGGGAGAGGAGTTGGTAAGCAAGAAGCTGCCAGCAAGTGAGAGGCATGGGGAAGGGGGAGGAAACAGCAGAAAGATGGCACCAATAGGTGCTCTGCGCTCACTAATTTTTCCCTGTGGGAGCAACAGGCCTGGAGCACACAGAGTCGGGACCTATGGCTATAGCACTGGACTGCCTGTGACTTACTCATGTAGTAAATGTGGTTTCATGTCTAGTGATCAGAGAGCAAAAAGGATTATCATGACAAAACCTTCATTGATTGCAGGAGTGAAGGGACAGGCCTGGATGGCGCTATTCATCTTATGCATGCAATTCTCATTTGCACATGAGCATTCTATTACTCATGTATGAAAGGGCGTGGGCCACAAATATAAGAACCTCTTTGAAATGTCTCATCTGAGAACTGATACGCTCAGAGATTAACACAAGACTGTGTTAAACTGATACCGTGTCACAACAGTGCAGACAAAATGGAAAAGACAAATCAAGGGTATAATAGGATGATGTTGTGACAAATGCCCTTTTTCCATTATGTATTGCTTTATGAATAACCTGAGCTAGTGAGTTCCTGGGCTAGGCCCTTTCTGTGATACATCCCTTTACCCAGAGAGGTCATACATTCCCCTTTACATGGAGAGGTCTTATTTTTCCTCACATCAATTCATAGACATTCCTTAAAACAAGATGTCTAATGAAGTAAAATCATATGGAGGTCAAGAAGAAAACTTCAGTGTCAAGGACTAAATTTACTCTGGCTTAGAAATTAAAGCAAATGAGGTCAATTAATTTAGTGCTTTAAGGATTGCAGGCAGTTGAAGTTAAAATTATAGTTTAAAGGAGGTACAGACAATTCAGTTCCAGAGATTTCTGTAGTTTCTCTTGCAATATTCTGTTTTTGTATAGAATACATTTTAAAGAGGGTTAAAATATTTAATTTTAGTGGCCTAAGCAAGTCACTTCACTACATGGTAATTTAGCACCAGGAGTGAGTAAAAAAGTATATTCAATGAACTTTGCTTTAAATATTGCTTTTTTACTTTTCCCATTTATGGACTGTGAAAAAAATTGCAAAAATTTTCCACTGTATTTATTATTGAAATTACAAGTGGATATAGTTGGTGAATATTCCCAGTCAGCATATTAGTATGTTAGGTGATCTGCAGCATGAATTTCAAATCACATATTTAGTTTTCAAATCAGGCAATTCACAGTTCGGACAGTGTTTGTTATGTGACTAACCTCTAGGTTTGTTATTGGTCTCATGACTGTAACAGCTTTGCACAGCCAGCACAGTATGAATTGTAGATTTTATAAATTTGCTTTCAGCAAACATTCAGCATTTAAAAGAAAAAGCCACCACCCACTTTCCACACCTTCTCTGACTGTCTGATGAGTATTTAAGCACCAAAGAAAATACGTACAAAATAAGTCAGTTTCAGCCATATCAAAGTTTGCTTTCAAGTTCAATTTACTGTTTTGAAAACATTTTCCCACCTGCCATGCCATACTATTTGTTCAGCACTTTTTGCAATAACCCGACTTTGGTACAGACAGTCCCCGGGTTACATGGATCCGACTTACATCGGATCCCTACTTACAAACCCCGCACTAGCTGCTTCCCCCCAGCAGACCAGGGAGACGCGAAGCTAGTGCCCCCCGCCCCAGCAGACCAGGGAGACGCAGAGTGGCTTTTCTCAGCAGACACCTCAGCTTGCGAATAAAGGACTGAGGGAAGTGAGGTGTGGGAGAATAAAACTGAGCTCTGGAGAAATGTTTGGCTAGAGTTTCCCCTACAATATGTACCAGTTCCGACTTACATACAAATTCAACTTAAGAACAAGCCTACAGTCCCTATCTTGTACGTAACCCGGGGACTGCCTGTAATTGATTGCAATTTGGTGGATGCATCAACATTTTACTTCAATTCACCAAATGTTCTTACTAATGATTTCAGAAATGTTGGATTATTTAAGGACTTCTAAAACTCATTCGGTTATATTGCTCTTCTCTTCCCTGCCTTTTCTGTAGGTTTTGTTTTCCACTTCTATTGCTGCAGGTTTCTTTCAGAAGCAGCTTTCCCAGAAGAGATCTTCCAAAAAAACTTCTTCCAAAAGAGTCCACACTGGCCAAGCACATCGAAAAAGTGATCTGCTTTTTTGAAAGAGAGTGTCCACTGATTGGATGCTCTCTCGCATTTAAGGCCACCCAGAACCACTCCAGGCAGGGCTTTAGGTCACCAGTTGCTTCCGAGTGCTGGTACTAGAGCCTAGCAGAGACATGTGCTTAAAGGGACCCCCCTGGACAGCCTCTTCTCTGCTTCTGCTGTGCACTTGCCTACTCTGGGAGGGACAGCAAAGCTCTTGCATGCAGTGCCTGCTGTGCTTGCCCAGCTTTTCGGACACCACAGCTTTTCTCTTGGTGCCATGGGGCCAGAGCTGCCCCCGGGCATGCGATGGCCCCACACGGCCATGCTGCAGTTTTTGCAGCACTTTGTGCCGACTGCCTTCCTGGCCCGGCATGAGCTCAACCCCCAGCTCTGCTGCTGGGGGAAGGGGGTGGCCTCATAGGGAGGTCTCCTGGGGTGTTTGAGGGGGACAGGGGATGGGAGGGAGGGTTCAGGCACCCCCTCTCAGTCTGTTTTGTGTATTTGTTTCTCTCCTTCTGCAGGTTGTGAGGGCCATCAACTCCATTCTGCTGCGGAGGGCCATCCTGGGAGACCCGGACCCCATGGTGGCAGGATTTGCTGCCTTAGGGTTCCCAAACTGTGGTGGAGCGATTGGTGGGACCTACATTCCAATCTGTGCACAGGCGGCCCAGTACACCAACTGCAAGGGCTACTTCTCAATGGTGCTGCAGGCCCTGGTCAACCACCATGGACAGTTCACGGACATTGTCGGGTGCTCGGGTAGGGCACGATTCCCACATTTTTTGGAACGCCAGCACGTACAGGAAGCTGGAGGAGGGCACATTCTTTCCCATTGTGACTTTGCAGTTGGGGATGTGCAGATGCCACTGTGTATCGTGGGGTATGTGGCCTTCCCCTTGATGCCGTGGCTTATGATGCCATATACCGACTGGCCACCTGGATCCCACCATGGACCAATTTAATGCCCACCTGAACCGGGCCAAGATTCAGGTTGAGTGCACCTTCGGCCACCTCAAGGCATGGTGCTGGTGCCTCCTGACCCGCCTGGAGCTGGGAGAGCACAAAATCCCCAAGGTGGTGTCAGCATAGTGTGTCCTCCACAACATTGTGGAGAGGAAGGGGAGGCCTTCCTCCTGGGGTGGGGGGCAGATGCTGGCCACGAAGGGAGACTCTTTGAGCAGCCGTGGACAGCTGCCATCTGCCAGGCCCATCAGGCCGGGTTGTGCATCCAGGAGACCCTGAGGGATAGTTTCTCTCAGGGACCCCAGTAACTCTCCCCAGGGCCTCTGGCTTGCTGCACTATTCTATTCCCACCACAACCCCTCCCTTTGCCCCTCCCCTGACCTCTCAATAAAGACACCTGTTTGGTTTTGAACAAAATCAACTCTATTGATCTTTCATTAAAAAAAGCTGGGAGGGAAAGGGGCTTATAACCTGGAGGGGGGCTTGGCGTGTCGGGGGGGCAGTTGGATGTGTCACCTCGGGTGTGGGGACCTTGGACTTGGGACCACAGAGAGGGTGGGCGGGGGGGGGCTGGAGTGGGGTCAGGAATGGCAGGGGGAGGGGGCACTGGCATTGCTTGGATGGGGGCATAGGCATCACTTGGGGAGCGGGGGAAGGAGGATGGTAGGCAGGAGCAGCGACAGCAGCCAGGTGTGCCATCATGTCACGCATGATGGCAGACATGCAATCGCACTGCTACATGAGCTGGTCCCACCCATGGTTCTGAGCCATTCACCCACAAACGTCAGCGTTCCGGCGCTTGGGGTGGAGATCCTGCAGTGTCTCCTCCTTGCTCCTCAGCTCAAGGAGGGACAGGATCTCCGCTCCAGACCAGGAGGGTGCCTGCCTCTTGGTTCCCCTTGGTGGGTCCTGGGAGCCCTGCTCATGCTCCCTGCAAGGGCCAGGGGGATTTCGGGAAGCTTGTGGCTTGGCCATTGCTGACAGTTTGGCTAGCAGGGAGAGCCACGTGGTCAGGTGCTTCTCCCAGGGCCAGCTTCCTGCCACAAGACTTGTCCAGTGTGCCTGCAGCTTTAAGAGGGGCCAGGAAACAAAAATTATAGAGTTGTGATTACTTTGGACAGAGTGGCCACCAGGGCACCGGTGTTGTTTCTTGGAAACCTCTTCTTTCGAAAGACAACCATCTTCCCTCTGCACACAGAGCTCTTTCAGAAAAAGGCTTCTTCCTCGCAGAAAGGGGGATTACCATTGTTGGAAAAAACCCTCTGTTCTTGCCATTTTCTTTTGAAAGAAAGCAATTGCAGTGTAGACGTAAATCAAGTTTTCGGAAAAAGGTCATTTTTCCGAAAAAGTTCTGTAGTTTAGACTTAGCCGGAGGATTCCAGCATCTCAAAGGCAAAAGGACAAGTTCAGACCAGTAGTGTAATGCCCATTTCTGACAATGATGTTGGTGTAGAATGTGCTCAGGGCTCCCCACATCTGTGCCTCCGATCAAGGTTCACCTTTGAGAAGGAGCCTTCAAAACCCAGCTTCCCACAGCAGTAAGTTCAATCAGAAAAGGGCTGGAGGAGATGCAAGCCCTTTCTTGGAAGGAGGAATATGATCTCTCAGTAAAGGTCATACTGAAGATGGTCAGAAATCAGTCCCAAAGCACTATTCAAAAGCCAAAAAAGTAGACCAGGAACTTTACCCACATTCTGTCACACTCCCCCCAAACATCCCTGGGACCTTCCAAACATACACAGAAAAGGAAGACTAATTTAGGCAGCCACAGAGACTATTTGTCCTGCACTAGCATTTAAAGAACAGTCTCCAAAAGCACCCTGATCCAGGGAAGCTTATTCTGCAGCAGGGAAAGAAGCACTATAATGCTTCATTGCTCACACTACCCAAGCCATGAGACTTTCATGGGTAAAAGAGCAGAAGCATCTTTATGACGTATTTGTAAAGCAGCAACGCGAGTTCCAGCCCTCATCTTGGCCAAACTATACAGATACATTGCTCAGGCTTTGGCAGAAGGGGGTTGCAGATGCTCGGCAGTGAGCAATCTGACCTCAAATGAAATATTTTAACTGTTTGAGGAGATCCTAACCATCTGGGCTGGTATACATTAGAGGGAGATGTTTTCTGGAGCTGTTAGTTTCTGAAGCTTGACAAATTCACCTTGGAAATGGGCAGAAAGTGTTAACCATGAGGGTAGTTGACTATTGGAACAGTTGTCCAAGTTCTGCGGTGGATTATCCACCACTGGCCAATTTTAAATAGAGACTAGATTTAATTTAAAAAAATACGCTCCACTTCCAAAGGAATTATTTGGGGAAAGTTCTCTGGCCTGTGTTATACAAGGTATCAGACTAGATAATCACAATGGCTCCTTCTAGCCTTAGAATCTATGACTTGTCTTTCTTCAAGATCTTATGTACTATTCCAGATCTCCTATTAAAGGCTGAAAACAGAGTCATTGGCAAGTCTCAACCACTGTATTAAAGCTGTTCGTCGCAGGTTATTGGACAATCAGGTCCATTTTGTTTTTCCTTGGTTCTGTTTTCATAGTATTCAATTTATGGAAGGAGGAGGGGACACGTCATAAAAAGACTTCATGATCTGTCTCCATCTACTGGCTGAGAAGTACCTATCAAGAGTCTGCACTGGTACTGAAGATCTCTGAAAGAAAGTTAGCAGGCAGTGAATCCTTTCCATCAATGCATTTCCCCACTAACGTCATTATGACAGTACACTAGCACCAGCCACAGAACAGAGCAACATGGTCCCTAGCTGCAGGGAGCCTGCTATAGAGGCAAAAGCCACAGACATAGGGGGTGATTCCACTGCTGTTGGAGACAATAGCAAAATGTGCTTGAGGCGAGTGGTTCATAGACTGTTCTGCTTTATTCACGGGATGCTATGACATAAGGTCTGTAGTTAACTTTTTTTTAAATGTTAATTTTTTAATCCTGGTAAAATGCTTTAGGACCATGCAGAATAGCTAACACATACATCTCTGCTGTTGGAGATACTCACTGCACCTCATCCCCATGCTCACAGCACGCCTGCAAAGTTATACCAAACTGCTTTTTGGCTGGTGTCCCATACCAACAGTGCTAGCCATATGTCAACCTTTCCACAACCCCATCAGGGGGCCCCTATTCTTGCACTACATTTTGGAACCAGTAGGAGAGTAACGGTGCAGCCTAGGAAGTTAGAAATAGACCTATGTGCGGCATGGAGAGAGGTTACACATGCTCTTTAAGAACAAAAGAACAAACAAAAACCAAAAAAAGCCATGTCCAGGGCCTATTTCAAGTGAAGGCAGCCAAGAGCCAGCCATGACTACCAAGGAGTTCATGTCTGGGTTCTTGTCAAGACCTGATGTGAAGAACTCCACAGAGGAATCCATTTTCAGTATGGAACCGTAACCTCTATTGGTCCTCCAAGTCCCATCAACAGTACTTCATATTCGAGTGTCATGTACCGACAAGCTCTTTATTAACTACACAGATAGCGAGTGCACACACAGACTCGAAACAGTAGCCTCCCCCGGAGCACAAGCAACTGGGACATAGGAAGCAGAGTAGACAGGAGTGAGAGAGATAAGGGAGCAAGGGCCGTGAAGGGAGGGAATAAGCAAAAGTAGGAGAGAGAGACACAATATTGTCTGACCAAGAAATATGGAGCAGGAGAAAGCAGAAGGAAAGTGGTAGGGGGGCCAGAGAGAGGGGGAGGAAAGAAAATGACAGGTAGCAATTTATATTATAAAAGGAGAGGCGTCCGTCACACCGTCTGTCACAGAGAACAGATTTCTCGTGAGACCCTCCTGCCCCCCCCCCCACTTCTGGCAGGTCCTGAGGTGCCGGGCGGGTAGAGGGAGTGCAGCACAGGCACTTTGCATGCCTCTCAGTTTCCCGCCAAGTCGCCGGAGACCCACCAGCTCCTGCCAGGTATTGGTGCACGCCCCTCCCTGGCAGCACGACTTGCACGCTGCTCCAGTTTGCAGCCCAGCCCGTCTCACCCACCCTCAGAGTGCCAGCACCTGGGCAGGGGTACTCTGCCACACAGCAAGCAAGCTTGGGAGAGACCCACTGAAATAGGGTCCGAGAGACCCCTTTCCCCAAATAGCTGCCAGAATCCAGCTGCCCCCCAGTACAAGCCTGGGCCCCACCACCATCCCAAGTTAAATACCCAAGTCAGCCCCTTGGTACTGCCCCCTTCCTGCCAACTCAACCCCAAAATGCCTCCTCCCTGCCACTGTGACCCTGAAATCCTCTCTCCACCCTGCTCAGACTGGTTCAGCTAAGTGTCAGCTGCATGTGGAAGGGAGGCTGCGCCTCGCCATGAGCGCAGGGAGTCTGGCTGGCAGGTCTGGGCAGGCTGGCCAGGATCCAGCCCGCCAGCACCTGGATGATAGACTCAAGTGGCCCCCCCCCCCCGGCACTCTCCGGCAGGTGGGTGGCACAAGGTGGGGGCGGAGCAGTGGGGGACAGCCATGGCAGCAGCGGATCTGTCATAGGCAACATAGCAGCTGTGTCTGCTTTTGTCCCTGGTGCCAGGCCAACCTGAGTGTACATCTACCATGACAACAGAATGGGTAATGCTAGTAAGAATAAATGTAGGGGTATGAAGAGAAGGAAAACACTAAGGAAATTAGGGTATGTCTACACTACCACCCTAGTTCGAACTAGGGTGGTTAATGTAGGCAACCGGAGTTGCAAATGAAGCCCGGGATTTGAATTTCCCGGGCTTCATTTGCATATTGCCGGGCGCCGCCATTTTTAAATGTCCGCTAGTGCAGACTCCATGCCCGCGGCTACATGCGGCACGAACTAGGTAGTTCGGATTAGGCTTCCTATTCCGAACTACCAGTACACCTCGTTCCATGAGGAGTAACGGTAGTTTGGAATAGGAAGCCTAATCCAAACTACCTAGTTCGTGCTGCGTGTAGCCGCGGGCATGGAGTCCGCACTAGCGGACATTTAAAAATGGCAGCGCCTGGCAATATGCAA
Source organism: Pelodiscus sinensis (assembly GCF_052426305.1). Classification (NCBI taxonomy): domain Eukaryota; kingdom Metazoa; phylum Chordata; order Testudines; family Trionychidae; genus Pelodiscus; species Pelodiscus sinensis. The sequence continues at coordinate 1,755,120 of NC_143062.1, forward strand.
ATGAAGCCCGGGAAATTCAAATCCCGGGCTTCATTTGCAACTCCGGTTGCCTACATTAACCACCCTAGTTCGAACTAGGGTGGTAGTGTAGACACACTCTCAGGAAGAAAGAATAAGACAAAAACAGAGAAGAAACAACCCCAAGTTAGGTTTTTATTTATGCATTCACTCATTTTTCTCTATTTCTTAACACTTCCCTGGAGTGTTTTGGGAAAGCCACTCAAAAACCTGTGCTAATGTGTTTTCTGGTTAATTTTAGTCTGGGTGCATGTACACAGTTTAGGCCAGCTATGGCCAGATGTTCCAGCTGATCAAGAGTGGAAAGGAGGGAGGAGCAACCCCCCTCCCACATCACCTATCTCCAGTTAAAGACTCATGCTGATTAACTCACATCTCAGAGACAGACCCCTAATGACGCACTACCACATTACTGAGCCTCCTACCTCAAAGTTACACAGGTTTTAATTTAACAGGCACGAAGAACAGAAGATACATATTTTTTGCCCATTAGATAAGGCATGAGTCAAAGAGGTTTTTAATAGAGGCTCAGTGAACTATTGTAATGAAATACCTTCTGCAGTCTGTGGATTACTTGTGGCAAAAATGACCGAAAACTGTATGTAAAACATTTTAATTTTGTGAGTCTCCAAAGCCCACACAGGATTGCAACCATGCTGGGCTCAGAAGCCAAAGAGGGAGAAATAAAGGAGTTCACAGCTCTTATTACAAGTTAAAGACATTTATCAGAATGCTGCTCTTGGCTCCCACAAACTACTCCTGTTGAAAATACAAATTTCATAAACTTTTCTGGTTAGGAAAGTCACTGCCAGTGACTAATTCAGATTTGCTTTAACTTCTGCACGAATTATTGCTGTAAGCTATTTGTTAGTCTATAAAATAGAATAGCCAAGTGTTTTACAGAGACTATTGCAAGTCTCTATGCGTCAACTAAATTGTCTGACTTCCGCTTTTACTGTGTTGTCGGAAATGCTTTTCAAGAGACAGTATCTGACCGGCCTGTTTTTAAACTCATTCATTACAGGAATGTACCACTCAGCCCCCCTTTCACATTTTATTTTTCTCTGCGTTATTTGACCAAACAATTGCTGAAGGCTAGTGGTGATGCATTGGCACCTGAAAATCATTCAGTAAAAGAATGAAGTAATGTTTTCTTCAGCCTATCCTTCAGTTTTCTGCATACGTGTAGGAATTCCTGAACCCATCCAAAGCTATTATATGACTATGGAAATACAATTTACTCTAGGCTCAATCCAACCCCAAACCAGCAAAGTACTTAAGCACGTGCTTAACATTAAATATGTATGTTGCTCTCAATGAAGTGGTTAAAGATGTACCCCCACGGACAAAGCCAATTCATTAAAAATTGTTAGCAAATATTCTTGGAAAACGTTCTGCAGCATTCAACAGCTTTAACCCAGAACAGCTTTCCAAACTGCTGTAGTTTACCAGTTACAGTAATTCCAATACTCCCCATAGAGGCAACTCACTCTCATTGCCTCTTTCTGGACACTTACTCCTTAACCTCTGAAAACAAATGCAATCAGAAGCAGATGACTGCGTAAGTGAAACGCTACACAACAGGGGCCGTGGACCGAAGGCCTACATACAAGAAATTCTCTTACAATGAGGAAACACTGTCTAACTGCAACACTGCTCCTGGAAAGCTGTGTGTGTTACCCCACTATCCAGATCCCACTAATGGGGTGGCAAAATATTTACAGGGCATCTTAAAAGGGTTAGTTATTACCTTCACACACAAAGATATTCACACATACCATGATAAACCAGCTGTGTGAGTGCATTACAGCTATTTTTAGTTTGATAAAAGCAGAATGAACTAGCACAGTTATTTTACCACTTTGATCTATGACTTAAAATTTTTACACAAAATTTGTGCTAGAGCTAGGACCTAGATTATGGCTATAAGAAACAGACCACAAAAAGTGGTAAAGATCCCTTTGCTATTCTTGAATTCGTAGATGCTGTTGTGGCTATTAGATTTAGAAGATGGTTCGTTTTCTTTTGCCCGAGTACAATTATCCAAGGAATTAGTTACACAGGAAGTACTTGCTGATGACTTAAGTGAAAAAGTGTCAGAAAAAATTCCCAGTGTAATTGCTGTGAAACCTCAACAGCAAAAATAACCACTCTGTAAATACACACAGTTTACACAGTTTAAATAAAAGTTATAACAAAGCATTACCTGATGCCTGAACATTTCAGGCAGCATGATAATTATGTGCTTGGTGATGGCAAAATACTAATAACTTATAAATTAAATTATGCTGTAATTGCCAGAGAGAGTTACACATTGGCTACGTCTACACTGGCATGATTTTCCAGAAATGCTTTTAACAGAAAAGCACTTTTTGCAGAAAAGCGTCCGTGGCCAATCTAGATGGGCTTTTTTGCGGAAAACAAATCTCTGCTGTCTACACTGGCCCTTTTGCACAAAAGTTTTTCGGAAAAAGATTTTTGCCCGAACGGGAGCAGCATAGTATTTCTGCAAAATCACTGACAATCTTACATGAGATCGTCAGTGGTTTTGCGGAAATTCAAGCGGCCAGTGTAGACAGCTGGCAAGTTTTTCCGCAAAAGCAGATGATTTTGCGGAAAAACTTGCCAGTCTAGACACAGCCATTAAGTAAGAGTGAATCTCAGTCCTGTAAAGTAGGGCGATACATTCTATAAGTGGCTGCTCTAGAAGCTGCAGCAGACACAGAATACATTACAAGTTAGCTGTAGATAGTCCATGACTCCAGTTCTCCACAGGCGGATATGTTCACCTCTGCATGCAGCTCAGTGGCCCCAATCCTGATCTTTCTTCCTTAGGATTAACACTAGTGCGACTATAGCAGTTCCAATGGTGCTACAGATTTTTAACAGTGGTGTAAACAAAGAGTAGAGTCAGGCCCAAGTTTTTGGTATTTATCTTTAAAATCCTAGGTTTCAGATCCTAGCTCCTGCAGAGAACCTCCTCCTCTCCTTCCGCACCCCCAGATCACGACAGCTTAGGAGATCAGCTGATGCAACCTTGCTAAGAACACTTTAACCTGAAAGTCTGGAGGCTAGTAACAGGGCACTTTCAGGAGCAGGCACGTTACTCTAGAACAAACTTACCATATTAGTCAACAAAACCTCAGGCCCAGTTGACATCAAGGAAACATGCATTGGTAGCTAAATTGATGCACATTCTTGCCTTGTAAGTTTCCGGAAGCGGTTTACTGCAAATTTACTATACGTTTGTGTCTGAAGAACTCCTAAACAGTAAGAGCTAGGACTCTCCTCCCCAGTCCCAGTCACCTTTCCATCTCCGTTCAGTTTGTGTTTGCTTCCTTCTCTCCTGCATCTCATCCTGGCTCTTCTCCTGCCAATTCAAACTCCGTGTGGAGAGAACTAAACTGTCTACCTTTCCCCTATATTCCTTCCCTTCCAACCTCAGAGTCAATACTTCCACTATCCTCCCTGCCATTCAAGTTCACTTCACCAGTGTCAATCAACTCTTCTCTTCAGCCCCTCAACCTTCCAAATCTCTCCTTTCCTCCCCACCCCCACTGACAGAATCTGTGTCGCCACGTTAGTCACCCCTCTCATTAGCTATTGCAACCCCCTCCTGTCCTGCCTTGCAGGCTCATCGCTCTCCTCTTCAGCCTGCCCAGCACATCCCTGCTTCCACCACCACAACCCTCTCACTTTCCTTTCCACATCTCTTTTCCCATCCTATTTAGAGCCTTCGGTCCCACCATGATTCCTCCTCCTGTACATTTCACTCATCTCCTACCACCTCCCGCATGCACCTTCTGCCAGATGCCGTCACCTTCGTGCTCCTCATGCTTTGTTCTCTCTCTCTCAAGGCTCTTTGCCTAGAACAACCATCCTGAGCTTGGATTGGTCTGCCTCTGATAAACTGAAGTGAAGTTTGGCCTAACTTCCTCCTCAAGCATCACTTATTCCAGCTAACATTCTACCACTCAGTCACTAGCCCACTGCCTGACCATGACAACACCACAAAACTATATTTAAACTTTTCCTCAAGTCCTTCCCTTGAGTTTTCACTCCACATTCCTCTCCCCCCGTTTCTCTCTCAGCCATACTACACATAGTGCATTAAAACTGTAAACTCCAGGGCAGAAACTCTGTTTCACTGCATTTCTGAAGTGTCATGCACTTCCAGGATATTATGTAAAATTGTTACTATTGGTTATACTCATTTTGTATGTAATTAGGCACACACTGCAGACCCAGTAACAGAATACAAGAAGGGTACAGTTAAAAATTAAAGCATTCAGGGTTTCTATGCAGACACTACTCATTAACGAGGCAGAAGATCAACTAATGTAGATTATTGCTCTTGTGACTCATCTATACTTTAGAAGGATTGAGACTGAGAATTGTGTGTGACTGTCTCTTAACAAAACCATTCTGGCAGAGCCCAGTGTTGTTTAGATTGTCCACCCTAATCAATGACAATGTCTATAATTAAACCAGAATGGTATCATTCAAACAAGTTTAATCTGGAAAATATTTTAGATTGTAAAACGTAAACAGTGGTGGGGAAATAGTGCACTCAGTACACGAATTCGGGAAAGAGCTTCATCGGGAGGTCATCTCTGCATATGGATTCCATTACGGAGGAAATGGTCACAAAAGCTAGGCAGATGACACTGGCTTTATTCGCAGTTGCCAGAGAATGTGAGTGCATCAGTCCTTCCCCAGAACCCTGCAGTATTGGATCCTATCCAATGGCCACTGAAGTCAATGGGAGTCTAATGACTTCAGTGGACTCTGGGATTGGGCACCAGGTGAAATGGCGTCATTTGAGCAAGTAAGATTACTGTTCTGTCCTATGGCCCTGGGATAGTCACACACTGCATCTGTTGATGGAATGTGTATCAATAGCATTCACAATATGGCCCGAGCAGGTGTGTGAGAAATATTTTTTCAACATACAGTTAAATGGAGTAGCTGAAACTTGGTCAAGCCACCTCATGATGGTCCTTTTTAGCCTGAAAAAATCTAGCACATTCAGATACTTGTGTGCAGTGTGAAAAGCTCAGCAAGGGCCTACAGGCAAAGTATTTCTTAAAAGTGGGGGGGGGGGGAGAGAAACAACAAAGGAAGGAAGGAAGGAAGATGAGAGCCACGCAATCTTGGTGCATGTGTCGTTTGTGTATCCATTAGTATACAGCTTTCACTTTTGAAAGAGAAAGGGACAGAGCCCAAGTTAGTATAAACCAGCATCATTCCACTGATGTTAATGGAACTATACAAAGTTACAGCCTCAGGGGATTTGGTCCAATATGGTTTTGCATAGTGTCTTCTTCCACTCACACAGAGTTTTTAATATGATGGCTAGAAGGCAAAGTATGTTTTCCCCTAATTGCTCCCGATTTATTTTCATCTTACACAAATTAAAAATAACTGAGGTTCCAAGTGATTATCCTCCCAATTAATTTTCACATCTCAATGAAGGGAAGTGTGGTTCTAGCTAGTCATTTGTCCTGTTGCATAAGTTAGGAACCAGCAGAATTAGCATCATCATGAGGTTCAGCCCACTCCCCCCACAGCTATCCACCATTAGATTAAGGTAAGGGGTTCTTGCTGCATAACTGACTACCATCAAGGCAATTTCTAACTCCCCCTAGTGGATCATTGCAGGATATACAATTACTAGTGCCTTACATCCCAAAGAGCTTCAAAATGTCTCAGAAGCACTTAGAAATTTAAGCGACTCTCCAACATTTTGTAAGTGTAAAACAGATAGCAACTGTTTGACAGTGACAGCTACACCACACACCAGCTCAAAACAGGAAGTGGAGAATACCTTATCCAATCAAAAGAGAATACAATTTAGTAATTCAGAATGGAAATGGAATTTGGCCAATGTGCGGAGGTCAATATCCCATCTCCGGCAAAAGGCCCCTGTGGATCTTCAATGACTTGGAGTGCCATGGAGCTCAGTTTCCTAAAAAGACAGTGCGCCAGTACCACTCCACAGCATGCAAGGGACTGGTTCAACATTTAGGTCCGGCAAGATGTCCTGTGCCTGCACAAGAAACTCCCCACATCCTGCAGCTTTTGTGCCTTAGAAAACAGGCAAGGATAGTGCATCGTTCTAATGGATCTGGGAGACTCTGCTCCCACACATGATGGGGGCAGCCTTTGGACCTAAATGCTGAATTTTCTTTTAATGGGAGTCATATTGGTTTGGGAGTACACTTAAAATGTGATCATACGGATTCAGATGCTGTATTTCCAGGATGTTTTGAGATGAAAGGGAGGGGGAGGAAGGTCTTAGAAAGAGCAAGAGCAACTGCTGTATATTCAACCAGGATGGAAAAAGTTATTCCATTGATGCCAACTATGTTAGTCCACTAGCCTAAATGATTAATGTTGATAATTCCTCTCCAGCGGACTCATTAAACCTCAACTTATTTTTCTTACAGGCCTTTGACATTTCCTACTTTCTTAATATCAGAGGTAATGACAGTAGTGTGATTATATACTTATTCCTTTCCACCTTCAAGCCGTTTTCTTTGGCAAGAGTTACTTTATGAGCAGAAAACCTGTACACGAGCATTTCTTCTTTCCTGAAAACTGTTACAGCTCCATTAGCAACACCAAATGGCAGCACTTTTGAGGAATGCACAACAGCCATTGCCCCCCCCCCCAAATGTTTAAATAGTCAAAGTATTCAGTGCAGTACCATAAGACAGACATTTTCTATAGAAGTACAAGTTAAAATGGTGTGGCTTTTTTGTTGTTGGATTTTTTTTGTTTTTTTGGGGGCCTTTAAAAAAAAATCCTGTTGTCAAAAACTGTCCAAGTTAAACAAAGGAGAAATTACAGAATGAATCTGGAGCTTAGCCTTGAAGAATTAGGTTTCATTCTAATTGAGATCATACGCGGCATGTGCAGTTTTGGCACGTAAGTCATATTAATCAGAAACTCTTTAATCGTGGATAATTTCTCCTGTGTGCATGCCAGATTGGGCATTCTGCTGCTGGCCCAGCTCCTTAGTCTGCTTAAGAGTGCACCTTTGACTTCATAAACACCCACTTACAAAATTGGGGTCAGCTTCCTTCTATGCAGGCAAGCAAGCCTGGCGCTACACAAGTTTCCTTAATGATTAAATTGCATCTCTCATGCAAATACAAAAAGCCTGCAGATGCCAAAGGAGTGACTATTTCTTGTAATTACAATTTGCATTGGAAACAGCCCTCATCTGAACCTTCTCGAGTACACAAGGAATGAAACTAGGGAAGATGATCCAGGATGACATTTAAGAGAACTCCACAATGATTATGTAAACTATGATTATTACACTTCTACAGGGACCCAAGGCTGCAGAGAGAAAATGAGATACAAACCCTGATTTGTCTGCTTGGCTTTCTCTAGTTTTGATGGGATGGTCACCAAAGTACAACATGCAGGAGGGGCTCTGATCTTTACCCTTTTATATGGAGAAAGTTGGATTTAACAAGGTAGACATCGAAAAGACCATAGGCAAAATCATAACCTCACTTAAGTCAATGGCAAAACTCCCACAGACTTCAACAGCATGAGGATTTCCCCCACATACTTGGACAGCGATGTGTTTAGGAAGTCAATATTGACCATATCCCTTCTATTGTGAAATAAAATAGTATCACTCTTGGTTGCTGTAAGTTTTTTTTAAATATATTGAATGCTTTTCTTTGCAATAGGACACAACGGGAATATAAAACCAAGACTGGATTAATCATAATGTATAAGAAAGCCTTTGTCATAAAAGGATCTCGACATCGATTTCAGCCCCACACATTCAAAATTTCAGCTCTAGCATTTCCTTCAATATTTAAGTGGCTCAATAGTATGAGACTAAGATAAAATTTTACCCCAAAATTACCCTTATGAATTTCACAAAGAGAAAACTACTGCAGCAGTGTGCGCTCTTAAATTTAAAAAAGTGAAGGGAATCCTCTTTACTCAAGAATACCACATCTATGAAATGTCAGATTCTTTGCACTAATGTCTATAATTTATTATAATAGTGCCTCCTAGTTTTTCCATTATAGTCTTGCCAGTTTCAAACAGGCCTCCTTGTGTCTGAAATTCTGCAGCATCTGGCTCCAGGCTGACGTATACACCATCTCTCTCGACAGCATTCCTTCAACAGAATTCTGCCTCCTTTTTGTCCCATTGCACAGTCTCGTCCAAGCACCTTTCCCGCTACAGCTTCCATCAGAAGATGGATCCATGTGATCCCTCTCAAGCCAGTGAACTCTCTAGCTATTTTTAAATGCCTTAGAGATGAAAAGGTGTTCTTTGCCCACACAAATTATGGAGAGCATTGCAGGTGAGCGTGGCTTGAGAGCAAAGCAAATGGGCTTACGGAAGAACAGAAATTCAAACTATCTAGCTGTCTGTTGGAGGAGTGGAGCAGACTGTCACTAGCTCTAGAGTGCAGGCACTTCTGTAGGGGTTAGATTTTTGGTGGTATAGCCCCGCCTCATTCCTAGAGACCCCTGATGCTACATGCTTGTTCTCTGACACTCTTGGCTTTTGTTTAACTTTGTAGTAACATCACTAGGCTTCATAAACATTTTGAGAAGCGGTTCAACTCTTAGCACAGAGAGATCAAGGAAGAAGCTGCAGGGGACAGAGGAGAGGGACCCTTCCTTGTGCCTCTGATCCAGCTGTGAAGAAAAGAAGGTACAGACAACATAGGGGGCAAAGTAGGTGCAACTCTTCTGCCAGATGCAGCCACGGCCAGATTCAACACCTTGGGGTTACTCTCCATCCAACACAGAATTGGCTCAAGTCCCCACCCAATAACTTGGGAAATTTACACACTGCCTCTGAGAGGCAATTCTTCCCCACTCCCAAGTACAGAGTCTGAGTGTAGAAAAGAAACCCTTAATAAAAAGGGAGAGAAGTGACTTGGCATTAATTTGGGGAAACTACCACAGAGTTCATAACCAAAAGCCAGGAGTAAAAGTTCCATTCCAAGTAGGTTGGGCATTGTCCTTTGCCTCTCAGGTTCTTAAGTCCAGCAATGTAAGTGTCCCCTTCGCATGCCCACCCCTTCTCTGCACCCCACTCACAGCAGCTGCCCTTGGTTAGAGCAGACCCAGAGGTGAATCTGCAGCGTTCACCCGCCATCCTGAGTGGCGGGAGGTACAGAGGCATCTTACTCGCTCCACTGATCAATTGCCACCCGCCTGCTCGCTGCTCTGTGCTGCCGCCCTCATTACGCCTCTTCACTGCCAGCCTGCTGGCCCGTTATTGTGCTACCACCACTCGTCACGTGTCTGTCAGCCGGCCGCTTGCTGCTTCTGTGTGTGGTCGATTTGGCCTTAGGCAAGAACTCCAGTGATTTCTGCTTTTGGCCCAAAGCACAGTCCAGCCACAAGAAATTCCTCATTCACTGGAGTCAATTTAAAATAATAAGAGACTCCTTAGGGAGCCTATTTTAGCTCTATCGTTGAGACAGTGGGGAGAAACAGGTTGAACCAGTCTTACAGCTAATGCCTGTTCGCTATGTAGCCTGCTGACAGAGTCCTGCCCTCCTCTCAGAACGCTGGCAACAGAGCCCTTGTCCATCCAAAGTCCTCCAAACTGACAGTGACTCTCCTTTTGAAGTGGTTCAACAGTTTCTTTTTTATGTTCCCACAGTAATTGCAAGCCTTGGTGATCATATTCCACAATTGCTGCATTTAGTATTAACATAGTTTGAGACTCCACAACAACCAAATTGATTACAATGGACAAAACATCATTATATCATCTGAATCTCTCAAATCTAAGCCAACAGGAGCAAACTGTACTTACATGTGCACGCCCAGCACCCGATTCTTTAAACTGAGCGTTTCCCTTTGTTTGGGCCATGTTAAGCACAGTCCTTTTGTATCCCCATAATAATTACAAACATTTCAATTAGTATTAACACAATTTGTGACCCAACACCAGCCAAGTTGATTACAATGAGCAGAACAGCATTCCATCAGCTGAATATTTAACAAACCTAAGGAAAGCAGGAACAAACTATTTATATAGGGAGATCCCCTGGCTGTGTCTAATTCCAACTAGTTGTAAGGGACATGGTCCCCCAGATCCTGCTTACATAGGGTTGCACAGGCCTGTAGAAATGAAGGGGAAGATGGAGGAGGGAAAGCTGCCATAGCTAGCTCATCTGAGGGGTGTGGTTATGTGAAACGTGGGCTGCCCCCACACTGTGGATACAGTGAAGGGGATGGGTACCAGGATGCAAGTCTGAGTAGTCCTCCTGTCCCATTCCCACGGTTTCCTGCACCTGGCTCCCCGTATGGACTAGGAGTAATTTGTGGCAGTCTTCAAAGCTCATTGTAACTGAAAGTGTCTGCAGATCAGCAGGCCATGGGAAGACCCTAGAATTTTGTATGGAAATGACAAGAGGGTAGCTGGCAGCATGATTTTCCTTGGAAAGCAAGAATATCCACCTATATGCTCATATTTCCAGAAAGCTGGGAAGGTGGGCATTGGCCAGCCAGATGCTTCCTTCTCTCCCAACACTGAGCAGCAAACACAGTACTACAGCAAAATTCAGGTCTGAATCAGTAGCCATAGAAGGTGCCCACCAGGGGCTCTTATTACTCTGAACTGGACCAGATGTTCTTGCAGGCCCTTGAACACATCATACAAGATCAATAATAGCACAACTGTCTGTTCCATGATTTTTGCAGGGACTCCCCATTCCATTACTGGAAATACTTCACATACAACAGGTAACTAAAGGACAATACTCAATTTAACTCAATACGGTCAATCCATGAGTAGTTTCCATACACTGCAGTGTGAGGCAATCTAAACAAATCAAGCTCTGCCACGTGAAAGTAGTTCTCACGTACTTTAGAAATCAGTGGAGATAAAGGATGAAGACAAACATTTTTAATGAACTTCACTTTTGTAAAGGGATTCCCTGCCCCACAGAGCTCCAGCCCCAAGTGCCCTTGTGCAGCATGCCGCAGCGTGGCAGGAAGGCAGGCATCCTCTCCCCTTTCAGGGGTTTCAGTAACACCGAGCTGATCTTCTAAACCATCCAACATGGTTGATTACCAAAATGTGGATCAAGTTATCCCCCCCCAAAAAAAAGATCTATATGTAATCCATTTCTCACCTCAGTGCAAGCAGTCATTAAAACTCCTCCCTCGATGCCCCACGTATCACTGTCAGCCATCTCCCACCCTTGTGCCAGGACAGCCACCCCCACACTTCTGACTGGAGTGCAACCCCTCTCATGTCCCAGAGCCTCCCTCACATCCCAGGCCTTCACATGGGCTCCTCCATCATGCCCCTGCTTTCAGCCTTCTCCACCTATTGGCTTCTGCTTAGCACTAGCAAGCTTCTATATGCTACTTCTCCTGTCTTCAGCCCTCTCCAGTCCTGGGCCTCTGCAAAAACCCCTTGCTGCTCTCCTGTCTAATCTCTTCCCAGGAACCACCTTTTGCTCCCTCCCAGGATGCCTCTAATCTCTCCTCCCCCCCCCCCCCCCCCCCGGTCTCACCTGACCTTCCTGGCTGAAGGAGTCGGATTTGACCTCAGCAAGCCCCCCTCCCCCCCCCCACTTGACCTCTCCCTGATCCTAGATGACTCTCCGATACTGCCTGGCCATCTCAACTGGCCAGACAGGAGCACCTACTCAGGCACAGGGGAGACTACTTCCAGGGGGCAGACACACTATCCTTTCCCCTCCCCCGGCAGATAATGGTGATGCCATAACAGAAAAATATATTTGTGCCTTTGTCATAAAGCAGCTGGTCTGGGCATTCTGGCTTTTTAGTCACTCCCTCACCTGCTCAATAACCAAAGGCATTTTAGGAGTTGCGCCTGTTCTCCTGTGTGTGCCTCTGTTTCGAGTCCAAGTCTGTAGGGATTCTCTTCAAAATATACCCTAAACATTCTAATAGCTGCAGTTGTTCGGTATCAAACAGAGAAGGAGACTTTTACAGACGTTTTCTATATTTTGATAAACCAGTTGAGAGAGGGATGGCCTTGACTTCTCAATCAAAGGAACAATGTGACATCATGATTTCTTTATAACTTCAGGCAGGTGACAAGCAGAGTGAAAATCCAAATAGTCCCACAATGACTGCAACAGTCCCCAGCATCAAACCCACCCCCCAAACACGGAGCCATTCCAGGTAGCCTGTTAAAGTGGGTTTTGTACAGGTGGAATGGTCACAAGTACAGACAACGGAAATGGCAGCAAGTGCAAATTTGATGAAACCAAAGAGCAAGCAGCACATGTGGCCCCTCCCAATGTTAAGGTGTCTGTCTGTCTCTCTCGCAAACGAGAAAGCAGATTTACAAAGACCACAAAGTAGCCCCCAGCAGTAGCGAAACGCAGATAGCCGCTTTCTCCCTGCACTGCTAAGCACCCCTATTTACCCTTTCCCACCTGGGCCCTGGAGGAAAAACCCACCTCATCTGTGAGGGTAAACACCAATCCTTTGCATAGCACTGAGCACACTGGCCTCCATGGATTTGAGATGTTCCACCACCATCCTGAAAATGGTGCTCATCAAATTGAATTCCTTTTTTCCAGGGCCCCTGACTTCAGAGTGTAATTGTTGGAGCCATGACCACAGCAGGTATACAGGGTTTCTCTCCCCCCCCCCCAAACACTTCCCCAACCCCCCCCCCCCCCAAAACAGGTAGTACAGATACACCAACAATATCATTGGCTGGAAATAAGGTCCACATTCCACCCCTCAAATGTAACCCTGATCTCCTCAGCACTCTGGCATCATCCGGATTTTGGGAAGCTCAGAAAGCTGATAGGTAAGGTCCCATGGGAATCAAGACTGAGGGGAAAAACAACTGAGGAGAGTGGGAGTTTTTCAAAGGGACATTGTTAAGGGCCCAAAAGCAAGCTATTCCGCTGTGTCAGAAAGACAGAAAATATGGCAAAAGACCGCCTTGGCTTAACCACGAGATCTTGCATGATCTCAAAATAAAAGGAGTCAAAAAAAAAAAAAACTAACCCCTAGATCCCTTTCTGCCATACTCCTTCCTAGACAGTCGCTTCCCAGTCTGTATGCGTGAAACTGATTGTTCCTTCCTAAGTGTCCTTATTAAACTTCATCCTGTTTACCTCAGACCATTTCTCCAAATCATTTTGAATTATGACCCTATACTCCAGAGCAGTTGCAACCCCTCCCAGCTTGCTATCATCTGCAAACTTAAGCATATTTTCTATGCCACTATCTAAATCGTTGATGAAGATATTGAACAGAGCCAGTCCCAAAACAGACCCCTGCAGAACCCCACTTGTTGTGCTTTTCCAGCAGGATTGTGAACCGTTAATAACCCTGAGTACGGTTATCCAGCCAGTTATGCACCCACCTTATAGCAGCCCCATCTAAATTGTATTTGCCTAATTTATTGATAAGAAATATCATGTGAGACCATATCAAATGCCTTACTTAAAGTCTAGGTATTTCGCATCCACCGCTTCTCCCTTATTCACAAGACTCATTATCCTATCAAAGAAAACTATCAGATTGGGTTGACCCGATTTGTTCTTTACAAATCCATGCTGGCTGTTCCCTATCACCTTGCCACCTTCCAAGTGTTTACAAACGATTTCCTTAATTACTTGCTCCATTATCTTCTCTGGCACAGAAGTTAAACTAACTGGTCTGTAGTTTCCTGGGTTGTTCTTATTTCCCTTTTTATAAATGGGCACTATATTTGCCCTTTCCAGTCTTCTGGAATTTCTCCTGTCTCCCATGATTTTCCAAAGATGATAGCTAGAGGCTCAGCTACCTCCTCTATCAGCTCCTTGAGTATTCTAGGATGCATTTCATCAGGCCCTGGTTACCTGCAGGCATCTAACTTTTCTAGGTGATTTTTAACTTGTTCTTTTTTTTATTTTATCTTCTAAACCTACCCCCTTCCCACTAGCATTCACTACGTTAGGCATTCCTTCAGACTTCTCGGTGAAGACAGAAACAAAAAAGTCATTAAGCACCTCTGCCATTTCCAAGTTTCCTGTTACTGTTTCTCCCTCCTCACTGACCAGTGGGCCTACCTTGTCCTTGGTCTTCCTCTTGCTTCTAATGTATTTATAAAAAGTCTTCTTGTTTCCCTTTATTCGCGTAGCTAGTTTGAGCTCATTCTGTGCCTCTGCCTTTCTAATCTTGCCCCTGCATTCCTGTGTTGTTCACCTATATTCATCCTTTGTAATTTGGACCAAAAGCTGAATATGAGACAGCAGTGTGATGCTGTTGCAAAAAAAACCAAACATGATTCTGGGATGCATTAACAGGTGTGTTGTGAGCAAGACAAGAGAAGTCATTCTTCCGCTCTACTCTGCACTGGTTAGGCCTCCGTTGGAGTATTGTGTCCAGTTCTGGATATTGCATTTCAAGAAAGATGGAGAAATTGGAGAGGGTCCAGAGAAGGCTGAAAGAATTGGGTTTGTTTAGTTTAGAAAAGAGAAGATTGAGGGGGGACATGATAGCAGTTTTCAGGTATCTAAAAGGGTGTCATGAGGAGGAGGGAGAAAACTTGTTCATCTTGGCCTCTGAGGATAGGACAAGAAGCAATGGGCTTAAACTGCAGCAAGGGAGGTTTAGGTTGGACATGAGGAAAAAGTTCCTAACTGTCAGGGTGTTAAACACTGGAATAAATTGCCCAGGGAGGTTGTGGAATCCTCATCTGTGGAGATATTTAAGAGTAAGTTAGATAAATGTCTATTAGGGATGGTCTACACGGTATTTGGTCCTGCCATGGGGGCAGGGGACTGGACTCGACCTCTCGAGGTCCCTTCCAGTCCTAGTATTCTATGATTCTATCGTGAACCTTTCCTGTATTTCCCATACTAGCGTTTAAGAACCTGCCTCTGATTCACCAAGCCTTGAGGAACGAGCGAATAAACTGCCAAGGATGCTACATACACACTTGTTCCTTCTGGCAGGCAAACAGTGGACAGGGGAGTCCTATCAGCGGCCCATCACATTTTGGGACTCTTCAGCCAGCTATAAACATACCTGAAATTCTTATACATACCAAATATCCAGCTTCCACAGAGCAATACCAACTGGCTTCAATACCAAGAAGACTTCCCTGTATTGAGCATTCTGGCACCAAAGAGTTGGGGCAAACTCCCCACTTAGCTTTAGGAAGGTCTGTATCCTCATGCAGAAGTTCTGGAGTTCCTGGTGGTCGGCGTAGCTCTGGGATGATGATGCAAGTCCTCCACACCTTGCTAGTTCTCTTGCACAGGAAGTGACAGTAAACCAAAGGAGAATCCACAACACAATGCATCTATCCAGTCTGCCATGAAGGCACTACCCTTGTCCCTCCGAACCATACTTCCACAACTCAAATACTTCTCCCAAAATTGTCACCCAGAATCTGACCAGGTGACTTCCACTGCGTAAACATGTCACTTGCAAGGAACAGGTCTCCCACTGGATCCATGACTCCGTTCCAGTGGGGAAAGAGGTCTTCTACACAGGAAGGGCAGGAACATAGTGTCAGCAACACAAAAACTGGTTCCTAGAGTGTGTCCCAGGTTTCCTTGCATCACTACCCCTGAAAATGTATCACTAAACTCATATGCCTAGTGCTGCAGCATAGACGTAGGCATGCAGTGCAGTGGCGGCCCATCAATACAGGCAAAGTAGGCAGTCGCTTAGGGTGCCAAGATAAACGGCCGTTGAGGGCTTTGGAGATGGGGGTGCCGATCGCACGTTTTTGCCTAGGGCGCCAGTTGCCAGCAGCTTGTCTAGGGCCGCTCCTGATGCAGCGTTCTACTTGTGAACAGCAAAGTCCATGTGGGTACTCAGGATGGGGTTGCCTGGCTTGCACTCACATAGGCTCAATCTAGGATCTGCTCCTACTGGAGAATGAGTTACACCCGCACTGAGCGATTATGAAAAACTGCCCTTCACCTCTACACAAAGTTTCATGTCTAAACTCAAATTACTTTTTGGGAGCTCAGTTGAAAGGTATAGTATAAAAGGCTGTTTCCAATGCTTACATGTAAAATACCTAGACAGACATCGCCTGGAATTAATGGTTTCCTCTTGTATCACACAATGCATGTGTTTGTGTACTAAGTATACTTTTACATAGTCCACTGATCACCACCTCATTTTCTAGAAATCAAGCATTTACCAGTTTTCTTTGGAAAAAAAAATCAAGCCTCATCTTCCAGATAAAGAGCATTGGCTGCTAAAAAAGAGGAACACAAACTCTGTACATAAGTTGATCAAATGGGGCTGGGCAGGCAGAAAAAACAAATCAAAGCATTACTGTTATCGTAGGTATTCAATTCAAATCAAAACATCCCCTGAAGACTAATCTTTCAGGAATGTTATTTTGTTCCATGTCAGAAATTAACACTTTAGAAGACTTTAGGGGAAGTGAGATTAGCAACCAGTGGTAAAGCCATAAAGGAATTTAATGAGCATTACTGAATTCCCCTAAATCTACTATTTATCACTGGTGATTAGGGTGGGTTTTTTTTGTTTTGGGCCTGAACCAAAGTTCTCATTATTGCCAGTGATTAGGGGATAGCTAGGATTTAGTCATTTTCTCTTTGTACTAATGATCAGCAGAAGGGACATGTAGATATGGGTGGATCACCACCCAGAGGGTCTTGCCTTCTCCACTTGGAATGCCAGGCTACTATAAGCCAATACAGCTCAGTTCCTGTGCTTTTATTTCTCATTCCTAAACTCCTCTCTCAGGATGCAGGCACATCTGGGGGGGGGGGGGGGAAGCTAAAAATTCTCTTGCCACACAATAAGTCAAAATATCCATTTCCAACTCAGGAATGGAATAAAAAAAAACTCTGGTGAGGTCGCTTGGGAATGGCAAAGAATACAAATATAAGAGGGCTTGTGACAATGAAGAAGGCACCAAAGGCCCTGCTCCAGTCCCCACTGTAGTCAGTAGAGAGATTTCCTCTGAATCAAAGCTGAACACCACAAGCACTGCTGAGGTTAACAAAGCGTGGCTGCAATTTACATTTAAACAGCCAAGGACCCTCCTCCCAAAAGCAGAGCCTTAGGCATTCTTACATGATTAGAGGAATATTTTAGGCAGAGCTGGAGCCAGGAGAGACCAGTGCTGCTGGTGGATGCTGAACACAATTTTAGGCCACGCAGTTGGGAGAGCGAGGCTTAAAAATGCCCCTGCCTATGCCTTGGCACCCCACCATGTGATTGAAGGATGCAGAATCACATGCCTGACTTTGGCACTTTGGTCACTCATAGAAATGTTCTTCATACAAGTCTTTCTGTATATTTACAGAGGACTTGACATCTCGGTCCTTCCTTTTCCACCGTTTACCGAGCCTCATGCCCAGATCTCCCATGCTACAAGGGACATCACACTTCCCATTTATTCAAATCCAACCTTGCCTGTAAACATGATTTTTGCCTCCAAAGCCATTGCTCAGATGCACCAAGGGAACCAAAAAGGGAGCAGGAATCCATTCAGAAGATGTTCCCTCTCTAGAAAAGGAGGCCCCCTTTATATTGCAAAAACGAGGAAAAAAATACATACAGAGGCTTTTCTCTTACTAGAAAGAGAGTGACTGAAGTCTACATACATCCCCTTCACCTCAGCCATCTTCCTGAGCGGGCTGCTCATAACACTAGATTGGCACAAGGACATCTTTTTTACTCTTTGAAAAGTGGGCAAGTGTGTCCAGAGAGCGCCTGTATACCAGGGGTTTCTCATTTGTACGAGCGCCTACATCTTATCCTTTTAAGGCATGCACTTTCCTACTCAACAAACCAACCTTTTTACTTCTTAAATGTTTTGACCACTTCATGTGTTTGAGGAACTGCCACCTGAGATAATGACCACCTAGGTGGTCATTAAAACCCCCTGTGTTCTGCCAACCTAACCTTGTCAAACACTCTCCATTGGACTGAATATTCCACTTTGCTTCCTGTCCTAAACGTTTGTCTAGCAGTAGTGTGTGGTGTCAAATGTTTCACTCCAGACAGAGAAGTTATTCCTATATAGGTAGCCTATAAAGCCATGGTCCCCAACACGGTGCCTGCGTCTGTTAGTTCGAATTAACTTTGTAGTGTAGACATACCCCAAGAGAGGAAAGAGTATCTTCGCAGGCAGGCTTGCAAACCTAGTGAGGAGGGCTTAAACTAGGTCCATTGGGGAACAGTGACCAAAGCCCTGAGGTAAATGAGGAAGTCGGACACAGGGAAGAATCCCAAGGAGGAACGAGCAACAAAGGATTACCCCTGATTTGGATGGGAAAAGGGTGATGAACTGGCTATCTAAGCTGTTTGTACACCAATGTGAGAACCCTGGGAAACAAACAGGAAGAATTATAAGCCCAGGCCCAGTTGAAGAACTATGGATTTGATTGGAATAACAGAGACATGATGGGATGACTTGCATGACTGGAGCACTGTCATGGAAGGGTATAAACTGTTCAGGAAGAACAGGCGGGGGAGAAAAGGAGAAGTTGCAATGTAGGTAAGAGCAGTATGATTGCTCGGCGCTCCAGTACTTAGAGGAAGAAAAGGCTGTTGAGAGTCTATGGATTAAATTTAGAGGTGGAAGCGACAGGGGTGATGTTGTGGTTGGTGTCTGCCATAGACTGCCGGATCAGGTGGATGAGGTAGACGAGGCTTTCTTCAGACAACTGAGAGAAGTGTCCAAATCACAGGGCCTGGTTCTCAAGGGCGACGTCAGTCACCCTGACATCTGTTGGGAGACCAATACAGCAGTACACAGACAATCCAGGAAGTTTTTGGAGAATGTTGGGGATAACTTCTTGCTGAAGGAACCGACCAGGGGCCGAGCACTGCTTTACCTGCTGCTCTCAAACAGGGAGGAACTAGTAGGGGAAGTAGAGGTGGGTGATAACCTAGGAAGCAGTGATCATGAGATGGTAGATTTCAGGATCCTGACTAAAGGAAGAAAGGAGAGTAGAAAAATACACGCCCTGGATTTCAGAAAAGCAGACTGACTCCCTCAGAACTGTTGGGCAGGATCCCCTGGGATGCTTACATGAAGGGGAAAGGAGTCCAGGAGAGCTGGCAGTATTTTAAAGAAGCCTTATTAAAGGCACAGGAAGAAACCATCCCAATGCGCAACAAGAAAAGCAAATATGGTAGGAGACCAGATTGGCTTACCGGGGAAATTCTTGGTGAGTTTAAACAAAAAACGGAAGCTTACAAGAAGTGGAAACTTGGACAGATGACTAGGGAGGAGTATAAGTATATTGCTCGAGAATGCAGGGGAGTTATCAGGAAGGCGAAAGTGCGATCAGAATTGCAGCTGGCAAGGGATGTGAAGGGTAACAAGAAATGTTTCTACAGGCATGTTAGCAATAAGAGGGTGATCGGAGAAGTTGTGGGGCCCTTACTGAATGAGGGAGGTAACCTAGTGACAGATGATGTGGGGAAAGCTGCACTCAATGTCAAAAGCCAGTTATAATACGTGCCACATTTTTTAATAAACCCCAACCACTTAAAAGGAAGGGATTTAGCAAAAATGGACTCCTAAGATAATCAAGGAATATAGTTATGATGCAAAAATTATATCGTGGCCCAACAAACATATTTATACAAACACAGGATGTGATCTGTGTTGAGTTAGCAGGGAGAAGCATCAACTTAGTGCTCCAACACTGTATGTTCCATCATTTTACCCCTCAATGGGACAACTCAAAATGACAGCAGGTGCTGTCCATAAATTGCAAAGTAGTGCACTACAGCACCTTTTTCTTGTCTTAAGAAATTGCTTTGCAGTGGTTTTAATGCATAAAAATCATCAGAATATGAAGAGATGTTGTTGTGTTCTTTGACACCACTTCCATTATGAGATTTATTTTTCCTTTTGGGAAAGTGTTTTAAGACTGGTTTAAGTCTTTCATAAGACTGGTGTTTGCAAAATTGAGGTTCTAGCGTACATATATTTAGAGCATCATGACTAGTTGAGACCATTCCACTTCTGTATTATTCAATTGCAATCTTTAAAAGGACATTATACCATTGTGTTATTTCAGATTGCACTAAATGGGTTCCATTTGTTGCTTTTGTTTTTTAAAAGTTACAAAAATATGCACTTATGCAGCTGTTGATATGGAAATTTCACAGTAGCACCATACAAAAATTATCCCCATATTTGTACATTGGATATGCTCTCATACAAAAATTGTTTGTTTAAAACCAGCTAAGGTTGTTTAAGGGAGTTAGTCGCTCCTGTCAAGGCCTCAAGGTACAGTAAATAAGCTGTGTGTTTGTATACCTAACTCAATGGAGTTCTGGTTTGCAACTAGGGCTCTTAAATAGTCTATATAACAAGATTCCAGGACTGACACCTGTCCAAGTCTCACTCTGAAATCTAGAAGCAATGAGAAATACCTACAAGTATGGTTGAGAATGCCTCTTCTTCAGACTATCACCAGGCTGAATCGGAATGAGGTTTTGCAACCTGCTACCATTCTATTTTTAAATGTGCAGACACTGACTTGGTTACATCCATGCAATGTACAGGTATATTGAAGCATACATCCATATCAGGACAAGTGATATGGGAGGTAGCCACTGCCTTTACTCTTCTGCTAATTTGGATGAAACAATTTCATTGGCTGCATGAGGGAGGCTGCACAGCCTGTGGATTTCTTGGTCCAGTACCCAAACCCTTAGCCACAAGGCAGCATGACACCACAGCAATCATGTCAAGCACACACTTTGCATTTGCCAATACAACTGGGACTGAAGAAAACCTCAATCACCACTCTGAAGCCCAGAAGGTCTGTTGAATCAGGGTGAAATGATGGAGACTGCTGTAAGCGTAGTTGAGAGCTCCGCGTTTAGATCGGCAGCAAGTTGAAGTCATCCCTGGTATTCGTGGCCTGTTACAGTCCAATTCCCCCCCCCTCACAATTTGACTTTTGATAAGCACACATGACTTTTCAAGTTAGCCCAGGCACGACTATTTCAGCTACTAGTACAAATAATAAATGATACTACTATGGCAGGGCTACTCAACTTTGGAAGCCCTGGGGGCCACAATGATGCTCACAGCTCATGCTGAGGGCCACAACTTAAGTGTGGTTGCATATACATGCAAATATGTATAAATAGCTTCTTTCACACTGACGGTTGTGAATACAAACATTAAGGCAAGACTACATAACATGCAGGCCCCATTTAAGTCAGTTCTGCTGATACTAATAAAATGCAATATACACCTGATTTCTACCCATATGACAGCACTTATAGGGTGTGTCTAAACTACATGGCTCCATCAATGGAGCCATGTAGATTAGGCTGATCGGAAAAGGGAAATGAAGCCACGATTTAAATAATCGCGGCTTCATTTAAATTTAAATGGCTGCCGCTCTGATCAGCTGTTTGTCGGCTCAGCGCGCTAGTCTGGACACTCCCCTGCCGACATGAAAGCCCTTTATCGACCTCCCCGGTAAATCTCATCCTACGAGGCATAACGGAGAGATCGATAAAGGGCTTTCAGGTTGGCGCGGGAGCGTCCAGACTAGCGCACTGAGCCGACAAACAGCTGATCAGAGCAGCAGCCATTTAAATTTAAATGAAGCCGCAATTATTTAAATCGCAGCTTCATTTCCCTTTGCCAAACAAACAAATCTACATGGCTCCGTCGACAGAGCCATGTAGTTTAGACATACCCTTAGTGAGCAACGACAATCCAGGAATTTAACTACTAAAACGCATATCAACAGAAGACCATTATATTGACTCGCTGTTGTGAAGTGCAATCCCAGTGGAGACATGTCTAAGGACTCCTCCCGTGGGCCATGTGTTGAGCCCAGGATAAACCCAAACAGTACTGCGTGCCGCATATGAGTAGCCCCGTACTAAGGGAATAGGCTTTGGATCTCATTTATATACAACATACAACGGCACCCAATCAAAAGATTCACAAGCCTAATTGCACCTACTCCATCAAATGAAAAAGCCAAATATGCAGCTTTAAGTATTGCCATGAAATCTAATCTAAAAACTGATTCAAATATTAGACTATACTAATTATTAGTACCTATCTTATAGCACTTCTTGTCTGCAGAGCTCATTGCGGAGCTGGGCACTATTAGCCACGTGTTACAGTTTGCTGAAATGATTTTCACCGGGATGCCACCCAATAAGCCAATCCTGAGCCCTCAGCTCAGCAGCGTTCTAATCAAGTGCTCTACTCACTGGTGCCAGTCTGCCTCCTGACTGCCTGATCATATAGCCACTAAATCTTTCCATTAAGTTCCATGGGGAGGAGGACTCAGTTCTGCACCAAAGAGAGAAAGAAAAAAAATACGAATTTCTTTACTGACAGGCAATATTCCTCAGGAATAAACTATTCGCAGGCCCCTGTTTCTATTATCTGAAATGCTAATGTTTTCCAGGACAGTGTAACTGATGCATAGCTTCACTCTAGCTCTTTTGTGACCGTTTACATTAAAATTGAACATTTAGTACAGTTATTGTCAAAATGCGTGTGATCTTTGTGCCAATCTACACTTCCATGATTTTAAGTTAAACTTCCTAAAATTAATGTCCTAGTTTTATTAGGAAAATATTTACCAATCTCTTGAGACATTGGCTTATTGCTTTATGCTGACATCATATTTCATTCTTGCATTAACAGAGAAAAGTAATTAAATGTCAGGTCAAGTAGAAAATTTCTAACCACTCTCCAATTAAAATATGCATTTAATCAGATCGAGCTGATTAAAAAAAATATGGCAGGGACACATTCTGGCCTCAGCTACATATCCTGCCTGCCTGCAAGGGTGCCTGTGTGATAACTATACTTATCCATTGGGATTGGGACTGTGATAATCAAATACAGCCACCATTTCTATACAAATGATCAATCCCTATCAAATGCTGGGAGCATGTAATAACTTTAGGACACAAATAACACACAATAGCAATTTCTCTCTCTGCTGAACAGAAACTTCAGAATTTCAAAAGGTGAAAAATACCACCCAGGGAGTCACAAATAGAGCAGATCACAAAGCACTGATGTCACGTGCGTGTGGCAAGACATGCTACTTAATCAGACTATAATTTACATTAGCAATGGGCAGCCTAGGTTAGGGAGTGGGCCGCCTGAGAGACACCCCCCCCCCCATCTCAATGGGATGATTCTTGTAACGAAGACTGTATCCCACCATAGGGTAATTTTGCTGACTTGTGAACCTAGGAGGACTGGAGAGAGAGAGAACCTCAGTGGATACACAATAAAGGAACTACATGGATTCCTCAGGTCTTTCAGAAACGGAGGAGACTAGATGAACACATTCTGAGCCCCATTTCCAGAGCCCAAAGCATTCTCCCACTGTGCTGCAGGGTGTGGGCAGACCCCAGGTGCACAGGGAAGAAAGTCCATTGATCAGGGTGACTCTGTTCAGTGTTTTGTATCTAGAACTCCGTGGGGGCGAGGCAAGGTCATTTAGTGGACGGCTGCCATTTTTGCAAAGTTACCAAAATGTTCTACGTTCCCCGCCAAATAGGAAAGCTCAGTTCCCTTTTCCAGGGAAGTCCTGGAGCCTTGGACCCCAGCTCCTCAGCAGCTTAGCAGGTGCTGCTCACAAAACCGTTGACACTGGCCAGACACCCTGACAACCTTTGGGGGGGGGGGGGGGGAGAGAAGGGCATAAGGTGAAAGGGACAACACCTGGTGCTGCTGGCAATAGCTGCTGCAGATTCTCCCCCACCTGGAAGATACTGGGCAAAAGAAGCTTTAGTGGGGGACTGTGGCGAGTCAGTTGAGGCACATGGCCAGAAAGGGTTAAGGATCCTGAGGTAGATAATGTTTGTGGTTGTCTGTTCATCTATTGTTAGAGGATAACAATTTAACTTAATGGTTCCTGCCTATACCCATTCTTCTCTGAAGTATATAGCAAATCATCTGTGAATGACGGGCAATTCGTGTGTTAATCCAGACCTGCTGCTGACTGCTTCTGGAGCACAGCATAGCCCATGGTGCCAGGAAGCCTGCCTTAGCCCCCACGGCGCCATTGACCAGGACCTGCTGGAGGGAAGCCCATATGCAACCACGAGCGCTAACGCTGAGGCCCTCAACCCATAGCCTCCTCCTGCAACCTGGGCCCCAGCTCCTGCACTCTAGTCAAAAGAGAATTATGTTGGGTCACAAACACCAATTTCCTTCAACTGGGTCATGAGAAAAAAAAAATTGACAAACCACTGCATCATGCCTTTAATGAGTCCTAATTCTTTACACTGCTTCTGCATATTGAGTGGATGTTTAGAGTCACCCACAATAATGTCAAGCTCTTTTGAGTGGAAATAACTAATTGAATCCCCATTAATAGTTGGGTTCCCCCCACTCCATATGCATTACTTTGCATTTATCAGCATGAAAATTCTTCTGCCATTTTGTTGCCCCATCTCCTAGTCTGACTGATAAAACTAGCTTATGTGAGGAATAAGAGTCAGTGAAGCCTCATCATGTTTGACTGGGGTGTCGAGGTGGAGGCCGAAGGAAAGGGTGTGTTCATTGTGCTACTGGCATCTAGGTAGTCAGTACCATAGCAGAGGTTTACCAAGCCAGACTAAGTACTGGGATATCCACCAGCGTTGTGTGGCCCATTCTTTGCAGTTCACTCTAACTGAGCAACCTCAGTTGGCTCCTCTGGGAGCCCAGTCACACCACCATAGCATGTGTTACTGGAACTGGAAAACTGGCTCTGCTTCAGCCTTTGCACTTTCTGAACTTAAGTATTGCTCCTTTGCACAATGCTGTGAGCTGGAAGTCATACTGCTAATGAAACTTCTGGGTATATTTTATTTAAAATTAGTTTCTCAGGGATTTAATAAAAATCTAACCCAGAATTTGCTCGCTGTTTTTCAAATAACCTTTTTTTGGTTACTTTGTATGGAGCTCGACTCACTGTAGGTTTCATCTGAAGTGGGCTATGCCCATGAAAGCTCATGATACCATCTACTTTGTTAGTTGCTAAGGTGCTGTAGGACCATCTATTGTTTAAGTGTTGTCACTGTAGGTAACAAGTCTTCATATAGCACTTGTTTCTCAGTGCTTATATCTTCAGTGCTGACTGGATGAGAAAGGAGCTGGTGGGGGGGCAGGGCAGGGTGTCTGGTCATTAATGGGAGATGGGTAAAATGGAAGGGGCTATTTATATTTGGTATTACACACTTTCTTCCTGAAACAGCTCTTTTAGGAAATTGTTTAATTTACTGAAGCCAATTATCAGCTCTGCCCCAGGGATGTGTCTTCCGTGTGTGTGTGTGCGTGCACACAATTTATATACATATGTATGTACACAGCACTTCAAGCACACTTATAGTGCTTGATAAATAGTTCTCTGCTTTATTACAACTAGTTCGTGATTCACGGTTTTTGAGGCTGTTTTATTTTAAAATCAACTGGCACTCTGAGAAACTGAAACATTATTTTGAGACACAATTTTGTTGAAGCCTATAATTTTCTGTACTCTTCTCTCTGTGATGCTCTCTCAAACCACGGGGGATGTTTGTGTTAAAGCTGCATCTTTAAGATTTTATTTACTTCACCTCATAGAACCTTAACCTCATCTATGACATGAAGTGGAAAAAACTATGTCTAGCACCTAAGACTTTAACTTCAGCCAAGGAAGCTCTAAGTGAGCTCTTAATACATAAGTACTATATGTTCTTTTCAGACAAATGTTCAGAATAATAAATTAAAGAGGGAACAGAGATGCAGGTTATAGCTTGACAATTTCCTTCAACAGACAATTGCTCTTCTGAGACTGACCCTACATACATGTATGCATGCGCTTAACTTTAATATACAATGTGTTTCAGGATTGGGGTTTAAATAGAAGAATGTGCCTAACCTAATAGATACTGTTAAGCACTCCCAACTCCATTTTCCCTTAGACAATCGAAGTCGCTCACCACCTACCAAGCTCCAGCCCAACATTAGTAGTTCCGTGGTAGTGTTATTTGAATGCTATTTGTGC
Organism: Pelodiscus sinensis; assembly: GCF_052426305.1. Taxonomy (NCBI): domain Eukaryota; kingdom Metazoa; phylum Chordata; order Testudines; family Trionychidae; genus Pelodiscus; species Pelodiscus sinensis. The sequence continues at coordinate 1,781,122 of NC_143062.1, forward strand.
CCTAAAGTGACTATTAAGCATTTAATATGTTGAAAATGACAGAAGTAATCTGCACCTTGAGCCACTTACAGTTTATATCGGCAACTCTGGTGTAATTTAACCTAGTTTTGAGAGAGAGAGAGAGAGAGAGAGAGAGAGAGAGATCACTATGGAAAATAATTACACACCATTCTTTTCCCTTTACATCAAACAGCAGCTAATCAGCATCCCAATGTCTAATGCAGTCGGCAACCCTAGTTCTCAGTGGAAACGTTCATAACAAAGCCCAACTTAACTCATCTCATCACTGTGGCTCTCTGGCATCTTACCAAGCAGCAGAGACTCTGTGACTGATGCATTTTATTTGCCCATTAGGCAGTTGCAGCTTTTACGCAAGAGCTCACATTCTCTCAATAAAAATGAACAAACTTGCCAGACTGACAGAAATAATGCCCCTTTTTCTGGGGATTTCATTTAAGGCAAACATTAACAATGAGAACTTCTTGTAGAAGAAAGTTGAGGAGAGCAGTTTTTTGTTTTTTTGCTAGACACATAATACTTCCTTTGGGGAACATGCAGCCTTTTTGACATACAATATTGATTTTGGAGGCCATAAAGCAATTTAAATTTTGGAGTATACACAGTAAGTTAAAAAATGCCTTCCCCTTCAATTTCTTCCAGAGATTGTATATTTTTATGGCAAAATTATGGATTAACTATAAACATCTGCTTATTTGATATTGACATGATTATGATACCAGTTACTGAATAGAATTACTATGGGAAGGACTTGTGACAAACTGCATTTTTCCTCACGAGGAAGCTTCAGACAGAAGTATGATCAGCCAATGAGGGGGCGGGGGTGGGGAGAGGGAACATAAGAATAGCCGTACTGGGTCAGACCAAAGGTCCATCTAGCCCAGTATCCTGTCTACCGACAGTGGCCAGCACCAAGTGCCCCAGAGAGGGTGGACCGAAGACAATGATCACGCGATTTGTCTCCTGCCATCCTTCTCCAGCCTCTGACAAATAGAGGCCAAGGACACCATTTTATCCCCTGGCTAATAGCCTTTTATGGACCTAACCTCGATGAAATTATCTAGCTTCTCTTTAAACTCTATTATAGTCCTAGCCTTCACAGCCTCCTCTGGCAAGGAGTTCCACAGGTTGACTACACGCTGTGTGAAGAAGAACTTCCTTTTATTAGTTTTAAACCTGCTCCCCATTAATTTCATTTGGTGTCCTCTAGTTCTTCTATTTAGGGAACTAATAACTAACTTTTCTTTATCGACCCTCTCCACACCACTCATGATTTTATAGACCTCTATCCTATCCCCCCTCAGTCTCCTCTTTTCTAAACTGAAAACTCCCAGTCACTTTAACCTCCCCTCATATGGGACCCGTTCCAAACCCCTAATCATTTTAGTTGCCCTTTTCTGAACCCTTTCCAAGGCCAAAATATCTTTTTTGAGGTGAGGAGACCACATCTGTACACAGTATTCAAGATGTGGGCGTACCATAGTTTTATACAGTAAGATATTCTGGGTCTTATTTTCTATCCCTTTCCTAATAATTCCTATTTGGGAAGGGGCAGAGGAAGAGAAGGATAGGAGACAGTGAGCAATTAGCACTTTTAACTACTAAAACTTAGGCACCAGAAAAAAGCTGCAAGTCATTGGCCCTGTTTTAATTTTAAGTGTTTCTCTAGGTTTTTATTTTCTTTAAGCTTTATCATATAGGCAGGGCTCACCAAGCCGTGGCGAGCCCTGCTCGCCAGCCATACTGTCCAGCAATCTGCGCATGCGCAGATCGCCCAAACCCGGCTCTTCCGGGTTGTAATCTACTCGCCACAGGTGATTAGATTACATAGTTTGTCGAGCCCTGCATATAGGTATGTCTAAACTACATCCCCTTTTCGATAAAGGGATGTAAGTTAGGCATATCAAAATTGTAAATGAAGCTGGGATTTGAATTTCCCTGTGCTTCATTTGCATAATGGCAGCCGCTGCTTCCCCCCCAAAAAAGCCACTTTTCTAATTTACATCCCTTTATCGAAAAAGGGATGTAGGTTTAGATATACCCATATTTTCATTGTCACAGAATGATGCACAGGCTCTGCAGCTCAGATTTGCGCAGAGGTTCTGGAAGTTGTGTTCCCTTTGGCATCTGCTGCATTTGAGGTTTGAAGAAACTCCCAGAAGAGAAGTGAATTGCAACTGCAATCAGGATGGCCAAGCTTTGTCCACTTTGGAAACAAGCCATAGACCACAAGAAGTGTCCGTTATTTCTTCTCCCAGCCCCAAAAAAAAGCCACAAAATGGGCACAAGCTCTCACAAAGCAAGGGCAACAAAAAGTTTGTAGACTTCAATAAGATCTGAGTTCCAGGTGTGCGTATATAACACTCACACCGCCACTGTATGCGTTATTTAAAAAAAGAACACCACAACCTCACCATAGTGCAACTAGTTCAAACTTTTCAGAAACTGGCAGACCTCCCGAGACTTGGTCCTCGGAATTGGTTAGAAAAGGTATCCGAGAGTTCAAATGCTTATTTGAAATCTATCCAGGCCACTTCAATCTGATTAACTGGGCCAGACATCTTGTATATCTCATAGGAAAGCCTGTTCATGCAACACTTCTACTTCTGGTCTGATGGAAATATGAAGAAAAATGAATGTAGCCCTTCTCGCTAGATTCTGGTCACACACGGACCACAAACAAACATTCCATTTGAACTATTCAGGAAAGAGTCATGGAATGGCTCTAAACAGGATGAAAGTGCAGAAGGCTGAGGGAGTTGCTTTAGTGTAAACTGGTTCACTAGTCCCTGTTCATCATACTTAAGGTAAACCCACGTACTGCGAACTACCGCTATAACAGACTGAACTTGAATGTCGGGAACAATGTAGCTGGCTTGCAAACCCTTACATGCAGAAGTGTTCAGAGAAGAGTCTGGATTTATTGCTTGAGCCTTTCATAAGCTTTGATTTTCAGTTGCCCATGTTTATTTCTGCTAGGCTGAATTCAGCCTCATTCAGTGACACCAGATGTTGCCCAGGGAGGGTTGGGAAAATTTCTGAAAAAAGTTACTGTAAGAAGTCAGAAAATTCTGCTGTGTGATTTCAGTGTTTGTTTGGGGGAAATAGGAAAGGGTCTTTTTGACAAACCTTTGATGTATACACTTGAACTGAGGCGGAGATGGATGTAGGAGACAGATGCGTTGCGAGTCTCAGTTAGGCTAAAAGGGGTAAAAAACAAGGGTGATGCCATGTTAGGGGTCTACTACTGGCCACCTCCCCAGGTGGAAGAGGTAGACAATGCTTTTTTTAAAAAAACAAAATCATCCAAAGCGCAGGATTTGGTGGTGATGGGGGACTTCAACTATCCAGACACATGTTGAGAAACTAACACAGCCGGAGCACAGACTATCCAATAAGTTCTTGGATGGCATTAGAGACAACTTTTTATTTCAGAAGGTTGGAAAAGCTATTTGGGTGGGTGCGGGGGAAGCTGTTCTACATTTGATTAACAAATAGGAAAGAACTGGTTCAGAATTTGAAAGTGGAAGTGATCATGAAATCATACAGTTCATGATTCTAAGGAATGGTAGAAGGGAGAACAGCAAAACAGAGACAATGGATTGCAGGAAGGCAGATTTTGGGAAGCTCAGAGAGCTGGTAGGTAAGGTCTCATGGGAAGCAAGATAGAGGGGAAAAACAACTGAAGAGAGTTGGCAATTTTTCAGGGACATTATTAAGGGCCCAAAAGCAAGCTATTCCACTGCGTCAGAAAGTTAGAAAGTATGGCAAAACACCACCTTGGCTTAACCAGGAGATCTTGCATGATCTAAAAATAAAAAAGGAGTAATATAAAAAGCAGAAACTAGGATACATTACAAAGGATGAATATAAGCAAGCAATACAGGTATGCGGGGTAAGATTAGAAAGGCAAAGGCACAAAATGAGCTCAGACTAGCTATAGACAAAGGGAAACAAGACAACATTCTATAAATATATTAGACGCAAGAGGAAAACCAAGGACGGGGAGACCCATTACTGTTTCTCCTTCAGTAAGTAACAGGAAATTTGGAAATGGCAGAGATGCTTATTGACTTCTGGGTGAAGACCAAAACAACGAAGTCTGATGAAGGCATGCCTACCATAGTAAATGCTAGTGGGAAGGGGGTAGGTTTAGGAGATAAATTTAAAAAAGAAAAAACGAACAAGTTAAAAATCACTTAGAAAAGTTAGATGTCTGCAAGTCACCGGGGCCTGATGAAATGCATCTTAGAATATTCAAGGAGTTGATAGAGGTGGTATCTGAGCCTTAGTTATTATCTTTGGGGAAAAAAAAAAAAAAGATCACAGAAGACAGGAGAGATTCCAGAAGACTGAAAAAGGGCAAGTATTGTGCCCATCTATAAAAAGAGAAATAAGAACAACCCAGGAAACTATGAACCAGTCAGTTAATTATCTTTCCTGGTACAGAAGTTAAAGTAATTAAGGAATTAATCTGCAAACACCTGGAAGATAAGGTGACAGGTAACAGCCAGCATTGATTTGTAAAGAACAAATGTCAAACCAATCTGACAGCTCTTTGATAGGATAACAAGTCTTGTAGATAAGGGAGAAGCAGTGGACATGGTATACCTAGACTTTAGTAAGGCATTTGATATGGTCTCATGATATTCTTATCAATAAACTAGACAAATACAATTTAGATGGGGCTACTATAAGGTGGGTGCATAACTGGCTGGATAACCATTCTCAGAGAGTAGTTATTAATGGTTCACAATCCTGCTGGAAAGGCATAACAAATGGGGTTCTGCAGGGGTTTGTTTTGGGACCGGCTCTGTTCAATATCTTCATCAACGATTTAGATTTTGGCATAAAAAATACGCTTAAGTTTGCAGAGGATACCTAGCTGGGAGGGGTTACAATTGCTTTGGAGGACAGAGTCATAATTCAAAATGATCTGGACAAACTTCAGAATTGGTCTGAGGTAAATAGGATGAAGTTTAATAAGGACAAATGTAAAATGTTTCACTTAGGAAGGAACAATCCATTTCACACATACAGAATAGGAAGCGACTGTTTAGGAAGGAATACTGCAGAAAGGGATCTAGGGGTCACGGTGGACCAAAAACTAAATGAGTCAGTGCGACGTTGTTGCAAAAAAAGCAAACATGATTCTGCGAGGCATTAACAAGTGTGTTGTGAGCAAGACATAAGAAGTCATTGTTCCGCTCTACTCTGTGCTGATTAGGGCTCAGTTGGAGTATTGTGTCCAGTTCTGGGCACCACATTTCAAGCAAGATGGAGAAATTGGAGAAGGTCCAGAGACGAGCAACAAGAATGATTAAAGGTCTAGAGAACATGACCTATGAAAGAATTGGGCTTGTTTAGTTTGGAAAGGAGAAACCTGAAAACCGCTATCATGTCCCTTCAGTCATCTAAAAGGGAGTCACAAGGAGGAGGGAGAAAAGTTGTCCTATCCTCAGAGGCCAAGGAGAACAAGAAGCAATGGGCTTAAAACTGCAGCAAGGGAGCTTTAGGTTGGACATTAGGAAAGACTTCCTAACTGTCAGGGTGGTTAAACACTGGAATAAGTTGCCTAGGGAGGTTGTGGAATCTCCACCACTGGAGAGATTTAAGGGCAGTTTAGATAGATATCTGTCAGGGATGGTCTAGATAGTACTGGGTCCTGCCGTGAGAGCAGGGGACTGGACTCGATGACCTCTCAAGGTCCCTTCCAGTTCTAGTGTTCTATGATTCTATGACAAAAGGGACTCAACCTGGAACGGCCAGTAGCAAGATGCTCAGGGCACTAAGAAACCAGCCACATTTTGGAACAGGGACTTGAACATGGGTCATAAGAGGCTGTTTCCTGATCAGCAGGCAAGTAGGGGCTGCATTAATCTCAGTCCCTCCTGCTGAGCGGTTCCACTTTGTATAATATTCCTCGGGACAGAGACTCACTCACTCTACAACCCAGCTTTGGCTCCCACCTCTAAGGCAAGGGCCGGAACAACGGTATTACAGAGTGAGAGAGTCGCCCTCCTCCCACCGCCCATTGCCAATTCCAGTCCATATAGGTACGTAACAATTCCACACAGCAGAGAGATGTTCTCCTGGTCTACCCAAGAGTCACCAGTTAGGCACTGTCCTGGGATGCTGGGGAGCTGCTTTCAAGTCCCTGCTCCAACTGGAGCACAGCAAGGACTTGAACCTGGCCCTTTCACATCCCAGTAGAGTGCTACCATCACGGGATTGTTGGTTACTGTGGGGAGTCTGTCTGTGACTTTTGGTGGAGAAACAAGAGATCTGGGGTTTATGCCCACATATCCTGGGGGAAACACTTCAAAATCTCCAAAGCTTGTCATGGGCCACTGGTGACAGAAGCAGCAGCAATGGTCTCAAGTTGCATTGGGAGAGGTCTAGGTTGGATATTAGAAAAAACTATTTTACTAGGAGGATGGTGAAGTATTGCAATGGGTTATCTAAGGATGTGGTGGAATCTCCATCCCTAGAGGTTTAAGTCCTGGTTTGGCAAAGCCCTAGCTGGAATGGTTTAGTTGGGGTTGGTCTCGACCTCCTGAGGTCCCTTCCAACCCTGTAATTCTTTGAAAGATACATCCCGTCCAGCCCTACTTGCTCATAGTCATTGCAAAAGGGCATATGGTGATCAGAAAGGCACCAGTTTAACAAAGAGGCAAGCAGCCAAGTGACAAAATAACTGACTCCTTTGAATAAAATGAAGCGACTCATTGTAGGGGCTTTACAAATTTCAAGCAGTTGTTTCCCTCTGAGTATGTCTACACTACAGAGTTTTCAGAAAAGTGGCCATTTTTCCGACAACTTGAGGCATGTCCACACTGCAAATTGTGTTCTTCCACAAGAAAAAAAAAAAAAAAAAAAATCAAAAGAACAGAGGATTTTTTCCAGCATTGGTAATCCTCATTCTACAAGGAAGAAGGCTTTTAGCGAAAAGCTCTTTTGAAAAAAGGCATGAGTGGATGGGGAAGAGGGAGTTCTTCCGAAAGAAGAGGAAAGAGGAAAAAGCACAGGTGCCCTAGTGGCCACTCCATCCATAGTAATCACAGCTTACATGCAAAAGAGCATCCATTCAGTGTGGATGCTATCTTTTGAAAAAGCAGATTGCTTTTCTGATGCACTCTGGCAGTGTGGACACGCTCTTTCGGAAGAAGTTTTCAGAAGATCTCTTCCGGAAAAGCTTCTTCCAAAAGGAGCCTACAGTCTAGACGTAGCCTCAGAGGGAAACATTGAAATACTTAAGTTAAAGCACAGAAATGAATGTCCTGAAGTTGTAGCCTCAGTTACATGGCAATACAGGCAGTCCCCGGGTTACGTACAAGATAGGGACTGTAGGTTTGTTCTTAAGTTGAATCTGTATGTAAGTCGGAACTGGCGTCCAGATTCAGACACTGCTGAAACTGACCGCCAGTTCTGACTTACATACAGAATCAACTTAAGAACCCCAGGCGTCCCCAAGTCAGCTGCTGCTGAAACTGATCAGCAGCTGATTCCAGGAAGCCCGGGGCAGAGCAACTCTGCCTGGGGCTTCCTGTAGTCAGCGCTGGTCAGCTTCAGCAGAAGCTGACTTGGGGACGCCTGGGGCAGAGCAGCTGGGGTGCTGCTGGGTTGCTCCAGTAGCGCCGCTCCTGGTGCTACTGGACGAACCCAGCAGCACCCCATCTGCTCTGCCCCAGGCGTCCTGATTCAGCCGCTGCTGAAACTGACCAGCAGCGGCTGAATCAGGACCTGGGGCAGAGCAGCTGGGGTGCTGCCGGGTTGGTCCAGTAGTGCCCAGAGCGGGCGCTGCAGGACCAATCGGCAGCGCCCCAGCTGCTCTGCCCCAGAGTCCAAAACAAAAGCCTGGTCTGCTGGGGGGGGGGGGGGGCGCGGGGAAGAGCACACTAGCTGTGCTCCCTCCCCCCCCCCCCCCAGCAGACCAGGGACATGGGGAGCAGAGCCGCAGCGGCAGCGGGGTGCCGCGCCTCTGAGGCTTTGCTCCGACATAAGTCGGATCCGCGTAAGTCGGGGACTGCCTGTATATAAGTTTTCAATTCAAGCATTGTCCCAATGTGTCCCTTCACCGTTTTAAATTGTTGTTTTCCAAATGTAGCAAATTAATACACAAGCCAAATCTTGATATTTTTGCCAGTTTTATTACAGCAGTTGTTCGTAATTGCTCTTATACAAAATTTTCTTTCCAACATATCCTCCTACTTTCCAGTTGCTATGAGATCCCCAAGTAAGTGCCATATGACTCCTTACTTCCACTATGGCTAATCATTACTACACATACAAGGCTAGGTTTGTTTGCTAGGCCAGTTTGCTAGGCCAGCTTATTTCATTTGACGTAACCAATGCCAAGCTAAACACCATTTTATTCATACAAAGTTAAACTAGTGGCACCAATGTAGAGGAAGAAAAAGTTTCACTTGGTTTTGCATTTTACACAACATTTACATTTTCACAGAGTTTTTATGGCTTGTAGGGATTTAAAAACGGTTTCAAAAACAAGATTTGTCCAACTCAGCACAAACTGGAAACATCAAGCCACTGAAGCAAATTTGTACCTTGGTTTGGGGAAGGGAATAAAAAAAATGGAAGTCACACTGTGACTAAAATGGCCTGGGGAAGTGGAGTTCCACGTGCATGCCTCTGAATTCTTTTGGAAGCCCACTTGTGGAATTTCCCTTTCCTGGATGATTTTTGTCTCTGTAAGTGTGCCCAGATTCTTTGTTATTCAGCACTGCCACCTCCAACTGTCCAGCAGGATGACTGCAGCTAGACCATACTGATTATTTGGCAAGAGGATAAAGTGAGTCCCGGCATGACTTGCACGTGACCTTAATTATTCTAGGCATGAGAACAGAGTCTAACATGAAAGGATTTCAAAGTTCTGTACACATTTCCTTCAAAAAAAATTAAAAATGATCTTTTCAAAATACTTTTCAACTAGGATAGCATTAAAAAAAAAATCTACAAACATTACCTTTCAAGCTATTAAATGTGTCAATATTAAAAATGGTTTACATCTCGGTATTTTTACTTAAGGCACGAGTGAAGCAAAATTCCACTTTCCATTAAAGCAAGCACCTATGACGATCATTGCCATGTATTTACAAATACTGAAGGACTGCAAAACAGGATTTCCCTTTGTACCACTTCAGATGGATGAAATGGATTACATTCTGACATTCAGAGATTTGTGTTTCTACTGAACCATTTCTGTAGCTGAAACTATATTTACTGAGCATGTCACATAATATTTAAAGAAAAGATGTAATGTTAATGTAATAATGCTGATTTTTACAATGGAATAACTGCACAGTGTTCAAAAGTTAAAGTATATTAGAAATAGCAATGGGGAAAAAGGAAAGAAAGAGTCTTTTTAAAAACCACTGTAGCTATATCTACACTACATGCTTCTTGTGCAAGAAGCCTTTTGCTCAAGAGTTTTTGTGCAAAAACGTCTTGCGTAAGAGCACGTCCACATCAAAGCACATCGCTTTTGTACAAGAGAGCATCCATGCAGTGTGGATGCTCTTGTGCAAGAATGCTCTGATGGCCAGAGCACCTGTGCTTTTTCCCATAGTCCACACTTGCCTTTGTGCTAGAACTCTTGCACAAAAGGGAGTTGTGCCTTGCAAAAGGAAGTTTACCTATGGTGGAAAAAGCCCTCTGTTCTGCCGTTTTACTCTTGATTTCCTTGTACAAAAACACATGAGAGGTGTGGATGCTCCATGGGTTTTTCCCGCAAAAACCTTGCAGTGTAGACGTAGCCTGAAAGTCAATGCCCATGTGACAATTATGGTTGCCAGATGGTTTCAACAAAAATACCGGACACACTTGACATTACACCACAATCTACATTACATCTTATTTAGAAAATACCGGACATTTGTATTTTCTTCATTTGTTTCCTGAACAGAAAGCCCAAATACTGGACTGTCTGGTTCAAAACAGGACACCTGGCAACCCTAGTGACAACCCAGACACTGATAAAAGTAGGTTTTTCAAGTGAATGAGATGATCTTGGATCTAGACTGAAATACTATTATGGCCCTGAATCAGCAATGCATTTAAGCATGTGCTTATGGTACTCGTGGGAATTCTGTACAACTGCATAATTTTGCAGAAATTAACCTTGTGCATACAGAATCTCTTCCCCTACAGAAACGAGCTGCAGTGCTGCTGACCACCACTAGGGACCACTGGACTCACTGAGCCCAGCCTGCATATTGAAGACAGGCTGCCAGGAGGGAGAAGGAAACAGCGGGTTCCTGGCAGCTATACTTCCCAGCACAGGGAGAGGAACAGGGCACAGGAAACTCCATCAAGCTTTCTCCCTCTGGATCCCTGGCTTTGGGAGGTGGAGAGAGGGTGTGAGTGTACTGCCTGAGAGGGCTACAGGAGAAGGAGTTGTGGGTGTCTGTCTGCCCCTTTTTGGGTTCTGGGGAGAAGGAAGAGGCACAAATTGGAACTGGGATGTCGTAGGGGTTTCTTTAGCTTTCTACTCCTGGGGGAAACTGCAGACACAAGATTCCTTGGATGCACTGAGAGCTCCCTATGGAAGATTAACTCTAGCTAAGACAGGCCAGTGCAAGACCAATGGGGGCAGGCAGGGAACAGCACTGACCCGTAAGCCTGAACTCACGACGGCGGAAAGTGGAATATTACTCCTCCTCCCCCCCACAGTCAACAGTAGCAGCCATGATCTCTTTATACAGACTCCCTCGCTCCAATATACAGGGGAGGCCGGGGTGGATTCCACTTCCTTTGGGCAAAGCCAGATTACTAGGCTGTGTTTGTGAGACCCTGTTTGCTAACTGTTCGCTGCTCAGGATCCCAGAAAGCCCAGAGAGAGGCAGACCTAGAACTATAAACCAATTATGTGAGACAAACCTGGAGGCAATCTTATGCTGCTTTCTGGGGGCAAAACTACCCTAAAGCCAGCTTCATGGGGCCACGGGGAGGCTTCTTCCCAACAGAAGACATAATAAAATGACTGAGAGCCACTGTGCCATCTCTTCCTTGTAACAGCTCAGTGGGTACGACCTAGTACCTTGACAGTAATCCTGCATTGCTATATAATCCTTTCGTATCTTCTGAACCAGGGCCCATTCTAAAAAGAGTCGTGAGCACTCACATCTCTAGCTGAAGTCAATAGTACTCAGCGTCGGAAACCCATCAGGACCCTTGTTTTATTAGGCAACCACTGAGCATCTATTTCCTAGTTATAGTGTGCTCTCTCAACAGCATTTCCAAGCACCCGTTACCCTGTAACCCCAAACACCTTGCTATATTTCTCACTCCACAAGATTTTACATTTAAATATAAATGAATATGGCAGAGTTCTCCATTGCACCCTTTCCTCTGTGTTAAAATCCTCATCCTGTTTGACTAGTCGGGGGGGGGGGGGTAGTCTCGGCCATCTGACGAAGCAGCGGTTTAGACAGCCCTGTGTGTGTTTCTGATCAAAAGGCTGAAGCCAGCAACCCAGAGAAGCTGCTCTTCTGCCATGTGAAAAAGTTAAATGCATAGCCACTTGGCTGCCATACAAATGACTTTTTAAACATAGCAGTTGAAGTGAATAAAAGACTGTGTGGGGAACACCAATGTGAGATTAAATTTTGACAAACCTGAAATACATGAAGGCATTCATTCAGACAGGACATTTAAAAAGCCACTGAGGCTGAACTGAGTTAAGTTTGTAGCTTGGCCTCTCAGAAAGGAGTTATGACAGACTGGCAAGAATGAACTTGTTTTGTGTTTTTATAAAAGGGTTGCTACATACAACATTGAAAGATTAAGACTTGGAAGAATTTAACCAGAAAATACTGTTTTAACTAGCCAGTCAGACAGACATACACGATCCTTTAAATAAATGCTCACGTAAATCTGTTAATGAGCTATTAGTATTATGAGTCCCATCCCCCACAAAGACAGGCTCAACCTGACTCATTTCTACTCCAATGCTTTTTTTTTTTTTTTAAAGCAGCCCAAATGTGTGTGCAGGATATGGGTGGGGGGTGGGAGGAAGGTTGAAAAGTAAAAAAAAGCATTTATGCAGTCAAGTTCCACTCAGAGCTTCTTGCTCTACGTTGCTCATGCAGCAGCAGCAAAATAGGATTCCAACTTAAAAGTTATTACGTAGCACTCTGGGTAAAACTTTCCAAAGCACTCACCACTGGTGTAACTTTGGATTTCAATGGGGCATGGGAGTTAATGGATTTCAACTAGAGAAGAGCTAGGCCAAAACTAGGGGTTTTTCAAAACTGCATCCTACAACTTCTGAAGTACCGCAATATGAGGAGCTCAAAAGCACTTCAACATGAATATAAATGAGCCTTAATGCTCAAGTAAGATATTCTTAATCTGGTTGATGCAGATAAGACTCCTCCTTTTCTCCTAAAATGCTTAAATACAGACAAATTCAGTCACTCTCTTTCAGTGCCTGTTTCAATAATTTCTTCAAACTTTACTTGCAGATAGAATGGCCTCTCTGGAGGAGCAGCAGATTAGAAGCTCACAGAGAAAAGCAGCACTGGAAGCATTCTAAAAGCAAGAGGCACTGATTATTTTCCTACTGCCTTAGAGGACGATGGAAAGTTTTGCACATTTTGATCCGGTATTTGTTTAAATTGTAATTTCCTTCTATACTAGGAAGTGTTTTAAAACCTCTACTGCTAGACGCTGGCAGCTGAGAGATCACGGAGGACTGCCACCTACTGCACTGTTATTTCAGGTCCTAGCAGCCACTTCCAGGCAGAACCAGAGCAGGAGGGACCTGCCTTTGAACTGGAGGCCCAATGCACCATCCACCAGACTTTGACCAGTCATCAGTGCTGACTGGAGCCACCAGGGTCCGCTTTCAAATGGGTGTTCCAGTCCAAAAAAAACCCCAACAACAACAACACAGATGCCTAGCAACCCTACCAATGGCTCAAAAACCAACAGAACCCATTTAAGTGTGATTTTTAAGCCATTCGCATGGTTATCAGGGATCTGACTCAGTTTTTCAGCACTTCAGATCAGACTAACAAATCCACACTCAATGAGAAACAACTCATAGTATCCAGACATGAAGATAAGAGCATGAGTCGGGGGGCTGGGGAGACTTTTCCAATTCCTGTGAGGCTTTGTAGCCAACTAACCTAAGCATCACATGGCTACACTCTGAGGTGGAGAAAACCCAATAGAAAAATAGAACACCTCTCCCTTACTCCATATCTTCCACAAAAAATGTACTTGAAAACCTCTCTGAAGTTCATCAATGGAAATCTGCTATTCCCAGTCCCTAACTGCAGACCTCTTCATCCTCGCTTGATACACATCAGGAAGGGAACATGACTTAGGTGGGGGAAGTTATACTTGTTGATACCAAATATAACATAACTCAAATATATGGGTTAAGAGTCCACCCACCTACAATGGAATTTGCAGGGTTGGGACCAACATGTAAGTGCATAGCAATCTGCTGTCAATTGCAGGGTCAGGACCTTAGTCATAATTTGCATTGATCAAGTGATTGGGAAAGTCCTATTTCATTAGAATTTTCCTTCACAGTACAGTCACATGGGCCACATCCTGCTTCTCAAATATGCATGCCTCTTTCACTGACTTCAGTGGGTGCCAGATCACACTGTGTATCACAGTGTGGACTACAATGAGGAGATAAAACAAGCCAAAAAGTGAAGATTAGCTAAACTAATGAGATCTGCATTTTTCACACTGGCATATACAAGACCTTGGCCAGGTACAGCTCTCAGCAATGCATCTCCTGTCCCACAAGAGCAAATACTATGATGAAAAACCAGTATCCCATATTTCTCTCCAGATGCCTTAAATGTAGAATTAAAAGCAAATGCTGAATGATCTTCTAAAGATAGAGAGCTTCACTGGAAGAGAAGCTACCCACCACACTTGTATTCTGCATTAAGAGAGGCGCCTACTAGCAACTCAGGCAGCAGTCCAAATATTGTGTCTTGTTTTCCAGAGTGTCTGATCTAATTGGACATGCTGTGCAGATGGGCCCTCACTGATTCATCTTGAAAAGCTTTTTATGAGCATCTTCTTTATTTCCCAGTCCCAAGTACAGGCTTCCAATCCCAGGAGAAATAAGAACTAGAAAAGTCATTACATGTTCAGATTTGCATTTTAGGTCCAAAATTTTACATAGAGGATGCAGAGCTGACTGTTACAGAAGTAAAAGCCATTCCCCACATTCAGGACATGGTTTGCATGGGAATTGGCAGTCTGTATAATATAGGGCCCAAATGAGCTTTATCTTGGTTGTTTTGGGGGATAAGGGGAAATAAACTAATGCCTCAAACTTCAGCACACTTAATTGCAAGCCAACCGTTGAATCCACAAAGGACAGAAAAGGGAGCTAGAGTTTGCTCTAACCCTTCTCATCCCAGTGCTGATTAGATGAAAGCAACACAGATATTTCTACAAGCATTTTTTTCATTCTGCCAGTCTTAAGTAATAGGTATAGCAGATATGGCAATACCCCAGCAGTAAATAAGCGAATCCCCCTCTCCTTCAGTTACCACTAGAAATGGAGGAAAATTTAGAGCCCTGCAAGTGTTTCTATATTATATAAAATAAAAGTAACAACCATGCCTTATTTGTGATCTATCATTTCCCCGAGCTCCTACAGAACTGCAGTTACTTATGTCAGCTGTGTTCTGGTGTTACATTAGTAATAGAAAAGCAAATTTGATAGTCAATTACAGATTAAGGGTATCATTTTCAAAAGCTGCTAATTGATTAAGGAGATTAAATCCTATTTAAAAAAAAAGAGAGACAGACTTCTAAATCTCTAATGCTTGTTGAAACTTAATCAAGACACTTAGGTACTTTTGAAGATTTTACCTTAAGCCCCGATCCTGTCAGGTTTTACATGTGTGCTTCACTTTAAGTATGTGAGTGAAATCAGTGGACTTGTGCATTGATGGATCAGGACCAAAATCCTGACCCTGACTCTGTTCATGGACCAGACTCTCACATCACAAGAGTGCCAGATGAAACCAATAGAACCAGCATGACCACAGAGGTCTGCTCATGCAGGTCTGACTGCAGGACTAAGAACAACCATGCTTCCTGCAGAAACCACACATAGAACCTTCTATATCATCAAAAGTGACATCTGAAGAACACATGACAAGCCGATCAAGTTGTACACATTACTACTAACACATGGAACTGTTTAAAATAGCTTGACAGATTAAAAACTATGAATGTGTTTACGAGTCTCAATGGGATCTGATCCATGACTTGGGTGCTTAAGCACCACAATACAGGCAGTCCCCGGGTTACGTACAAGATAGGGACTGTAGGTTTGTACTTAAGTCGAATTTGTACTTAAGTCGGAACTGGCGTCCAGATTCAGCCGCTGCTGAAACTGACCAGCGGCTGACTGCAGGAAGCCCGAGGCAGAGTTGCTCTGCCCCAGGCTTCCTGGAATCAGCTGCTGATCAGTTTCAACAGCGGCTGAATCTGGACGCCTGGGGCAGAGCAGCTGGGGTGCTGCTGGGTTGGTCCAGTAACGCCGCTCCTAGGCACTACTGAACCAACCCGGCAGCACCCCAGAGCGGCGCTGCGGGACCAACCTGCAGCGCCCCAGCTGCTCTACCACAGGCGTCTGTGAGAAAAGCCTGGTCTGCTGGGGGAGGGCGCACTAGCTGCACCCCTTCCCCCCCACCCCAGCAGACCATGGAAATGCAGGCGGCGGGACCGAGACGCGCCGCGGTCCCACCCGGGTCCTCCGTGGCTTTGCTCCGCGTCTCCCTGGTCTGCTGGGGGGGGCCAGCAGACCAGGGAGACGCGGAGCAGCTTTTCTCGCCCCGGAGGACGCGGGCGGCGGGACCGCAGCGTGTCTGCCGCCCGCGTCCTCCGGGGCGAGAAAAGCCCTGTTCGTAAGTACGGATCCGACATAAGTCGGATCCACGTAACTCGGGGACTGCCTGAACTGCAAACATTCACAACGCAGTGTAGGAATCACACCAAGTAAAATTAAGTCTTGCTCTCTGAAAGTTATGGGTTTTTTGTTAAAGTGATTATTTAAAGTAGGTTTCAGCAGTGTAAGTATCAATGGTTCAGTCATGCTGGAAGAGCATAACAAGTGGGGTTCAGCAGGGATTAGTTTTGGGACTGGTTCTTCTCAATATCTTCACCAATGATTTAGACAACAGCATACTCTTGTAAAGTTCAGGGATGATACCAAGCTGGGAGGGGTTACAAGTGCTTTGGAGGGTAGGATTATAGATCAAAGTTATGTCATCCCAGGTAACTAGGATGAAATTCAATAAGACAAATGCAAAGTACTCTGCTTAGGAAGGAAAAATCTGTGGCACATACCCCTTCCTTGGTAGCCATTTCCCATTTTGTGTACCGTGGAAAGGGATCAAGGGGTCCTAGTGTACCACCAGCTAAATATAGGTTAACAGGGTGACACTGTGGCAAAAAAGAAAACAGTTCTGGAATGCATTAACAGGAGTGCTGTAAACAAGACAAAATAATTCTTCTGCTCTAGTCTGTGCTCACTAGGCCTCAACTGGAGTATTGTGTCCAGTTCTGGGCACCACATTTCAGAAAAGTTGGAGAAATTGGGGAAGGTCCAAAGACACATTCTGTAAGACTAGGATTTCTTGCCGCTACTGAGAATTATTTGTATTACAGTCACAAGTTTGGAGCCAACAAAGGTCATTCAACTCTTATGCTAGCAGGAGCCCAAAGCAACAGTTAAGACTCATGAACTTTGAGGGTTTAAATGGAATGTAGGTAACCCATAGGCCTATTGATTCTCAGCATAGGGTGAATGTAACAAGGTCCACTCACCGCTGAGGTAACTTCTGCTCTGAGCATTTGCTAATTCCAGGTCCAGTGCCCCCATCTGCTTGTTCATGGGCTCTTCCATCTCTCTACAACCTAGGGTTCTCCCACGTCTGACTTAGCTGCCCCTTGGGCAAATCAATATAATCCTTCCCTTCTAGTGCACCAGAGTCCTATTCAGTTGTCCCAGGCAGCCTTCTGCTCCACTGCCCAATGTGTGCCACTTCTCCAGTGGTCTGCCTTCTGCTCCAGGGTCAGTCAGGATCCTGTCTAGCAACTGTGGTCTACTTGCTTCCAGGCCTTGTCCCTGGACACCTTCCTACATCTAACTCCTACATCTAGGTTTAGTAGCCTGAACTCCTTCCTCCCAGGGAAGTAAGTGCAGACCACTGAACTGCTTACATCTCCCTTCTCCCAGGAAGTGACTTAGCCTACTTCCCCTGCAGATCCTAGCTGCTGCTAAATTCCTGGCTCTACATTAGCCCCCCCTGTTCCTTCCCAGCCAGGCTCCTGCATCCATCATCCTTCCTATCCCTGGATCTCCCTCAGTTGAAGTTTATGAGGTTAGCCTACCTAAGTTAACATGTTCTTCCTCGTATGGTGTGACCATCCCTTCCAGTGAGTTCCCTCCCCCACCAGAAGAAAATTGTCCAGGGAGAGAGTGTGTAATTGACACTCCTATCATTAACATGAAAAGGCTCCCGGTATGTTAGTAATTGAAATATTTCGGAAATGTGAAAGAATCCAACTTAATACAATGATTTGATCTTTCCACTAAGTAGTTTGCAGCTTTGGGGGGAAGGCCATAGGTGGTCTGTGATTCCAGGAAGATGCTTGACTTTTCAATGAACAATAATGCACCAGTAGAAGTGCATGGATAAATCTCATTCGGTATATGGTATTGGTTTTATAACCTTGTTTAACAAGCATAGCCCAAAACAAAAAAAATTGGAGCCACTGTTTCCTTAATTCTAGATTAGTACTAATTTTTTTTCCCACAAAACAAATTTAACCTTCCTCAGACTTAAGGCATGTGGTTAAATCTTTTAAAAGTATATTGAAAAAGCACAGCTGTGTGAACCACATCAGATTGCTTAATTAGAGCCAAGACAATCGACCCATTATAGTAAGATAGTATGAAAACAAGTCTTTACACTAAGAGAAACAAAGCTAGAATTGACCGAAATCTCAAGTCTTACTCAGGCCAAACTACTATTGATAGGGTTGCTGGGTGTCCGGTATTGACCCGGACAGTCCAGTATTTTCACCTCCTGTCCAGTAAAAAAATTTGGAAAAATACCAAATACCTAAAACGTCCGGTATTTTCTGATTATTTTCCCCAGACAGAAGGCGAAAATATGGATACCTGGCAACCCTATGACACTCGGCAACTGGGCCCAGCCCCGGCCTCCAGCACCCCCAACTCCTCGACTCCCTGCTTACCTGGTTCCACAGGGAAGCTGTGTTTTGGCTTGATCAACAAAACAAAATGGCTGCCAGCAAAAAGCCTAAGGACCAAGGGGAAGCAATGCCTTCCCTGGGTCTTAGTGCTCAACTCAACTTCTCCCCTGTTCCTATCCCGACTGGCAGGCACTCTGAAAGGGGCCATGCTGTTTTATTAATTTGCTTTTTTTTTTTGGCTCAACAACTTTGTGCTCCCCTTCCTCCCCCTCCCCATAGAATTTTTCCCCTGGTGGTTATTTTCCCGGGGGGGGGGGGGGGTGTTCAGTATTTTTGGTTA
Organism: Pelodiscus sinensis; assembly: GCF_052426305.1. NCBI lineage: Eukaryota > Metazoa > Chordata > Testudines > Trionychidae > Pelodiscus > Pelodiscus sinensis. The sequence continues at coordinate 1,799,711 of NC_143062.1, forward strand.
AACCATCTGGCAATCCTAACTATTGATCAATTCTCACCAAAGGCCCTATATCTGCAAAGAAGGGCCTAGCCAGAAGGACCCACTTGGGTGTGCTCCAACTTCAGGTGAGTGGGCAAGAATGGGGGTGCAGGAGAGGAGGGATATGGTAAGCCCTGCCCCCCTGCCAAAGTGCAGCAGTGTAAGCCTTGGTGCCCCAGACTCCCTGGAGCACCACATGGGCTGGTTGGGGGTGGGCTTGGACACAAAACGAGTGGGCCACAACCCACAGAGGCCTGCCTGTGACTATGCCCCTGCTGCAAAGCATTAAACATTCTTAATCCCCATCCCTGTTCAAAGCCCTTTAAGCACATGCAAAAGCCCTGGGACTTCAGCCAAGTACATGGGCCTGTGCTGAAAAGGGGCTGAAGTTGGAGTTTTAGCAAGGTAAAGGCTGAGATTTAACATGAAAATAGCCTAAAATTCAGGTTAAGGACTAAAAATGTTGCCTCGTGTGAGCTTGGGCTTCTTCCTGGCTGGTCAGTTAAGCAAAAAGGAGGAACTAAACTCCATGGCTGTGTCTAGACTGGCCAGTTTTTCCCCAGAAAATCAGCTGCTTTTCTGGAAAAAACTTGCCAGTTGTCTACACTGGCCACTTGAATTTCCACAAAAGCACTGACTTCCTACTGTAAGAAGTCAGTGCTTTTTGCGGAAATACTATGCTGCTCCCGTTCGGGCAAAAGTCCCTTTTGTGCAAAACTTTCGCGCAAAAGGGCCAATGTAAACAGCTGAGATTTGTTTTCCGCAAAAAAGCCCCGATGGCGAAAATGGCGATCGGGGCTTTTTTGCAGAAAAGTGCGTCTAGATTGGCCACGGATGCTTTTCCGCAAAAAAGTGCTTTTGCGGAAAAGCGTCAGTGCTAATCTAGACACTCTGTTCCGAAAATGCTTTTAATGGAAAACTTTTCTGTTAAAAGCATTTCCAGAAAATCATGCCAATCTAGACGTAGCCCATGTATTGCCAAGAACCACTGGCAACATGGGCTAAGTCAATTTTTGCCTCAGTCAGCTCGGTCTACCCAATTATGAACACAATAAATTTCCCAGTCACAGCTGTGAAAGATACAGCTAAATGAAATGTATGTTCATCTTCCCCTGTACAAGCCAGAATTCTTCTGATGTTTTTAATCATACTTCAAACACTGAGGGAAAGTGCTCACACCATGAAATAAGGATTTTTTTCCTCCATCCTTTAAGTATATTGCTTACCAAAAAACCCCTAATCACAAGAGTCTGTGGTACACATTAAATGCATCATGTATTAGAGCAAGTTATATCCCACATGAGGAAAAGTTACCCATCTTGCTCAGAGCTCTCAAAGTCGCAAGTTTTTCCTCAGAGGGTAGACAAATGTGTTATCCATTATTCTTTCATGCATAATGTTGCCATAGCATCAAGCTAACCATGGGCCCCCATTCCTATTTCATTGAACACTTGAAATGTCACAAGGATGCCTTCTCCATGGCAATCATTTTCAGTCTGATCACAAAAACATGCTACTGTCAACTTGCTTCCCTTGGTGCTCCAACTACATTTGTTCATTAATAATGGGGGAGGAGGGGAAGATGAAGCTTTATGTATAGAGGAAATTGAGTGACCACGGTTAGGTCACATTTGTTTCTTCCTGAAGAAACAATCAGATAAACAAGAACCAAGGTAAAAATATTTAAAGTCATCTCAAGAGCATTAGCTCATTTTAGAAGATTTCTCACTTCCTGACTCAGGTAAAACAATAAGAGAAGTGGGCAGCCAATGGCTCACTCATGACACACATGCAGCTATTTGTATATTTCTTCTACACAGGTGTTTCATTTTGTATGTCAGTTAGCCAGTGTGAAATCCTATTCTTTTGGGAGATGGGATCCCCTCTTGCTGTTGAAGAGGGGCAGGATTTTCCTAAGTCCCTTCGCTTCCTCCCTCTTCAGCCTCACTTCCTTCCATCTCACTGGGAACAGCAGGGCTAACCGTAAACTCTGAAATGCAAGAGTGTCTCACATGGATCATCTAGGAAATTCAACATCCTTTGGAAGAAGGTATAATCCTTACACCAAATGCAACTCAGTCTGACAGAGCACAGCTGGGAATAGTGAAGTTAGTGTACAGATCATCCTGGAGGGATGCAAGGTAGGCTAGTCACGAGAGCTCCTGATACATGGCAACACCTGTAAAACACACATCCCAGAAGAGTCTTATGCTAGCAACAATGCAGATTTAGTTGACATTTCAAATTGGTACCCATGAGCATCATTGTGTCAAAGTCCTCTATTTTATCACAGAACTGGGAAAGCACATGCTGCAGCATGCTGCCCAGCTAGTGGGTTTTAAAGAGGCTCTGGATGGATTGTTCTCAAGAAGGTGATATTTTAGTCTCCATCCCCATTCAGTCCTCTGCCTTGCTGAGGAGGCTGACACCACATTTTCCAGTTAGGGCTCATTGCATTGGTGATAGTTCTGCAATTTCAAAAAACTTGTCCACTGGGAACAAAAATTATTTCACATCAGTTACTCAGCCACTAGCTGGCATCAATTTTCAGTCACTGTCAGATCCAGATTAATAGTCTGGGAGCAGGAAATCTCTTCAGCCCATTATCAAATTCCTAAACCATCTACTCCCCCCATTCCTGTAGTAATATATTTTACAGGCTGAGGTACCTAGATAATGATGTCTTTGTCAGTTTAATGACAAAAATTGAAGCTACCTTTTTGAGGTGGTTAAGTATTTGATATGTTTCATAGCCTTAGCCCAGCTTCAAGGCAAGGATTTTAAGGATTTCCCAACTGCTCCCTTCTTCCCCCCAAAGATGCCACCATTAATATAAGGCAAAAGTATTAGACTTGGCATCTTTGTGTGTTTCAAATAATGACATGAAAAATCTGCTTAAATATAACAGTAACTTGTGTTTTATTTTGCTGTGCAATCTAATTCACTGACAACTAGAATGTTATGAAATGAAAACCTCCCAAAGAAAGGAAGTTTGAGCTAGTAATAACTTTACAGGACACACTTTAAACAATTTGTGTTAGTGAAAAGAGGTAAACAAGTTATAAGGAGAAGAATTAGTTACTTGCACTGAATAGATAGTGATTGTCCCCCCCATAGCCCTAAGGTCATCCCCTCTCCTCCCCCCCCCCCCCCAAAAAGTATTTTCATGAAATGGAGCTTCACAACACACACACAATTATTTTAATGTAAAAAACCCTGATCTTTCCCAGAATAAAATTTCTATTTATAAAACAAAGTTGGAAAAATTAGCATTTGAGCTAGTTCTAAATTCAGCAAGTCTATTTTCAAAAACAAAAAAGATTTGATTTCAAGTGAAACCCTGATATCTTCCCATTTCAAAGTCCCCTTATTTAGCTGCAGTTATTATTCCACAGCTATTATACTTAATAGTTGCAGTTATATTGTAGGTACACAAGGGAGGATCCTTTAAAGATTGGTCCACTAATAAGTTCAGTGTGAATTAGCCAGAGCCATAAATATACATATTGCAGTCTCTGCTGTAAGCCTTTTCTTCCCCATACACACAGCCTCACCACCATTTTATTGTCATTTCTTCCTGTGTGATATTTGAATGGCTTATCAATCACCTGCAGAAGAGACCTGTCTTATTTGCTCTGTAGAGTACCACAAGGCTCTCAGGTGAGAGATTTCACACAAAATTCAAACAAGAAAAAAAAAAAATCTTAAGATGCTGAATTTAAAAAACCCACCACAACAAAAGATTGGATGGTCTCAAATGGGATGACGACAACTCTTCTAAAAAGCGTTTAAAATGATAGCAAAGTGTTTAAATCAGCAGCAGGTTTGTTTTTAAACCTTTTGAGGGAAGGAGAAGAGGAGTGGCTGAAGGGGAAAAAACCCTCAATCCTTTATAAATACATACAACAATCCATGGAGCAAGGTAGGTACAATCTAGAATATCAGAAAAAAAAAATAGCCACACTACTAAGCCCTCAGAAAGGGCATCCAATTATTCCTAAGAACAAAGATAATTCTTCAGAATAAACTAGAAGAAATTCCAAGCAACAATGAAGACTAGAAATGGAAAGTTCATAGACATTGACAAGTCAGCTCCTTCAATCGTATATATGACTCTGCATGCCTCTCTCTCTCTATATATACACACACACACACGAATACAATGCTTAGAATAATATTTGGAACATTAATTAATGAAATGGGGGTTGCCTGACAAAAATGTATCATTGTTTAAAAAAAATAAATTAAAAAAGCCACCACACACACAGCCCCCTCCCTCCCAACCTGTTACTTAACAAAGAGGAACTTCAAAATACCCACTGGTGCTGTGAAGATGGCATGCACTAGGCAGTAGTAACAATAATAATGCATAATCTCAGCTTTGACAAGTAGCAAGTGCAACTGGATGGCCCAAGAATTGGTAATGAGATACAGAGCCTTTTATCATCTTCAAGTCACAGATTCAAACCCAGACCCGGTGTTGGCAGCCAATGAAAGTAGTTACCCTCCAACAGCTGTTTAGAAGCTTCGGTGAAAACAAGCGCCAAATGGACAGATGCCTGCATTCTAAAACTCACTATGGCCAGCATCGCCACTGGCAGGCTCAGCAAAGACAAAGGAGAAATGCACTCTGGGATTGACACACCTCCTGGTTAGAGATGAAGTACGTTGGCAGGACCCCTCTATGTTTTTCTTCTGTAGCCAGGCAGACAACCCCTGTCTCCAAGGCTCTGAATCCAGCTCCTTTCGTAAGCACTGGATTCAATTTTAAACAATTAAGTTTTATTAAGTTACAAAAACTGGGGTTCAGGCCAGTGCTGACCAGCTGTATCACAAGGCCTACAAGCTTGATGGGCCTTTCATTGCCAGAATTTGCAACTAAACCAAATAAGCTTGCCTCTAATAGCAGGAAGAAGTCAGATTTTCCAAATGCAGAGACTCCACCAGATGTTGTGTTGCCATGAACTAGCCAGCACTCATCTGAGTGGAGAGTGGAGTTGGTCTTCTCATTGCAATGTTTATATTGACTGCATTTATGATGCCTAAAGTTGCCAATAGAGTATTTATTTAGCAGTTAAAACTTTCTGCAAATGATTTTGCTGTCCCAAAAGATAAATATTTCTCAGCAGACTGACATGATATACTGTTTAAGGAGGTTGCATTTGGTTAAATTCTCTCAAATTACGATTTGCTGCTCCTTTGTATTTGAAGTGGCCACATTAACAATGATATTACAGTTGTAAATTGCACTGACATTAGAGACATTACATTTAGCACTGAATATATGACCCATAAAACGAGATGTTAAGTCCACCTTCTACAAAATTCACTACAGCCAGCATCTCCATTGGCCATCTCAGCAGAGACACGAAGGAGAAAGACACTGGGAGTAACGTTTTAGGGATTCCTAGTTCATCAATTTAGGAGCCTAAAAACCAACTTCGATCTTTCACATGGCTCTTTGCAATGCAAGCAGATTAACAAGGATCAAATCAAGTTAGGACTGATTTTTAAACTACCTTGGACTTATTTTTAAGATGGTCTGTGCCAAAAGATTTGTACACTGATTAGTAACGCTGGAGGTGCCCACGCTGCAAAATGTGGATCTGAAGTTAGTGTTTGAGGGTATTCAGGTTGGAAGTTTTATTTGGTCCATTATAGAAACTGTTGCAGATGAGAACTGAAATCTCCAACCCTGCCTTTCTTCTCACCTTCACCATCCCTTCTCCCATTCCAAACAAACAATAGAGGTCAGGTCCCGAGAGGAGTTTGATCCCCTCTGCATTAGGGATCTTTCCAGAGGAGACAAACAACAAAAGAACCAAACCTAAAGTTCAGAGCATTTGTGGTTGTTTCTGCAGCACTTACTGTGGACCGACCATATTCTGACCTCTGGGCACAAACAGTGCCATGTGCAAGGCAACGCAGGGTGTTATTTCAAGTGTGTGGTGGCAAGACAAGACAGAACACATCCTACATACATCCATCCTCGCCAGGGAGCAGAGCCTTTCCACAGCTATCACTGCAAGTTTAGGTGGCTTCAGGGCTGAAGCAGAGTCTATGGGTCACAAGATGGCTCCCAGCACAGCTTTGTGTCAGTAATTCAATGCAGCGGAAGTCCCTCCAGCCACATCCTGACTCCCATAGTGCCCTTCCACAGGCCTGCTGTGGAGGCAGATGCCTCACTGTGCTCCATGAAATGTGAGTGTGCACCAAAGTCTCCCAGTATCAGATCTCCACACCCAGTCTCTCCACATATCCTGATTTTCTGCTGCTGTGTCATGCAACAGACCATTTAGTCCTATCAAAGGAGGAGTTACCGCCAATCTAAGTCTCTTGACCAAGTTCTAGCTTGGATAGATGTAGTCTGCCTGCCTAAAATTCCCCCTACAGTCTTGATTGGCTACATCAAACCCTTCACATCCTGCCCTACACCATAGTGTAAGTTTGCTGTATTATATTAAAAGGCGGCTACATTAGCCTCCAGAGGTAAACACATTGTCCGAGTGAAATATCTTCAGATGCAATACAAGAAATTTCAGCTTTCAGCACTTACCTGAATTTCTGGTAAACATCTGTTACTGCCATTTCAGTTTTCTGTCACTTACTTATTTTAGGCATTAAAAGCAAACCTGCGGGAGAAGTAGCAGCATACCGGATGCCTTGCCTCTCCTTCATTTGAAGGAAGTGAACTCTGACTTTCCCCAAATACCTTTTGAGGTGGTGTGGGTTAGCTACTAGAGGAAGTGTAAGGGAATTCTCTATTAACTTGAAGTCTTTAGATCATTATTTGACAACTTCTGTAACTCAGCCAGAAGTGAGGGGGTCTATTACAGGAGTGGGTAGGTGAGGTTCTGTGGCCTGCAGTGTGCAGGAAGATCACGATGGTCTCTTCGGACATGAAAATTTGAGACTTATTTCCTCCTCGGTGGGTCCAGAACTGCAGTCTGAAGAAATGTTTGTATCTGGGAAATGAAGTTTGACTAAGAGTACAGAACTGCATATACTGTATAAGTATTTAAAGAACCACAGATGTAATTCTGAGTACATCCTACACTGCACACAGAAAATTCATGAACACATTCAAACAATGAATATTTCCAACAACACAACTTTTATTCCATGCCTTCCTTTGAAAACAGCTTCTTGCCTATATAAAAACCCTCAGCAATATTTCAAATGGTGGTGTCAGGGGACTTTGGTACATTTGGAGGGACAAAAGCCAGTAAACACTGCAAAATATTGCATTTTGAAAAAAATTTAAATATTTTAAATCTAAAGTTACTCAGTTTACCATGGAGAAGTATAAAATGAGTAAAGCTACCTCCCACCCACTCCAAGTCCACATGAGAATCCTGACGTGGGAGTGCCAAATATATAAGAACTTTTTCTTTAGCATAAGCAGAATGGGCCTTTTAGCCCCTCACTGAGGAACATCCTTCTCCTTTGCATCCAGCCAAGTGGAAGAAAGAATAACATGATCACGTAAATATACAGGGCTAGATTTTAAAAAGCTCCAACCCAGCAGCTCCTATTAGGCACCTAAAAACCTGTCCACTTCATTCAGAAGGGCTCCAGACTCAGCAGCTCCTACTGAGAATGATAGATGTTAGATGCTGAGCTCTTTTGAAAAATCTGGCCCATGTTCTTAATCCTATTTCCACTCGCAAACCCCACCAAAAACAAACAAACCCCCAGACACCACACCTCACATCCCATTGACATCAATAGGAGAGAAGCAGGATTGATCTCATAACCATCTACAATAAAAACTGTTAACCATCTACAATAAAAACTGTTACTAGCTTTCCTTAATTACAATACGCTTCCTTCAAATGTGCTACTTAAGTGCTAGACACATGGGCTACATCTAGACTACATCCCTTTTTCGTAAAAGGGATGTAAAATAGATGTATTGCAATTGCTAATGAAGCAGGGATTTAAATCTCCCCCGCTTCATTAGCATAAAAATGGCTGCTGCTTTTTTTCAGTACAGAGCTTTGCCAGAGAAAAGCGCCCGTCTAGATGCTGATCTTGCGGAAAATAAAGCCTTTTCCGAAAGATCCCTTAGGGATAAGGGATCTTTCGGAAAAGGCTTTATTTTCCGCAAGGTCAGCGTCTAGACTGGTGCTTTTCTCCGGCAAAGCTACGTGCCAAAAAAAAAAAAAAGCGGCAGCCATTTTTATGCTAATGAAGCAGGGGAGATTTAAATCCCTGCTTCATTAGCAGTTGCGATAAGTCTAATTTACATCCCTTTTATGAAAAAGGGATGTAGTCTAGACGTAGCCATGGAAAAGTAGTAAGCCATTCTGACCTAAAAGGGAAAAAACAAGCAAGAGCAAGACAAAGCCAAAATTTCAAACAAGGGGTCACTAAACAGCCACCAAGCAGCCACAACAGAAAACCTCAAGAACATTTAATGAATTTTCTTAACACTCCACAGCAACATTCTCCCCTCATAGATGCTGAAACTAAGGGTGCTGGTGGAGTCACTAGCTTGCAGTCATTTCCACTGTATGCAAGCTTTGCAGCTGGGCTTAATGGGTGTAATAGGCTCTCCTACTCACCAAGCCTCTAGTTATCAGTGGCCTGATGTGGGAGGCTGGGTCCCACTAAGTGCCTCTTTCAGGATTATTTAAAAGTCCACATAGGGGGTTTAGGCCACCAGACACTCTTTGTAGCAGAACTTGCCTCTTCACATCCCACCAATCACTCCACAAATATGCTAGTCTCTGTCAGTCAAAAGCCACTAGCATTGAGGGTTCCTCTATTTACACACAGGCTTCAAACATTAAAGAAAAGCCCAGATGTCCCCAGTTAAAGGTTTTTGGGTGGCTCATGTACCCACACTCTTCTCCCTCCACACACCTCAGCCACTCAGGTGGAAGGGGCACTGCATTACCTCTGTCCCCTCTCAAATAAGGAAACTTGCAGGACTCCCCATCCTGGGGTTAAAGAACAGTCCCCCATACTTGATACCTCCTCTTCCAGGGCTTGTCTCTGTCAGTCCAACAGGGGGTTTCCCCAGTGTACAGGAGAGCAGGGTCCAGGGAAGTTCTCCCAGCTCTTTCCTTTCTCAAACAATAAGTAGGGCCATGAATTTTCATGGGTAAAACTCACTTTATTGGCACCATTTCACAGCTTCCTTCAGCACCAGGGAACTCCAAGGCCTCCTGGAGGATTTTTCAGCAGCTTTCCCCTGCTTCTTGATTCATCTGGGCAAGGCCCCCAGCTATTCCTGAACTGCCTTATTCCAGGCAGTTCCCCTGCACTAACTGGAGAAGGCCTGCAGAGACTTTCCCTTCTCTCCACTACAGCTTCCTCCCACTAGAATGAGCACCTTTCTTTGTGGCCCATGTCCCTCACCAGCTGGGACTGAGAGCTACCTCAATTGGCCACAGCTGGTGCCAGGTGAGCTAAATAGTCTCTACCAGGAGGTAGCAATGTACCCCCTAGTCTGAGCAGCCAGGGCCTGTTTCCTCTTAAAGGGGCCAGGGCTCCAGCAGAGAGGACAAACAAGAAGACAAGTGAACAGTCAAAGAAATGCTACAGGCCCCTCTTCCTTTTAGGAGCCTTCAGCAAGGTGCAGTCCCTCACAGTGTCATTAGGCAAATCACTTGGAAGGAATCCAAAGAAGCATCTCAGAGCCCCACGTACCTTCCCTTCAGGGGCTTGAAACTATGGTGGTCACGTGAACGGTCCCAGTTCTCAGCCACACTCCTCCATGGGTGCTGAGGACTGGAGAGCTATTCTCCGCCCCAGGCTGAGCCCTCTTCTTTTAAAGCCCTTTCTCCAGGCCCGACATGTCCTGCCCAGGACTGCCTGAGCCCACAGCAGCTCCATAACCCTTTTCTGTCTGGTGTAGGATGCGTACACCCCCTTTGCAGATCTGTTGGGCCCATTTATGTATATAGTAAGCACCCAGCACACACCGTAGGAAGTTACACTGCGTTCTCAGAAGACATAGCTCACTCTTCACAATGGGTGATAGCTGCCCTGCTGTAGAACTGTTTCACCCTTAAAGAAAAATAATTTGCACCCACATTTATATGAAGTTTTTTTTAAAAAAAATGCATCAATAATAAGTGTGTGTGTGTGTGTGTGTGTGTGTGTGTGTGTGTGGAGGCAAACAGGAAATATTGACTGTGAAAGGTGTCAAGGTGAGAGGGGAGTGAGGGAACAAGATTTTCTTTGCTTTAAAGCAGGGGTGAGGAACCTCAGGCCTGGGAGCTGGATGTGGCCCCTGGCTTGCCTGGATCTGGCCACCGAGGCTCAGTATTGGGGAACCGAGCCCCCCTCCCAACCACCCACAGGGCTGGAGCACACAGAATCGACTAGCCCGGGACCCCTCGGCTCTGGTGTGCAAGGAGAATGTGGGGAGTGTCTTTCTCCTTCTCAGTCAGGGCCTTCGCGCTTGTCTGCGACTCCTCCCTCTCCCCCTCCCTCCGACTGATTTTTTTCTGTAGGTCACTGGCCCCACATTTGTAACATCTCACAATCCCTTTACCTGCCATTTGTGACTCCCCCCACCCTTGGGGTCGTGCCCACCAGTTGAGAAATGCTGCTTAACAGAAGCTATCAGAGGGCCAGGCCCCCCAGGATGTAAAGGCTCAGAGGTGGAAAAATGGGGCCAAAGACAACACATAGGGGACATGTGGAATCACATTCCCCCTCCTCGATTTTTTGATTGCTCCCCTTCCTCTGCCCCAGACAGGCAGAGTGGTCCACTGAGGCAAATCAGGAGGTGGAAGTGGCACTCTCTCACCAAACCGCCCTGAGCCACCAGCTGGATTTACCCTGAATGTTCCTCCGCATCCCTGTGGGGAGCATGCCCCCTCTGTGGGGCAGTCACGTGTCCATGCCCCCACTATCAAAGGCACTATCCTTCCCCAGGCACAGCCTGGAGACCACAGGAAAAGGTACAGCCCCATAGAGTCCCCACTCCTGGTAAAAAACCCTAACCCCAGGCAGCAGCCCCTCCCCACAGCCTCCCTTCCCAGCCTGTAGCACCGGATCTCTGGCCAGGGCTCTTCTGTTGTGTGGGGATCTGGGTGTCCCAGCCCGTTACTTCCGATGCAGGCAGCAGGTCCCTGAGGACAAGCAGGTTTGTGGGGCTGCAGCCAGGGCAAGAGGGCTGGGACATGGAGCTTTGTGCTGCTGAAGGTGACCAGGCTCTTTCTTCCAAAAAAGGTCTCAGTTAGCATCACGTTGCTGCTGGTACTTGAATCCTACATTAGCATGAATGGCAACAGGATGAGATTGGCTCCTGGCAGAGTGATGCTATTAAGCCAGACATTGTTAATATCAGGATCGCTATTAACTATAATCTGTGATAGGGTGAATTGTCCCCATATTTGCTGGGATTTCAGAAATATTTCTGCCTCTGGCCTTGCACTCCCTGCGTAGGCACAGCGTCCCAATGACATCGGGGGAGCGTGCCCTCCGTCAGGAGTGCAGGATTAGACCCAGAGTTCGTTAGCAGTAAATGAAGTATCTGCCTCAGACACATTCTGCAGGAACAGCCATTCCATTTACAAATGCTGACACCTGGAATTTATGCTCTTTAGGTTTTAGCTTTCATCTGAATTGAACATAATGCGACAGAATGTATATTGGAGAGAGATTATGGGACAGTCAAGGGCACATTTACTGTAAGTACACTAATAAAATATCCTCAGGGAAAGCACACCTGGAAAATGTGAGATATGTAAACGAAAGGTCAAAGAAGAGAACTCTTGTGGACTTCAGATGTCTGAGCCCAGGAAAAACAGGGTTTTATTCCATTTTCAAAGGGCAGAAAACACATATGTGCCAAAATCTTTGGCCCAATTTTGGGCATCTTCCACCATGGGCTCTCTAGTTATAAAGGTGGTATTTTCTAATCCAACCCACACATACCTAATAAAAATTCAGATAGGGATAAATACTCTACTAGTCTTTCTGTCACCAAATATGAGACTTTTAGGGGATGGGAGGAACAGAAAGCTTTCACAGCAATTGCATTAATTTACCCCGTTTTTAGAAGACTGTTTAGCTAATAAGGGGCACGGTGTCTTTAGAGAGCCATTCTCAAAAATAAACCTTGTTTCCGAAGAAAAAAACAGAATTGACGTGTCTGTGTGACATACACTATATGATCTTCTCAGTAAGGAGCAGTCAGATACAATTATTATGCCTATAGAAGCAGATGTTTTACCGCTTTCTGTAAGTACAATGAGCAAGCATAGGGGATGTTTCTAAGCAGCATTTCCATGCAAGGTATTTTATCTGCTGCCACAGCCGTTCTGCAGGAACAGCCATTCCATTTACAAGCACCATTCCATTTACAAATCTAACAAGTTAAGTGATTTTATAGACTGGAAACGTGAGAGCCAGTTCATGCCACTCCAAAGTACATCAAACAGAAACCTCTTCCTACTCTTGCTGACAAATCCCCTCTCTGATAATTTTTTTTTCTGAAATAGGTTAATTTAGTTTCAGAAAAATAAATGAAAAGCCCCATTTTACAAACACAGCCGTGAACAGGTGCATTGTACAAAGTAATGTCATTATCTCTACTAAAATAATAGGGTTCAAGGGATATACATAGAGCCCTGTGCGGATAGAAAATGTGGATATAAAGTGGATATCCGCAAACTTGCAGGGCTCTAGATCTATGGGAAAGAGTAGCAATATAAAGATTAGGCTTCCTAATCCGAACTAGCTGTACTCCTCATTCCACGAATGAGGAAGCCTAATCCGAACTAGCTACTCCGTGCCGTGTGTAGCCGCGCGGCACGGGGTTCGAACTGCTGGCATTTAAAAGTGGCGCCGGCCGGCTTCATGCAAATGAAGCCCGGGAAATTCAAATCCCGGGCTTCATTTGCAAGTGCGGTATGCATACATTACCCTCCTAGTTCGAATTAGGAGGGTAGTGTAGACATACCCTTAGAGTTCTTTGAAGGGATTAACAAACATGCGGACAAGGGGGATCCAGTAGATATAGTATACTTGGATTTTCAGAAAGCCTTTGACAAGGTCCCTCACAATTGTCCTGGGAGAAGAGGGAAGGTCCTTTTATGGATTGAGAACTGGTTAAAAGACAGGAAACAAAGGGTAGGAATAAATGGTAAATTTTCAGAGTGGAGAGGGGTAACTAGTGGTGTCCCGCAGGGGTCAGTCCTAAGACCAATTCTGTTCCACTTATTCATAAACGATCTGGAGAAAGGGGTAAGCAGTGAGGTAGTAAAGTTTGCGGAGCTTTGGATTTGTCCTTTTCCCATCTCCTCTGCACCAGACAGAACCCACCCTATTGGAAGTGGACAGTTTAGCCAGGATTAGGTGGGCATCCCTTAGCAACTGGGAAAAATGCTATGGACTCTTTAGTTTGCAGCTGCACAGCCATCGGATATATGCAGAGGCCAGGACCCCCATTTGAGAGCACATCCAAGGCTATAGAAGTTCTATACATTACATCTTAGCCAACAGTAGAAAAGAATTCAGTGAATTCCATAATTTTTGCAGCTGCTTTGCATTTGCTTTCAGCAAATATTTGAGCACTTGAACTTCACTAGAGCAAACAGTAGTGAAAGAGTTAATTCTATACTAAAGTAATCAATGACTTTAGAATACCATGTTCTATTCCAAGATTAATTCATTACTCAACTGTTTAACATGCATCCAAATGTAAATACACCCCATGTAACTTATAACTAACCCAGACCACAACATTAAAATATTCAGTATTTGCCCATTGTTAGTGGACTAAATGTATGAGAATTTCTTGAACTGCTTGTGAGTATTTCACAGACAGAAGATGAAATTTGAAAGCGCATCTGCAGGCTGGCTTACAGTGTAGCCAACTCTAATAACTTTTATCATGAGTCTTACCATGAGTCTTACCATATTTGTATTTTTCTTAAAGCCCTAGCTACTGGAGTCATGTGACTATATGAAAACTTTAGCTTTCTTTATAAAAAAAGGAGGAAGTTTCTAGCTGTCATCATTGTGAAGAAATGCTTGAAAACATGAATCCGAAAGGCTAAAAATGAAAATAAAGAGACCCAAAATGTGTTTTTAAAATCCTGAGATTTTTAAAGACAATGCCATGATTCTGAGGTCCTGACTCATTTTTTAAGAGCTTGGAGCCAGAAGTGCTGCTTAAATTCAGTTCACAATTTCAATGTTATCTTCACACACACACACACACACACACACACACACACACACACACACACACACACTTTAAATAAAAGCTTAGATTCTGGCACATGGCAAAAGAGAAGTTCCACAGCACCATGGGAATATGCCAGACTCTGATTAGGATAACATATCAAGTTCCCTTCAAGCAGTAATTGAGACAATCATCAGCCTTTATCTAATTAAAATGAGCCCACAGTCATTAACTTTTGAATATTTTCCACATTTTGAAACAAAACCCATCACTGTAGCATTCATGGGTGTCGTATTAGAACAGAGCTACTCAACTTTGGAAGCCCCAGAGGCCACAATGATACTAACAGCCAGGGCCGGCCCGAGCCCTTTTGGATCCCTGGGCCCGGGCACGAGGCGCTGCCCCCGGGCGCACGGTGCATGCATGGGCCGGCCACGGCCGCTGGCGCACAGTCCAGGGTCCGCCCCGGGGAGCACGGTGCATGCAGGGCCCCGCGGCCGTGGGGGGAAGGGTGCTGCTAACCGGCGCCACGGGTCCGGTGCTGCGGGAGCCGGGCGCCCGGTGCCTGATGGCAGCTGTAAGGGACGCCGCACGCTCCTTACAGCTGCCATCAGGTGCCCCCCATTGGTTGGCGCCCTGGGCAGCTGCCCGGCTCGCCCATGACTCAGTCCGGCCCTGCTCACAGCACATGCTGAGGGCCGCAACTTAAGTGTGAAATAATCTATCTGAAAATATATGCAAATAGATTATTTCACACTGATGGGCATGAACACAAAGATTAAGGCGGGACTACACAACACACAGGTCCCATTTAAGTCAGTTCTGCTGATATTAATAAAATGCAATAGTTACCCAATGTCCACCCATATGACACCACTTTTAATGAGCAATGACAGTCCAGGAATTTAACTACTAAAACACATATCAACATTATATTAACTGCTTTTTTGTTTTGGCTCCCACCCGCGGGCCATGTGTTGAGCCCCGTGTAAAGCCAAACTGCACTGCGGGCCGCATGCAGCCCACAGGCCGCGTGTTGAGTAGCCCTCGATTAGAACATCTGTTAAAGAGCTAAGGCTCTCTTGCTCCTCCGAATAAGAGCAGTCCTAGCATAGGAGTTTCAGACACAGTTAAGTGAGGGATAGAAATAAGACAGTTTTAATGTCTAAAATAATTTGAGAGTTAGTTTAAATTGTCAAGTGCTTAGTTTAATATCCAGGAAGGTATCTCCAGGAGTAATTTTAGAAGTGTCTGATGGGGCAGAATTGGTATGAGAGTTATTTGTGAGACAGCCGAGAAGAGGCCAACATGGAATCATAGGCACAAATCAGACCATAAGTTCAAATGCACCAGCCAACTTTTAACTTACACACTCTATTTTTGCCAAAAAATTGCTGCATTAGGGGAGCAGAAGAAAGGAGCAGTTTCCTTGCTAGTCTAAGACAAACCAATTTTTCAACTAATCTGGCTCTACACTCTCCCCTTATGTAACAGTGACATAATTCAAGGTGGATCATTTTGGGGAGCTACAAGTTTTATAGAGCATAATTCATGGGAAAAGGTTGTCTGGAGAAGCTTTTTGTTTAAATTGTGAGACAGATGTATGTCTGCAGAAAGAGCATCCTAAAGAGATTTTTAGGAAGCATTTTGAAGTTTTCACTTGGGGCACGTCTACACAGCAGGGCAAAAGTCCAATTAAGGGCAAAAGTCCAATTAAGATACACACTTTGTGTAGCGCAAATTGCATAGCTTATTTCGAGGTAAGGGTGCTGTGTGGATGCACCCTTAATGAATAAGCATTACTTACCTGCCTGTTCCCTTCACAGCCTTGTTTATGTTTGTTTCTCTTTATCCTTCAGCAATGCATGTGAGGTCTGGGATATCACGCAGGGCATGGTTTAGCTGAAAATGGAAACAATCTTGAAATATTTTTTTGCATAGAATCCATTTTTTTTGTATGTAATGGTTGAAGAACTGTTGCATATGAATAAAAAGAACATAATGCATTAAGCAGATCTATGTTTGAACCCAGTATGGAATTTCTTTATATCAAATTAACTTTTGCAGGCATTTTTCCTGAAATATTATCCTTCATATAAATCTAATCCATTAAGTTCTTTACCTGTTCAGATCATCTTATGCTGCATAGATTAGCTATTTAAGTTAAACTGCTGCCAATCACTTCATATTTTAAGGCAGACATGGGGGACCTTTTTGGGATCGGGGGCTGCTGGCCACAGAAATAATCAGTTGGGGGCTGCATACAAAAGATAAACAAAAAGAAAAAAAAACCTACTGATGTACTCCCCGTCCCCTGCCCCCTGAGAAGAAGAAAGATACTCCCAACATTCCCCTCACATACCAGAGACTAGGGGGGCCCAGGCCAGTAGATTTTGTGTGCTCCCACCCCACAGGGGAGATGGCCAGGGGGGTTGGAGTGCCAGCATAGGCTCCCCAATGCTAGGGGGGAGTCCCAACCTTCAGGAACCCTCTGCTCCTGCAGGCAAGCCAGGAGCTGTATCTGGCCCCCAGGCCTTAGGTTCCCCACCCCTGGAAGCAGTGAGTTGTAGGAATGGCCTTCTGTCATTTGAGCAAGTCAGAAACCAGGGGAACCTGCATCTGCATCTCCTGGTCTGCTTTGTCCCATGCTCAGGCTTGGAGTGGGGATTGGAAACACAAAACTTTGTGACAATTTTTGAAGCTACAGGTTCTCCAGTGTTGCAGTAATAATGACACACACAAAAGCCAAGTTACAATGTGGAGACAAGAAGGGTGGATTCAGGCAACCTTTCATTGACGTCAGAGAGTTTTGGTGTGAATAAAGACTACAGGATCAAGTGCAGGGACTTGCATCAATCATTTGGCAAACGTAGGCTATTTCATTTGACCGTACACTACACTTCTTTCAAACTTTCCTTTCCCAAATATAATGGCATCAAGATTCAGTGGGCGGATTTGGCCCATTATAAGCCTGCTCCAGTCAGTGAAATCTCTACATTGTGTTTTAAATCATACAGAAAACTGTAGATTCATGAAAATAAGAAAACCACAAGGTCTAAATTAAAGTTAAACCATATCCATGACCTCATTAACATAGCAATGGATTCTTTTTAAGTGAATGGCCATCAATGTGTTGCACATTTGCGTACTTTCTGGCATCAAAAGAGACCTTTTTCCCACAGGGGCTGGGTCAGAGGAATGGTCCATTATTTGTTTCCTTTATGTTTTAATGTAAGCCCTTTTAATTTCTCAATTCCAGGTAATACCTAGTCTTGTCCCACCCAGCCTCTTCATTTTCACAGTAGTCAACCATTACGATAACATGGGAGAGAGAGATTCTGAGAGCCAGCCACTGTTACACTCCAGAATCTTTGGTGTTTTAATAAAGTTATTTATAAAAATATATAGATTCCATACCTGGCATTAAGTGTTCATAGTTACTTGACACAGCCCCGGGTTTTGACTAGGAACCGAACACGAACAGTAAAAAAGCTTCAGAGGGGTAGCTGAGTGAGTCTGTAACAGGAAAAACTTAAAAAACAACAAATAGTCTAGTAGCACTTTAAAGACTAACAAAATATATAGGTGGTATCATGAGCTTTCATGGGCACAACCCACTTTTTCAGATGACTGGAATGTTGGAAGTCCAGATGCAAGAATAAATAAAAGAAGGAGGGAGAGAGGGAGAAGCAAAAAAATTGAAGGGGAGGAAGAAAAAAAGGCTGTGAGTAGATAAGGTTCAGAGGGACAGCCGAGTGAGTCTGTGGCAGACAGACAAACAGTAAAGAAATCCAAACACCTACCAGAACACAGACAAACTGTAGAAGATTAATCATAGAATCCTAGGGCTGGAAGAGACCTCCGGAGATCATTGAGTCCAATCACCTGCCCAAAGCAGGACCAACCCCAACTAAATCATCCCCGCCAGGGCTTTGTCAAGCCAGGATATAAAAACCTTTAGGGATGGAGATTCCACCACTTCCCTAGGTAACCCATTCCAGTGCTTCACCACCCTCCTAGGCTGTGTCTAGACTGCAGGGTTTTTTCAAAAAAAGTAGCCTTTTTTCAAAAAAACTTCCCCTGCGTCTAGACTACAGCCGCGTTCTTTCGAAATTAAATCGAAAGAACGCGGCTTTTCTTTCGACGGCGGTACTCCTCATTTCTCGAGGAAGAACGCCTTTTTTCGAAAGTGCTCTTTCGAAAAAAGGCATTCTTGAATGCAAACAGGGCTTTTTCGAAAGAGAGCATCCAGACTGCCTGGGTGTTCTCTTTCGAAAAAGCGGCTTGCTTTTTCGAAAGTACCGCTTGCAGTCTAGATGCTCTTTTTTGAAAGAGGCTTTTTCAAAAGTATCTTTCGAAAAAGCCTCTTTCGAAAGAGCCTTGCAGTCTAGACGTAGCCCTAGTGAAATAGTTTTTCCTAATATCCAACATAGACCTCCAGCTAAGGAGTAGGAAAGAAAACCACACCCAAAAGAAAACCACACCCCATCCTAACTCAACTGGGACTACTCAGATGGGTAAAGTTAGGCAGCTACACGAATGTTTGCAGGATCAGAGAACAATCAGAGCTCATCCCCAGCTGTTGCTGATACACTTCAGCACAATTCAAAGTCTTCTGATTTACTATGCAAATAACTCCAAGAGAGCAGCGCACTCCTCCAGTACCTTAAAGTTGACAATCATTACCCCCAAGGGAAAAAAAATTAACACACACTACAGCTCCCAGAATTCTTGCTGTGAAAGGATTATGGCACCCTGCATGGCATAGATAAAGCTTGCTGTTAACCCCTTAAACTCCAGAGACCAGCCGGCAATTTACAACAATACTATTTGAGTCAACTAACAAGTCTTACCAATAATCACATAAAAGCTCTTTTAGGTGTATTGATTTGCTGTCAAATTCTGCTCCGTTGCTCCTGCTCAAGTCAACATTGCTTTTACCCCTCAAACTTTAACCCGGGGGAGATCAAGGAGGCCGGGGGCAATCGAGGAGGCCGGGGGCAGCGCGGCTGGCCGGGGGAGAGCGAGGAGGCCGGGGGCAGCGCGGCTGGCCGGGGGAGAGCGAGGAGGCCGGGGGCAGCGCGACTGGCCGGGGGAAATCGAGGAGGCCGGGGGCAGCGCGACTGGCCGGGGGAAGATAGGGGAGGTCAGGGGCAGCGCGACTGGCCGGGGGAGAGCGAGGAGGTCAGGGGCAGCGCGACTGGCCGGGGGAGAGCGAGGAGGTCAGGGGCAGCGCGACTGGCCGGGGGAAGATAGGGGAGGTCAGGGGCAGCGCGACTGGCCGGGAGGGATAAGGGAGGTCGGGGGCAGCCCGGCTGGCCAGAGGGAATGGGGGGATATTGGGGGCACCCCGTGACCTTCAAAGGGTGGGAGTGGATGGGCTCCGGCATCCTGCCACATGGCCCTGCTCCCTCCTCCTCTTCTTTCAATGCCTTTGTCTCTGCACTGTCTGGCGCCTTCCCTTCCGCGTTCCGCTCTGGCTCCATCGCCCGCACAATTGCCTTGGGCGGTCACAGGCAGATCGGATAACACGGAATGTCGGATAAAGGAAGGTCGGATAATCGAGACTCTACTGTTCAAGTGCTCGGCAGTGCCTCTGACTGCGCACAAAGTAGGCTGCCAGAGCCTGATACTTGCTTTTATGCTGCAGCTGTTGATACATTATAGAAATGAACAAATGACAAGGGAGTTAATTTGCGCCACCTTTACTCTTAGAGGTATCTTCTCTCATGTATGGAAGGACACTTGTACACACACTGTGCAGACAGGGCTGCTGTGGGAGTGGGCTGTTCTCGTTCAGTGCAAAGCATGTCAGTAAAGGCAATTTTTAAAAAATCCTGTTCTTCTTGGCCCCAGTACTACAGCTGAACCAGTTTAAGAAAGCATAAAGGGGCTAGGGATAGTAGCAGTTGTCATTCTTATACACACATTTTTATTTCAGCAACTGCCACACAGCCTGGAAGTGGATTTTCTGGGAAACTCATAGAAAAGACAAACTCCCTATTTATGGAGACACTCCACTGGCAAAACAAAACTTTTTATTTATATATATCTATATCTATATATAAATAAGGTTGTTGGCATCTCTAAGCGTGAGTTAGGAGGATCATGTGGTTAAAGCACAGCAGTGGGATGTAGGAGACCTGTGTTCAACTTTTGGCTCTGCTACAGACTTTGTGTGGCTGTGGTCCATTCACTTAACCTCTTTGGCCTGAATCCTCAGAAAGTAGTTAGGTACCTAATTCCCACTGAAATCAATTGCAGACTAAACCTCAGATCCAGGCCTCTGTTTTGGTTCCAGCCTGGGAAAGGATGGCAAGTGATAGTTGTCCATCTCTCTGGGAGAATGTGAAAATACATTTTGTAATGTATGTGAGGTATGGAGCTCCTCTGAGGATGGAGGCCATAGAAATACCTAGCAATATGACTTAATGCATTTTTTCCACGACATTTTCAGCATGTTTTATTAAACCGTAGTGTAAGTCTGGGCTGGGCTGCCACTTCCTGCAGGTCTCCTTGGCTGCAAACATCGAACCAGAGCCAATGGGAGCCATGAGGTTCTATGGCCATGGTGCCAGTAACTAAACAAACCAGCATAGCCAGTTAGCATGTTTCTCAAAGTGGTTTTGCAGCCCACTTAGAGAAACACTGGTTTAAACTTAGGATGACAAGATTCTCACACTCTCAAACTACTTTTTCTGAAATAAAAAAAAATATGTGGAGAAAAAAGTTTGTGATGCTCTGTCGGGCCCCCCCCCCCCCCCTTGACGGGGGTTGCCACCCTCCTCCGGGGCATCATCCAACCAGCTTGGGCCTCGGCCCGAAGCGTGGTGCCCCTTTTTAGGGGAAATACGGCCTCACGGCCTAGTCCACAGTTCACAGGCCCAGAGGCCTAGTCCCAAGTTCTTTATCCCAGCCCCCGCTCGCCGGGGTTCCGGGCAGGAGGGGTAGGGGGGCCCGGGCCCTCCCTCTCCACCGGGCCCCGACCCAGGGCCCTAGTAGCGGCGGGCGGTTCCCACCGCTGGCTCGGCGGGGGGGCTCCTCCCCGCAACGCCCCGAGCCCTCAGGGGCTTCTCCAGCTCCCTGCCCTGGGTCGCTTCCTACCCCTGCCCCGGCCCGTCGCGTCCCACCTGTCGGCGTCGGTCGGGTGGCTGTGCTGGTGCTTCCCCCGGCCATGGCGGGGTTGGCGGTGTCCGGTGCTCGGGTCACGGGGGGTCGGTCGGCAGCTGCGGCGTTGGGGCCGAGCCCGGCGGCGGCGCATTCAGCCCTCTTGGCGACTCCCTCTCTGGCCGGTGGGCCCTAGCTCCAGCTCGGGTCGCAGTCTGCCCCTTCTGAGCAGGCCAGCAGCCTTTTGTACCTGTGCTCCCCTTGGAGCATGCCCAGTAGGGCTGTGTGGGTGGGGCCCTCTCCGCCCCCGGCACCAGGTGGTTTCCCTGGGCTTGAGTGCGGGGCGGGGCCGCCCCGTCACATGCTCAGATACCTGGAATTCTACTGTATTCATTCATCCCTAGCATAAATGTCTTTAGCAAAACTTATCAATGAAAATGAGATCATGTGGTATTACAGCCCCTGTATCACTCATGCAAGAGATCTATACCATTAAAGTGTTAATTATACACTATACAGTTCTCATAATATTGGCTTTAAATTGCTGTCCTTTACTGGGAAGAAATATTCCTCAAAGCAAACATAATTGATTCTATATACTTATTGCCAACTATCAGTTTCTGTGGTGTGCTGCAAACTTACTTTATTGTTTTTCCTGAATATCTGTTTCTCTTTTGTGTTTTGTAAAGGACAGACAGGGCTGGCCTTACCATGAGGCAAACTGAGGCAGCCACCTCAGGTGCCAGCCTGTGGGGAGGCGCCACTAGGACCCAGAGTGTAGAAAATTGTGCCTGCTGCTGGTGCGTGTGCATTCGCTCTGCTCTAGATGCACAGAGATGGTGGCGTGCCGTGAGAGGAGTAGAATAGGAAGAAGGGAGAATTGAGACCTTTCAAAGTTTTGGCCCAAGCGAGGGGGCATGGGGGCGTCATACGAGCTCCCCGCCTCAGGTGCCAAAATGTTGTGGGCTGGCCCTGAGGAGAAGCAGGAGACTGACATCCATCCATAGCCGTAGTGTTTGCACTACGGACAACATGCCAATATGTGTGAATAATATAACGCAGACTTCCTGGAAGTCCCCTGGCTCCTTCCTCCAGCCTTCAAGCCCTGCTGCCAGAGACACCATTCAGCCATAAGAGTTGCAAAGTAAAGTGCTGCAATTCATGGCCACCGTGTCTGCTAACCAGATCCATCACATTGCACGTGTGTTAACCGTCCTCCTGCTGCTGTCAGTTTGAAAATGCTCGAGGCTGCTGACTCCCTAGCTTCTGCTGCTGGAGCCTCTGCAAACTTCTAGATTGAGTCTCATCTCAGCACATCCAGATCCAGAGCCTTGCCCCTTGTCACCATCTTGGAGAGAAAGAACAGCAATTGAAGACCCATGAATACTCTCAGCACTTCAGTGCAACGGAGGATCTAAGAGTGGCACTGAAAAACAACAGAGCAGTAGAGAATGTGAGCTGGTCACATTTTAGATTCCCTGAGCAACCCCAAGAGACTGCAAAAAATGGGAAAAGTAAAGCAATCCATTACAGTGGGGACAATAAAAGTCTATTAAAGGCAGGATAGGTGGAGACAGAAAGCTTGCATGCTGGTTCTTGTATCAATCCAAGAATCATTTTCAACGTGCAAGGAATCCCTTGTTATGCCGCTAAAGCCAGTCAGAGCAAAGTTGATCTGCTAATGACCAGTTAGAGCCACACATGCTAATTACTAGAAGTTATATGGAAATGTAAACTTCCTGTACAGATGCCTGTTTAGGGCAAAGCTCTGCTCTCAGGTTGCACAGCAGATTTTGATTCTTCCTTAAGGGTTAAATTCACCTCTGAGCAGAAGGTCAATGCAAGGCCTTTGCACCTCTTCAGTCCTGCAAATTCATTATTACCAGGACTTCTATTGTGCATAGGCCTTGTATAGGTCCCTAGCACAAAGATTGGTTTTGCTTTAAATATGCAGAACTCCCAGTGGCCCAATAGCTCCTTTGACATCTGTTAGAGGTATGCACATGAGATGAAAGCAAAGATATTGGACTCGAAATCCACTGTACAGCAATAAAGGTAGAATCCTGCTCTTAGGCTAATTCATCATCCTTGTGCCATCTTCTTTACCCTAACTGGACGTGCACCAACCTCTTGCACAATTGCCACAACTAATGAAGTGTCAAATTCCCCACTATTCTTATCATGCAGAGTAACACCACTAAACTTCAAATCTGTCAGCCACAGGGAATTACCTTATACTGTTGTACCAAACTGAATCTGGCTCATGATTCCCAAGGATTCTGACTATATTGCTAGAAAAAGAAAAATTTCAGTGAGCTAAAATAAGAGAGACATTTCAGTGCCCCCTCCAAGCATCACAAAAATCTAAGCTACAGAAGGGATTTACAGAGTGTATCCCCATTCGACCCTAGGCTCAGAAAGGCCCACAGAGCACAAGCAATGATAGAACTTCAAAAGAACTACAGTTATTTTGATTTCTAATAATGGGCTTATCAGTGTAGCAGCAAAAGGTATAGCATTGTTCAGTGACTGGAAGCTGAAGCTAGACAAATGCATATTGGAAATAAGGCAAATATGTTGAATATTGAGGTTAATTTGCTTTTCTTTAGTACTAGAACTGGAAGGGACATATAAATCTGTGGTGGCCAACCATTTCTGAAGCAGTAGCCACTATAGTCGCTACTGCTATAGCAAACTAGCCACACACAATCAGCCAAATAGCCACATTGTGGCTAGTGGCTAGTGGTTTAGACACCATGGATCTGGATCATCCCTGACAGATGTTTGTCTAACCTGCTCTAAACAATCTCCGACTATGGAGATTCCACAACCTCCCTGGGCAATTTATTCCAGTGTTCAACCATCCTGACAGGCAGGAAGTTTTTCCTAATGTCCAACCTAAACCCCCCCTTGCTGCAATTTAAGCCCCCTGCTTCTTATCCTGTCCTCAGAGGTCAAGGAGAACAATTTTTCTCCCTCCTCCTTGCCCTCCTCCAAGCCCTTTTAGGTGCTTGAAAACTGCTACCATGTCCCCTCTCAGTCTTCTCTTTTCCAAACTAACCAAACCCCATTTTTTCAGTTTTCCCTGATAGCGCATGTTTTCTAGACCTTTAACTATTTTTGTTGCTCTTCTCTGGACCTTCTCCATTGTTTCCACATCTTTCTTGAAATGTGGTGCCCAGAACTGGACACAGTATTCCAGCTGAGGCCTAAACCGCACAGAGTAGAATGGAAGAATTATTTTTTGTGTCATTCTCACAACACCATTGTTAATACATCCTAGAACCATGTTTGCTTTTTTTGCAACAGTGTCACACTGTTGAGTCTTAGTTAGCTTGTGGTCCACTGTGACGGGGCACCAAGACCCCACACTGAAAGCCAGGGGCTCTGCACCCTGACAGAGAGACCCCGGAGCATATACCGGCCGTGCACCGGCTGCTCCCAAGCCGTGGCTCAGCAGGGGAGAGCCGCAGCTCAGCTGAGCGGGGACGCCATGGCTCAGCTGAGCGGAGGCACGGCTTGGTGGGGCAGCGCTGTGGCTCAGCTGGGCGAGCACAGTGGGCCGCCGGAGAGTGGCTGAGGCCAACCTGGACAGGCCGAGAGGCCAATCAGCGGAGTGGACAAGGCAGGGGGCGGAACGGACTCCGGCGCGCCAGCCCGGCGGGAGCGTTAAAAACCGCCAGACAATGCAGGAAAGGGGGAGCGACTGGAGAGAGAGACTGGACCGGCCAGGAGAGACAGCGCCCTACCCCGAGCCGTTGCCCTGCCGAGATTCGATGCTGTCAGGGTAAGGACCACCGAAGGGGGAAAAGGAAGTAGCCCAGGGCAGGGCGGTGAGGAAGCCCGTGGGCTGATGCGTTTAGGGGCACGACCCCGCCAGCCGGACCGAGACTGGCAAGCAGTCTGAGTCCTTAGGGTCCTGGGCTGGGGCCCGTGAGTGAGGGCGGGCCCGGGCCCCTTTCCCCCCCCTTCTGCGTGGGGCAGAACGTGTCCGACGTAGAGTACCCATTAGCGCATGGCCAGAGAACCTCGCCTATAGAAGACCTGACGCCCCCGGACGGGCACGATGGGAACAGGTCAGGTCGTGACGGATTCGCAATTCTCCCCCAACCCCCTTCCTCGAGGACAGGGAAGGGGGCAAGGCCGTCACATCCACTATGACCCCTAGATCCCTTTTCTGCAATACTCCTTCCTAGACAGTCACTTCCCATTCTGTATGGGCTCATCTAGACTACGGGGAATGTTCGAATGTCCAGAGGAATTTGCATATCTTCTTCTGATCACACTTTCTAAAGCGGAGCTTTCGAAAATGAAAGTAGTTAAGATGCAGCTTTTTCGGCAAACCCCTCCCTTTGTTGAAAAGCCACATTAACCTCCTTTTTGAAGAAGTCTAGATGAGTCCTATGTGTGAAACTGATTGTTCCTTCCTAAGTGGAATACTTTGCATTTGTTCCAGTTAAACTTCATCCTATTTATCTCAGACCATTTCTCCGGTTTATCCAGATCATTTTGAATGATGACCCTAGCATCCAAAGCACTTGCAACCCTCCCAGCTTGGTATCATCTGCTAACTTTATAAGTGTACTCTCTGTGCCATTATCTAAATCATTGATGAAGATATTGAACAAAACTGACTCCTATGGAACCAGCTACACTGCTTCTTATTATGCAAAAACACCTTGCGCAAAAAGCATTGGCAGAAAATATGCTAATGATATCGCAACTCATGCTAATGAGTCCATCATTAGCATACTCTGTGCCACAAAAACCTTGTAGTGTGGACATAGCCTCTGAGAATGGTTATCCATCCAGTTACGGTAGCCCCATTTACATTGGATTTCCCTAGTTTATTGTTTATTGATAAGGAAGTTATGCAAGACCATGTTCAATATTTTGCTAAAGTCTAGGTATACCATGTCTACCGCTTCTCACCTATCCACAAGACTTGCTATCCTATCAAAGAAAGCTATCAGATTGGTTTGACATGACTTGTTTTTTACAAATCAGTGCTGGCTGTTACCTATCACCTTATTATCTTCCAGATGAATTACTTAATTATTTTCACCATTATCTTTCCTGGCACAGATGTTAAGCTGGTGTGTAGTTTCCTGAGTCGTGTTTATTTCCCTTTTTATAGGTGGGCACTATATTTGTCCTTTTCCAGTCTTCTGGAATCTCTCCAAACTTTCATGACTTTTCAAAGATGATAGCTAAAGGCTCCTTGAGTAATCTAGAATGCATTTCATCAGGCCCTGGTGACTTGAACATATCTAACTTCTCTAAGTAATTTTTAACTTGTGCTTTTCCTATTTCAACTTCTAAACCTACCCTGTTTCCACTAGCATTCACTATGTTAGGCATCCAGTCATGAAAACCGAAACAAATAAGTCATTTAGCACCTCTGCCATATCTATGTTTTCTGTTATTATTTCTCCTTCTTCAGTGAGCAATGGGCCTACCATGTCCTTGGTCTTCCTCTTGCTTCTAATATATTTATACAATGTTTTCTTGTTGTCCTTTATATCTCTGGCTAGATTGAGCTTATTTTGTGCCTTTTCCTTTCTAATGTTGCTCCTTGTATTATTTGCTTATATTCAACCTCTGTAATTTGATATCATTTCCACTTTTTATATGACTCTTTTTGATTTTTAAATCCTTTAACATCTCCTGGTTAAACCAGGGTGGTATTTTGCTATCTCCTCTATCTTTCCTACTCAGTGGAATAGTTTGTTCTTGGGCCCTTAATAATGTCCCTTTGAAAAACTGCCAACTGTTTTCATTTGTTTTTCCTCTTAGTCTTGATTACCTACCAGCTCTGCGTTTACTAAAGTCTGCCTTCCATTGTCTCTATTTTGCTGTTCTCCCGTCAACCATTCCTTAGATTCATGAATACTATCATTTCATGATCACTTTCACCCAAGCTGCCTTCTACTTTCAAATTCTCAACCAGTTCCCCCCTCTTTGTCAAAACCAGATCTAGAACAGCTTCCCCTCAGTAGCTTTCTCTCCTTCTGAAATAAAACATTGTCTCCTATGCAGTCCAAGAATGTGTTGGATAATCTGTGCCCTGCTGTTTTAGTAGACTCTCAACAAGTCTGTCTTCTATGTCCATCTCCACCTCAGTCCAAGTGTATTCATTTTTAATATATAAGGCAACACTTTCTCCCCTTTTCCCCTGCCTATCCTTCCTGAGTAAGCTGAACCCTTCTATACCAATATTCTAATCATGTGTATTATCCTACCAAGTCTCTGTGGTACCAGCTATTTCATAGTTGTGTTTAATTACTTCAAGTTCTTCCTGCTTATTCCCCACACTCCTTGCATTTGTATATAGGCATCTAAGACACTGATTTGATTTTGCCCCCCAGTTCTGCCTTCTCCCTCCTTTCTCTCTGCTATTATAGCCCATCGTCCCACCCATTTCCAACCCACCTCCCAAGTCTCCATATTTTTCACTTACCTGTGGGCTTTGGTCACCTGCCCACATCAAACCTAGTTTAAAGCCCTTCTCACTAGGTTAGCCAGTCTGTATCCAAATACGGTCTTCCCCTTCCTCAAAAGATGAACCCATTTCCTGGAATAGCATCCCATGATCAAGGAAGCCAAAGCCCTCCTGGTGACACCATCTTTGCAGCCAGGCATTTACCTCCAGGTTGTACCTGGGCCCTTACCTTTGACAGGAAGGAGTGAAGCAAATACCACATGTGCTCCAAACTCCTTCACCTGTACTCCCAATGCCCTGTCATCACTCCTGATCAGCTCAAGGTCACACCTTGCAGTATCATTAGTGCCCACATGGATGAGTAGCATGGGAGAGTAGTCAGAGGGCCCTCCAAAACATCTTGGATACAGGCCCCGGGCAGGCAGCATGCCCCCTGAGATGTCATGTCAGGGCAACAGATTGGAGACTCTCTTCTGAGGGGGATGGAGGCACTCACCACCACTACCCTATGTTTCCACCTTGCAGTGGTGACAGCAGACCTCTCAGCCTTGGGGGCACATGGCTTCTCCTCCTCCTCCTTCAGAGGCGATTCCTTATCTCTCATATCTAGGGCAGCATAATGGTTCTCCAGAACCACAGTGAGGGTATGTCTACACTACCCCGCTAGTTCGAACTAGGGTGGTAATGTAGGCATACCGCACTTGCAAATGAAGCCCGGGATTTGAATTTCCCGGGCTTCATTTGCATAAGCCGGCCGGCGCCATTTTTAAATGCCGGCTCGTTCGAACCCCGTGCCGCGCGGCTACACGCGGCACGGGCTGGATAGTGCGGACTAGCAAGCCATTCCGCACTATCTGTACACCTCGTTCCACGAGGCACTGGCTAGAGGCATCCAAAGTCAGGTGGTCCGTCTGGCTACAGGTGCAGACAGAGGAGACAGACGAAGTGCTGAAACAGGTGATGTGGGTCTTCCTAACCATATTGAGACTCCCTCTTACAAACTCCCTTTCAAACTCCCCTATCTGCAGCCACATATCTGCCTCTGGTTGCTCTGCCTGTGGCTTTTATTTGTCATTGGTGACAGTATATTGAGCTAGAAAGACCATTGTTCTGACCAAGCATGGTAATTCCCATGTTCTCGCAATACACTGCAGAGAACCCCAAACAAATGTAACGCAAGGTTCCATCTGGTTTAATTCATGATGATTATTCATTTGTATTACCGTAGTGCCTAGGAATCCTAGTCAAGAATCAGTGCTAGGGTTCAAGATTCGAAGACTCTTTTATGCTATCGTCTCATTCCTACATAATTGTGGAGCAAGTTGGCCAACTCTGCCATGACATACATCCCATGCAAAGTCATAAGACAGGAGAATTTTGCCCCAAGAGTTTATTTATAAAACTAAAAATAATATTGGGGTACAATCTGACTGTAATCTGGAAAACTGACTTTGGTGAATGTCACTGTGGGCAACATTTGTAGGGTAGGCCTTTGCTGGACCTTTTGGGGGAAAGTCAAGTGCCACTGAGAAGCAAACTAAGGAAAGTAACTGAAATTCTTCTCTGATGGATTGCATTTACTCAAGGACAACCTATCCTAAATTCCTACATCATATAATTAAAAGTATTCATTTAAATTTGGGATATTGCAGATTATGTATTAGATGACTTTTAAAGAAAATTTTGTACTTGTAGATAATGTCCAGATCTTGATTTAACCTGTGTATTAGATAACTTTAACATTAGTTTTTATAAAAAAATAAAATCTGTTTGTTACCTGTATCACAGGGTAGGTAGACTCTGTCCCATTTGCTGGATCACGTATGATGAGAAGAAGGGGAACAAAACTTAGCCGCTCATGCGGTCCTGTGCTTGTGACCTGACTGTAAAACACAGTAGCATGTCCAATGGCCAGAGAGAATAAGGGAAGCCCTTCTGCTCAGGGCAGCATGGCCCAATGGACTGATCTATTATGTTAACCCTCTTCTACAGGACTTCATGGTCAATTGGCCCCCTGAGGAAATAGGGCAACTTAGGAGTGTGTGGCACCCAGGGTAGGAGGACTCAGACCATCTGTGCTCCTCCAAGGCCCAGCCCAGGGACCTGGCAATAGCAGGAAAGGTTGGTTCACCCCCAAGTCAGTGGGGAGCCTCCTAACACTTGCTGACTGGTTTCCCAGTTCACTCACTGCAGAAAAGTTTAAGTCCCTGGGCTTCTTCCTTCCTTTTCTCCCTCTGTGAGTATCCAGTTTCCCTGGGTGCCTAGAGTCCTCAGGTGCCTTTGCTCTTGCCAATGTGGTCCCTCCACTGGGATCACCAGGCAACCTGAAGCCCATCTCAAACTCTGTGTGTCGGCTCTATAGCCAAGGCCTGTGGCAGCTCCCTGCAGAGAACCTGCCATCTGCATCATCCCCCTCCAGCCGCCTGCCCACACTGAGTTGGGCTGCTTCCTTTTATACTTGCCTCCAGGCTGAGCGTGCACAGCAGAATCTGAGGGGTGGGACTTCCTAAATCTGCAAAGCACAGTTAACCCTTTCAGGGCTGGTACAGGGTTAGGTACTCTTTATGACATAGCCCATCCTTCACGAAAACAGACATGGTGACCGATTAAGACTGAGAATCCTTGTTATATTTTAATCCTTACCAAATTAATCTTCTAATATGGGAAGACCACTTTACGTCTGATGCTTCTCCAGTCTTCAATATGCAGCTCTCTCTTGGTCACACACAAGATGTTTATCTTTAACCATAGAGGTGCAACCACCAGGTGTGGAAGCAGTTCTACCAGTATAAACGTGCTTATCACAGTGTGTCTTATTCACATGCAGGAAAGGAAATAAATTACCCCAGGAGATGTCAACTTTATACTAGTATAACTACTTCCCCTCTATGCTTGTACTAGTATAACTATATAAGTTTTTAAAAAATCATTCCCTAACCAAAACAGTTATATCAATACACAAAGTTGTGTTTAGAGAAGACCTGTTGCAGTTCTAAGCTTCTTAGCTGGTTGGTGCCTAATGTGTATGTGAAACTCATGGATGATAGTAGGGAAGCAGTCCAAGAGCCTGTTTGTAAGTGTACTTGGGGGCCTTGCCAAAATACACTTTGAAAATAACATTTTACCAATAATTCAGCAGCTTGCCTTTGTTTTTCCCATCAGGGAGTAGAATACCTTCCCAATCCAGCAGCTTCAACACGTGCCAAACCCAGCTCTCAGTTATTGCGCTGGTGTAACTAGGAGCAGAATACAGCTGGTCCTGTGTAAAAGCAGTCATGGAAATAACATTTGTTTCCTTTCAATGTGTAAACCATTCAAAGGAAAAAATAACTGTCCCAGAAATGTAAGCCCTTTACCAAAAAGGCAACGTGAAACTGGAAAGCTTGTTTCTCTCCACATAAAAAGTTGGTCCAATAAAAGATATTACCCTCATCCACCTTTTATCTCTAATATAGAAATGAAATATACATTACTCTGTAAAGCCTGCATTACTCTGTCAACTTCTTTACAGATCCTTCATGTGAGTAACGGGAGTTTGAGATTTGCTAGCATACGTAGAAAGAGTCAGAGAATTAGTCAGTATACAGCACATATTTACTTCGTGCTGTAAACAACTCCTTCCAAAATTAAAGTTTGTAATTACAGTTGCCACTGTTAAAAAATTCTTCTATGCAAGTACTTCAATTATCCTAAACACTGAGGTCATTAATCTTCGCCTTAAAGATCTCTGTGGGCTGTTGAGACTGTTTTCATTCATAACTTGTTTACATATACAAATATACTTCAGGCTGTCTGTTTACAAACACAACGCAATCTTAACCAGGTGACAGGAGTGAACCTGTGAGAGCACAGTGCTCTGGGTTTGTTCTTTGGGTTTTGCTCTGGTGTACAGATAGTTCGGATTAGGAAGCCTAATCCGAACTATCTAGTCCGTGCCGCGTGTAGCCGCGCAGCACGGGGTTCGCACTAGCCGGCTTTTAAAAATGGCGGCGCCGGCTTTATGCTAATGAAGCCCGGGAAATTCAAATCCCGGGCTTCATTAGCAAGTTCGGTATGCATACATTACCCCCCTAGTTCGAACTAGGGGGGTAGTGTAGACATCCCCCTAGATTCTTGTCTCTAGTGCCCTCAGGTGGGAGAGGTTTGAAGGTTGGCAGAGCTGCCATTGGCTTCCTACACCCACAGAAAGGAGTCAGCCCTGTGGAGGTGTTCCCATGTTATTCTACTAGTCCACTCCCAGTTCAGCTGAATGGTCCAAGAGCCTTGCTGCCATTGGCCAACTACTCCCCTGACTGTGCAGCAGGGAAGCAGTTAGAAGGCTAGGGCAGAAATTAACTCATAAGAACATAACATGAGAACATAAGAACAGCCGTACTGGGTCAGACCAAAGGTCCATCTAGCCCAGTATCCTGTCTGCCAACAGTGGCCAGCACCAGGTGCCCCAGAGAGGGTGGACCGAAGACAACAATCAAGCGATTTGTCTCCTTCCATCCTTCTCCAGCCTCTGACAAACAGAGGCCAGGGACACCATTTCTATCCCATGGCTAATAGCCTTTTATGGACCTAACCTCCATGAAATTATCTAGCTTCTCTTTAAACTCTGTTATAGTCCTAGCCTTCACAGCCTCCTCTGGCAAGGAGTTCCACAAGTTGACAACACGCTGTGTGAAGAAGAACTTTCTTTTATTAGTTTTAAACCTGCTACCCATTAACTTCATTTGGTGTCCTCTAGTTCTTCTATCATGGGAACTAATAAATAACTTTTCTTTATCAGCCCTCTCCACACCACTCATGATTTTATAGACCTCTATCATATCCCCCCTCAGTCTCCTCTTTTCTAAACTGAAAAGTCCCAGTCGTTTTAACCTCTCTTCATATGGGACCCATTCCAAACCCCTAATCATTTTAGTTGCCCTTTTCTGATCCTTTCTAAGGCCAAAATATCTTTTTTGAGGTGAGGAGACCACATCTGTACACAGTATTCAGTTTTATACAGGAGCAGTAAGATATTCAGTGTCTTATTTTTCTATCCCTTTCTTAATAATTCCTAGCATCCTATTTGCCTTTTTGACCGCCGCTGCACACTGCGTGGAAGTCTTCAGAGAACTATCCACGATAACTCCAAGATCTCTTTCCTGATTTGTCGTAGCCAAATTAGCCCTCATCGTACTGTACCCTCATTAAAGGGGTATTTTCCAAGACCACCAATGAAAATACTATAGATTATAATATAATACCATAGCATATTCCTGATTTTTTCCCTTACAGCCCCAAAGAAAAAGAAAAGGTAGAACAACCAGCCTCAAACAAATGCCTTTATGGCATCTGAATTCTAATCACTTTTTCACCACTCACAGCAAAGATATGAAATGTATGTAGTGTTGTATAATTCTATTGGGCCAGGGATATTAGAGAGACATGGTGGATGAGGT
The DNA here is from genome assembly GCF_052426305.1 of Pelodiscus sinensis. Lineage (NCBI taxonomy): Eukaryota > Metazoa > Chordata > Testudines > Trionychidae > Pelodiscus > Pelodiscus sinensis. The sequence goes on from NC_143062.1 coordinate 1,832,862, forward strand.
AATATCTTTTATTGGACCAACTTCTTTTGGGGAGGGCTTCAGGTCTGCTGTATAACTTGAAAGCTTGTCTGTCTCACCACCAGAAGTCAGTCCAATAAAAGAGATGACCTCACCCACCTGGAGTCTCTAATATAAAAATGAAATATACATTGCTCGGTGAAGCCAACAGTTACAACTAAAGATTAGCTGTTTCCAAATCTCTGTTTAACATCTACCATGGGCGTAGATTAATGATACAATCATAATCTATTTATGTTTGAAGGCACCATTCCTTCCTTTTGCCCTTTCCCAGCATTATGATGAGCTGCTGGTTACAAATATACTGAAAATATATTTTTTTCATTCTTTTATAACCGACCTTTCCCTTTCGGTTATAAATTAGTGACACTGGGGGGAGGGAGGGGGCAAAATCGACAGCAGCACAGGGCTCTGTGTTACAGACAGGGACTCACCCAGCCAGAGTGCGGGCAAGATAAACAGCTGTGAACGCCAGTCATGCGCAGTGACCGAAGTTCGGACTGATCGCCCCCCTGAAGATCCTGGGGGGTGATGAGAGTAAACAGGAAGCAACCTCCATATTATTTAATTCGCATTTTATTTATTATTCGTCTAGTTACGTGTTTTGAGCAATAATTAGATTAAAATCGGTGGCATTTAAAATTGGGGGCGGGGGGGATCCACCATCCCCTGGGCTTGTCTTGCAAACACCTCGCCACTTAGCCTTGGGGCACATTTGACCCAAGTTACAGCTACGCTTTGTACCGGGGAGCACCCACACGCTATTGTCCGGATAGATGTACCCACCAGCACTAAACAGAGCTGGGAACTCTCCGACCCCTCCAGGGGCAGGTCTTCTGGCGCGGTTTGCCAGCTGAAACCCGGCACAAACGCAAAGCGCTTCTCTCGCAGACATCGTTCGTGTTTTGCTAAAGGAAACAACCCTGTCGACATCAGGCAGCCCGAGGGGAAAGTGTCAACAGGAAGCTGCCTTAATGACACCTCGCTGTAGTTCGGACCGAGGAAAGAATAAACATAAGCGGCCCAAAAGAAAACGTTGCAACATTGACAGACGCATTGGTTACATCACTGGTCTCAGGCACAGCGAGGCAACAGGAAAAAAAGGAAAGCGAGTGAGTGAAAACCCGACCTTTAAACGTGATCTTCGTTCATGAAAAATAGTCTGTCTTGGGGCATTTTTCCACGAGCAAATCCTTCTCCTTGTTCTTTTTAAAACGTTATTAGGGTGTTTCAGACACTGACAACTGGGGTTTCAACAAGTGAACGTTTTATAATGACTTTGATCCTGTTTTAAGTTAAAAAAAATCACGGAAATGGAAAGTCGAAGGAAGAGTCAGTTGTAGGCGCTTCTGAAGGAAACACTTTCCCTTGTTTTGAAAGTGAAAACAAGTGTTTATTGTCCTACCAGCTCTAGTCTCCAGCTCCGACCTTGTTGCTGGAGGAAGCGCAGAACACGACTTGAAACTCTTGCCCCGCTAACCAAGTGATTTGCTTTCTTGTCTCAGGAATTCAGGAGCCAGCCCCGTTTGTCCAAACAGAGGGAAATCGGGAGCTCTGCCCGAAGACTGTCGGTTGAGACCTGAAGTGTGGTACAGAGATGACCTCCTGGCTACTAACACCAGTTACCTGGGACGAGAATGATCCCGGACAGACCCACAACTAACCGGCAGAGGCAGTTCCTGCTCCTGAACCGAAGGGCCCGATCCTGCTCCCATTGAAGGCAATGAGAGTTTTCCCCCTAACTTTTTTGGGCGGGTGTTTGTGGGGGAAGACGAAGCCCTACCTCTTAATCCTGTAGTGCCTTGAGAACAGGCAGTGGGTGGAAGGGAACGCTGCCACCAATATATATCATGTATTTTGCCGGAATGAGGTTGGCCCGGATTGAATCCACTGGCGTTCAGCGGAGCACACGAGGACCCCTTTCATTGTACCACGTCCCTGTCTCACATGACGGACATTACCTCCCCCAGCTTGTCTCTCCCGGGACTGAACTGAAGACGTGCTGTGATATTTCCAGAGCACTGTGCGCCACCCAGATCGCCCTACACACTACAGCTGCGTCTTCGTGTCCGCATTAGCGTAACCCGATGGCGCAAGTGGGAAGCGGTGAGCGCGCTGCTACCAGATCACAAGCCATCAAACCCGGCACGGGATGAAAGGAGAGCGCGAGCGGGCGCAGGGACCGACACTGTTTGGAGTAAGGGGGGATTGAAATGACACCTCGAGTCACACACAGGATGTGGTGGCCAATGGTGTAGCCGACCCCCGACCCCCATCTGATTCACACACAGACACACCCACACACACACACCCCGGCCCCCATCTGATTCACACACACACACACACACACACACACACACACACACACACACACCCCGGCCCCCATCTGATTCACACACACACACCCCGGCCCCCATCTGATTCACACACACACACACACACCCACACACACACACCCCGGCCCCCATCTGATTCACACACACACACACACACACACACCCCGGCCCCCATCTGATTCACACACACACACACACACACACACACACACACCCCGGCCCCCATCTGATTCACACACACACACACACACACACCCCGGCCCCCATCTGATTCACACACACACACACACACACACACACACACACCCCGGCCCCCATCTGATTCACACACACACCCACACACACACACCCCGGCCCCCATCTGATTCACACACACACACACACACACACCCCGGCCCCCATCTGATTCACACACACACACACACACACACACACACACACACACACACACACACACCCCGGCCCCCATCTGATTCACACACACACACACCCCGGCCCCCATCTGATTCACACACACACACACACACACCCCGGCCCCCATCTGATTCACACACACACACACACACACCCCGGCCCGCACACACACACACACACACACCCCGGCCCCCATCTGATTCACACACACACACACACACACACACCCCGGCCCCCATCTGATTCACACACACACACACACCTCGGCCCCCATCTGATTCACACACACACACACACACACACACACACACACACCCCGGCCCCCATCTGATTCACACACACACACACACACACACACACACACACACACACACACACACACACCGGCTTGTTGGGATTTTCTGAGGCGGGCAGACGCGGCGGGCGCACGTCGGACGGGACCAGAAGCGGCTCGTCACCAGCCACCCGCCTTGGGAACGGCCCCAGATGCCTTCCCCCGCCCTCGCGAGGAAGCACTGGCGGGCTCCGGGCTTCCCCCAGCGCCTCGCCCCCCGCCGGCAGCCCAGGGAGCCGCGGCTGGCTCCGCGCTGTCACTGCGCCCAGGTGGCAGCCGGAGTCTCTGCGCATCCGACCAGGGCAGCTGTTTCTAGCGGCCTCGCCTCTCCTCGCTGGCCCGGCACTGCAGCCCACGGGCCGGTCCTGCTGTCTCCGAGCCCGGAGAGAGAGTCAGGCCGGAGCCCTCGGAAGCAGCGGTCCCTTGCCCGGGCTCGCTTCGCTCGCCGCTCTGCACCGGGGAGAGGCGGCCGCTGCGTTTCCAGCGGGTAGCCGCTTTGCGCTGCCGCCAGCCACCCGCTACCCGGGTCTCGTCGGGCCACCCGTAGGGCAGCGCACGGCCCGGGCTCCTCGGCTCTGCGATGGGACTGCGGCCGCCTGCGAGAAGCAGCCTGGGAGCTGTGGACCGGCTGGCGACCCGCCGCCTCTGGGAACCCCGGCCTGGTCAGAACGACTTTCCAAGCCCCGTGGAGACGCGGATCCTCCGGGCTGGGCTCTGCCTGCAGGCGCCAAACCCTGCGCAGCGCCAGGCGCCCGGAAATAAAGCAACCGATCAAACGACTAATCATTCGCAGTAATGAATCGAGCCCTTCCAAGGGGCCGGTCCCGCGCGCTCCCGGGCTCAGGGGCAGCAGGGTTCAGATACAGCCTGCGGTGGAAGGACTTTGGTTTCCCCTCCCCTCGTGCGGCGGCGGGGGCTGGGAGTCAGCCCGGCCGGCCGGTTCCTTTCCCAGCCGGTAGCGACCTTCCTCCGAAACGCTGCGGTGGCGCCGGCTGCTGGGAGCCTCTCCCGCCTCTCCACGGAAGGACGCTTCACAGTATGATCCGCAGGGGAATCTCACGCCGGAGTCGCTCCTCTTTGGACGCGCCTGCGGGGGAGAAAGCGCCTGCCCCGGGCGCCAGCGAGCCAGAATTTCCGCCACGCCCAGGGTGGCGTTCAGACTTGCAAGGCGTTCGGAGCAGAAGCTGCCTGCGCGCTAGACCGGCGCTTGGCTCGCGGAGAGGACCGCGGCCTGTTTCTGCAGCCGGGACTCGGTAATTAAGCAGACTCACGTGCACTGCGTGTTCCCCCGGCCGGGATCTCGCGCTCGCTTGCCACGCAGCTCCGCACGTCGGGGAGCCGGGCACCGGGCACCGGCCATGCAGATTAGTACAACAGTATCCTCGCGGCCAGTGGCATTGTTCACTCCCCCGAGTCCAGCAGAGCCAGCAGCTGCCCCGAAACCCCGCCTCAGTTTCCAGACGTGCACGCTGCCACCCGGGTGGGACTCATACCCAGAGGAGACGTGGAAAGGAAACGACGGGCAGCCGGGGTCCTCAGGCGGCGGAAACCGGTGCCGCTCTGTTGGTTTCAGAGGAGTTACACTGGTGTGCTGCCAAGGAGACTGGCGGCAGAGCCGTCTGGAACTGACAGCTCCAAGAGCAGAGGGCAGGGCGTAGGCACCGACCACCTGGATGGAGGCATCATAAAAATATCCTAGCGCAAAACCCTTCCCCTCACACCCGTCTAGTTTCCATGGCTCGTCTCCGTCGGGGGGGATTCAGACAAACCAAAACTCTTTGCCAGTCCAAGAAAATATTTTCTTAGAGCGAACCGTGGTTGTTTTCATCTGCCCCTTTATCCGAGACACCCTCTTTCCTACGCACCCTAATCGGCCCAGCCTCTTCCCTTTTAACTTGCGATTACTCTGGGGCTCCTGAATGGTTCTCTCTCTCCTTGTTTTAAATAATCGCTACCGGGGCCCGGAAAGGGCTAACCTGACAGAGCGGCATCCTGACATGAGCGCCCTGTTTAGACAATGCCCTGTAATGCGGCTTGAACGTGTAGCGGATACTGTAGTTAGCATTTCCGAATTTTTTAGACACACATATACAGGGAGGTGGGGGCGCTTTGGACAGACTGTGGGCCCAGCCTTCAGTAATTTAAGATGAACAAACAGCAAAGTATCTTCGTGTTACCGGCAACTGATCATTTTGAACCAAAAACTTCCCCTTGCCGCACAGTATTAAAATCACGCTGATAAATTCGATGGTGAATTCGCGGAGTCGAACGTGCGGTCAGGAATCACCGCATGCACCCTCCCGATCTGAAAGGCGGGGGATTCGATATACTGCCGGAAGCGATAGTCTATGTAACTATGTTTTGTGACGTTTAGCTTCCAAACATTCTAGTGTGACGTTTCCGTGTGTAACTTCTCGGCAGCGTAGGGACACAGGTGTGGGTCGTTTGGGTTCATGTTTCACTGCGGATGTGTCTGTACCTCTCGTATTATAGAGCATTAGAGACAAACTGTCATCAAGAGAACTTTTTTTCTGACGTAAATGTTAATACTAATATTTACAATCTGAATGACAGCATTTCAGTATATCTTACAGAGTTTAGATGTGTCCTAATTTTCACAGAATACAGGAAACATATTAGCTAGTTAAAAACCTTTAAATCGCTTACGTTCTCATTAGAACTTGGTTACGTATTAGTTAAAACGTAGTTATGTAGATATATAAATATAGAGGCAAATAGAGACACGATTGCAGGGCGTTACGCGGAGTCATTTAAGATCGAATTATGTTTACAGTTACAGAATTGTCCTATGGGCCCGATCTTTTACACTGCATTGAAATTGATGGAAGGGTCGGACATTAGCAAAACACAGTAATGCGGTAAACAGCAACACTAATTTTCTATAATGTAAGGCAATCCAGACAACGATTTACTTATTATTAAACCAGCCAGTTAACAATACACTTTTTGTGCCATTTAGGGGGAATCATCGGCATCTAACGCGTGAGTGTTTTAAATTATTTGGTGGTCTTCTAAACAGTAACACGATAGCGGGGCTATCCACTGTCACATATTACCCGACGCACACCAAGAAACGGTTTCGCCTCTAAATTTAAGTAAAAATATCGTTTAACATATTTAGGGTCGTGCACATCACTTGTACTTGCTAACAGATGTTACAGGGGATAGCCATCAGTGTATAGAAAGCAATGGCTGAAATACACTAAGTAAGGACTTTGCCCAAGTTGATGATGGAAGCTGAGTCTGAGTAAAGGTTTAAGGATTGTGCCCAGGGCCGGATTAAGACTTGTAGAGGCAGTAAGCACTGAAAAGATTATGGTACCCCTCCCCCCCCATATGTAATTCAAAATAAAAACAATACTATACCATAAAATCTCTCTCTCTCTCTCTCTCTCTATTTTTTTTTGTGTGTGCCCCTGCTTTGCTGGTGCCCTAAGCATGCGCTTAGTCTGCCTATTGGGTAATGCGCTACTCTGCAGGGGAGAATTCACTAGTGAAAATGAACACAGTATGACGAATGGAAGCAATAAAGCCACAAGCACACGGTATGTCTCTGGCACGGAGAGATGTTGCGTCACTCTTTCGTCACGATCTGTCAATTAACTCTCATTTGAGATCGCTAACAGGAGAACTGCTTGTACTACAAACACGACCTTGCTCAAAGCAATAGCTCATAAAACACTTTATTGAAATAAAGTAACTAAAGTATCTTGCATTAACTGATCATAAAATGCAGTTTTCGAATAACTTGGGGCACCACAGGATTGTAGACAGCAAGTAGGTGTAAAGTTACAGTAACAATCTCCTCCTGACCCTTTCGGGTTGTCATACAAAATACAACAATCTTCCATCTCGGAGCTCCCAACCCGATACAGAGAAAGAGAAACGGTTGTGTTCTGCCTTATGTACATAGGGGAAGAAAGGGGGAGAGGGAGCCACCAAATATTAAATAGGACGGAAATGAAATGGAAATAATAATACACTAACCATTTAGTCACCCATCTTCTTGTATCTTCATGGAACGCGGCATGGGCCTTGTCTATGTATCCTGCGCCTCGTTCCACATTGTGGACATTCGGGTTGAAAAGAAGCAGGAGGCCTATGGAGCGCATGGCGCACAAGTCTAAGCATCAGTCCGAACTGCTGTGGATGGAGTTGTGTGTTTCTCCTCAAATCCAGTCTTTCAAATGTTCCCGGCTCGTTAGAGAAGGCACTTGCTCGATGCTGCTTTGTGAGTCTTTGTGCTGTCTGGCATGCTAACGAGGCCCCCTCCGCTGGATCGTTATTAGTTATTGCTATTATTATTCCTCCTGGTTGACTTCACAGGGCGAGTTTAGGCTTTCCGCTTGCTTCTCTGCTTCCCTGGCTCGCTCCTGCTCTGTGAGTTGCTCGCTGGTTGGAATGGAGTTTTTCTTCGGACGGCCTTTTGGTTTGGTGGGGGACTCAAGGCCCCCGCCTTGTAATACCTGGGAAACCAAAGAAGACACCAGAATGAAACCCGCTTGAAGATGCCCGATCCAAGCGTGCCTGATCCCAAGCTGGCGATAGGCTGCCATACAGGACACTAACAAGTTATGCCGAGAATCAAAAATATATCCCGTGTCCCAGCATGTCAACACCACCAGGCCTGGGAGGCAGCCAAAGGAAACACCTTACAGCTGGCTGGAAACTCGACCTGAATTGCCTTTTAACGGCTCTTCTTTACCTCTACACGTTACCTCCGACAGGGGAGGGGAAAGATCCTGAAATCCCCGGAGCAGACTTGGCCCTTGGTGTCTTACCCCGTCTCGCTGTGCTCCGCCTGTGTGCAGCGGCATGTTTGCAAGCCTTTCTGCTAGGCATGGTCACAGACAGCAGGGTTGGCATTGCAGGCTTTTCTCACAAACAACACAGAGGGGAGAGAAACCCGAACAAGGTGCAAACCAGGGGACACACACGGGTCTGCGAGTCGAAGGTCCCTTTTCCTCTACCCCTTCCTAACAGCGCCCAACAATTCTCTGATGCAATCAGCTACGGGCCAGCCACCAACTCCTACAAGGAATAAAATCAAACAGGCCGAGGCCGAGAGCCAGACGAGTAAATACACTTACTATTTTCTTCCATTTCATTCGCCTATTTTGGTACCACGTTTTCACCTGCAGTTGACTGAGACCCAGGGACTCGGCCAGGTCTATTCTGCAAGGGGAGAGAGAACACACGTGACTCGTCCGAAAGCGGCCAGGCAGCGCTTGTCTCTCCTCTCCGCCGTCAGCTCGGTCCCAGACACCAGCTGGCCTCTGCCCCCGATGGTCCTTAAGGAAGGGTTGGGGCTATCGGGTGCTCCCAGCCCCCTCGCTTCTGTTCGGCGGACGTTGAGGGGAAGGGGAGGAGTGACCCAAAAGAACCTGGGCTGTGGGTGGGTCAACGCTGAACTGATCGATTCGCTCTCGGGACCACGAGTGCAGGGGAAGCCCCAGCTACAGCCGGCCGGGATTCTGCGCCTGGCCTGGCCTGGTGGGCCCGGCCCGCTTAGTGAGTTTGGGGCGAGGCCAGGCAAGCTCGCCGGACTGCAGGCAGATGATTGGGATCCCGACCCCCAGGCAGCGGCTCCGGCGCCCCGCACCTGTCAGGCGTGGAGAGGTATTTCTGTTTCTCGAAGCGCTTCTCCAGCCCCATCAGCTGCAGCTCGGTGAACACCGTCCGGCTCCGCCGCCCTTTCTTGGCTTTGCTGCCTGGCTCCGGGGGGCCCGGCTCCAGCTTCCCCCGCAGGTGCAACTCCAGCGGCAGGTGGGGCGACCCTGAGCCTCCCTGCAGCCCCGAGCCAGCAGCCAGCAGGGCCGACCCCAGGCCGGAGCAGCCCAGGGGCGGCAGGGGGAATTTGAACACCGCCGCCTGCTCCGCCTTCAGCACCGCTGCGGAGAGAAAGACGCGGTGAGAGCGGGCAGGCCCTCCTAGCACTGCCCTGGGGCGCGTTGCAGATCCGATCCCGGGCGCCCCTGGCCCCAGCCAGGCCCCGCTACAGCTGTGGGGCGCGGAACCGAGCTGTAACAGGGCCAGGTGAAGCAATGCCCGGAGCAGTGAGTGGGAAATGGGTCCCTGAGCTTTGTGCGTAGATCCAAAGAAACTAACTCGACAAGCACCCTCCATCCAGCGACGTGTAAGGCGCCTTTTCAAACCTTCAGCCAGTGTGCGGGAAAAGGGGTATTGGAAACATTTTACACGTGAACAGGAAAGCTACCAAACTGTAACACTGTCTTAACTGCAGCAGCCTTGTATTTGTCTAGTTTTCCCCAGACAGAAACAACATTAACATTATTGGATTTAGGGGGAGGTGAGTTAAGTCAAGCACCACTAAGGAAAGGGGGCAAGATTAAAATATTTCTACTTCTGAGAATGAAATGCTCATAGGTCAATTGAAACCTACGTCTGTTTTTTTAAAGGTAGCCAATATTGTTCAGCCTGATTCTATATATTTCTTAATGTGAGATTCCTTCCCTTCCCCCGTTCAACAAATATCTTGCTGTCATATCAAAATCCCAGCTCCAAATAGGATCGAATTGAATTATTTGCATGTATTTAAAATTTAAGATCGACATTCATAATTTGGGATTTACAAGAGGGCAGGATTTAAAATAATTGAATAATAATTGAAAAGCACTAGAATCGACTGGCATCTAATTGTTACTTCTCGGCCGCAGAATACATAATTGGTAGAGTAACAGAGCGTACGTGAACCCAAAGTTCTAGCGCTGTAATCTAGATCATTTTGGTCCAAAGTCTCCGCGTAGTTTTGCAGTATTTTCCTTCTTTTTGTTTTCATTGGTTCCAATAAAATATTATTTTTCATAACAATTTAGAATACCGGCACATTTGCACGGCGTACTGTACCATAATGTGCTATGGAACAAAACAAAGGGTTTATCCTAATTTGAATTCACAAGCAAACAATCGTTAAATGCGGTAGTGAATCACAATAAAAACATGCAGGTGTAACGATCCTCGGTCCCAAAGAGTGGAGTAGCGCCTAACACGTTAGGTTTGAACTGGCGATACTTCTTCTCTGACCAAAGTACTTAAGTTACAAACGCTCTTATTTGAAGTATAAAATCAAATTGACAAATGGCCTCCAGCGGATAGGACGCTAAGAAACTATTGCTAGCCTTACAATTTAAGCGTTGCTTTCCTCGCGAGTAGGAAGTCCTCTTCCTATTAATCTTGAGGAGGGAACACCAGCAGACCCCAGCACGTACAGAATTAGCGTGGAAATAATGAATCATTCAGTTCGTCTATTACAAAGCTTTGCTGGGGTAGGAAATAAAAGGACTATGCCCTCGCAAGAGCAATGTAAATTGAAACACAAACTTGTCATCTTTAACTGCCTCAGACAGCAAGGGACAATCAGGTGTTGGTAAGGAAAGTGTTTCAAAAAGGCCTTTCGAATTCCTCTCCCGGGTCGAAATATATATTGTGCTGGAGAAGCCAGTACTTTCATTAACCCAATTTAGGGACCCACCACTCCTGCTCTTACGGAAGTCAATGGGATTTTTGCCACGATATTTTATAAACATCAGTGCACTCGGTTTAGTATTTTAAAGAAGCATTTAGTTCAGACGGGCTTCAAAATTCCCTGCCTTCATGCAGCAATCGTTGCTCTGATTCTACGGCAAGTCTTTATAAAACAGATTAGTTCTGTGTTCAGATAAACGATAAACTGGGTTTTGTTTTTTTGGTGTTTCCTTCTTTTTTCTGTGATAAAGAGAGGGTTGGTTATAGATAAAAGTAGCTTTGGAAAGGACAATTTTTGAAAGGGCAATTTTCAAATTCAGAAGTAACAGTTTGTTTATTGTGCCTCGTAATATATTGCATATGCTTAGATATAGTTACACTATATATGTTACACTATATATGTACATGTGTAATGTTCCCTGTAATATAGATAAGTTCTGTGTTCTACCTACAACGTTCTATATTGGTCTCTCTTCTGCACAATACCATCATGATATCATGGTTTGGGGTCCGGATATCTCAATCTGTCCACAAATAAAACTTCCATCATCTAACTAGGATGGGATTCATAATATAGCTTTCGTAAGGCCCAAGCATTCTCGGCCTATGTTGAATTTAAATCGATGTAAGGGCCTTCCGTGGCAGAAGGCAAAGAGCCTGCCTCAAATAAATGGTGTATTAACGAGTAATTACAGAGTGTCCTTTACCAGGCTAAGATTCCGTCCTGCGCAGAAGGGATTTTCCCCCAACTGAAAAAAAAAAAAAAAAAAAAAAGCAAATTGCAGGAGAAGGAAATAGGCTGTTCCCTGTGATGAGCCCGGTTGAAAAACGCGGCTCAAAGGCTTGGGAGAAAGGGAAAGAACAGAGTTTGTTTCGTGCCAGTTGTGCACAGCCTGCTAGCCGGCTTCTGTTGGACTCCTGTCTGGAAAGAAAACATCATGTTATTTTGAATCATCCTTCCTGGGGGGGGGGGGGGGGGGGGGTGTGTGTGTGTGTGTGTGTGTGTGTGTGTGTGTGTGTGTGTGTGTGTGTGTGTGTGTGTGTGTGTGTGTGTGTGTGTGTGTGTGTGTGTGTGTGTGTGGCTGTAGCCTACACTTCTGGCATGAAACCACACGAAACGGGATCGTCCTGGTGGCATATACACACTGGTCCTTCTGTCCGAGCTAGAGAAGGGTCTGTCTTCCGAGCTTAGCCCCCGAGCGGAGCCCTGAAGAAAGAGAAGCGGCCTCGCGCTTCCACGCTGGCCCAGCGCGGTTCTGTGCCCCCAGGCACCCCAACGCGCCGCGGAAGGCAGCGCTAAGCCTGCTTCCGCCAGCAGAGCGCCCCGCCGTTCCCCGGAGCTGCCCTGCCGCCGGAGCCCAGCCCAGCCACTGGACCGGGCTGCCCCTGCGCGCAGCGAGCCCCTGGCCTCCCCTGGCGCGCAGCTTGCGCGGCCGCGGGACGTACCTAGGTGGTTGTGGTAGGGGCGGGCCGAGAGCAGCGCCTGCACCCCGAACTTGAGCAGCTCGCCCGCCGGCGCCGAGGCCTTGGGGTCCGGGGGATCCGTCAGGATTTCCTCGATCATAAAGCTCCGGTAGCGATGCGAGCGGTGGTCTGGGAAGGCTTCCGCGGGGAAATAGTGCGCGGCCCCCAGCTCCAGCGGGTGCTGCATCCTTCCTGCTGCGCGCCGGGCCGCAGCGACGCCCCCAGCCTCCTGCAGACGCAGGCTCGCTTCGCCGCGGGCTGCCGCCCTAGAGCCGCCCTCCGCCTGGTGCCTCCGGGAGGGCGCCCAGGGACCTGGGGCAGCCTTTGTCCATTCTCCCTCCTGGGGCTGGGCCGCCCCCGCGCGCCGCTTCCTCGCAGCCCTGCTCGCCTTTGCCCTTCGGAGGGGCCGGGGGAGCCAGCGCTGTGCCTGTGCTGGCCCCGGCCGCACCCCCTGGACCGAGTGGCTGCAGAGCTCCTTAAGGAGTGAGCCCGGGCTGGAAAAGTTACAACCTCATGCTGCACCAGGCACGTCATAGGAGCGCTCTTTCCCCGCCCCGGGCCGGAGACAGCAGCCTATTATATGGCTGACCTGAGTCTGGGACGGATGGGAGGGGTGTGGGGGGGGGGGGAGAAGTGGGGAGGGGGGAGGAAAGGGGGGGCGCTTAGTACCTAGAAGCGAAAGGTTTGGGAAGAGCGTCCATCCTGTGCCAGGCCAAGCAAACGAGCCTCTCCGCTTACTAAGGCCCCCAAGCCCGGGCCGCGCGGCGTGGCGCTCAGTGCATGGAAAGCGATGGGCGCCGCCAGCCCAGGACTGTGCCAGGGTGTCCGAAACGCTGGAGCGGCGCTCTCCCGGCAGGATGTGCGGCGTCCTGCCGGTTTGAAACACAGTCAAGGCTGTTTTCCGAGCCCAGCGCCTTCCTAGCTCATCTGCCCGTCTAGTCTGGTCCTGCCCCGGGCCCGCTCCCCAGAGCCTGCCGCAGAGTGTTCGGGGTCACCGCCTGGCGCCTTTCCCCCTTCCCCGCTCCCCTGGAAAACCTACGGGCCGCGTCCCCATCGCCCTGAACTGACGCCAAATTCCCGTCCGGCTCCAGCCAAGGCACGGGCCAGGGGATACGCGTTTGCTGCAAGCACCTGCTTCCCCGGGGCCCAGTCTGGAGAATAGGGCGGCTAAGGGACTCCTGCCCTACCGGAGTCCGTCGCGCAGCCGCCTCCTCCCAGCTCCCGGAGGCCCCCAACGGCCTCCCCCGCCGGCCTCCGAGCGCAATACTAAAGCGCCAGACCCGCAACCCCAGGGCTCACGCGAGGGCTGGCCAGGCCGGGGCAGTGCGCGCAAGGCGGGGGCGCTCAATAGCGAGGAAGGCCCTGACCCCCCCCCAGCCCTCTCCGCCTGGGAGCGTTCGCCATGGCCTGAGCGCACCTGTGGCCCCCACGAGCCGCTAGCCCAACCGAGAACCATCCCCGCTCCATGGAGGCTGCTGTGTCTTCGGGAAAACGCGCGCAGGCCGCAGGCTCCCCACGGGGATTCAGGTCGCTTCCTCCAAGGCGCCCTGGCCTTCGCTCAGGGCCCCCAGCGCGGAGCGGAGCGGAGCGGCGAAAGTTGCTGAAAAGGCTCCCTTTACAGTCCAACCCCCGTGGCCTACCTGGGGGCAAAGAGGGTCCCGCTTCCCACCCTGCCCTTCTGTGAAACCTGGGCCTGCCCGCGCCGCTGCGGCTCATAGAGGCACCAGGAGAAGGCGAGCTGTGTCCGCCCTTCCATTTGCAGGACACCGGGCTCGGCAGCCGCTCCAGGAGAAACCCGGAGCGCCCAAGAGCCGGGCAGTTCGCAGGCTACAGGCTCTGATGGCGCCGGGGAAGTGTCAATCCCCCCACCCCCCGTCCTGATTCGGGCCAGGGTCATGGGAGCCAGCGCTGCCCACCCTGGACTAGGCGGGGGAGGGGAGGGGAGGGCAGGATCGGGACCTGGCGAAAGAGAGGGAGAAAAGCCCCAGTTCGGAGCACAGCTCAGTGGGCGGCCGGGGTGAAGGCTCACAACCAGTGCAGGACTTTCGCAGGGCGGCTTGGCTACAGAACAGGGCGCGCTCATTGGCACCTCCACCTGCGCCCTCCAGGGCCCCGAGTGACTCCCGCGTTCCCCAGGAAATCGATGCAGTTTGGCCGCAGGATCGGGCCCCAGTACGTGAACTGGGACGAGGGAGCATGACAAAGGTCTCGAAACTGGCCCTGGGACTGTCTGCCCGAATTGCGCCTCGTTTCGGAAACAGCGCTCCGGGGACAAGCTGGGCTCAGCCCAGCCGGAGGGGACAGGCAGGGAGAGAAAGCCCCGCTCGGAGCGAACGGTTTCTCTCGGCCCTGGGACAGAGGCTCAGCCTGCTTTTTTCTAAAGCCAGTTCTCCTGAACCAGACCTCAGGAATCACTGCGGATCCGACACAACCCGTGTCTGTGCCAAGCCTTGGTAAACAGCGCAAAGGAACCGACCTGGGGAAGAAATCGCTGATTGCGTTCGTTTATTTGTACAGCCCTTGTACAGAGATTTTGCAGAGAACAATTGGATTCATTTATTTCCCAGAGACCCTGTTTCATGCCGGGCAGCCGATGATTTATGTGTTTCAGGCAAGATCTGTGCACCTGGGGGAACCAATACAGCCAAACCCGTCTGTAGAAAATGTAAGCAACAACCGCTCGGCCGGGCTCTCATTTTAACATGAGTTTGGAGCCTTTTCAGATCATTTCTCGGGGAGAGGAAAGGAGACTCTTGGTGTTTGCTAAATACATTTTGAGCTGGCGAGTTTATAAATGGCAAATGATCAAATTTATCTAGTTAGAGACCGTGGGAAGACTGAAACCAAAGTATCTTTCTCTTCCACGCCGTGTGTTATCAATGGCAAGTTGGTAGCTCAATGCCACGTCACTTACGGGGACTCTGCAATTCTATCTAGGGGGGTTTATTCTCGAGATCACGGCCAATATGTTATTGGGCGCTTGGTGCCGGAAGAAATGATTTCACGTGAGTTCTCAGGTTCAGGAAAAGCAGCCCAGCCTATTTTGTTGCTCCTCGCGCGAAACACGCGAGGAAAGTCGGTCTCGAGCTCCTTATTGATAGCGAGAGCTGAAAAGGGGCTGTTGCATCACAGGGGTTTTTTCAGCCATTTCCCCGGGAATGCATCTTCTTCACGAGCAGGCATCGAGCGCTTTCCGTAGTTGTAAATATCCCAGGCAAGGCACCGTTCCCACTGGACCCAGTGACAGCTCTGAGCGAGGGCTGCAGGAATTCACAGTATTTCCGTGGGGACCCTGGTCTCGCTATCCACTGCAAGGCTAACTTCAGTAGCCAAGAGCAGCCTCAGTCTTCCCCCTCCGCAGTCCTTAAGAACCCAATCGAAGTGGATGTGACTTTTGACTGGTCCCAGACGTCTGTAGAGCTCCGGAGGGAGTTCCAGCCGCCCGCTCCAAGCACTGGGGAGAAGTGATTGTGAGTGAACTTTTATCACTAGAAAAGGGGCTCTATAGAGGGCTTAAATATTTCATTGCACGTTTCCCCTATCGCCATGAAAAGTGAGCTGCATTTTTGGGTGGGGGATTGCCAACAAAAGCAAGCTCTCTCCACAAATGTGGCGGTTACCGTGTAAACGGTTCGCTGCTTTTCTTTTTCTATAAATAAAATATTTGCTGTGAAGTTCGTTATGGCACTGGGAAAATAAGTCCCAGAGGGGTAGCCGTGTTCGTTTGTAACCTTAAAAAGAACGAGTAGTTCTGTGCATCTTAGAGACTAACATTATCTATCTATCTATCTATCTATCTATCTATCTATCTATCTATCTATCTATCTATCTATCTATCTATCTATCTATCTATCTATCTATCTATCTATCCCCACACACCCCCTCTATCTATCTATCTATCTATCTATCTATCTATCTATCTATCTATCTATCTATCTATCTATCTATCCCCACACACACCCTCTATCTATCTATCTATCTATCTATCTATCTATCTATCCCCACACACCCCCTCTATCTATCTATCTATCTATCTATCTATCTATCTATCTATCTATCCCCACACACCCCCTCTATCTATCTATCTATCTATCTATCTATCTATCTATCTATCTATCTATCTATCTATCTATCTATCTATCATGAGTTTCGTGAGCAAAACCCACCTCTTCGGATCACTATTGGGAAAATAAGGCTTGTTTCCGTTTTCGGGGTCCCCGACCAGACAGCCAGCCACACTTGGAAGCTCTCTAGGCATCTGCCCGTCCCCAGCAGCCCCCTCCTAAGAACACTCTACAGAAGCGCCCATATTTTTAGGGCTGTGAAAAAACAGACGCAAGAGCTGGGTCAGTTTGTGGATGCCCCGTTTGCTTGCAGTGAGGATCTGGTTCGCTCCTCTCAATCAAAACAAGCCGCAAGAGCCATGAATTTGCCTCCCGGCAAAGTTGGTAACATGTTTCAGATTAATAATTGCCCCTGTCAATGTCTGCCGGAATATTGTTCTTGGCGTTATTACAGGGAGACTCATTTTCAGGACATAATTAGAGCGGGTCGAACTGATAAGGACCCTCCCCTCCCCAATCTAAGAATTACTGGCTTTAAAACGGAACAACATTCACACCGAGACGAAGGGGGGCCAGAGAAAGAGAATTGGCCCCTGAGCGGGCAAAACACGCTTCGAACTAACGAGCCAGCTGACCTGCCGAACGCGTTAGCCCGGCTGGATTCGGGACGGGGGAGGAGGGGACGAGACGAACCCACCAGGAAAGAGAATCGGGCCCCGCGGACGGGCTCAGGAGCAATTTAAAAGCAATTAAAAGATGCTGTAATGAGTGAATTCGATTAGAACCGGTTTGTTTCGCGGGGCGCGAGGAAGGAGGGACACGTGCCCACGGGACGGGTCCTGCTGCCTTTACTTCAGAGCCCCCCGCCCACCAAAAGAAGAAGCAAAGTTCGAATAACTAAGTGGATTTCAGGGTGGCACCTCCACAGCCTTGCAACGGACCCGCCTTCCTCGCAGGCTTTCGCCTGCGGCTCAAAGTCCTTTTCTCCTCCGACCCGAGCTCCTCTTCGAATGGCGCTCAGCGCTACCCGCTTCGCCCTTCCAGCCCGTCTAGGCAGCTGTTTTCTCCCAGCTGTTCGCCCCTCTCCCCTGCTGACGCGGGGAAGGAATCCGAGCAGGGGGTGACCAAGGTGACACTTCACGGCGGCAAGATAGAGCAGCCGCCCCCCTGCTACCTGCACTATGGCGCTGGGACCGGGGCTCGCTCTCACTGTCAATTTCGTTTGTACGGAAACATCCCGCGTCTGAGCTGAGCCCCCCACCAAGCCCGGGGCAGCAGGGGCTTTGCAGAGGGGAAAATAGCCGGTCTGGAGCCGCCTGCCGCTGCCGGGATTGGTTTTATCCCCGACTTTGAGGAGGTGGCGGAACGAAGTTCCGGGGAGAACCCGTCTGCCCCAGGGTCATCCCCAGGCTGCGCTCCTCGCTCAGGCAAAACGTCCCAGCCCCCTGGGCGGGGAGCGCGGGATCGGGCCCTGGGAGGTTTTCCTCGAACGGACCCTAAGCCCCCTAGGAGATGAGAACCCCCCCCAGCACACCCCGCCACCGGCCCCTTGACGAGGTCATTCCGGGCACGGTGCGAGATGCTTCGGGCCATTTCTGCGGGGCTTCCAGCTCCCCGAACCAGCTGAAGGTTTCCCCTGCGGGATGCGGGGGTGCCGCCCGGAGCTGACATCTGCCCCGCGACTCTCCAAACTGCCTCCAATGACAGTTCCTAATGACACGGCCCCTTCCGCACAAAAGGCAGCAATTTTCAGCCTTCCTGAAAATCCCTTGCAGATGCAACCCAGAGCCCCAGCCCGGCCAGACAAGTCCTGCCTGGGGAAGTCGTTTAGTGGCAACACTGCCTCGGAGGCTTTACTTTAATTACGCGATGAGCCTGCCTCACCATCCGAAACAGCAAACTGGGGGAAACTCTGAACTCGTGTCAATTCCAGTTTAGCTCGGCCGCACGTTGAAGGCGTTTGATCGCTATTAAGCAGCGGGGAGGACGGGGAGGAAGAAACGCGCAGCCCCTGCCGAAAGGGAAATTCTTCTAACGTTTCTGACGAGACACAAATGTAGTTCCCGGGTTGCTTTGGATCATTTCGATCTCTTCTGAAAAGCAGCACTTCGAGCCCAACAAAATAACCCCGTTCCCTTTGTGAGAGCAACATGCACGGGCGCCTTCGTGCCTATTTAGCTCCCAGTGTGTGTAGGTACAGCTACGTGTGTATATTTATGTACACACACCGCTACATGTATTTCTATTTCCTCCCCTGCCGCCAACACACACGGACACAAATACAGATAACTGCCTTTCCCCCAACTCCCTCGGTTATCAAGAAGGTCCCGAGACAAGCAGCAAGAAGAAGGCAGGATATTTGGTATGTAGTTGTTCTCCCTGGGTATATTTTTTCCATTGAAATGTTGATTCTTGTCGTTTGGAATGTGATTTAATTGCCAGATGGTTACTGAAGCAACCCCTAAGTCAGCTGTATTTCAGAATAAAATGATTTCACTATTAAATCCGTTTTTCCCTATGTAATGTGAGGGACCCACCGTGCACTCATGGGGAAAAGGGAAACAGCTCTGACAGCAATAAAGACCAATTTAGTCCGCAGTGTGCAGGAGCCTGCGAAGAGTTGAAATGTGTTAGCTGAATTTTGTACGGGAAGGGGGCAAAAGTGAAGACTTGCAAGCAAAAAAGAAGGGAAACCAAACTGGATTTCTGGACAAACTCTGCCCAATAAACCATTTAGCTGATGGAAACTAAAACAAATTCTTCTGTATCATGACATAACTCAATTTCCTAACCAGCTCTGTAGCACACTTTGTGAGCAATGGATCAGCAGACGCTGCAGAACTGAGCCACGGATCTCTAAAATACTAAAGAGTATGTGCAAGATCTCCAAGTTATTTCAAGGCTGCAAATAACTTTGCCACAAGATCCAGCTCTCTGTTTATGTTCAGGTGCATGTTATAGCATTGAAGAAAATATGTAAGGGCTTGATTTGGCCCTGGGCTGTGCTGCAATACATCTTGCAATATTAACCAGGAGCCAAGCATGTGCATTTAGTGTCTAGCTACCTACAACAGTTGCAGACATTACAGATACTGTAAAGTAGACATACCCACAGAGATCCACATCAAGGTATCTTAGCCTTAAAAGGATACTTTATGCAAATTTCAAATATATTAGTGGAGGATTAGAGAGAGAGATTTTAGACACCCTTTAAAGGGTTATTTTAGACCCATATTCCTGCTTTTCCATCATGCCACTCAACCCCCTCATTTTACACAAACCAGGTGTTTCTTGAATTCATTTATACTCTTTACTTCCACTGACTTCCTAGGCAACCTGTTCCATATGTTTATTACCATTTGCAACACAGTTCTGCCTAAATTCTCTATTTTGTCCTAGTTTCTGAATTTTAAAATTACGTGCCTTGATTTTTGAAACTCTAACCAGCCTGGAAAAAATGACTATGGACTTCAGCAAGCCCTTACATAATTCTTATAACTTCTGATAACGACTTTAATTTACTTAAATATTGCTATGTCCATGCCTTTCACTGTAAGCATGTCAATGGAGCACTGCAAATTATGCACCCCGTCCTGCTCACATTACTTTCACCACCTATCCTACTGAGGTCAATGGGACCAGATATGTAACTCTGATCTAGTGGCTAGCGCAGGGGCCAGGAACTCAGAAGATCTGTATTCTAATCATGAGTCTGCTGTGTTACCATGGGCAAGTTACTCCACCTCTTATAGTGCCCTTGTTTGCCCTCCCATCATTTGTCTGTCTTGTCTGTTTCGATGGTAAAACTCTTTGGACAGAGACAGTTTTTATTTAGCGTGTGAACAGTGCTTAGCACAGAGGGGCCCTAATTTGGGAGGGTGCTTCTATGTCCTAATTTCATAATAAAATACTGAGGGATCCCTGTGCCTCTTTCCCCTCGCTCCGCTTGTCCGCCTTCTCAAATTGTAATCTCTTAAAGGCAGGAGACTGGCTCTTGACGATGGCTAGTTCTACATTACAAGCACTACAGCAGCACAGCTACAGCTTGTACCACTGTAGTGTAGTCACTTGCTACCCCACTGGACGGGAGTTCAAGAGACAGCAGCTAAATTGATGGAAAAATTGTTCCATAACCATTGACTTAACTGTGTCTGGTCTCCATCAGTTTAACTACATCTCTCAGAGGAATGAATGTTTCACACCGTTGGTGAACTTAAGTTTTATGGCTAGGCCAGGCCTCTGTGTTTGTACACTGCCTAGTGCAATGGGGCCCTCCCTGATCTTGGTTGGGACTTCTTCCTGCTTCTGTAATAGATGAGCATTATGGCAATGCCTGAGTGAGGTGAGAAGGATTTAGCCCCACATCCTCATCTGAGTAAAATCAGCATGATATTGTTTGAACAAAATCCCCACGTACTTATGCTAGTTCATTCACCATGACAAATCACCTGTTCGTTTTTTTCTTGCTTCCTGCCTTTTATTTGAAATTAAAAAAGCCTGAATACAGCAAATATTTATGGTCTCTCTTTTGGCCTTTCAAACAGGACACGTTCAGTGTAATGCAGAGAGGTTATTATGTTTCTTAGTACAGGCAGTTGCCGGGTTACATGGATCCGACTTACATCGGATCCCTACTTACAAACGGGGTGAGGCAACCCCGCACTAGCTGCTTCCCCCAGCAGACCAGGGAGACGGAAAGCTAGCGCCCCCCCCCCACCCTCCCAGCAGACCAGGGAGACGCGGAGCGGCTTTTCTCAGCAGACACCTCAGCTTGAGAATAAAGGACTGAGGGAAGTGAAGTGTGGGAGAATAAAACTGAGCTCTGGAGAAATGTTTGGCTAGAGTTTCCCCTACAATATGTACCAGTTCCGACTTACATACAAATTCAACTTAAGAACAAAGCTACAGTCCCTATCTTGTACGGAACCCGGGGACTGCCTGTATAGGGAATTACATGAAGGTTAACATCAGTATTTATATCTTCTGTGGCTTAAAAAAACAACAAGCAGCTATTAAATGAATGACTTTTAAAATTAAAGCTCTTATCTTGTAAGTGCTGTCAAATAGGATCTGAATTCTCAGTCTTATTTTGTATCATCTATCTGGACCTATGGTTGGGAAACAAAACACCAGAGTTATTAAAAGCAGCATATTCTTCTAAGAGTAAACAGCTTCATTCAAAAAAGGAGACACTGAAACAATATGTGCATGAGCATGTGCATGTATACACCTAATGTAGGAAATACTTATTTCATATCAGGCAAGGTATTATGTGGTTTTCCTCTGCAAACTGAAAGGGCTCTTAAAAGAAACCCACAAATAAAATAAATACAATAAAATGTCCAACTTTTACATCTTTATGATAAAGGTGGTGTAAATTTTTTAAGTTTAGAAGAGTTTATGTGGCTTACTCTCATATTAAATTCAGGTGCTGTCTAAGTTAGAAGACTATGTTGGCTGGAAAACTAATGAAATGGTGACAGTAAAACAAGTGGAAGTTTTGCTCTCAAGAGGGGAAATTTGTTTTTTTCTTTTTTTTTCTTTTTTTTTGGTTGGCTGTTTTTGGTGGACATTTTTCAGCTTCAATGACCAATTAAGCCTTTGTTGAACACTCAACAACCATTCCCCTTTATTTAAGGTGTTAAATGCTCACAATAAACTCCCCCACAACTCTTAACAAAAACATACATACAGACTAGAGAAAACTACATCTCTGATATTTCTATGATTAAAAACAAGCAGAAGAAAATCTGTAAAACATCCCAAATTTTCCAGGCCTTAATTATACATAAAAAATCAACAAAAAAGGTCACAAAACTATGTAAAAAAAATGGTATGCAAGACATTTTTAAAAACTGGAAGCTCCTGAAGCTGCTGGATTTTTAGGTGCATGGACTATTTCTGATAAATAATTGTTGAAATTTGCTTTTTAAATCCCAGTTTTGATTCTAGATGAAGATTCCTCTCCTGGTATTGGAAATTTAAGGCCTTATCTATACCAGACAGTGTTTTGCACTAGTGTATAAACTTAAAAGTATGTGTCTGATGTTGTGACATGTGACATGTATCACTGAGGTCATAATCCTAGGAGCTGCAGTTCATCAGGTACCCTCAGCCTACCCAGCTAATATCCAGGTGCTTGTAATTGGGGGTGACCGTCATGCCATTCAAGGAACATCATTTCCACACTCCTTGCTCCTCTGACTGATTCGGGATAGCTGCAGAGGGAAATTAGTCACAATAATCTCCAACTCGCTCATGGCACTTGAGATTCAGGAAACCCACAAAGTAGTATGCAAGGAGTGGAAAACGTGACATCACACATTCATTGTAAAAGTGCAATAGGGCTGAGGGAATAGCTCAGACCTGAGTAATATGTTACTGTTTAACGGTTGAGTAGAATTTCATAATTTAAACATGTATTTCTCGAAAAACGATTTTCTTCAAACACCTGGCCATACCAGTTTGAGTATGTAGCCATCTTTGAAAGTCATGCCTGTAACATGCAATGAGGTTTCCATATGAGCTGCACTCTGCTCCCTTTATTTCCTTACCAATTAAAGAGCCTCACCAATTCATCCCCCTTATACACATTTCACTGATGAACACAACCTAAGCATCTCCATTTGGCATGGGACTTAATAAACTTCAAAGAGAGAGTAGCCCTGAAACTACAGAAGTGTGAATGTTTTTAATCAAACTAATCTTACTCTCTATTGAATATTCTGCAAGTTTTTAAATTGTATATAGATCATGTTAATTTGCATATTAATGAATACAGTATATTCATTATGGCATGGTAATTAATTGTCTGTAAAATGGAAAGCAACATATGGGTGCTTATTATTATAATATGTATATCAACAGCTATTTCTACAATTATCTGCTCCTGGTCATTGTAGTGCATGAGCATTTTCTGACTAAGAAATGAAAATGAACTTTCTTTCTCTCTGTGCCATCCTCTTTGTTTTGCAGAAGTACAATAACAAAAGATCATCATGAAAGCCTGCATGCCCAGTGACTAAAGTGTGAACTGCCAAGAAAATACAGGAATGGCAATATTTTTAGTTCACGGTCCAAAAATAACAATGTATGTGCACAACAGAACACCGTACTTAGCCATCCAAAGCAAAAGGATCAAAAGTTATAACATTTGATACTGGTCAACTCAAAACACTCCTTTCTATGAGCTGAGCTCTGGATTCTAGTGCAAAGCCCATATAAACTTATAGGGTGCGTCTAGACTGGCAAGATTTTGCACAAAAGCAGAATATAGCCTTTTCCGGAAGCCTATTCCTGATTTTAAGAGGACTAGGGGATCTTCCGGAAAAGGGTTTATTTTCCGCAAGATCCCTGTCTAGACTGGCGCTTTTTTCCGGCAAAGCCCCGAGCCGGAAAAAAGCGGCAGCCACGTTCATGCAAATGCCGCGGGGGATATTTAAATCCCCCGCGGCATTTGCAATTCCGACTGGTCTCATTAGCATCCCTTTTCCGGAAAAGGGTGCCAATGTAGGCACAGCCTTATGGTCTACAGGGTCAGGCCCTCCTTAAGCAAAACTCTCAGTGAAGTCATATAAGTAACGAACGGCTGCAGGTGTAACCCTTGTCTGTGAATCCATAGCCCGTGTAAAATCTGAGGCCCAGATTTTAAGAAATGCCTGTGCATGCTTGTACTCACACCAAAGCTGTGTGCTATAATTCCTGATAGGAGTGCACCAGTCAGAATTTTTTGTGTGCAAATTACCAGGTTGCAGGTAGGCTTTGGAGGTTTTGCACACCCAGCTGGAAAAGCCCACATACTTGTTGAAAATGTAACTCTCCTGTTTAATAAATGACAGCTACACCAAACCAAACCAATTATACACATCTGTATGGTACATGTCTAGCCACCAAATCCATTCAGGCAAAACCATGAATCAGCACTTACCTCTCCTGAACTGTATGAAATTCCAGCAACCAATAATAAACAGTTGCATACTTGAAATATGTCCTGAAGGCAGTGAAAGGTAGGAATCTAATATCTTTGTGGAGCTGAGCCTATGTCACTAATAAAGATGCTGGCCTGATCCTGCAAAAATTGAGGCACTTACTTTACTTGACACATTTTGAGTAGTCCTATTGACTGCTCTCAGTGCATAAAGTTAAGCATATGCCCAAGTCTTTGCACATTGGGCCCTTAATTACTAAAACGGAAGAAATGTTGTTTCAGTGAGAATGAGGTTCTTAAACACTTTGGAGGCTCTGGGCCTTAGTCGCCTTAACTTCTTACTTCTTATTCTGTGCTTACTTTTTGGGATAAAAACACAGAAATCGGAGACATGCTCCCAATGAACTCAGTGACAAAACTCTAGGGTCTACACTGCAGTGCTAGTTCAAAATAAGCTACACAATTTCAGCTGTGCAAATTGCATACCTTATTTCGAGATAGTCTATTTCAAAATTTCAAAATAGATGGCTATTCCGACAAGTCCCTTCATCCTCATGGAACGAGGTTTACTGGGACGTCAGAATAGCGGCCTGTTATTTCGATTACATTTTGAAACAACAGGCATGCTATCAAGCCATAGCAAATGCTATTTTGGAATACTGGAAGTATCCTGAAATAGTGCTGCAGTGGAGACGTACCCCAACTGATTTCAAAAGAAGCCAGATCAGGCCTCTAGCCTGGTCACTTAGACTGTCATTTTCTAGTGAGGTTTTAATTTTTGGTTCTTATGCACTAGCCCTGACCTATAGTGCCTGGGTTTGTAGCAAAGCAGGGAGATGTTGAAATCATTTACAACAAAGACAAAAAATGTTTAATTGAAGTGTTTTTTATTTTAAAAAATCACAAAACCATTTCCAGCCATATTAGTTAAGTCCCCTTCCTCCCCTTCCTTCCCTCCTCCCTCCCCACCAGTCCCATCAGCACCACCACTTACAGTTATTTTACAAAATCAAAATGCCAGGCCTAAATTTATCAAACTGGGTTCCTTTAAATGCCAAACAAAATACAAACCCATTAAATGGCAGAGCTGAGGGTTTTGTTGGTGTGTGTGTGTGTGTGTGTGAAGATTTACAAGCTTTTAATGTAAAATGCATTTCTTTTCAAAATATAGGGACAGGAAATGAAGGGTATCTCTACAATACAAGTTATAGGCAGGATTTTTTCCTCCTCCCACTGAAGTAAATGGGACTGTACATATGAGAAATGTCTGAAGGATGAACCCACAGAATGTTAACAAAACAGATCAGGCACAAATGGTTAGAAAAAGAGAACAGATGTCAGAAATCTCTTAAACAGTCTTTATTTTTAGAACTTCCTCTTTCTACCACTGACTGCTCCAAATATCCAAACTGATAGGGCAATAGATCTGGTGTGGTTGAAAATTTCCATAATGAAAATATTAGTCTCAAATATACTGTCTCAGAAATCAATTGAATGTTACCCATTGTGAGGAGAATTAATAAAAGACGTTAACTTATATAAAGAGATATAGGTCCCTAGATACCAAAATGAAGTTAGTATGATTTACTGCCTCACTCTAGAATAGCACTTGGGAACAAACCCATGCCACATGGATTAGGATTTCTGTATGCCATTGACATTCCTAACAGTCTTTATCCATTTTAATCTCTCCAGTTTGGCTGGAGTTCAATGTGTTCTAAGGTAACTTTTGTTGTAGGAGTCTCACTCATAAAACACTTTGTGTCTGATATATTGGTGCATATGTAGTATCATGTGACCTGTAACCATATGTGTACTGGTACCTGTGCACAGCCAAAGTACAGAACAAAGGACTGTGCTCAGGGAAGTTCTGGGGGTAGGAGTTGTCGTTTCCCTTCTCCTCTAAGATCCCTAATTCGCTGTTGCTCTGCAGTATCATTTGCAGTGGGATCTGCAGTGGGGTTCAGCTGATGAATCCATATAGCTGCAGATCAATTACTCCTCCTCCATTTCCCCATATGTTGGGGGTGAAGGAGCTATACAGGTATGTAACCTATCCACACACAGAGTGCAGGCTGCATTTTGCTCCACCTCGGCACCAGTCCCTCTTTTTCCTTGGCCTTCTGTGATCCTTACCTGAGCCAGAGAATTTGGCTCTCAGTGAGTTGCGCATCACTGTTTATATACCCACCTTTGGTAATTTTATATGTAAAGGCTTGATCTTGCACTCAGTGAATTCAGTAGCAGTTTTGCTATTGGCTTCAATAGGAGAAGGAGCTGGCTCATTGATTTGTTTGGGTGCCATGCAGTAACAAATGAAAGAGCTCTAAGGGTGCGTCTGCACTGCACCGTTATTTCGAGATATTTTGAAATAACAATGCGAGCGTCCTACACAGACATTCCATTATTTCAAAATAATTTTGAAATAGTGGATGACTTATTCTGAAATCTGTAAACCTCATTCTACGAGGAATAACGCCTAGCCCCAAATAGCTATTTTGAAATAAGGTGTGTGTAGACGCTTCACTGCTGCTATTTTGAAATAGCCCCTCACCAGGGCCATTCTACATTATTTCTCCCCAGTGCTTCTGGGGCTCTAAATCGAGATAGCATGTCTACATTAGGGAAGCCTGGACTAATTTTGAGGCTTCCCTGCAGTGTAGGTGAGCTATTTCGAAATAACTATTCCGCAGTGTAGATGTACCAGAGTTTATGTCAGATTAGACTCCTATGTCATGGAGTTTTCTTGCCACTTTTCCACTACAGGGGCTGTTTCCCCTCCAAAAAGTGGCAGGGCTTTGAACAACAGAATCAACTGGGGCCCCAAACCATCTTCATGGTGATCTTGTGCTCCTGCATTACTCCCTAACCCTACTCGCCATTCCTCTGCCTACATGGGAGCAAGGGTTTGGAGAAGCCTTGTTCTCAGGGCTTTGTCCACTGTGTGCTATTCTCAGAACCAATTCATATGATGGAACAGTGCACGTGAAGTGACATGAAGTTCTGAATTCAGAAAGATGTGTTTTAAAGCAATTCACCGCTGGATGAACATTGGCTTGGGTCTGGCCCTGCATACTCAGAGTTTTCATTGAAGGTTTGAGGGGGTTGGGAATGGACTCGCTCATGATCAGGAGAGCCACTTGTGTGAAGAAAAACAACAACAACAAAATTGCCCTACAAATTATAACCCCCAATTTATGTCCAGCAGCCACACACAGGGTTTATTTTTAATTTAAAAATTAGATGGAAGTTATCTACTAACTATGGAAGAGCTGAATTAAACCTTTGTGCTGGGTTATTAAAGAGGGAATTTAAACTTGGACAATTTTTACAATGCTGAAGATCATGTAAGCAACTATAATTTCTGAGGATTTGCAGTTTTGGACCTGATCTTGTGGGATTTCCGCAGGTATCACTCCATGCTTCCACCCCACCCCAACTGCAACTCAGGCCTGTTTATTCAGATTGCACTTATGAGCTGAAATTTGCAAAAGCACCTCAAGGTGGTGGGTGCTTTTAACTCCCTTAGATGTTTTGAAAATCTCTCCCCTGGGATGAACCTTGCTCTCTGAAGTTAATAAAGGATTTTACTCCTGAGCTCAACAGGAGCAGGGTCAGACTTCAGGATACATCACATAAGAATGCAATAAGACTAACTTTAGAAAAAGCACTTTCTACTTGCCATTCCCAAAAGGGATTGGTACAGTTTTCATTCTACAGCTGAAGCTTTACATACTTAAGGAATTTAAACCATTTTGCTTTTTCATGCATAATCTATGTTGCTTCTATTTTATAATTAGATTTCAGATGTTTTTAATATAGACATTCAAATTGCAATATATATAATTATTAAACCATCTTAGTGATAACTACAGATGATTTATGTTGTATTGTTATGTTCTATTCCTGTTTTCTTCAGAATCCCTTCAGAACCCTTTTTGTTATACTCTGTATTTTAATTAAAAAGATTAAATACAAACCAACCGACAAACCAAGCCTGATACCATTTTAGTCAATGTCAAAGTCTTGTCACGACAAATTTCAGGATGAAAGATGTTTTTGACCAATCGATAAAGCCCGCAAAGAACAGGAAACTATCACAGATATGCTGACAAGCTCTAAATGACAGGCATGAAAAGTAATACTATAACACTGTCACAGAAGGGTGGGAAAAACAAATGTGGTGTTTGTTAGACAGAATCCCAAATGCAAAAGCAACTTACAGGACTGGGAAAATTCACTTACATCTTTCAGCTACCAGGGCTCTGGCTCCCTCTGCTGGATCTGTGGTGTTATAGGCTCCCTGAGCTAGTAGCTGTGGGAGCATGATCCACCAATGTATATAACCTGAATATGCTGATAAGGGAGCCAAGTCAGACCAAATGGATGCATATTATTACACCCTTGTCCCTGAATTCTGCACCATCTGTATTTGAATAGACTATGGATAACTCCAGAGCTCCAGTTATTTTGTTGTTATGCATATTACAACAGCACCAAGAGGTTCTAACCCAGATCAGGGCCTCATTGTGCTTGGCATTGTACAAAATCCATAGAGTGACACAGTCTCTGCCTCACAGATATTTCAGTTTAAATAAATAAAGCTGATGAAGGATGAGTGGGGAGGCAGAGTAGGGAGGTGAGTTGCCCAAGGTCACCAGTAGGTCAGTGGCAGAGATGGGTAAATAACCTAGGTCTCTTGAGTCTTGTGACAGTGCTCTGCTTATTGTTTCAACAGTTTTTGGTGCCCGTCAAATTGTACAGCTGAGCAGACTAAAAAATCCAAGTGTCTAGATTCTTTTAATTTTTACACTAAGCAAAAGTGAGGCTCTCACAAGGAATTGTATTTGTTTTGAGTTAAAATGCAAGTATTACCAACTGGCCACAGCCTATTCACTTTACTCACCTGGGTAGTGCCCAAGACCTCAGAATCAGGTAAGGAGAGTTGCCCTTAAGCTCTGTCCATTGCTTCTCCTCTGTACAACACATGTGCTGCAGTTGGGGGTGTTGGATAAAATAAGAACCTAGTGCATCACTCACGCTGGTGCTTACTAATTTTTGGGCACATTTGCATGTAGAGGCTTGTAGAATACAGCCCTGGTGGTTCAAAAAAGTTCAGATCATGACTTCCCCACCCCCATGTTTTTTATTCTTCCTGGATGCTTTCGCTCTGCTGGTTCTAGACAGGACTGGAGAGCTACGGGGGGGGGGGGGGGGGGGGGGGGGAATGGGAAGAGGTGTAGGTGATCCATGAGCCAGTTCTTGCCCTTTATGGGGAGCACTGGAAATTTCATGGCAAAGCCTGGTCTGGGGATAGTTTGAGTGCAAGCTTGCAGACACAAAAGGCTTGGATGTGATTTAGGGAAGAAACCACATTCTAGAGCAGTGGTCTCCAACCTTTTTACATCCAAGATCACTTCTTAAATGTCAGGACAAGCCAAGATCTACTGCTCCATCCTTCCCCTAAAACCCCACGTCCTCCTTGAAGCCCCACCCTCTGTTCTCCTCCTCTCCATCACTTGCTATCCCCAGCCCTTATACACTCTCGGGTACGGCTACACTGCCGCTTTTTTTTCCGATTCTGTCTAGACTGGGCCAAATGTCAGAAAAACCCCTTCTTTTGGAAGCCTCCTCGTTCCTCATGGAATGAGGAATACAGGGGTTATCGAAAGAGCATATTTGCTGTTCCACTAAAAAAAAAAGCAGAAGAACAAACACATCCCTGGACACAGAAGACTTTTTCCAGGATACCTCTGGAATCCTGGAAAAACTCCTGCAGTCTAGCCATACCCTCACTGGTTTGAGACAGGATGTGTGGGCTCTGGGGTGGGAATGAGGGATTTGGGTGTGGGAAGGGGTGAGAGGTGCAAGGTCTGGGAGGGAATTTGGATGCAGGAGGAGGTGGAGAAGGGGATGCTGGCTCGGGGAGAGGGCTCCAGGCTGGGCGGTGTTGGGGTACTGAGCAAGCCACATGCTTGTGGATGTGAGGGAGCAGGAGTTTGGGTTGGAGTATGTGAGGGGCTCAGGGCAGGGAGGCTGGGAGTAAGATGGACAGTGTGTGGATGGTGCAGATTTGCAGGTGTGTGGATGATGCAGGAGTGTTGTGGCAGAAGACGGAGCATGTGGGGCTGCAGGAGTTTGGGGATGTGAGAGGCTCAGGATATGGGGTTCCAGTGTATGATAGGCTCAGATCTTGGGTCAGAGATCGAGGAGGTACAGGAGTGTTATATTGCTGTGGCCAGATAGGGGCTTGGCCCCAACTGGGGGTTTGTTGGCTAGGCTTCATTTTTAAATAAAATGTTATGTCAAACACAAAAAGTTTTAACATTGTCTTTATTTATGAGAGGGGCAGGGAACCTGCTTTGAGTCAGGGGTCACTGACCCACAGAAAAGTCAGTTGGGGCCACACAAGTGAGATGCAAAAAAATAACTCCTCCAACCCCGTCCCCCAACCTCACTAATGTGGCCCCAACTGTGGTGGTGTGAGCAGAGGACATGGTACTGGGGAAGGTGCTAGCGGGTGCTGGGACAGGGTACAAGGTGCCAGTGGGGGGCAGGGGACAGGGTGCCAGTGGGTTCTGCTGCAGGGGACAGGGAATCCCCAGCACGCACCTCCTCTGGGATCTCCTCCCCCCCAGAGGAGGGAAGTCCGGTCGCGTGCCTCTTCTCGGGACTTCTAACTCCCCGCCCACGCAGAGGAGGGAAGCCCCAGCACATGCCTCCTCTGGAGATTCCTCTTCCAACCTCCTTCTTCCCCCTCCCCCCGTAGAAGAAGGAAGCCTGGGCACGCGCCTCCTCTGGGGACTCCTACCTCCCCCCCCGTGCAGAGAGTCCCCGGCATGCCACAGACCTGCTTTGTGGTACGGCGCCGGCTGTTTGGGGGAGGGAGAGCAGCCTGAGCACTTCCTCAAACCCCAGGAGTGGCGCGCAGCTGCTGGACTTCCATCCACCCCACAGGAAGCCGGCACTATCTCCCTCACTGCTGGAGGTGGGTTGGTGACCACGGCTCTAGAGGGAAGCTGTCTGAGCCATGCCAACACATTTGTAGAATATGGCCCAATTAGTGTCTGACAGAGCATGTGACAGATACTCTCACCCTGGCATGCAGATTTTTTTTAAATCTTAGGTGCTATATCAGGACATGTTTCAGGTTTTTTGAGATATCCAACCTTCGATAATGTCTTGGGTTCCATCACAGTGCGAACGTTTCAGCTCCTTACTTTCCCATGGCTTAAAACCCATCCGGAACATCCGAGTTCTTTGCTCTTTTAGGAGAGCATTTTCTCTTTTTTATTTTTCAGTTGGGAGCATGATCTGGCCCCAGAAGGTCTGCGTCATCTTACCAGAAACCTCATTCCAGGCAGAGGAAAACGACATGCTGCTCATTTTGTCTTCTGCTTTTAATAGGTTCAACTTTTCTTGTTCTTGCAAGACACTCCACTCTGCGTCCTCCCTCGTTGGCTTTTATTCCTTTTTTGTTCACAGATACAAGGAACTTGTTTACCACTAACATTCCTATTTAGTTGCTTATGATCTATCAGGCAAAGCAAGTTCCATATGTATACAATAAGCATTTCCAGGTGCAATCCCAAAAAACAAAGCAATTGCTAGAAGGGGACTTGATGACAAGTGGGTTAGTGCACTAGCCTTTCACTTTTGGTGTAGCAATTTTCCTTGAGTCACACGGGAATTTAATGGAATCATGCTGTTTTGCTGGCAGCTTTTTCCTTT
The DNA here is from genome assembly GCF_052426305.1 of Pelodiscus sinensis. Taxonomy (NCBI): domain Eukaryota; kingdom Metazoa; phylum Chordata; order Testudines; family Trionychidae; genus Pelodiscus; species Pelodiscus sinensis. Next base: position 1,864,656 of record NC_143062.1, read on the forward strand.
CTCAGATGGCCAGCACATTGCTGAATTGGGAGCTGATCCCAAAGCCTGCAGAAAGGCCAGGGCCTAGATCCACAGAAGGACATTGGTGCCTATATCAAGAGCACCTGAGCCCAACATCAAGATACTCAAAACTCTGACTCAGCTGGTGCCTAGCCCTGTCCACGCCTAACTCCCTGAGCAGGGACAGACTTAGGTCACATCCTGCCAGTCAGCAATGGCTACTGGCTAGTTTAGGCAGCTACTGCCCTAACAGCCTGGATTTGTGGGTCCACTCATCTCATCCAATGCTTCATGTAAGGAGCCTGGTGTGACGTAGTGGGGGGTACCTTGCTGGATTCTATGCTGGGCAGTGGACTGTGGGTGACCTCCACTGTCTGCTGTCTGTAGCACGGCCCAGCAGGGCAGGGGATGAGTCATTATGCAGGGGGCTCCGAACCTGTCCGGCCAGTTATCTCCCAGGGAGCGGAACAATGGGAAGAAGGCGGAGTGGAGCCCTGGCTGGGAGGCAGGGCTGGAAGAGAGTGGTAGTTTCGGTCTGGGAAGCAGGGGAGAAGGAACTAGGGAGGGGGGCTGGGATTGTAGGGCCCAGCCACCCCCATCTCAGAGGGGGGCACTGAGGCCTCCTAGCCCCAGTTCCTGTAACTAGATTACATCTGTGCTGTGCTGTATCCTGGAGAAGCAATAAACTCCCTCTATTCTACTGGCTGGTGGAGTCTGTTCGTGCCACTACGGGGGTGCAGGAGATGGGGAAACCCCAACACGCTGTCACACCTGGGCACCTAACCCAGCATTCATGGATTCCACTGGGTGGCAAGGCATGTAAAAGTGTGGTTCTATGATGCCTAAATCCATCTGTGAATCTGGGCTCTGAAAAAAATCCTGCATGAGCACCGTAGTCAAGATCTGTAGTCTGTAGCCAGTCATGGTAGTCAGGATTTGAGGTTCTGTCCAGCTTTCACTGACCCTACTCATCCTACTGGATGACTCGCCTGGGTAAGGGACCAGGATTTGGTCTGGATTTTACTTTATTTGAAGTTGCTCTGTCATAGATAATAAGGTTACTCCCAGGATGGTGAAGCTCCAGTGCAGCTCCAGTGAAGTAGACTCCTGATTCTTTAAGGAGTTGTTAATATCTCAACACTTGGGCTTCAGTAGTTCACGGATGGAAAGTCTGCTCCTTCCATTTCTGTGAATGCCAGTTTAGAGCAGCGGCACAGAAGTGTACTGCAGGAAAGGTTTGAGCAGTGTTAAGACTCAGGAAAACACATTGTTTCAGAGGAAAATTGTGTACATAGAGATGACACTGGAAATTGACACAGTTAGAAATTAAATCATTAACCCTTTGGAGACTCTGGATTTCACTGTAGAAATTGTACACTGTGCACTTGGGTCTCTTCTCACTGCAATTTTATGCCCATGCAATTTCTTGCCTTCAGTGGAATTAATTCTGATTTACACCAGGCCAAATCTGTGAAAAATGATACTTAACAGATGACTTGATCACAGACTGCAAGTATCTACACGGGGAAAAAACATTTAATAACAGACTCCTCATTTCAGCAGAGGAAGGTAGAACATGAGCAAATGTCTGGAAGCTGAAGCTAGACACATTCGGACAAAAGAGAAAGCATAAAAAATGTACCAAGAGTGATGGTGGATTCTCCATCACGAGAGGTTTCAAAATAAAGATTGGGTACTTTTCTCAGGGATATGCTCCAGGAATAATTTGGGGAAAATTCTATGAAAGAAGTCAGAGTAGGTGATCACAAAGGTTCTTTTTTGGAATCTATGACAATCCTGCCTTCTATGCCATTGTGGTTGTTGCAGAGAAAGAGAAAATGGGGAGCTTTGTGACATGGTATCCTCAAACCCAGCCTCAGTTTCCTCACTCCCATAAGCCAGAGGATCATCTTACTAGCTAGTGCATCAAAGAAGCTCACACCAGTATCAAGAGTTTCATTCCCTCTTCTAAGGGATTCACTTTCTAGTACAAACACAAGATCAGCCCAGACGTACTCTAGGCCCTGCCATGTGGCCTTGTCTCCGAGGGTTTTTGCTGATGCGTACACAGCAGATATTTCCAGCAAAGTTCTTTGCTCAAGTTCCTTTTCTCTGACTCAAGGACTCTTGCTACCACTGCTCCCCAAGGGGAGGAGACAAAGGCTCAGAGATTGAAAGGGGCCTGGGGGTCCCAATTACTGCTACTGCAGGAGTGGCAGTGGCTAGAATCCCAAGCCCCTTTGAATAGTTACTGGAGCAACAAAGTGCCATTCTGGGCACCCCGTGCAGCTGTGAAGGCCGGGGGGAGGGGCACACTGCAGTCTTGGTGGTACTAAGGGCTAACTGCTCTTGGCCCCGTGCCCTTCCCCCCTCCCCAGGCTTTGGCCTGGGGAGCCTGTCGGCCCTGCTGGTGCTCACTTACCATCACTACCCCAAGTGAACTACTTGTTCATCATTTACCTCATGAGTTGGAAAGCAGTTAGCATGTCACAAGTGGGGACGCACCCAACTTCTTTAACGGGGCTATCCCAGCCTGGGACAAACAACGCCTCCTCCTAACAGCGACTCAGGACACCATTCCAATGGAATCCTAACGGTGCACCGAAAGCCTGGGCCCCGTGTGCCACACAGCCAACATGAACACCTTACCTTCCAAAGTGAGAAATGGTAGAGCCCGCAGCTTATCTGCAACAGGGGCGCTAGCCCCCTCAGCACTGCATGCCCCCATGGACAACTCTAGGAGACACGCCGAGTGGTTTTCCCTTCTAAACTGTGCTACCTTTCTGCAGTTAAAAAAACCAAAACAAACCCCCCGGCCAAACAACTAAATGAATATTTGCATATGAGTCAATTGAGCTCTATGGAAACCAACTTCTCTCCAGGAGTGCCAGCTTTCTGAGACTGCCTGAAGAGCAGACCAAAATGGAAACGCCTCCAGTCTTCTTCCCACATGGATTTGATGCTGATGTTCAACAGACTGCTCACAGCAGTAACTCAACAGCAGCCACTGAGGACTGACCTATTGTCTCTGAACGAGCTGGCTCTTCAATGATTGGACACTGGGGCTTAAATGAGAACAGGCATTAGTCAATTTGTGGGAGGGGTTTCGAGGCGGACGTTTTTGTAAATGTTGAGCCCCTCACTCACAGTTTGCTGCTGGAGGAAATCCTTTCTATGTCCTCAGAAGTCACAAGATATAAAAACCCTTCCCTCAATTAACCCCATAAGAATTGCTACAGAGCAATAAACACACTTTATTAATAAATTTAAGTGAGAAAGTAAATTACATACAAAATTAATAGGGCTTATGGCCTTAGCTGCACCCAGAAGTTGTATCGTTTTAACTATACCAATATAATTAATGTTGTACAATTCTACCACCAGCATGGACACAGTTATCGACTATATATTTTAGAGCTTGTCTGTCTGCATGTGAGTCAAAAACTCCTCCTAAACTGTAAGAGCTAGGACCGCCTAATTTGATATGCAGCTTCCTCTTATAACTCAAATCAAGGCCAGGGCTTGGTTATGCCAGGAAAATGGGACCTGTCTGGAATCTGATTATTTTTAATCAAATGGAAAGGGAGGGGGTCTGATAGCAGGGACCATTATACTCCAGAATGAGCACAGAGGGAGAGGGGAGGCAGCAAGCATGCTAGGCCTGGGAGCAACCACTGGCCAAACCGTGTGGCTCCTGCTGCCCTCCTGGTCCTGGGGAGCAGCCACCAGCAGGGCAGCATGGCCCCCGCTGCCTCAGCTGGCCTGGAGAGTCGCCCCACTTCCCAACTCCCTGCCCTGATTCCTGCATCCCATACCGTGTGCAGATACCACCTGCTCTGAGCCCCCCAGAACTCCTAAGCCTTTGACTGGACTCCTGCACCCCCACACCTCCCAAACCCTGTCCTGACTCTCATGCCCCCTTCAATCCCCTGCCCTGAGCCCCTCCTGATCCAACCCTGACTCCTACACCCCCCACATCTCCAACCTCCTTCATCCCAAAGTCCCTACCCTGACTCCTGCACCCACCCCTTCCCCTAGCCCCCTGCCCCGAGGCCCAGAGAGTTGACTTGTTTGAGATCACAAGGAATAATATAACCCTAAATATTTGACATGGCTCTTCTTCTTTTACTTAACTTCAAGGACCTGAGTTCAGCATTCTATTCACCTGCAAGAGTGGATGATTAAAAACCAACCAAACAAATAAACAAAATCCATAAAGAGAACTGTAAGGAAGACTGCTCCTTGCTCGCATCAGTCATTTGTGAGGCTATACATTACAATAAGAGAAATCCAGGACTTGGTATGAAACAAAAAAACCTTTCAATTTGCTTTTCAAAACAACTGGTTTAAAATGTTAAGGCTATGCATGTATCATGATAGCGATCTGAGAACCTGTTATTTATAAGTCAGTACTGCCTAAAAGCCCCAGTCAAAGTCCAGATCCCCACTGTGCCAGGTGCTGTATACATTTAAAACATGGTTTTGCAATTATTTTTTTTTGACAAAGCATTTTGATTTCACTTAACAGAGGTATATGCAGATGAGTCACACAGAAACAATGACCTTAGTAAATTACACTTTCAGTAAAAACATGTCAAATGATAACAGGCTTTATTGTTTACAGTGTTTCCTTGTGAGATGAAACAAAAGTTAATTACAATAACTGAAACTTCGGGGAGATGGATTGGCTTGATAGCCTCTCCATATGGATCTCCTTTTCATAGCAGCATGTGTACCACATCTTAAAGGAGACAGAATGTGTAAGGAAGGCACATCTGAGCAATCAGACTGACACTTTTTTATTAGAGTATATTTATTTTTTATCATGTGCTTTGACAGAAGTCTCATGAAGTGCTATGCTCCTGCTGTAGGGTCAAAGTCTTGTGGCCTTCAGGGATTTTAGGGAAAAGGAACATAATTTTAGAGGGCATGTTTATTATTTCTGTAAACGTTCTGTTTTCTACGCTATGTGAACAGTTTTTCTGTTTGTACTTAGATGACAGCTTAACTCCATTGGCTGGCTTTCCTGAGTAGATCTTTCCTGCCAAACAGTTTTGATCACAATTTGGCAAACAAATCAGCAATATTAATAAATATTAGTGCTGAGTAAATAAACTGCAACAAATAATTTATCCGATTTTTAAAAGTTTCTTTTGCTGCTTGCAGAATATTTGTGTGCTATTTCTGATTTCCTGGCTTTTATTTGTTATTCAAAAGCATTCAGTTTTTTCCAAACTCTGTGGGTTCATCACAAAGTCTGTAAATATTGGTTAGTTGTTATTGTACGGCAAATGTTTTGGTGCTACACCCTAACTGGATGAGTGCTTGAGTTCCTCCAGCATGAATACACTTGCTTGTGAATTTTAAATTAAATTCCTGCAAATACTTGCACATATAACAGAGATCACAAAACACTGATCACAGCCATAAATGCAGGTATTGTGAGATACTGGCAGAAGCCAGTTCTCTCGACAAAACAACCAACAGAGTCCACACTGGCTCTTTGTCAAAAATAAAGGGAGGGGAAAAGACAAAAGTCTCTCACAGAGGTGGAAGTTTTTTGTCATCAAAACTGCATGCTTTTCCTGACAAAAGCCAAGATCCACTATCAGAACCTCCACAATTGTCCAATCAATCATGATGGACTGTTTGGGGATAGCTGTTCTAGGGTCATATACTCAGCTTGTGTAAACAGTAACACCATTGACCGAATTGATCTAAATGCAAACAAAAGCTTAGGATCTGGTTTCTAAATTCTAATAATTGCATCAAGGCATTCTACTGAATATATGTATCATCGTAACAGCAACCTCTCCTAGTTATTTTTGTCTTGTTGTTGGCACAGTTTTGCTACATCTCCCCACTATTCTCCTACTTTTGTTCTGTGCTTGTTACACTGAGATTTGCTATAAATAACACAGATATTGTAGAATGTATGATGGATCTGGGTAAACAAATTAAATGAAAGGCCTCTAGTGAGAAGTAAGAACATGTCTGCATAATATTCACTCAGGGAAAGAGCACAGAGGGTGTGTTTACACTGCAACGTAGCTCGAAATAAGATACGAAATAAGAGTGGGGAGCAGCAAGAAACGTTTGAGTGGCTGACCAATTTTATATTGGTTTATATTGCTTTGGGTGGCTGACCAAAGCAATATAAACCATGCTTTATATTGTAGTGCTTAGCTATAGGCAATGTCATGGAACGTGATGCACAGAATTCCCAATCAATTATAAACATCGGTTGTATAATTCTTCATCATTTTCTAAATAATTTTAGATTGTTAAAAACTTCTATTCTCTTAAATCTGAAAAAGGTAAAATCAAAATCCATACAATTCAGTGAGGCTACATCTAGAAAGTGGGGCTATTTGGGGATACTGGATGTTTACTGAAATAGCAATTCCACATCTCTAAACATGCCCGTTATTTAAAAAATATATTTTGAAATAACAAGCATGCTATTCCAGCATCCCTGTAACCCTCATTCCATGCTTTATTTAGAAATTTGGCACTGTGTAGACAGCACCTAATTTCAAAAAAAATTTTTTTGAAATAACCTTGAAATAAGCTACCCAATTTGCATAGCATGAATTGTGTAGCTTATTTTGAAGTAAGGGTGCTATGTAGACGAACCCTGAATCAGCTGCTTACTTTGCACATCTATAGTGTCTTTCTTTGGAAGATCTCAAAGACACTTACAAAGAGAAGTAGGCATTATTTTGTACACTGGAAATCAGCAGTAGAGGACTTTATTCTCATTTAAGATCCCATTACATGCCAGAGTGGTGCTACAGAGGCTGGGTGTGAATGTGAATCAGGCACAGAGAGTTAAAGTGACTTGCTTAAGGTCACAAGTGTGTGCCAGAGACAGGACTAAAGCCCAAATCTCAAGGTCTAGCCTGGTACCCTAACCACTCCCCCCCCCCCCAGTTATAAATAATCAGTCTGTACTAAACAAATTGTAATCTGACATAAGCAGCATTCATTGCTGTTATTTCTGGGGGCATTCTGTGCCCCAAATTAAAAATTCTGCCACAACGTTTTAAATTCTGCAAGTTTTATTTGTCAAATAAATGTAGAGGCACCAGCATGATATTGGGGAGCACAGGCCACGGGCTGCACAAAGGTGGAAGATCACTATGCTGCCTCCCCTCACCCTCCCACCAGACATGGACTCAGAGGTGAGGCTGCACCCAGCGCTGACATAACACAAGGACCAGGCCTGCCCCAGAAACACTCCAGGCCCTGCTTCTCTATGCCACATGTGGGCAGAAAGGCTCAGTAAGGCAAGATCTACCTGTGGAGGGGCTTAATGTGGGGAGATCCAGGTGATGGTTGAGATTGTTCTGTTTGGGTGCAGGAGGTTCAGAAGGGGACCAAGGAGTGTGTGTGTGAGGGTGGGTGGAAGGGCCTCTGGATGCACAGGGACTTACTGGGTGCAACTGTTATGGAACTGTGCAGGAGGTCCAGGAGAAGGTGATTGGGCTCAGCAGGGAGAATCTGGGGGGTGGGTCCACCTGCTGGGGGAATGGGGCTCAGTGGGATGGGGGATTCAAGTGTAGCTAGCTGGGTCTCGGTGGTGTGTGGATTCAGGGGTGGGTTGCTTGTCCAGGTTCAGGTGGAGTGGGGCTCATCGGGGGCTGTGAGGGTAGGGAGGTGAGGTGAGGCTGGAGGGTCTGGGTAGGAGAACGTCTGGATGCGTGGGGATTGGATGGATGGCAGAGCAGCTCCCATTACAGACGTCCCTCTCCCTGAAGCTAAGGAACAATGGATGAGTGGGGCAGGAGCAAGTTAGCAGAGCTTTCTGTAACTGGGGGAGAAATCTGGGAGTGTATATCTGACCTGGCCCTCAATGATGGGCAGGGGAAGAGGAATTCCTGCCCTGCCCAGCTCAGCCAGGCCTCGCGGTTGAGCCCGATGTAGGATAGGAGCTCCTAGCTGGATCTTCCCCAGTCCTGCCCCATTCCCTTCAGTAATTTACATCTCTGCTGGTTGCCCTGGACACCTGAATATACCCTTGGGGAGGGGCATCTGACTGCTGTTGTCATTTTTCTGCAGGAATGCAAAGAACTCTAGGGGGGACATAAATTCTGTGCATGTGCAATGGCACAGAATTCTCCTCCGAGTCAAACTGCTGCGCATCAAAAAATCCTCAAAGATATACCTAGAAACATTTTTTTAGAAGGTTTTAGCTGCACTCTGATACCAGCTGGAGATCTAAGAGTGGAACCAGAGTCATATTCCAGAATGCTCCCCCCAACATTTTTAAAAATCTTATATCCAAACTTCTGAGCCAGTCTCTGATGAGCATTGTGCTGCGCTTTGTTGAAACCATAAGAAAACACATTATTAAATTGCGAGTGCCCACAAGTCTCTAAACAAAAATCTGCTTTGCAGAAGTGTTTGGCTTCGAGATTGTCCTGCATGGAGCACATTGGATCAAATTCAACCCTTCTGTAAGTGATGGAGGTTTTCAGGGAAATATTGCAGCAGTGTGTGATTGAAGAACCTGAGTTTATGGAGGAATTTGAACAGTTGGAGCTCCAAACTATGCAGAAGCTATTGATGGGCTTGTGCCCATTCTGTGTCCCCTGCAAGACCCGAGATGCAATTCACATCATCTAGCATAACATGTTTTAAAAATATATTTGAGAGAAAATGTGCATCATGTTCATTTACCACAAGGTGGCATATGTTGATCTAAGATAATTTCCAATGAAGCATATGTCAAAATCCAAATCACAGAGAGCCAAATTCAGAGTTGATGTAAGATGGTGCAATTTCAGTGGCGTTTTAGCCACCTATATCAAGTTTGAGTTTGGACCCATGATATTAAAGGATCTGTTGATCTTTATCTGAGAACTTGACCTATTTTGAATTCAAACTCTGCTTCTGCTCTCTATATTCCATTGAAACTGCGTGTGATGTGAGATCGCACAGAGACTATCATCCGAAGTGCTGATTGTACCGCTGAGTCTGCTTACCTGCTGCCTAGGCAGTCCCACTGTCCTGCTGGGCCAGAAGCTCTGGTCTCCCCCAGCCAAAGCACAGAGTTGGGGTAACAGCTTCCCAACAGAGTAACACAGACACTGATAACAGCTCAGCTCTGGGATGGCTCAGTTGCAGGGACTTGACAGTACCTAATGGCATGGTCCCTGCAAAGGGACCAAAACCCCAAATAATTCCATCTTACTTTGTATTGTATCTAAAAAATTTAGACAGAGAAAGCTCATTGGATTCACTCTCAACATCAGTGAAAGAGAGAACTGCATAGCTGTTGTTTTCCCGAGGTATCAATTATTTACACTGGGTTTGATAATCAACTAAAGTGATTTTATTAAGTATAAAAAGCGGGATTTAAGTGGTTGCAAGTGATGACAGACAAATTAAAATAAGTTACTAAGCTACAACAAACAAAACATGATAGCCAAGCCTAATACAGTAAGAGAAATGGCTGCAAATCAGATTTTCTCACCTTAGTCCTTAATTTTAGGTAAAGTCCTTTAGGCCAGAGCTGATCTTCTTTTCTGACAGGGGTCCAGCTGCTTCTACCTCGCACATTAGTGTTCTTTGTTTCCAGGTTCTTCATGTGTCCTCTTGTGGTGGGGAGCAGTCTGTGAAACCAGGTGAAGACAATCATTCTTTGCTTGCCATCCCTTAAATAGAATTTCCCCAGAGCAGGAACTCTTTGTTCAATTCTCCCCATCCTAGTAGGAAATATACTAAATTTAAGATGGATTCCAGCACCAGGTGACATGGTCACATGACTTCATAGTACCAACCACAGTTTAGGCTTACAGGAAAAACAAAACCATTCACAGATCATTACCTTGAGCACTGGGCCAATATGTTCCTGAAGTACCAGTAATGGCTTTCACTAGAAGACCTAGATTAATAAATAGGTTTACATTTCATATTTCTGACTTCACATTCAAGATAGATACATGAACACAAATTGAATATACACATTCGGGGGTTACAAGCTCTTGAATGATAGGTTACTTGACCCATTATGCATAAAGCACATTTGAGTTATGCATATTTATATTAAAAACATATTTCCATACAAATATGGGGGCATGGCGTCACACTGCTCTCACCAAAATATCAGATGATCTTTTTCTGCCTGTACTTATGGGCCGATGCTCCATTCCCATTCTCATTGAGTTTTTTTCTGACTTCAGTAATATGGATGATCCTCTTCTCCTTGCTTTCTGTGCCCCTTCTTCTATTCTCTTATCTCTCTAACCACTCTGCCAGCATTTCTTCTGGTAGCTCTTCTGCAACATTCCTCCTTCTGTTACAGTCCCTCAATACTCTGTTCTCAGCTCTACTCAAAAGCATCTCTGCAAATACTTCCATGCTGCTCCTATTTAAAACACCCTCATTTCATTTGCTCAGGACCTCCCTTGTCTCTGCCAAAGGGGGAGTCCTGATTTGAAAGGTTCTTCTGGACTGTGAACAGCATCTCCTCTGTAGTCCAGGGCTCTTTAAAGCCAATCAGTGCTAAATGCAATGGTGCTTTTGTGACATAGTGTTGGTACCTTGCTGGTTGCTAGGCTTGGGCTGTGGGTGACCCCCACTGGTTACTGTCTGTACCACGGCCCAGGCGAGTAGCTGATGGGACAGGGAGGTAACCTGTTCGACCAGTTACCTCCCAGGGAGAGGAACAAAGGAAGGTGGAATGACGCCCCTGGCTGGGGGGCAGGGCTGGAAGGGACGGTGTTTTCAGTTTCGGTCTGGGAAGCAGGGGAGAAGGAGCTAGGGAGGGGGCTGGGATTGTAGGGCCCAGCCACCCCCCATCTCAATGGGGGGCTCTGAGGCCTCTTAGCCCCAGTTCCTGTAACCAGATTCCATCTGTGCTGTGCTGTATCCTGGAGACGCAATAAACTCCCTCTATTCTACTGGCTGGTGGAGTCTGTTTGTGCCACTACGGGGGTGCAGGAGGCGGGGGACCCCGACGCGCCGCCACAGCTTTTCATTATTTTGGCAGATGTCTACTGGGAACTGAACAGCGACCACCAACTCATTTCAATTCTAGCTAAATCTTGAGGTTAACAAGGTGACCCTTATCTCAGGATACAAGAAAGAACCTTGCATTCTCAACATCCCAACATCCTTCTCTTCATAAACAAGTCAAAACTGTCCTTTCCAATAAGGATCTGGAACCCACTGCAATTTCATATATCAGAGGACTTTTTACCTAAGATTATGGGTGAATATGTAATGCCAACAGGCAGAACTAGACCTGAGACCTCTGCTTAGTGCACGAGCCTCTACTGCTTGAGCTAAAAGCCAGCTGGCTCTCAGCTAAGGCTGTAGCGCACACTCATTCTTTCTCTGTGTAAGTAGTCTCAGTGCCATTACATGGGACAGTGAATCACACACCCAGTAGGTGTGTGTGTTCCAAATGCATCATAAAGAATATTTTCACTGTCACTTGTTTTAAATATGATGTTCAAGCCTAGTGTGAGGTCAGGCCAGGCCACACCAATTTACAAGTAAACAGACAATAGACAAAACATCTCAATGAGAAGCTAAGAAGGGGCAGTTCACGCGGATCTTTCAAAATTACAGGGATAGTAGTGATTTTAAAAATGATTGATTTAAATAGCAGGCTGAGGGTGAGAGGAAGGTGGAAATCCTAGAGATTTTTTCTTCATAGACATGCAGAGCTGAGTGTGGCTGGGAAACAGTTCTGACCATCTATGTCAGCCATGCAGATTTCTTTTTCCATCTTGCCCATTTTATGATGAAGAGATACTATCAGTTGCCTGGAACATTGGCATAGAATAATGATCTCTTGCCTAAAGGATAGAAGCAAAATCCGGATGTTTATTTTCAAAAAGTGAGAGGTGATCCTGTGACCTTTGGTAATATCCTGTTGCCAAACACTTTATGAATCAGAGGACGCCTTTAGAAAATGTTCATTTTATTTGTATTAAACCAATGACTGATGGAGAAATCAGTTGGTCTGATTAGCTTTCCAGCTGCCCTGTGTTGAACACTTTCAATTCCCACTGAACAACATGAGTCAGTTTGCTCTGAGCTGAGGACTCTTCAGCTGTTGGTTTCAGGGAATAAGTGATTCACAAAAGTGCAATTTGTAAGAGCCTGTGAAGAAGCATATTTAGGACTAGCTGACGTTTTTGGCTCCTGTCCTTCCGAGTTTTCAGCACCTCCAAAGATCAGAGCTTTCATTTTTTTAAACGAATGTCTAAAAAAGGGTCAGACATTCAGGAAACTGATTATTTGATCCATATTCTGCTTGGCAGCCGACAAAGTTTAGTTTCTTCATCGCACTGATGCCATAAGAAATAACTATAAGGTAAGAAATTATTTATGAAATCGAGATCTCACAGCGTACTAGCTGAGAGCTCAATCCTGCAAGGTGCTCAACATTCTGGCCTTCACCCAACAGCACACAAGCACTATCAGGCTATGTCTACACTGCGGTGCTATTTCAAAATATAACAGACTTGCTATTCCAACATCCCTGTAAACTTCATTCCACGAGGAGTAAGGGACATTTCGGAATAGCGGGTTATTTCAAAATTTGGTGCTGTATAATTACAAAATACGCTATTTTGAAATTGACTTCAAATGTAAGCTACGCAATTTGCATAGCTCAAATTGCGTAGCTTATTTCAGTGGTGGTGGGGTCGCAAAGCTGTGATTTGGGCTGGCTGGTATTGCCCGACATTCATGCAGTGGGGGTGGGGAGAGCGGCAGGTGAGCGGAATAGCATTTAAAGGGGCTGCGGTTTTGTTTTGTTTTTTCTCAACCAAAATGATTCCCAGGGGTTGAGAGTGCAAAAAGGTTGTGCACCACTGTCTTATTTCGAGCTACAGGTGCAGTGTAGACACACCCTCACTGACATGAATAGTATTGCTCACAAACTTAAAGCTAAGCATGTACTTTAAACTGGTTGCTGGATCTAGAGCAGGCAGGGCTGTCTTTAGGATTTATGGGGCCCTACGCAGTACTATTAAACTGCTGCCCCTACACATGCCAGCTGACCAGGAGAGGGGTAAATAGGGCAGCTGCCCTGGGGCTCAGTGGTACCACAGCCCTGAGCCCTTTAAATTGCTGCCGGAGCACCATACGGTGTACTGCGGGCAGTTCTTACTGCTGCCTGGGGAGACAGGGGTGCTGTGCCGCATAATCCAGGTAACTGGAGGGGGGGGAGGGAGAGAGGCATGGTCCAGGTGGCACTGAGTGCTGGCTGCCCTTGGTCCCACCTCTTCCAGGAGCGCAGAACTGATTCCCCCCTTGCCCAGGGGCCCAGCATGGCTGTTGGATCCCCTGACCCTATGCCTCCCTGCAGTCCTGTGGGATGACAATGAGTTTCTAGAGATGTGAATTCATAATCTTCAGGAACACACTCATGAAATATTGTAAAGGAAATGTTAAGCTAAGGTCCTGTATACACCACACTAAATTCAGAAACTGACAGTATATACCTGTTAAATGGCTTCATTTCCACTTGCATGAATCTTTCACAGGTTCAGTGTTGTGCTAATAGGCCTGCTAGAAAGCCATTTCACTTTCAAGTTAACTAGCAGTTAATTAGCTCCTTTCTAGATGAAGACGCACCTGGCTCTAGCAGCCACAAAACAGCGATAGAAAGAGGCTGATGGGTGGACAAATTTTTGGTTGCCTTATGCAGCTGCCTATTCTGTATACGGATAAAGATGGCCCTCACAGCAGAGTGCTTAGTCCTTTGTCAGACTGAGTCCTAAACACCCGTTTTCCTGCACTATAATGTAGTTAATTCTAGAACAGTGTTTCTCAAAGTGGGCCACAGACCCAATCTGAAAAAGCTGCTAACAGGCTGCTCCAGTTTGCTTACTTACTGGCTCCACAGCCACAGAGCCTGGCAGCTCCCACGGGCTCTGGTTCACCATTTTCAGCCAAGGGAAGCAACGGGAAGCAAAACAGTAAACTGCAGCCAATGGGACCCAACCAGCTCCGTGGCTGCGGAACTGGTAAGTAAACAAATCAGAGCAGCCTGTTAGCAGCTTTCTCCAAGTGGATCCGCAGCCCACTTTGAGAAACACTGCGCTAGAGCAGTGGTCACCAGCCAGTAGATTGGGATCTACCAGTAGATCTTGGAGCTTGACAGGGGGTCCTGACCGGTTTGGCTGGGAAGCTAGCAAGCGCTGGCACTTCAGTTGCCTCTCCACCTGCTCTTAGGCTGCTCCTGCCTTGGAACCGCCCCTCTGGGAGCCTCCTGTCTGCTGTGTAGGGTGTGGGAAGGAGAAGGTCAGGGTGTCCCTACTCCACACAGAGAGAAGGGGATGGCGGGAGCTTGGCATTCTCACATAGTGTGCGTGTCTCTGGCATTCTCACATAGTGTGTGTGTCTCTGGCATTCTCACAAACACACAGGCTATGTCTACACTCGCGGCTTCTTGCGCGAGTAATATGCAAATGAGGCTAAGCGTGGAATATCGCCGAGCCTCATTTGCATACCTAATGAGCCACCATTTCCTTCAGAAGAGGCTCTTGCGCCAGAAGGAGTGTCTACACTGCCCCCTCTTGCACAAGAAAAACCCTCTTGCGCAATGCTGTTCTTCCTGAAAAGTAATAGGTGTAATGGCATTGCGCAAGAGAGTTTTTCTTGTGCAAGAAGGGGCAGTGTAGACGCTCCTTCTTGCACAAGAGCCTCTTCTGAAAAAAATAGTGGTTCATTAGGTATGCAAATGAGGCTCAGCAATATTCCACGTTTAGCCTCATTTGAATATTACTCACACAAGAAGGCGCGAGTGTAGACATAGCCACACTGTCCTTCCCTCTCAAAGATTAATCTTTCAAAGATTCAGCATTCAGCTAATAGGCCTGCTAGAAGGTTATTTCATTTTCAGGTTAACTAGCTCCTCTGTGGATGAACAAAACAGAGATCGGAAGAGACTGATGGATGGACATTAAGACCCAGTGGTGCCCCGAATTGCCACTTGTGTGTACACCAGTTGTGCATACATCAGTTTAAACAGAACCTTTGACACTCTCCTCCTCTTTCTTAGTTGTAGGTTGGATACTAGATAAGTCCTCTCCAGATAGGAGATAAATTAATGTGGAAAAATCAATATTGATATGATTTTGAGACTCAGCAGAATCAGGAAGCTCTTTCATTTCCCTTATTTGTTTCTCCTAGTTGCCAGCAGGCACTGACGGGGTAACCAAGCTGGGGAACAGCTTGGCTGAGAACACCTTTGCTCTCATCCCCATCTGCAATAACTCACAGGGGCCTTTCTCAGTTTGTATGGCTCAGCCATCAAATTGTGATTGCTTGTGAATATTAATAATGCATCTGAGGCCCTCAGATCCTTATCCTGCCCTTATTAGAGCCAATCAGAACATTCTCATTAAGTAAAATGAGAAGGCAATTAGGGTATGTCTGCACAGCAGCGCGAAAGTCGAATTAAGTTACGCAACTTCAGCTACGTCAATTGAGTAGCTAAGTCAAAATAGCTTAATTTGGCTTTTGGCGCTGTCTACACAGTAGGAAGTCGAAGGAAAAACACTCTTCCTTTGACTCCCCTTATCTGAGTAAGAAGTCCTCCAGCTCACCATAACTTCAAAATAAAGGCTTGCTGTGTAGATGCGGGCTATGTTATTTCAGAATAATGTCAGTTATTCTGAAATAACGCTGCTGTGTAGACGTACCCTTAGACTGCAAGACTCAAATGTTACTGGCTATTAGCGCAAGATGCTACAGACTGAAATAGCTCTAGAGAGCCTATATTATTCATTTGAGTCTATTTTTATCTGTATAATTGAAATTCTCCAGGCTGTGACACATAACATGTATAAGAGAGGAAAGATAGTCCAGTGATTAAGGCACCAGCCATGTTCAATTCCCTAATTCACTACAGATTGGACCTCCCTGGTCTGGCACCCTCAGGACCGAACTGGAGGGATTTTGCCAGATCAGAGGAGTTCATTTCTGGCTCCCCTGCTGCCACTCTTCCCCCCCAATCAGGCAGCTGGGCCGCGAGCCAGGCTGCCTGGCTCTCCCCCCATTCCTCTGCACTGCAGCATGGCAGCTTCAGCCCAGCTGGGCCGTGCACCTAGCTCCCTCCTGCACCCCGCATTGCAATAAGCTCCTGAATCCCTGCACCTAGCTCCCTCCTGCACCCCGCATTGCAACAAGCTCCTGAATCCCTGCACCTAGCTCCCTCCTGCACCCCGCATTGCAACAAGCTCCTGAATCCCTGCACCTAGCTCCCTCCTGCACCCCGCATTGCAACAAGCTCCTGAACCCCTGCACCTAGCTCCCTCCTGCACCCCGCATTGCAACAAGCTCCTGAATCCCTGCACCTAGCTCCCTCCTGCACCCCGCATTGCAACAAGCTCCTGAACCCCTGCACCTAGCTCCCTCCTGCACCCCGCATTGCAACAAGCTCCTGAACCCCTGCACCTAGCTCCCTCCTGCACCCCGCATTGCAACAAGCTCCTGAACCCCTGCACCTAGCTCCCTCCTGCACCCCGCATTGCAACAAGCTCCTGAACCCCTGCACCTAGCTCCCTCCTGCACCCCGCATTGCAATAAGCTCCTGAACCCCTGCACCTAGCTCCCTCCTGCACCCCGCATTGCAACAAGCTCCTGAACCCCTGCACCTAGCTCCCTCCTGCACCCCGCATTGCAACAAGCTCCTGAACCCCTGCACCTAGCTCCCTCCTGCACCCCGCATTGCAACAAGCTCCTGAATCCCTGCACCTAGCTCCCTCCTGCACCCCGCATTGCAACAAGCTCCTGAATCCCTGCACCTAGCTCCCTCCTGCACCCCGCATTGCAACAAGCTCCTGAACCCCTGCACCTAGCTCCCTCCTGCACCCCGCATTGCAACAAGCTCCTGAACCCCTGCACCTAGCTCCCTCCTGCACCCCGCATTGCAACAAGCTCCTGAACCCCTGCACCTAGCTCCCTCCTGCACCCCGCATTGCAATAAGCTCCTGAACCCCTGCACCTAGCTCCCTCCTGCACCCCGCATTGCAACAAGCTCCTGAACCCCTGCACCTAGCTCCCTCCTGCACCCCGCATTGCAACAAGCTCCTGAACCCCTGCACCTAGCTCCCTCCTGCACCCCGCATTGCAACAAGCTCCTGAATCCCTGCACCTAGCTCCCTCCTGCACCCCGCATTGCAACAAGCTCCTGAACCCCTGCACCTAGCTCCCTCCTGCACCCCGCATTGCAACAAGCTCCTGAACCCCTGCACCTAGCTCCCTCCTGCACCCCGCATTGCAACAAGCTCCTGAACCCCTGCACCTAGCTCCCTCCTGCACCCCGCATTGCAACAAGCTCCTGAATCCCTGCACCTAGCTCCCTCCTGCACCCCGCATTGCAACAAGCTCCTGAATCCCTGCACCTAGCTCCCTCCTGCACCCCGCATTGCAACAAGCTCCTGAACCCCTGCACCTAGCTCCCTCCTGCACCCCGCATTGCAACAAGCTCCTGAACCCCTGCACCTAGCTCCCTCCTGCACCCCGCATTGCAACAAGCTCCTGAACCCCTGCACCTAGCTCCCTCCTGCACCCCGCATTGCAATAAGCTCCTGAACCCCTGCACCTAGCTCCCTCCTGCACCCCGCATTGCAACAAGCTCCTGAACCCCTGCACCTAGCTCCCTCCTGCACCCCGCATTGCAACAAGCTCCTGAACCCCTGCACCTAGCTCCCTCCTGCACCCCGCATTGCAACAAGCTCCTGAATCCCTGCACCTAGCTCCCTCCTGCACCCCGCATTGCAACAAGCTCCTGAACCCCTGCACCTAGCTCCCTCCTGCACCCCGCATTGCAACAAGCTCCTGAACCCCTGCACCTAGCTCCCTCCTGCACCCC